>NC_041010.1:1767500-2394000 GCF_004193775.1 Glycine soja
CATTCCATCTCTTTCTCTCTAATTATTCGAGTAAAATAAATTCTATACAGTATTTTGTTCAAATGCTACGTAAAAAATTAAAATTGAACTATATATATATATATATATATATATATATATATATATATAAATTTAATTATTTACAAGATCTCATACATTTTTATAGTTTGCTATTTTATTTTTATTTTATTTTGAGAGGCTTCATGCATAATATATTAATGTAGGAGATATAAGGTGATTGGATGATTTAGGAAGAAGGAAAACAGAGAAAGATTATGAATTTAATCCTCTCTACTAACAAATTTTATACTCTAATAAACTAATATTTGTTGATTAAAAAGATGATACATTTCTGTAACATATAAATAAATTCATTTTTTAATTGAGTTTAATGCTACAAATAAATGTGAAAGAAATTTCCTACAATTTGCCATGATTTAAAAGTGATGTTGGATAAATCATAATGATAGAAATTATTCAATCGTGCGATAGAAATAATAAACTGTCTTCCATAGTGACCATTGATAATATTCTGCATGCATTTGTAAAATTTCCAAGTTTCCTTTTAAGTGTCTCGAGATCTCTACATGGAGGAGTAAGCATCTATATATCTTTTGGTAGCTGAATTATTCTTTTAAAGTTTGTCTTCTCTTGTATATTATTTCTTTTTTCAAGTTCTAGATAGATAAAAAAATGGGATATAATTTTTTCTCAGATTTTGTTTATACTGTTTTTTTTAATCAGAATTAAAATTCCTCTTTAATTATCGACATAATTTTTTTTGGTGAATATTATCGACATAATTATTTAATACAAATTTTTATTGTACATAGAAGTGATACTTCAATTTTAATATTGGAGAACAGTACGAAAACATAAAAAAACTGTTATTAGAAGAAAAAAATATATGGAAAAGGTTAGCTACATATATTAGCTAAATTAGTTGTTCTAATTGGCTATATAAACCCTATTGTACTCGTTGTAATCTCACCCTTTTCATTTAAATACATTTCTACTTTTTAAGTTCTATATTTTCTCTCAATTTTCTTCGATAAACCATGAAATTTAACATGGTATATCAGCGATACCACCCACTTTGAAAGCCATGTATGGCTAGTATGGGCAGCCAAAATTTGCCCTGGTTCAAGCAAAGCAAGTGTTTATATAGATGTGACTTTTGCTGAGGAACTCATGCCAATGGTACTGATTGTGAAACTGAGAAAATTAATTTGGAGAATTTGAATTATGATCATTAAATACTCCTCTCCTGACTACCTTCGTCCCTCAAATTTGTACCATCATTATTTCCCAAAAATTTGATTACAATGCACTAATTAATGAATGTTTCTTACATTATCATATTATCATATCTGACATTTTGTTTTTACTTTTTATAATAATTATTTTAAAAAGTCATATATGCAAATAATTTTTTAATAGTTTACAGTTAAATTTTTACAGTAAAAATGCATGAAAATTAAACTTTATTTTTCCAAGTCATCATTTAGTCAAATCCCAAAACAATGATTATTTTTTGCAAATGAATGTTTATTGAACATTTAAATGTAGCCTAATTAATTCTGGTTATGGTGTCAATGTTCCAAAACCTAATGCAAGATCTTAGCAAGTACATACATAGATCTAATTTTAAACTTATCTTTACGCAAGAGATATAAAGATTATACATCTAGTTTTAAACATTAACTTTTGTTTTTGTGTTAAAAAACAGTAACATTTTCTTAATTTTGTAGAGTGACGTGCTCCAACCATATTAACGAAGATTTTAATTGGTATTCAAGTTCATGAACTTAGTAAATAAGTTTTGGTCTTCAGTTTTCAATTTTCATTACAACATTTATGTAAAATATCAACGTTTTCTGAAATTTGTTGCTTGTGTGCTCCAACCACATTTAAGAGATTATAGAAATTAATTTTCAAGAAGATAATGATTCCTACTCTTGCTGGCCCTACCATAGTACAATAAATCCACTCATAAATCAACAAGTCGTCGTCATAGGCAATTGGGCATCATATCATAAACAATACGTACGTGATATTATCTAGTGTCTCTCAGTTTACTTTATGAGAAATTATTTTTCTTTAAAAAAAGTTAATTAATAAAAACATTTGCGATACCGTGAGTTACAAGAAATCCGCCGAATTCATCTCTATAAATAAAAGGATCTATATGAGAGGTAAAATCATATCAGCTTACTCCTACGTTCTACAGAGAAACATGTCCAAATCTGTTCCCTATTGTGTTTGGAGTAATCTTCGATGCTTCTTTCACCGATCCCCGAATCGGGGCCAGTCTCATGAGGCTTCATTTTCATGATTGCTTTGTTCAAGTACGTACTTTTTTTTTTCCTTCCAAAATGCCCTGCATATTTAACAAGATTGCTTTGTTCACCTAGAAAAATGTGTTTTTTTCAACGATCTTACGTACGTTTGTTTGGTTTGAAAAATAAATCAGAAAGAGATCAAGAAAATAGCTAGAAAGAAAGCAACGTTTTTTTAAAAGGTATTTAGTGTGAGAAAAATATTAAAACTGAAGAGAAAGAAATTAAATAAGCTTTTCTTGAATGATATTTACATGTCTTATTAACTTAAAGTCACCTTTTTTCTTTAAGTTGTGCTTGAAGAAAAAAGATGTCTTTCAGTTTAGTTTTGATTAATGCTAATTATATTTTTAATTAATTAATTAATACTATATATCTATTTACCATATTAATTATTACTATATTTCATGATGACAACAGACAAGTATTCTAAAGAGGTATCGGTAGATGATTAATTTTTTTATAAAAAAATCTTTTGCGTGTATAGATATTCTTTTATAATTGGTGCAGAAACTTGTAATGCTAATTGCAATTAATCTTACATTGATTAACTAATAGCTATAATCAATATTTAGGTTAGGTATAGGAGACAAATCAAGTGATCTGAACAAATTAAGTTGTTATATTTGCATTGTGACAGGGTTGTGATGGATCAGTTTTGCTGAACAACACTGATACAATAGAAAGCGAGCAAGATGCACTTCCAAATATCAACTCAATAAGAGGATTGGACGTTGTCAATGACATCAAGACAGCGGTGGAAAATAGTTGTCCAGACACAGTTTCTTGTGCTGATATTCTTGCTATTGCAGCTGAAATAGCTTCTGTTCTGGTAATTAATAACTCCTAATTAATTCCCAACCATTAAAAAGTTGCATGATTGGATTCAAAATTCTATGGTATTGGGGTTCTGATATAAATTTGTAATTAAATTGCACTAAAAAAAATTATCATATACTTTTAATAAAAAAAATTTATCTAATTTAATTTATTATTAAAACTATTTTTAAAATTCAATCCTAACTCTTTTTTAATCGGAGCATGTAAGCTGGCACCCACCGTATATCGTTGGAAGATGCTATAAAACCATTTAATTAATGGATGGAATCAGTCAAAACATTTAATTCAAAATACTCTTAATTGTGATTAGTAATCATGTTCGGGCAAGTTACGTTGTGTATAATTAATTTGACTTAATCAGATAAAAAAACAAATGGACGCAAGCCGGTTGGTATAGATATCACTGGCCTGTAGAATATGTGGTTTTTCACGTTTAAATAAAAGCTAGCTACTATATTATATTTAGTCTTTTTTTTTCTTAAACCCATTTAACGTGATTTATTGACTGTGAAACATGTTTCCACACACAGGCTTAGAAACTCCTCGCAACTAACATCTCCAAAATTTGACTATTTATTTATGAAGATAATTCATCTATGATGTTCAACTCTATTATATATATGTATCATCGCAGTATTAAGAATTATAATAGTCAAATATAGAAGTATATCGGGTAAATGTAGTTGCATGTGCGACCTGTTTCGTGTAAAATGCTTATTCTATATAGCTTTTTTTATTGGAAAATAACAATGAACTAAAAACGAAAGGGTATCATATAGTTTGACTTTTATGTTAGAGAGAGACATCTTAATTTGGTCATATGTTAAATAATTAATTACAATGCATACACAAATATTTATGCCATATCTAAAAAATGATAAAATATCATAGGTATACTCAACTATATGATATCCCCATAACAGAAATTGTACTTTTCTTCAGGCAATGAACTTAACATTTCTGTTTGCTAAAAACAAACATCCACTTAAAGTGGTTCAACATATTTATGTAATAATTTACAGGGAGGAGGTCCAGGATGGCCAGTTCCATTAGGAAGAAGGGACAGCTTAACAGCAAACCGAACCCTTGCAAATCAAAACCTTCCAGCACCTTTCTTCAACCTCACTCAACTTAAAGCTTCCTTTGCTGTTCAAGGTCTCAACACCCTTGATTTAGTTACACTCTCAGGTATACATAATCAATTTTTTATTTGCTATTAGCTAGCAATAAAAAGTCTCTGATACAGACATATTTAGATAAATTAATTTCTCCATAAACATTTATAATAAAATTATCAATTTATGTACTTAAAAATTATGGATTGAAGCTCTTTTCATCCAACTTTTACTAAAGTTAAGGTGCATATAATATAAAATAAACTATCTCTTGTTTCTTATAAAAAGATTGAAGATAAGTTAAAGTCTACTTATAAATCATTAATATATGTATAGGTGGTCATACGTTTGGAAGAGCTCGGTGCAGTACATTCATAAACCGATTATACAACTTCAGCAACACTGGAAACCCTGATCCAACTCTGAACACAACATACTTAGAAGTATTGCGTGCAAGATGCCCCCAGAATGCAACTGGGGATAACCTCACCAATTTGGACCTGAGCACACCTGATCAATTTGACAACAGATACTACTCCAATCTTCTGCAGCTCAATGGCTTACTTCAGAGTGACCAAGAACTTTTCTCCACTCCTGGTGCTGATACCATTCCCATTGTCAATAGCTTCAGCAGTAACCAGAATACTTTCTTTTCCAACTTTAGAGTTTCAATGATAAAAATGGGTAATATTGGAGTGCTGACTGGGGATGAAGGAGAAATTCGCTTGCAATGTAATTTTGTGAATGGAGACTCGTTTGGATTAGCTAGTGTGGCGTCCAAAGATGCTAAACAAAAGCTTGTTGCTCAATCTAAATAAACCAATAATTAATGGGGATGTGCATGCTAGCTAGCATGTAAAGGCAAATTAGGTTGTAAACCTCTTTGCTAGCTATATTGAAATAAACCAAAGGAGTAGTGTGCATGTCAATTCGATTTTGCCATGTACCTCTTGGAATATTATGTAATAATTATTTGAATCTCTTTAAGGTACTTAATTAATCATATAGTCCATATTTGTTGGATGGCTAGAAATCAAATGAGATTTTCTTCACAACCCGTTCAATTAAGTAGTTAATTAAATTCAGATAATGGCAGGATTCTGTTATCCCTTTTCATTTTGGTTACTTAATCTTGTAGGTCGTCTAAAATTTAGTTTTGGTTAGAATTACTGAAGCTAATATACCGTACTACATCATCTTGTTGCATTTTGTTTTCTTTTTATGGTGGGCTTTTTTTGCTTGAAGGAGTTAGCTATGGTGTTTTTTGTTGATGTGGGCCAGCCTTTTTATTTCTTCTACCTGTGTTCACTCTTTATGTTGCTGCCAAAACTTTTACATTCTTTGTCCTTTTAGTATATCGGCAGTTACTTTCTGCTCCTCCAGTATACTTCCTGTACCTTTTTAAGCTTTTAGAACACTTAATTCAATATGTAAAATATTTTTTTTATTAAATATCACATCTCTTAAAACACTTTGATGTTGTAAAATATTGATTTTTTTTATTAATTTCGTTTATTTTTGTATATTTTAGTGATTGCAATAAGATACTATTATCAATATATTTTTTTTACTTAAATAAAAAATTATATCATATCTAATATATTTATATTGCTATAAAATTTTGTTAATAATATATATTCACTTTTTTTATTAATTTATGTATATATAAATTAATTTATTAATACATACTAATTATAATAAAATTAATTTTAATAAATATATTAAAATTAATAAATATAGTATTATTTACTAAATATAAAATAATTTATATGTGATGATTTATAAAACCAGTATATATTAATATGATTAAAAAATATAAATATAATTCACATTTCTTAGTTTATAAATTATATTTATTAATATTAATTTTAATATTTAAAATTATTATTATAATTAATAATTAATAATTAATATTTTAAAAGTATTATTAATTGGATATATATGCTAGTTAAAAATATGTTTAAGAGATATGGTATTAAAATGTATAAGCTATAGTTAGTTTGGTTTTAATTTATTAATTGCCTACTTATGCCCGCAAGCTAGTTAAAAGGGCTTATTTAGATCAAAGCTGCCCGTATGCTAATTAAAAGGGCTTAGTTAAAGAAATCCTCATAAATAATGTTAAAGAATTAAAATTCAAATAGCTTGGATCGTTTCTCTTGTCGTTTCACTAATTAATTTCCTTGTAATATTGTTTCGCATTTTTTTAACATTACATAAAGAAATCTATATAATAAACGTGGAGTGCAACAATCTCAAAAATGTCGTTATCAAACACCAAACAAAAATGTCGTTATTAGCGCTGTGTTCCACATATTAGTATATTACAGAAGTTGACGAACAGTTATTAATGTGTAATCTACTAGCAATATTAGATTAATACTTCTAGTATTTTCTCCTAGTAATACTCTTAAGCAATTATTGTCCTCTCCTATTATTTTCTACTCCATCTTACAGGGATCTTGTCTTAGATCATCGTGCTTC
The DNA here is from genome assembly GCF_004193775.1 of Glycine soja. Lineage (NCBI taxonomy): Eukaryota > Viridiplantae > Streptophyta > Magnoliopsida > Fabales > Fabaceae > Glycine > Glycine soja. The sequence goes on from NC_041010.1 coordinate 1,774,279, forward strand.
CCATCGCTAAAGAAATCTGCACATATAAATCTCAGACATAGACAAATGGCCTGAAATTCTATACAGAAATGCAAACAAAACTGAAACACACACATATATCAAATATTTATATTATCAAAACATTTTATTAATCCCTTAAAAAATATTTACATGAAACCAATCCAAATACAAGTGGCAATATAATTAATTTTTTAAATTATAGAAGTTTCCCATATATAATTAATGTATCAACTATTTATTTTTTGTTTGGAAAGAAGGAGCCTAAACCCCCCATGTATCACCTAACTTAGACTGTTTCTCTTGTCCTTTCGATGACTCATCTGTTGTTTACCACAACATATATAGAATACTTAGACTTTTATAATTTGGTCACTAGGATATACTTAGTAAATCAAGAACGTTATTATTAATTATTATTGGGTAGGGGGGAGGGGCTCTAATCCAAATCAACACAAAACATTAAAGTATAAAAACCCTAAATATGTGACCGATTTATAAATATAGTGTAAATATCTTTGCTTTACATATGGTATCTAGCTCAAATTTTTTTCGCCCCCATAACAAATTTACTGACGATAAACGACTGAATGGTCATTTTAGTGCGTACCAGGTAAAATTGGTTTTAAATAAATTTAATTTTAGTTAAAACTAATTTTGAAATAAAATGATTAATTTATATGTATGTTTTCATTATAAAAAAATAAGTTAATTTTTTTTAATTCAAAATTAATTATAGATCCAGAAACAATCATAAACTCTTTTTCAATAAAATCAATAATAATTGACACTTAAGTTCTTTAATCAAATGATGTAATGTTCGAATCTTGATTAATTCTGAACTATCGAATAAATTTTTTTAGAAGAGAAATATTTATTTTATAAAAATCAAACATCTGAAAAATTATCTAAAATCAATTTTAGATACAAAATTATTATTTTTTAACTTAAAAAAAAATACTTAGATATATCCTAGTTTACTATTAACGTTTAGTTTTGTTATACTTGTAACTTTTATAGAAAAAAGCTTTTTTTTTTAATTAATTTAATAAAATATTATTTAGATTAAAAAAAGAAGTCGTAATTTGAAGATAAATTGTAATAAACTACCATATGAGCATGTGGGGTAGGTGCATTACAATGTTGAAATTCCAATGTGGGGTACTATACTAGTCATATATCAAAAGAAGTTCAGTTGTCCAAGTTATCTGTATGAAGCAAAGCAACTTGCCACGTGATGTCCATTCTACTGACAAAAAAGTCAGCTCTTGTACTGCCTAGAGTTATTTTTCATTTCTTATCCATATCTCAGACGACAAAATTAATTTGTATTCACCCGTTACATTTATATGCTCTAAATGCTGTTTTAATTTACATAAAATCATCAATTGCATTTTAATTTAATAAAAAATTAAACAAAAACAAAGAAATAGTATTTGTTAATTAGCTATTCATACATTTTTCTTAGTTCAAGACTTGCAAATGTTTTATTTAGTTTTTTTTAGTTTAAAAATGTGCAATTGCTACTTATTAACTTGGTAAACAAAACAATTAATAATTACCATGGCAACTTGCATAGAATATATACCTTTCTGAACTCATCCTGCTTTCCAAATTTGACTCTTGAACGTTCACGTTCTTTGATAAATTTCTCAACAGTACTCCCTGGTGCTCCGTTGCTGTTGCCACAGACAGGCCCACACAACACAAATAAAGAGCCATCAAAATAGCATATGCTTCCCCAACGTACATTTAATTTGTACAGCAAACATAAATGTAGGATAACGCTCTTCAATCAGATCCAACAACTTAAATTCAAGTATTATAAATTTGTTTACACTCTTTTTTTTTTTATATCAAATCAAATTAAGTTAATTAGTCTATGATACACATATGTTACACAAGTAATTTGTTAGCCAGCTTATTTCAGGTTTTAAAATGTTTAAAGTCCTACTGTTTAGCAAAAAGAAAAAAAAATATCACAGATCGAGAGAGTTTTCTTTATATTTTTCTATCCCCCCCTCCTCACCCTTTTTTCTTTCACTTTTTTCATTACATATCTTCTGGCTGATTTTGTATGAGATCTGTGACATTTTTATTTTTATTTTACACAATCCTTAACGAGTGTTTGGAAGGAATTAAAAACATAAAGAATGAATCTTTTACTTTAAGACAACAAGTATTAAATGTATTTTTTATTTTTTACAAATAGTCTTTTAGCATTCTTTAATTTTTTTTCTTTTTAAATTTAACTATTCTAAAATTAAAAAAATTGTAACATAAAGAATTATGTACTCCTCCTTAGTTTAAAATGAGTTAAATTTAAGATATATTAATTAAATTTAATGATCATACATTCACAACATAAAATAATTTTATACTCCTTTCAAAAAAGTAATTTTATACTTTTATTTAATAAAAAATTAATATTTAATATGATCCTTAAGATAATTATTAAAAAAATAAACATATTAATCATTGATGATAATTTCTAATTGAATGAGAACATAAAACTATTTTCTTTCAATAAATAATCTATTTTCTCGTATTAATTTAAATAAAAAGTAAATAAACTGTATTTTTTATTTCATACCATACCTTTTCCTTTACAAGAGTTAGGGTCTTTCTTATTCTTATATTATTATTATTATTACTTTTGTTTTGAGAGGATATTATTATTATTATAAATAAATGGCTTCACCTAATGTTTAAAGGCGGCAATAATGACTGTACCAAAAAGTAAGCAGCGGTTGAAAAAAATAATGCAAGAGAAGACCAAGAGAAATCCATGGAAAAAACATCCAAGTATAAATGGGTGGAAAAAATTGAAAACTTCATAGACTAAACCACAACTCGTTATTAGAGCTTGAAAAGCACGACTTACTTTATATACAACACTACTAATGCTTTGTTGAATAAACATACTCCCACCAATACCATGCCATTTGAAGTATAATTAATGTCGTAAATGCCAAGAAAATTTAGATTCTGAAAACAATCCTGGTCGTGCCGCCCACGTGTCACCTCATCAGAATCACTTATTTTATAATAACAACTAACCACTAATATATGAATATAGAACTAGTAAACTTTATTTGATTTGATGCCAATCACCAATATCGGGCTTCCCTTTTATAGGGTCCACACACAACAATAGCACTAGCTACGCATTGCAACAAACTTGGTAATATTTTAAAGAAAAATGTTATCAATATATTTTTTAATATTTATCCTTTCATGATAAAATCATTTCATTAGATGGAATTTTTTTATTTTTATATTAAAAATATGACTTGCTGTTTATTTTTAAATTAGTGAAAGGTAGTGTCCAACATATATTACTAGCACTAATACTCCTTGAATTTCAAACCAAAATTAATAACCACTAATTAGTTTATTTTAAAGTGAATTAGGATAGAAGGAGGAAGAAAACAAAACCTTTATGTTACCAGATAAGATCAGTTACATTAGGATTATTTTTGTAAAATTATTATTCTTTTTTATATATTTATTGAATTTTTTAAAGGTTTTTTATTACTTACTATATTATTTTTCTTAATCTCCTTCTCCTCCTGTTAAAACAACTCAAAATCACGCAATATATATTTTTCGGGTATCTTTTGTAGCTTTTGTTGAATATGTTAAAATTAATTTAATCCATTTTTTGTGAATTTTTTCAACGAGTGTTTTATTAATTTCTTCTTATACAAGAGAATATATATATATAATCAAGAATAAAAGTTCACCTAAATGTATAACAAGCACAACCATCATGCAGTTAAGTTTTATGTGATCATTTTATCATTTAATTGTAAGGACTAATCCATCTGAAATTTTATTTTTTTAGAAATTAAATTGTCATTAATTTACTTATTTAAATACCAAAATGATCATAATTATGAACACTTATAATAATCCTTTGAATAAATGACTATTTTAATTTCTAAATATGTAAGAAAGAAATAATTTAGTACATGAAAAAATAAAAAAAAATAAAATTTAGTTTTGAATAAGAAAAAGGTGCAATAATTACATAATATTAAATTAGTCGTTGAATATTACATCATAATAACACGAATTTAAAAATAAAATATAATTATCACACTTTTACACATTAAAAGACTAAATTAATATTTTCTCTTATAAACTAAATTATGAGCAACTTAGAGATGTGAGGCCAAAATAGTCATTTACCATAATCCTCCGTGGGCGACGGGAACAATATCCATTATGGTATAAATAAAGGCTAGTCATGCAGCAAGTCTTGCAAAAACGTAAGAGAAAAATGGGGTGTTTCCATCTCACAGTGACTAGTCTGTGCTTTGTAGTGGTTGTGGTTGGAGTGCTTCCACTCTCCTTAGATGCACAACTAGATCCCTCGTTTTACAGAGACACGTGTCCCAAGGTTCACTCCATTGTTCGCGAAGTGGTGAGGAACGTTTCCAAGAAAGATCCCCGCATGCTTGCCAGTCTCATTAGACTTCACTTTCATGACTGTTTTGTTCAAGTATGTTTACTTATTTATGAACTTCATCTTTCTGCTGTCTTTTTTGATGTTGTTCTTTAAAACGAAGTAGTTTTGATTCAAAATGACGTCGTTTTAAAACATAACTTTCAAAACGACATCATTTTAGAGAAACATGCAACACAAGCACAACACAAAAAAAGGACAATCAATTTTTTTATTTATTCACTTTATTCATCTTAAAGTTTCAAGTTTTCTAGTCTCATTATACTCCACTTTTATTATTTCTTTCAAGTGTTATAAAAAGGAGCACGGGTATCCGTTGGAAGTAATTTTTAAAGCACATTAGACACAAACACATAATTTTTTTCTCTCACCCAGAACGTATATGCTCCAAACTTCAACGACATGTCTTTTATTTTAGAAAGAGTAGTGTATGTTAAAATCATACACTTCAAATTTGGATATGAGAGAATACTACCATTTCATTCTCATCCATAGGTGTTTTGAATACTAACAAGAAATATGAATTGATTATGTTGTTGATGTTTGTGACATTCAGGGATGTGACGCATCAGTTTTGTTGAACAACACTGCCACCATAGAGAGTGAGCAACAAGCTCTGCCAAACAACAACTCTCTAAGAGGTTTGGATGTTGTGAACGACATCAAGACAGCAGTTGAACAGGCTTGCCCCGGCGTGGTTTCTTGTGCTGATATTCTTACCCTTGCATCTGAAATATCTTCTATTCTGGTATGGATTAATGCTATTTCTAATTCATTTTGCTTCTGTGCTGAGTATAAAATCACATTGTATATATATGTTTCAAATCTTTGACAAATGTTTAATTTCAAGAGTAGAGTTTAGATAGAATCATTATCATAAAGTATACCAACCAAAAAAGGTTGCAATCAATTACACATGATATGTCTAAGGTTTCACTCATTTTAATCATAATTAAATGAAAGATCTTTCACAAAACATAGTTATGAGTCTATCATGATCCTGTAACATTGATAATTATTACATAGCTCAAAGTCTATATTATTATTAGTCATGTTTAATTAAGAACACCTTTTACTTTATTGGTCTTAAAATGATACATCTTACAAATATGTATATTAATTAATATATAGGGTGGTGGTCCTGATTGGAAAGTTCCATTGGGAAGAAGAGATAGTTTAACAGCAAATCGAACCCTTGCCAATCAAAACCTTCCTGCTCCTTTCTTCAACCTCACTCAACTTAAAGCTGCCTTTGCTGTTCAAGGTCTTGACACTACTGATCTAGTTGCACTCTCAGGTAAGAAAATCTTCCCAATTAAATTCATCCTATATATGTTGCAAAATTTAAAAAATAACAATGATAAATAGGAAAATTCTTGAAATTCAGGGTAAGGTAAGATATTGGATTCAAAGGGATATATTATTAATGAAACCATTGACATTACTCTAAAAAAGAGAGTCCGTGATGGATTAGTATATGATTTTTACATGATTCTGAGATATAAAGTGAGTTGAATGGTTAAGAGAAAAAAAAAAGTTTGATACTTTCTATTAACAAAAATTAACATTCTACCACACTAGGATTAAAAAAAATGATTTATGCATGATTGAATTTCAGGTGCTCATACATTTGGCAGAGCTCACTGCTCTTTCATTCTTGGGCGATTGTACAATTTCAGTGGCACAGGCAAACCTGATCCAACTCTTGACACAACTTACTTGCAACAATTGCGCCAAATATGCCCGAATGGTGGACCCAACAACCTTGTGAATTTTGACCCTGTCACTCCTGATAAAATTGACAGGGTCTACTTCTCCAATCTTCAGGTCAAGAAGGGCTTGCTTCAGAGTGATCAAGAGCTGTTCTCGACACCCGGTGCCGATACCATTCCCATTGTCAATAGGTTCAGCAGTGACCAAAATGTCTTCTTTGATGCCTTTGAGGCTTCAATGATTAAGATGGGTAACATTGGTGTGCTCACTGGGAACAAAGGAGAAATCAGAAAACATTGTAACTTTGTTAACAAGAAATCTGTTGAACTTGATATTGCTACTGTGGCCTCCGAAGAATCATCATCAGAGGAGGGTATGGTTAGCTCAATCTAATTGGATTAGGATGAATAGTTTACACTTTAAAAATGGTGCGATTAGAGACCAATAAAGAAGCTTTAGGCATATTCATGCCATGTGCCCGCGCCACTACTTGTTGTGTACTGTGTTTGTGTTACACTTTCTTTATTGTATTTTGAATCATGTAGTGTTCATAAGCAATTCCTTTCCGTGCCTCTAGTTTTGAGAGAGATCCTGAACCTAAAATATAATATCAATCATCTGTATATTGATGGCATAATTAAAAAGGTAAGCTATTGAAAAAGTAGCAGGCAATATTTTAATTATAATGAACCAATTATTCATTTATGATTATTTGGTTCAGTGTTTCATTAACTACAAATTATATTTTTCCATTAATTGGGCTTAGATTTAGATCAGATTGTCATACAACTAATAGTGATACCAGCTTAAAAGAAAACTTCATAGGTGGACCTACTGTTTCTTTTTCTTTATACAAGAGAAATGACAGAAACATTTCATTTGAATTTTAGTAAAAAATAATAATTAACTATTAGTTCACATTTAATCCAAAATATTTCCTTGATCTTTCACTTCATATGTGTAAAAAAGAAGAATAAACTATTGTCAAGTTTAATTTACTAATTATATACTTAAAATTTTATAATTATTGTAATCAACAATAAATCTCAATATGTAATTACATTAAATATTCTGGATATTTTTTTTATTATTCATAATAATCTTATGAAGGATGAAATGAAATTGACTTAAGTGAAAAAATCGATTTATATATAACTATATATAAACGGAATATGGTGTTTTGGTGTACGCACCCATTTTATTTTGATAGCTACATTTATAACTTATTATTTTGATATCTTTTTTTATTTTAAAAAAACATGAAAAACAATTAAGGCGCGGATATATAATAATATATCTGTCTCGACTTCCAGTATTAATTATATTGTAATTAAAAAAAATTTCTTATATTTTTTTTTCTATTTTCCCTTTTTCTTTCACTTTTTTCATTATATCTTCTGTCCGCTTTCTTTGTATGGGATCCATGACTTTTTTTTTCTTTTTCAGACTAACTTTAGCGAGTGTTTCAAACTATTGAAACATTCAGAATAAAACCTATAGTTTAGTAATTTGAGAAATGTATTTTTTTCCACAAATAACCTTTCACAATTCTTTGATTTTTAAAATTTAACTATTCTATGTGAAATTTATGTAAGGTAATAAAATAAAGATATATTCACCCTTAATTTAAAATGAATTAATTTTTAGATACTTTAATTTAAATAAAAATTGAATACTACCTCGTTTTCATTTCATATATCTTTTGGTTTATAAGAGCTAAGGTCTTTTATTTTATGTACCAAAAAAGTCCTTTTGATAATATTATCATAAGTAATTTTATTACAACAATTTATCGGTTTGAGTGAAACTGAGTTAGAGCTTGCAAAGCACCACTTACTTGAATTAAAGTATAGAACACTAGTTTTTGGTTAATTGTTGATATTACTACTTGATAGTAACATACTTCCACAGCCCACCATGCCATTTAAAGTATAATTAATGACGTAAATGCCAATGAAAAATTTATATTATATAAACAAATCCTGGTCGTGCCGCCCACGTGTCATTTCAGCAGGACCACTTGAACCTTTTTTTTTTTAAAGGCACTTGGATTTTTAATACTAACATATGAACATAAATTTCAAATGGTGGCAATCAGCAATTTTGGGCTTTGCTTTTACGGGTTCCACACATGACACTAGGCACTAGCTATATATGCACTGCAACGATTATTAAGAATCTGTTTGGTTTGTTGTTCGCAAGTCTTAAACGTCCTTTCAAACAAATTGTTACTTCTCATTTTTTTATTAGAAAATAGAAACTTCCCTTTTCAATGATGTAAACGTTCCCAAACACAATCTAACTAGGTAATATTTTAAGGAAAAATATGTTATAAACACATTTTTCAACATTTATTCTTTCATTTTATTAGATGGAATTTATGTGATTCCTATTAAATGTATATGAGTTATATTTTTATTTTTAAATTATAATGTAATTTTTTTTCTTATTAATGCATGCCTTGCACGGTACACAAGCTAACGCTAGTAAGTTGAATATGCAACAATTAATAAGGAAAAACAATTTTTAGATGGTTGTTGGCTTGTTGCTCTATTGTCTTTTGAACATGTTTCAAATTTCTTTGTTGAAGTTATATGTTATTCATAATATTTTTATGTTATCCAATTAATTATTGAATTGGAGGAGGCAATATGGTTCACGGGTCAATGGCCAAATCTTGATCTAATCTTGGTTGAATTGGTACGTATATATGTGTTTAAAATATATATAAAAATTCACACTTGATTATTATATATTTGGTACATATCAAGTTGTAACTTTTATTATTTTGATAAATAAAAAATAAATATGACGGTATATTTATTTAAATAATAAAAAATTATATTTTAAAGTGGTTATGTCACAATTGTTTTTAGTGATGATGTAATATAATTTATTTATTTATTTATTTTGACTATACATATTATTATATAATTTAGATTTATAATTTTTACATTTTTAAAATAAGAACTATATATATATATATATATCAAAATTATTTGTAATTAGTTAATAATACAAAAATGTTAATATATATCAAAATTAAAATCTAGTACTACTGCAAGCTCCTTTTAATATTTATGATAGGTAATCTTTGAAACGAAAAAGCAAATGAACTTTAAAGAAACTGTTTGTTATTTTCAACTCTAATTGGCAAATTCAAAAATAAAACTTCAAATCAGATTGGGCACGTAGGTACACTTGGGTCAGTAATAGACAATGGAGTAGGATATTAGCAACCGAGAACTAAAAGTCTATAGGTTTAGATTGGATCCTAACGGAAAGTTTGAAACAATGTGATAAATTATTATAGTGGGTTATGTCACATATGGTTCTAGATATTCTTCCCCATGTTTGATGCATGTGTCTGCCTCAAGCACATTAATTTTTACCACACCAACTCCATCTTCTTTCTTTGTGCAATAAGTTCAGCAACAAGCTGGCCAGACAAACAAGACCTGACAAAAGTAGCTTTTATTTCTTCCCCGAAGATCTCGAGGCTCAGATTCTTTTCGTATGACATACTCATAAGTAATGTCTGACATGACCAAAAAAAAATGTAATGTCAAATGTAATGTCTGAGACATATATATATATATATATATATATATATATATATATATATATATATATATATATATATATATATATATAATTCACAAAATTTTATCATTTTTATAAAAAAATTAAGAAATTAAAAGAGTTTGTCACAAAATGTTTTTATCATTTCTCTTATTTTGTGTAATTATGTTCATGATTAAATATTAAATATAAAAACATATTTTAGCGGAGATTCAAATTTCAAAACCTTGATTTATTATATTATATTGTGATTTTCAACTCCGGTTGGTATATACGTGTACATTATGTTTGATTTTGTTATAGAAAAAACATTATGTGTTGATTTACGAGCCCTTCACACAATCACTTGTAACTACAGCATACTACCTCCGTTGTCATTAATGTACAATTTTTTATTTTTATTTTTATGGAAGAGCCCTTCTCCATTAATGTGTAATAATAAAACTTAGTGTAAGTCAATGGCTCACATTCAATAGAAATTATTGGAAGAGTTTGAAGGAGGTGCAAGCTTCCTAATTGGTCTCGTCATTTATGTCTTACACGTTATTAGCTGTATTCATTGTTATTTTTTCATGTACTTCTGATACATAGACGTATTAGTTGTTGTTGCCTTGCACGGTAAATAAAATCTTAAATTAATAATAATTGAAAATAAATGTTAGAAGTTATTTTTTGAATAAGATCAAATACAATTATTATATCTATTTTAGGTTTTATTCATGAAAGTTATAGGTTTGATTTTCATGTTTTCAGTATACCATTTTTTTATATTATTTTTTTGTCAATAAAAATTAGTTATTAATAATTTATTAATTTTTGTTCGTAAGAAGAATTTAAACCTCCAATCTGTTCCTCCTCTCTTTAATAACTAAGTCAACTTTCTAATCCTACATTTTTAAAAATTTAATTAACTAAAAATTATTAAGGATATATTTTTAAATTAATTATTATAAGAATTAACAATTTTATCATATATAACAATTTATAATTGGATGAGAATACAAATTTTTTGTACTATTGATATATTAAAATTAAATTCAAATATTATAATGTAAAATATATGTTAAAAATAAATATTAAACATAACGCAAATACAATATAACTTTTTAAATATTTATGCGATATATTAATTTTTAATTTTGTTTATATACTTCACGGCATTTTAATTAAATAAAAGGTTCTAAAAATGTGTCCCTATAACCTCAAGCCATCTTGATTTTGCCTGCTTTTAATACATTTGTCTTGTTTTGTAAAATAAAATAAAATTGTCTTCTTGCTCAAACTTTTTTTTTTTATGCGTTTCTTGCTCATAAACTGAACAAATTAAATTAAACTGGCATAAGAAGATATAAATGCTAATAAAACAAACTAGAGATCCCTGAACTCCAGCTATCCAAGATTCATGTGTGTCAGGTTTATAATTAGCAAACCCCGGTTTGACTTAATAATTAACAAATATTTTTTTATGCTTTTATTTAAATTATGGTTTGAAATCATGATTTTGTTATAGTTGACCAAATGCCCACCTCTAATTATACCCAAGACTTGTCAATGTCATTCTAAAGATATTATAAAAACGAAAAATTTAAATAGATAATTATTTTTGGAAAATAATAATTATAAATTCATATAAGTTATCATTGAATTATGTTTCTTTTATGAGAATTCCCCCCGCTATCTATCTTCAATCAATTATCACCTTTGTACCTTTGAGTTTATAAAAAAATGAATAACTTTGCCAAGCTTATATTCGATGCCTATAATTTAGATGGGCTGATATAATTTGTGACACATCCTATTTAATTTTAAAATGATATAATTTCGACTTTTCCTAAAACTGTTATATACTAAATATTATTAAGTGTAGCATGTTGTGAAAAACAGAAAATAATATATATATTAATTGATAGTGTGAAAAGTTTTTACACTATCTATTGATAAGAAATTTTTATGTATGGTCATTTTATTGAGTTTTATAATAATTAAATTAAAAAATATCTCAAACATAATTTGTGATTGATTAAACATGCAAAAGTTTTTCATTCTCAATACAAATTTTTAAATTCTGTGAAAAATGGTCGTATTTTTTAAAGAAACAGATAAAATTGAAATTTTAGAGAAAAAAAAAGGACAACAATGACAGACTTTCACATGAAGTCTTCATTATTTAAGGGATTTAAAAGCACTTTTACATATCGAATATAATTTTCTTTGAATAAAAAGTATTTATAGGAGAAAAATAAAAAAATAATTTGTTTTTTTAATCCATCTAATTTCTCTAAAATTTGAACTATGTAAATTATTTTTTGCTTCATAAACACTTATATGATAAAAAAAATAAGAAAATAAAATTAATTGAATCTCCTGTATAAGCTAAAATCAATTTATGTAATTAAATTTTATATAAATATTTTACATTTAACTTCTGTAGAAGGTAGGATATATAAGTTAATTTTAATTTATAAATAACTCTTATTTTTATTTTTTATTTTTCTATAAATATTTATAAATAAAATGATCTAAACAGGAACGTAGGAAGTTCTTTTTTTTTGGAAAGCATCTATCGACGAAAGGCTTGAAACCCATTACATTATGATGGACAAAATGGCTTCCTGCTCTGTTTCAGAGTCTTGAAAATTAAAATGTTTAACGGAGGTAACTTTTGCAAATAATGGATCGACAAAAACCCAAAAAGAACGCGTGGAAAATTAAAAAAAGAAGTCTATAAACAATGTTCCATCTCAAAAAAACTTTAGTCTATATATAAAAAAAATGTTCCATATCCTCTGCTTTTATTCAACAGAAAAAGAAATTCTAATTTGCTTTTTTCCTTTTCTAACTTAAACGTGAGTAAGGTATATTTAAGAAAATAAAATTATAATAAATGATTAAAAATAATTATTAAAATATAATAATTTTAAAATTTATTCTCTATATTATAATTATGATTATTTTTTTAATCCATAACTATAATTGTGTTTTATCCTCTAAAAATTACCTCTCATTTTATTGATAAAGATGCGTATTTTTTTTTAATATAGATTTTGTCCTCGGTCACCTTCCTAATTCACTCAAGTATCTATTAATAATATAATTTTTTCACTAAATAAATCATTAAGACTTATACCACTGCCAATAGTATGGGTTTGATAAATATAGCTTTACTCTTTGATTTAAGACATACCGAATCTTTAGTTTTTTTTTTTTTTCTTTCTGAATGTACTTCTTTAGTTGAATACAATGTATTCTTCTATTTCAAAACAATAATTATTTAAAACTTTCTATGTTTTTCAAGGCGTTTAAAACTTTCTATGTATTCATACAAATTAACTAACATTTCAAGTTTTAGTGTTATAATTTTTTTTAGTTATGCTGCTATCTTATTTTATTATTATTTTTGTTTTATTTAGTACAAATGTTAATATAAAAAAATTAAATTATTTTTTAATATTTTTAATTTCTTGATAATTAATTTGATAATTTTAAATATAATTATTTTGAAATGACAAAAATAATATTTTGGTATCATCACATAGCACAAATTTATATTTTCTTTCTTTTAACCTATAAAATAATTCTAAATTATCAATGTTAACCTCAATAAAAATTAAAATAATTTATAATACTAGTATAATAATTTTACAAATAAAAATATTAAATAATTTTATGCTTCTAAAACATTATGTACACATTTTTTTTTACTTAATATTTTTTTATAACGTATTAAGAAAATGAATACAAGTATATTATCCTATTGGTTTGTCTTTAATTCAGAATCCTCATTATCTCAAAAAAAATTTAAAAATCAGAATCATCATTGACAAAGTTGTTTGGAGGATTTATAGCATGCTTGCCCACAAAATTTGATGGTGATAATTGTCATTTGTACTTAAATTTATGGAACATAATTAAGCAATTATGTTGTCTTTTCTATGGTTTAGACCTTTTGGTTGTCATTTTTCAGTCACTTAAAATATGTACTTCTTCCAAGTTTTTAAGGACGATATATAAAAAACGAAACTCATTGTAAAGTCAAGTTTTTATATACAAGGCTTAAAATGCTCAACAACTTTTTATTTTTTAAGAAAATGCTCAACAACTGATGTAATTTCGAGAAGTTGTATTTTTTTTAACTATCCTAATTAGGGTTTTTGCCTTTCCGGTGGAACACGAGGTATTGTCACAAATTTCGGTCATTTGAGTCGGATATGAGAGGAATCCTTGGTCTGAAACTTAGAAACACTTAAAGCTCATCATCCCAACTTAAGAATGTATTCTATGGGATCAAACCAAGATCTTTTCCACGAACTGAACGTGTGTTGTCAATTGAACTATATTCATTAAATTTAAAAAACTATTTATAAAAATGAAGCTCGTTGTAAAGTCAAGTTTCTAAAACATATACAGAGGCTTTTATTTTACTGCAATATACAAAGACTTAAAATGCTCAACAACTGATGTAATTTCGAGAAGCAATTTGAAAGTATAGTCAAAATTTAATCTTTCACATGCACATGAAATCCCTTCCAGATCTTTCGGACCACTTTACACGTTTTCCTATCAAGTGGCATGATTGAAAATTATTTGAATCACTGAAGTACGAAATGCAGGATCGACATTGCATTCATTCAGAGAGGCCATGTGTCTCTATAAATAGATGCTTCTCATCAACAGGTTCAGCACACTACTATTAAGAACAAATTACAAATAGGAAAAAAATGAAAGTAACAGTTGTGTGTTGTGTATTGGTTGTGCTTGGTGCACTACCATTCTCTTCGGATGCACAACTAGACCCCTCCTTTTATAGGGACACATGTCCCAAAGTGCATTCTATTGTGCGTGAAGTTGTTAGAAACGTTTCAAAATCAGACCCTCGAATGCTTGCTAGTCTCATAAGGCTCCACTTTCATGACTGCTTTGTTCAAGTATGTTTCATGTTTGTTCATCACTTTTCCTAAGTTTGGTGTCATTGTCAACTCCATTTTGTTACACTTACACATTCATCAGTTTTCACTTTAAGCTAATTGAGTCCTTCCTACTTAATTTCAAAAGTACAACTCATTTTCAATCCGAACAACATTGAAAATATTTTACAAATTCTTCTGCCATCAGTGTACTATTTAGTCTTATGTTTATGTCATATATGTTAATAAGTAATAAGTTTATTAAGATGTTTCTCATGTTTGTGGCATGCAGGGCTGTGATGCATCAATTTTGTTGAACAACACAGCCACAATAGAAAGTGAGCAACAAGCTTTCCCAAACAACAACTCAATAAGAGGTTTGGATGTTGTGAACCAGATCAAGACTGCGGTGGAAAATGCTTGTCCTGGTGTAGTTTCTTGTGCTGATATTCTTGCCCTTGCAGCTGAGATATCTTCTGTTCTGGTATGTCTCACTCCTATTTTTAAATAAATTTCTTCTAACATTATTGGATGCCATTACTTTCCACTTTATAAGTTGAGACCATCTCCATGTTTAGTGTGTTGTCTAAATGTGCATATTATCTAAATTGTAATCCTTAATTATGCCTAATATTTTAACTTTTCTTTCTTTTAGTTTCTAGAATGTGTCAATTTTAATTGTTAACTGACATACGAAAGGAGGTTTTGCTTCTTAAAATCACTTTTCTCTGATTTCATTAGCAATCTTTTCTAAGATTACTTCATATACTTTAAGACCAATTTTATGGTCTCCCATAAACCCTCGCTCATAAATTAAGTGACTATTTATGAAGACAGAGAAAATGAAAGTGAGTTGATGAATTAGTTAAAACAAATTATTAGTAAGGAATGTCTACTCGCAGCCAACTTTGAAAAATAAATACTATAACATTCTTAATATATTGTGTTAAATCAAAGTCCAAGTTAACAGGTATGACTTTTGCTTTTACTTTATTATCCCTTCTAAAATTTACAACCATGCACAGGCTCATGGTCCTGATTGGAAAGTTCCATTGGGTAGAAGGGACAGTTTAACAGCAAACAGAACACTTGCAAATCAAAATCTTCCAGCTCCATTCTTCAACCTTACTCAACTTAAAGATGCCTTTGCTGTTCAAGGTCTCAATACTACTGATCTAGTTGCACTCTCAGGTACATATGAACCTTTTCACACTTCAGAAAATTCATCTCTATAGTTATAAAAAAAATGGCAGCACATTTTGAGCCTTCATTTTTCAGGTGCCCATACAATTGGTAGAGCTCAGTGCAAATTTTTCGTCGACCGATTATACAATTTCAGCAGCACTGGCAATCCTGATCCAACTCTTAACACAACTTACTTGCAAACACTTAGTGCACTATGCCCCAATGGTGGGCCTGGCACTAACCTCACCAATTTTGACCCAACCACACCTGACACAGTGGACAGTAACTACTACTCCAATCTTCAGGTTAACAAGGGCTTGCTTCAGAGTGACCAAGAGCTGTTTTCCACAACCGGTGCTGATACCATTGCCATTGTCAATAGCTTCAGCAGTAACCAAACTCTTTTCTTTGAGAACTTCAAGGCTTCAATGATAAAAATGGGTAACATTGGAGTGCTAACGGGATCTCAAGGAGAAATCAGACAACAATGTAATTTTATTAATGGGAATTCTGCTGGATTGGCTACTCTTGCCACCAAAGAATCATCAGATGGCATGGTTAGCTCAATCTAAATAAATTAACAAAAACTTAAGTTAGTGTATGCTTCAAAATGCCGACATTAAAAGGTACCTAATAAAGAGTTCAATAGGCACATACGTGGCTTGTGCCTGTGGTGGACCATGATATATATGCCTGTACTTTTGTGCATTGCGTCACCTATGCTCTATCTCTGTATTTGTATGATCTGGTTAATATATATATTATGAGAATTCTAAGTCATATCATGCAGATAAACATGGAAAAAGATAGCATAGTAGAGGCTGGGGTATTTGTAGATGAACTACTGAATCTTGTTACCGAGTATTATTATCTATGCTACTTTTAATCTTCTACCTGTATTAATGAAGTTGGATTAAAATTATTGTTTTAACAACAAATGAACGTAAAGTTACAATAGTATGTTGATATGCACCGTAGTATAGTAGCAAATCTGAAAAAGTTTCTGCCCACAATTTGCTTGTACGCTCGTGTTTCCAACACAAACACATGTTGAACATTTTGCCAGTAGTAACCAAAGTTTGGATTCAAGCATGCAATGGAGTGAGGACAAAGAATAAGGATGGTGCAATTTAACTAGATAAAGTCGCGTATGATCAGTGAAAAGTGAAGAAAACTTCACAATCTAAGAGAAGAGACACAATTCAAGAGAGTTACCTAAACTCTTTATAAAAAAGTTTTAATTCAACACAAAAATTATTTAAAATTGTTTCAACTCAAAATTAATTCTGAATTTGTATAAAATAATTTTTTTAACACAGAACCAACCGAGTGAACATTAACATAAAATTAGATTAGGTGATTTTTTCAACTTAATTTTGAAACATGAAACCAAACACATAACCTTTTACCTACACTTGAAATCCTCGAGATCTTTCTGCTCAATTTTACATTCTTCCTTTATGTGGCATGATTGAAAATTATTTGAAATACCGAAGCACGACATGCAGAGAGGTCATGTGTCTCTATAAATAGATGTTCCTCATCTGGGGGATCTCAGAAGCCCAATTACAGGTTCAATATACTTAGAACAACTTGAAAAAGGAGTCTCTTTTGTGAGCCAGTAATAGCTGGGTTGTGCATTGGTTGTGGTAGGAGCACCACCATTCTCTTCATATGCACAACTAGACCCCTCATTTTACAAGGAAACGTGTCCCAGAGTGCATCCTATTGTACACCAGGTAATTAAAAATGTCTCTAATTCAGACCCCTGTATGCGTGCTAGTCTCCTAAGTCTACACCAGCATGACTGCTTCGTTCAGGTATGTTAATTTGTTCCATCGCTTTTTAATTCCATCAAGTTTTTTGTGTCATTAATTATCAACTCCTTTTCTAATTTTTACATATAAAACTCATTTTCCATCAAGCCAAAGATTGAAAATGCATTTTGGTGTGTGTTGTAGAAGTTAAATAAAAGCTACTGTTGGAGTACAAGTGATTTCCCAACAGCTACAAAGGCCAAAATGTAAGACTTGGAGGAATATGGGAGCCTTTAATTCGTAAATGATGCTAGTTAGTTCATAAGCATTTCAAGCTAAAAAATATTGCGATTATAATTAAGCATTAAAATGTAGTATAGAATTTCATACAAGTTTGTTGGTTAGAGATGCCTAAATAGGGAATATTCTTCACTCCCTATGCTTTGCTCGGACATACTGGAATACTCTGTTCATTCCTGAAAAAATTATCTGGATCAACCTTGGTCTTAACCTTGACGAGCCTCTGAAAATTGTTATTGAAGTATTTGGCCCCATAAACCTCTCCTTCTTGAAAGCTATTTTTACCAAAGCGGTTAACTCCAATATCAAGGTCCCTATAATTCAAAAAGGCACTTCTGGGATTCTTTGACACAAAAAGGGTCATGTAATTGTACAGCTTCTTAGCCTGATTCGTAAAATTCTTAGCCGCACCAACCGAAGGATCAAACCAGTTCACAGAGTACTGAATCTTGAACAGGTTCCCCTTACGGTGAGGAAACGGCGTGGCATCGGAAGGAATCTCAGCCATTCTCCCTCCATAAGGGTTGAAAACAAGTCCTATTTTCCCCAACTTAATCATCCTCTTAAATATACACTCCAACCCTTCTCTTGGAATAGCTTTCTGAACGTAATCAGATTTTCTTTTAAGAAAAAAAGCAGTGTTTACATGGCGATCCAATAGGGTTTCAGGTTTGGCGCCATTTTTTAGACTCTTATCATCGTAAAACCACAGAACAGAATCAATCCATCTCATCTCAGTGCAACTCTCCTTCTTTAACCCTAGAAGCGGAAACTCCTTCTCCAGAATCGACACAAGCTCCTTAGCCCCTCCGAGGAACAAAGCCACTACTGAGGCTGTAACGGTTTTCCCTTCCGGCTGCAATAGTAGCCTCAAGAAAAGCCCGGGATCAGTAGTTGGCGCCACCTGCTGCCACTGCAACACAAGGTCAGTGGCATTCTGTTCCAAAGTCCTCTCAACGCGAAAAACGGTAACCGTTTTAGGCACAGGAAGAAGCTTAATAGTAAACGACACTATGACACCAAAACTGGCTCCTCCACCTCCTCTAATAGCCCAGAAGAGATCTTCCCCCATTGTTTTTCTGTTTAGAAGATTTCCTTTCACATCAACAATTTGCGCGTCGATGACATTATCAACAGATAAACCATATTTTCTCAACATGTTACCGTACCCTCCTCCACTGATATGGCCACCGACGCCAACAGTGGGACACACCGCCGCGGAGAATCCATGAACTTTACTTTTTTTCCAGATTCTGTAATAAACTTCTCCCATCACTGCACCAGCTTGAACCACTGCAACCTCGTTTTTTATGTCTACCTTGATTTTGCGAAGGTTAAACATGTCGAGGACGATAAAAGGATGTTTCTTTGAGATGTACGAGATACCCTCGTAGTCATGGCCTCCGCTTCTGATTTTGAGTTGAACGTTGACGGTTTTGGCACATATTACAGCGGCCTGGACGTGCGATTCTGTGAGGGGAGTGACGATGAGTAAGGGCTTTGGCGTGGAGGAGGTGTTGAAACGCGCGTTTCGGATGTAGTTTTGGAGCACGGTGGGGAATTTGGGGTTGGTATTGGCGAAGACAATGTCGGAGAGTTGGGTTGAGCAGTTTTTTGTGTGGTGTGTGAGGCACTGAAGGAAAGTGTGGTGGAGTGAGGAATGTGCAGACACTAAAGTGGAGACAGTTAGAAGAAGAAAAGTGGCAGAAAGATAGGCCAAAGAGTTAGGTTTCACCATTGTTGATGACTTGCATGGTAGAGATGAGGGTGAGTACGGTTTAATTTGTACACAAGGGTTTGTGCTAATTAACTGCTAAGCTAATTAAGGGTTTCTGTTTCTGAACGATATTTATGTTGTGCATCAGTTATCTTAATTGACTTATTAATTGGCTTAAATACTTTTTTTCCTCAAATTTAAGTAACCTTTATCTTTTATCTTCCAAATTTAAATTCATTTCTTTAGCCTTCGTAAATAGGAAAATACTGTTTTTGGTCGCCTCTATGTAAATGTTGTTAGAAGTGATGCTGTTAGGAGCGGAGGTGAGGGAGAAAGGCTAAGCTACTTTGGTTTCCAAAACTAAGACCTCCTAACAAGTTAATTATCCAAATTTTTCTGTCTTATTCATTCATTTACATTGTTTTTATACACAACTGGACATGTATAACTGAATGATAACTGTTACAACTGAATGGTAATTATATTAACAGAATTATAACTATTTCTGATAAGTTGTTGTAATTGTTTTTATGATAGGCTTCCATGGCAAAGCTTTGTCGTGACTACACGAAGTCCTTCAAGTGGCTAGGCCGTTTGCTGATCCTCTTGACACACTGCTGCATCTTCTTTCTAACATATGCATACATGTAACTTTGTGGCAATAAAAAATTTGGTTTTATATTTGATTTTTAAACCTAATTTCTGGTAGTTTTAAACTTGTGAGTGCATATTCCATCCTACAATCATTTATTCAAAAATTGAAATCTCTGAACCCAAAATCAATCTCTAAATAAAGACCATAAGAAGTGCGGTGGTATTCCCAGCACGCTCAATGACAGTTGTTCTAAAACCGTTGTCATTGAATGTGTGATGATATTTTTATAAATATCATTAACATTTCAAAGACAATTTTAAAGAAAATTTTCGTAAAATCATCTTTAAATTAATTTTTTTTAAAAATTAAACATGGTCCTCTCGTTTGCTCTCTCCTATTCCCAATAAACCAAAACTTTCTCACTCCACTCAGGTCACTCTTTCAATTTCTCGTTCCTTCATTTTCATTTGTCGTCATTCTTCTTTGTAGTTGTGAGCGGTACTAATCTCAAACCTCTATCACATGATGACATTACTATCAATCCTATAAAGCATTTAACTTACAATTTTAAATAAAAAATTAAATATGAATAAAAATTAGTAAGATAATTTTATAAAAAAATATAATTGTACTATGTTATATAATTTATAAATTTATTAAAAGTATAAAAATTTTAAAATATAATTACAAAGACATAATATACAAAATTAAATATAATTTTTTAACAAATAAATTTTTTTCTTATGAACAATCAAAATTACATTAAATATATTTATTTAAAAATTATTTTATTATGCATTTTTAAAAATTATTTTATTATTTTATCGATGTTTATATATGTAGTGTGTATAATGGGTGATACTTATATTAATAATATTATGAAATAATTAAATTTAATATTAAAATGGTGCAATTTTGATGCATATGTATTATTAAGAATATAATTAAAAAAGGAAAAAAAAAAACGGACACTTGATTTTTTTTCCTAATGTTACATGTAACATGTACATCATTTCTAAAAACTGTAACATGAACATACTTTTAATGTTTTAAGTTTGGTAATTAATTGTATAAGCTTTAACATTTTATTTATAGTATAATCAATTATATAACTTACTCTATTTATTATTTTTATCACCTTATTGCTTAGGGTAGTTAAAAAAGTGGTCTTCATCCTCATGTAGCAACTATTGCATGGTCTCCATGATTTGCTGCAACGTTGATGCATGGGCCTGTCTCTGGAGTCGTCGGTGTCGAGTTGCATGTAGTCTAGCCTATCTGGCATCATCATCTTAGGTGACAAATAGCAATTTACTGGTTCCACACCCCACGTTGGACGCTAATATGCTTCGGAAAATTTAGGTTTTTCCTTAGATTTGGATTTATCTATCCAAAACATAAAAGTGCATCTGCCTGGCTTTGTAATCTAACATGAATTATATAGGTGTTTCTTAATTATGGTAAAGCCTGATCATATGCTTGTCTCACTGATTCTTTAGGATATGATGAGATCATATAAGATATGACGAGATAATTTGGAGATATAAGATCAAGATATTAACGTTATCATGAGCATGATCTACGCTTCGGTTCAGGTCGGTCTGATATGGTGAGAGCTACTTTTGGTATTCAAAATAGCTCTAGGGTAACAGGCTATGCCTTGAAACTCCTTGTATGTCCATTACCATGCATGATTTTCACACGCCTGTTTGTGATGTGCGCTAGGAAGATAGATGGACCTTAGAATTATAACATATCTACTCTCCCCTTCTTGAAGACATCTGCTGTTGAATCCTAGGGTGCTGGGTTGGTGTGAGCAGGATAGGAAGTTTGATTCCTTTTATGAGACAAGTTTTTATTTTAGCCAACTCTTCATTTCAACAATTATATATATATATATAAATAAGTATTTTGATTAATATTATCAAAATAAAATTTTATTTCATCAAACATTATTTATACTTTTTAGCAAAAGAAATATCCAAACATAAATTACTTTATATAAACTCATTTTCATTAAACTTAATTTCCAACATATTCAAAAGTAGTAGGACCATAACATGCACAAACTATAAGCAATATTCTTCACACTGTATGATTCCCTATGCTTTGCCAGGAAGTACAGGAGGGACACTCTTCTGATTTCGGATGCCACAATACCTATATCAAGTTCAGCAGATTTCTTGTTAACAAAATTACATTGTTTTCTGATTTCTCCTTTCTTCCCAGTTAGCACACCAATATTACCCATTTTAATCATTGAAGTTTAAGGAAAGCTATTTGGTCACCACTGAACTTGTTGACAATGGGGATGGTATCAGCACCGGGTGTTGAGAACAGCTCTTGATCACTCTGAAGCAAGCCCTTCTTAACCTTAACATTGGAGTAGTAATTCTTGTCCAATTTAAAAGGAGTGGTTGGGTCAAAATTGACAAGGTTGTTAGGTCCACCTTGGGAGCATATTTGGCGCAGTTGTTGTAAGTTGTATCAAGAGTTGGATCGGGCCTGCCAGTACCACTGAAATTGTACAATCGGTCAAGAATGAACAAGCAGTGAGCTGATCTGCCAAATGAATGAGCACCTGAAATTAAATCGTTTACAAATCATATACTAATTCATCATTTTTATAAGATAAATTCTTCCAAAGTCAAACCAAGTTAAGATGGTGAGTTTAGAGTAACTTTAATGTTTTTCATTTATTATTATTATTAGTATTATTATATTTATTCATTGAATTTTGACTAATGATTAATTTCGAAGTCAATGAACAATAACATCTTTCTTTCAATCATATTTTTTACACAAGAATTGAATTTAAGATCTTATTTATCAAAGGATTCAAGTTTAATTTTACTTGACCACATATATTTTATTATAGGTAGCATTGTTACAACACATAGGATAAATTTGAATTGGGGAACATTTGTTAGCTGACAGTGCAACAAGATCAGTAGTGTCAAGACCTTGAACAGCAAAGGCAGCTTTAAGTTGAGTGAGGTTGAAGAAAGGAGCAGGAAGGTTTTCATTGGCAAGGGTTCGGTTTGCTGTTAAACTATCCCTCCTTCCCAAGGGAAATTTTAAAAAAGGACCATGAGCCTGTCAAATGATACATGAATTTTCTTTCTAATAAATAAAAACCTCTATTAAATATATGTTGCAACGAATAAACATCTATTTGTTATTATTTGATTCGACAACTTGATAAAAAACGATTTAACAAAAGAACTTGATCTAAGTTTTTTTTTAATTTTTTTGAGAGAGGAAGTAGAAAGAGTTTTTCAAAAAGCCAAACCCTTATTTTTTTAGTGTTCCATAGAATTTATCTAATTAATATATATGCACCAACTTATCTAATTACAAATTGTCATTATAGTAAATTTGTTAATTTTATATATAAAACAATTTAAAAGTCATATATAGAATAATTTGTTATTATTTAATAATCTATCATCTTTATATTGATGATACATAAAAATTAAACTTAAATATATAATTTGGCAAATGTTTTATGGAAATAGAGTACCTAATTAACTATAAGTGATCAAAATAATGAGCTTAATTATGAGAATAATGAACCCATTTTGAGATATAAAAAAAGTGTTTTTTTTTTAACAAGGGATTTATTTAAATTTGAACTATGGGTTTTTAGGCATCTAAAGCGGGAAAGAATTAACTAATTAAATTAGATAGAAAGGGAGGATGAATAAGCAGGTAAGTTTTACATACTTGAACAAAGCAGTCATGAAAGAAAAGCCTGACGAAACTGGCAGGCATACGTGTATCCGTTCTTGAAACTTTCTCTACGACTCTAAATACAATGAAATGCACCTGGGGACAACTCTTCTTGTAAAAGAAGGGATCTAATCCTGCATTTGAAGAGAAGGGGTAACCCTCCAAACCACTAGACCTATCACTACAAGACCAAAACACCTCATTTTTTCTGCCTAAAATTGATTTGAACTCACTCAACACCTGTGTTTGTGTACGTCTTGCTGTTTTTATTTATAGAGACAAATAGCAGCCATGATTGTGAATTGTGAATTTGTGATAGAAGAATGACATTAATGAACAACAAGACATCTTCTTGTTAGGCGCGTTATCTAGGACAAAATCATGTATTTTTTTAAATGATGATTTAAGTATTGATGATAGATGATGTTCTTTCCTATATGTAAGTTCACAAAGGTGTCGTGTGGTGATTTTATGTTGTTTTTTGAGTTTGGTTAAGGCTTTTCACAGCAGAGTTAATAGAGGGTATGGTTAGTTTACAATACTACTTGTAATGGAATTATGTAACCTGTAAAACTTCGGTGTATTTGGCACTTCTTAATTTATACGTCTCCTTTATTAACCATATTAGGTGATAGATAGTGTGGCTCTACTGCTATTTTAGTGCTGTGTTTCATGTATATGCTATATGTGGTTTACTAGGTAGGTGGGTTGGATTGTTATATCCTTGATAATGGAATGATAGAGGGGAGGGATACTCTCTGGTATAGCAGGGTATATAGTGGATGATGGAATTCCCATGGAATTACATACAATCCTTCTCCTGTTTTGTTTGAGGGTGTCTTCACTTCTTGTGTAAACACTCTTGATTATATTCGATAATACTTTGGCCTTTTCCAAAAAAAACAAAAGAAATATATTTGACTTCATCTTAGCTAATTGCACGATTAATTGCATCATCCCCGTTGTCCACACTCAATTGCGTGGTTGAATCCGATGATTAATTGGTGGACCAACTATATTTTTATTTGTTTTGCCACCAAAACAATACTGTTCTCATAAGGATGGTAATTCAAATTATCTTTGTGCATAGGAAATCAGCAGAGAAAAGTCCTAAATCCTGGAAGACAAATATATGGATTCCATACAGCAAATAAATAAAGAAGAACTTCAAACAAAGACCACTCTGAATCAAACTCAGATCAAAGAGCTTCTTGATAATGGGAATCTCATTGAACAAAGCAGAAGCATCAAGTAGCAACAAGACAAAAAAAATGTATTAAATGAATAAGAAACTTAATTAGGAGTACTAACTAAGATATGACATTCACTTCATTAATTATATATAAACTTATTAAAACAAGAAGTATTAAAGAGAACCTTTCCTAAAAATGGCATATTAAATTAGAAGCTGCCGAAATAAATAATAAATAGTATACCAATTGGTTTGCTTATCTTGAGTATTTCATTGACATGAGAATGTGCATTTGTATTATGGTTTAGCAAAGCATTCATATTCATATTGGTCTCTTCTACTTTTTATTCCATATTCAATATAATAATGTTGAATTGATAAACGTAGTATATATATAAACCTTACAATAAAGTGTCTTCATGATAAATAAAAAGGCCTCTGGTTTTATTTATATCCTAATGTTGAACAGATATGAAGTTATAATATCATTAATGTCATATATATATATATATATATATATATATATATATATATATATATATATATATATATATATATATATATATATATATATATATATATATATATATATAATAGATAATATATTCAAAAAAAATGTGTTAGAAATTTTTTTAATCACTATTTCTGGTTTATGAAAGTCCATATGTGAGTGAGCAAAGTTGTAACATTATACAGGACCGGTTTGGATACATGTTATTATAAATACTTTTAAGAAAAATAAATAAATAAATAAACTTGATCATAAGTTATTAACTTATACATAAATTAAAAATCATCTTTTATTTTAAAAGAAACTAACATGAAAGGGCTTTAATTAAGTAATTTATTTATAAGATAATTGTAACTTTTAGGAAAGTTTTTTTTATATTTCTTTTCCTAAAGTTGTTTATAAAGAAGTTTGTCTTGTCTAGACTGACTCATGTTCGCATGCCTGAATTTTTGGTTAATTTCTATATAAAAAAAAAAATTAGATAAACTTTGCTTAAAAAGACTTTGATTGTAAGTCGCTTTAAATATTGACGGAGACATACACCTGTATTATCACATCCCTGTTTTGAGACTCAATCAAATTCTTTAATAAAATGATTCTTTTATAGAGGAATCTTAAACAAAAGTCTTTTTTTATCTTCTGCTTAATTATATTCGATTCTCGATTCAAACATATAGTTTGAACTAATAATATAGTTTAATTTAATTAATAACTATATTCAACCATGCAATTATAAAATTATTAAAAATAGAAGATTCAAGAAACGATTCAACCATAGAATTAATAACTATATTCAACCATACAACCTAAGAGGAGACGATTCAAGAGATACGTAACTTTTACCTAATTATAAAATTAATTAAAAAAACTATGATTAGAAATAGAAGATTTAATTATTAATTTTTTTGTATTTTTGTTGATTTTTTATAAACTAAAAAATTATTGGGCTAGAGTAATGCACGTTGAGTTTGATTATCGTAAATGACATCTTTGGAAAGAAATTATGAGCTTTACATGTGATCAAGTCTCAGACTAATTAAGGATTAGTCTCATAATCAATCTCAATATCAAACTATATATATTGGCTTTGCCCTATTGGTACTGGGTTGAAAATGACAATCAATGGGCCTAGTCTTTCTTTTTACGTTTGTTGTTATAAACCAGGAAGGGTAAACATGGGGAGTACATGTGTTCTTATTCATAAATAATAAGCTTATATCATAACATATAATATTGCACATACCACGAGCTTTACCCACACCCTAGTGTTGTAACCTAACAACAGGTGATTTTTACACTTCATTCCAATATTTGTTTGGCCCATAAAATATGAGTAATGCTCAACAATCTTCACCTTGACAAATATTCAACCTCATCGAAGATAAATAGCAAATCGACCTCTATCTCCTAGGTTGGGGTCATATCATTGTGACTGTCTTGGTTAACATATCAGTTGCATTATCTGAAGTGTGAACCTCCCTAAACAAAATCTAACTAGATATCATCAACTCCTTTATCTTGTGGAACCTCACATCAATATGTTTTGTTTTAGCATGATACACCTAATTCTTTCCTAAATCAATAACACTCTGACTATCACAATGCAACTGAACTCCACCTTACTCAATGCCTAACTTCTTCACTAGTCGTGTTAACCACACAACTCCTTTCCTTGCCTTTGCTACAACCATGTACCCCACTTCGGTTGTTGACATTGCCAAAAAAGACTGAACAATGGACTTCCAACAAATAGGCTCACCTACAAGAGCAAAGACATACCATGTTGTAGACATTTTGTCATCCAGATCACTAGCATAGTCAAAATCCACGTATTCCACAATTGAAGGATCACACTATTAATTGTCAAACATAATACCATGACCTATTATATCCTTTAGGTACCTTAAGATCCACTTCGCTACTTTCAAATGTCGCTTGCCTAGGTTGGACATAAACTTGACTTACAACATATGACAAATCCGGTCTAGTGCACACCATAGCATACATCAAGTAACCAACTACACTGGCATAGAACCTTTTGACATGTACTCCACCTCAGCATTTGTCTTCGGACATTGGTCTACAGAGCCTTAAGGTTTTGAGTTAAAGTGTTTTGTCATAAGGTTTGCTTATGTGATGGCTCATTGTCTCATTAGTGTAAATCTCTTTATTGTTTATCCCTCTCATATTTTCCAACAATTGGTATCAGAGATGATGGTTTGACTAGATGACCGACTCAGACGAATAAGATGACAAAGATGGATTCTAGGCCCTAAGGATTTCTTGTATTGAAAGTCTTCCTAATAGTAGGTCCAAGTAGTGTGTCCCATGGGTGGAGTTGTGGTGCAAGTATCTAGAGCATATGGGCTCTAATGACCACCATGAAGTACTCGTGGATGATAATGACTTTCGCTCGAAAGGAAGATTATCATGTGAAAAAAACTTACACTCGAGGGAGAGATTGTTGGAATACAAGTGTAAGATAAAGTCTCGTGAAAAGGCTAAACACCATATAAGTGA
Organism: Glycine soja; assembly: GCF_004193775.1. Lineage (NCBI taxonomy): Eukaryota > Viridiplantae > Streptophyta > Magnoliopsida > Fabales > Fabaceae > Glycine > Glycine soja. The sequence goes on from NC_041010.1 coordinate 1,802,455, forward strand.
AGATAAGACTTATAAATTAGCTGAACCTTAAAATTTTGTGTTAAAGTATGATGTCAATTTGCTTATATGATTGATGTGCTCGAGACTCATTGGTGTAAATCTTCTCGATATTTATCCCCCTCGGATTTCCCAACAACATCCATATATTCCAATGAAGGTGGAACAGATTTTTCTTTAGTTTTCTTGTTTATTTTTGCCACCAAAAACATGTTCTCTTGATCATGGTAATTCAAGTTATCTTTGTGAATAGGAAATCTGCAGCAGAGAAAACTCCTAATTCCTGAAATATATTTATGCATTCAATACAACAAATAAATAGATAAGAACTTCAAAAATAGACCCGCGAAGTATTATATTTGCCCTCTTAATCAAACTCGGATATAAAAAAAAAGGCGTGATAATGAGAATCTCACTAAACTGGGAGAAGCACCAACTAGGATAATAAGATATAAAAACATTAAATGAATAACCAACATAGGGCAGGCTCTAGAATAAGGTAGGGAGTGGTTAAGTATGCATTAAAATATAAAAGTACAATATACTAATTAACTAAGATATGACATTGAATTCACTAATTATATATAAACTTTGTATCAGTATTCATTATATATAAATTAAATTAATTAAAGCAAGAATTATTATAAAAAAAATTGCTACAAATGCATCATATATTAGATACCTAAAGATTAGAAGCTGCCGAAACATATAATAAATTGGGTAAATTATAATTTTTCTTCTCTTTAATTTTTTATCGGCGATTTTAGTTTCTTTATTTTTCACTAATTAAGTCCTCACATTTTAAAAAATTTAAAATTTTGATTTAATTGTTAATTTTTTTTATATTTTATTTTTTATTTTGATTCAATTCAATCTTAGATTTAATAAATTTATTTAAGATATCATAAAAAAAATAATTTAATTAGGTAAAATATAAGGATTAAAGTTGAAAAAAAAACTAAAATCACGAAGAATTAAAAAAAAATAATACTAGTTAGCTATAATAAATAGTTTAACAACTTAAGGATTGCTTATCTTGACTTCATTGACGTGACAGTGGACATTTGTATATGGTTTAGCAAGGCAATATGTATATTGGCTTCATTTGATGAATATTTTGATTTTCTATCGAAAAATTATGTTTGATGAATATTTTTAAAAAAATTTCATCATGACGCCAATCTTATAATCTTTTATCCTAAGATTTTGATTGTAAGTCAGTTTAAATATAAACTATATTGACTGAGAAACGTGCACCATTATTAGTTCATGCCTGTTTTTAAGAGTTGAGTACTCTATCAGATTCTTTAATAAAATGAAATGGATGATAAACAAAAATAAAAATGAAATGGAAACTTGAGAAAATTAGAATAATTAAGAGAAATTATACATTTTCATTTTTTATAGAAGAATCTTCTACATAAAAGTCGTTTTTTATCCTCTGCTCATATTGAATTCTCGATTCAAACATTTAGTTTTAACGAATAATAATTGAGTTTAATTTATATATCTCGTCAAATTATGTGGGAAGTACTGACAAAACCATAAATCCATTAATATTGTACCCCCCAAAAAAAACATTTCCATTTCAAATAAAGCCGGCATAATATAAGTCAACTATATAAAATAATATACTGCTGGATCATTCTATCAGAGCCTATCCTTTTAATATATAGCTATTTGTTGTTCCCCGTTTTCTTTCTGCAAGTGATGTTATTCCTATAGAATAGTAGTATTTTGAAGGACTTTGATAGCATAACAACGTGAGCATTTAAAAACCAGTGACATTTGTAGATCGCATCACTTGGTTTCATATTATTTTTTAATAATATAGAATTATACGTTCTCATGAATACATGATCTCTAGCTAGCATTTTAAGAGTTAGACATGCTATTTTATGGTATATACTTGCAGTATTGAAGCAATTGAAAGACACATAACGTAACTAATTCTAGAATAATTCTAAATTTTCTTGTAAAATTCTTCTGTCAATCTTCTTACTTGTTCTAAATATGAAATATATTTGTATTTTAAGACATTAAATATATTTACTTTTTTATTTAACATTTTTTTATAAAATGTTAAAAGGATTTGTAAGAAAATATAACATTACTGCTCCTTGAAACAATCCCATATATATTACATTTTACAAGGCATTTCAGCAGAAAAATGGATTAAACCAAATGCTAACAAATTAAACAATATTTTCAAGCAAACAACAGCAAGAACTTATACTGAAATTAATCCGGATTTGGGTGTAGATGCTGCTGAGACTACATTTTAATTGTTTTGTTAGAGAATTAATTTTGAATACCTTGAGTTAAAAGTGGACAGATGATTTGATTTTACGCCAAAAAAAGTAAGATATGTGCAACCGGGCCCCAAAATGCAGATTTCGATCTACATGTTTAGGTTGGAACCTAACTGAAAGTTGGAGAAAAGCCGAAATAATAATCAAATCATAGTAGCATGTGGTTCTAGATAATCTTCATATTCAAAGAATTTTATCTGTCAAATTTAGATGAATGAAGGGAAAATTCAATTGCATGATGTCCTATCATCTCGCCAAAGGTCACACCTACTTTGCGGACAAACAAGACTGACAAACAGGTTGATAAATGTTACGAAAAGTTAAATTAACATGTTATAAAAAAAAGTTAAATAAATTTATATTAATATAAAAGATTAAATTACATGTTTCATAAATTAGAAAAATTATGATAAATAACTAAGGAATAGTAATAAACCAATATAATATAGCTTTTTGGTATCACAAATTTTGGACAATTTTTCCTTTTATCAATTTTTACATTTATATCACTCTCCTCTAATAACTACACACTATTCTGTGTTTGTTAATTACTCTTTTTTAACTTTTTCTTTTTTTCTTTTCCTTTTTTCATTTTTATTTAAAATATATAAAGAAGTACATTAATAATAAAGGAAATACCTCATTTTAGTATTATATATTTTTAGATAATTTTATCCTTCACCAACTTAATTATTCTTTTTTATAACAATTGTCTCACTGCTTTTTAGTTAGTTACAATCTCACATATAAACTTTTCCTTATTTAAAAAATATATGTTACGGACTGACGTCGTTTATTTTCTGTTTTGAAGTACTCCGAGGAAGTAACGTTGGAGAGAAAGCTGAGTTAGAAAACTTTTTTCTTTTATCAGCAAAAAATAATTATCATTGATCATTAATATATACAAATATGATTACAAATCCCTCTCAATAAAATGGAAGTGGACGAAAAATGAATTTTCTAGTTCTAGTAATCATGAAAGTTTATAAAAAAAAATTAAAAAAAAATAGTAACCATGAACCAAGTCCAAAAAGTAGTCAATACTCGAACATGAACAAGTGGAAAATTAAAAAAGAATTGCATGCAACCCCATTCCAATGCCAATGTTACTGTTTCACTTGATATGGTAGCCTATATAGGGGACGGTAAACGTGTTCTCGTGGTTCAATTTTTTTCTTCATTTTATATCAACTTGTCCCCAGAAATAGTTAATATATTATTTTGAACTTAAACCTTTATTAATGGTCTGTTTTTCTTTGGCTATTTTAATTAAAACTTTCTAACTCGACGTAATCCCGTTTAAAAGTTTTCATTAAAAAATTCAATGCTCCGTTTTATTTCATTTTTTATTAGTTTTTTTGTTATTTTTAGCGAAAAATCTTTAAACATTACCTTAGCAGCGACACATCTCCTAAATTTTTAATAATTTAATCTAAAAAATATATGATTTGATATTATGATATACATTCTACCAACTAATTAAAGAAGCTTGGTATCCGCGGCTTTTGCTTTAAACTTCTAAGAGTAGAACTCATCCGTGATTGAATACGATACATCCTTTTCTATAATTTAAATTTGGATCAAGTTAAACAAAAATGAATTTATATTCTCACCAAAAGTACATATTTATATTGCATATATGTGTAAACATTTAGATGCTTTTAAGTTTTAATGTAAAGTATATTGCAAAAAGAAAGCTTTTCATGACACACAACAGTATTCTGTGTTTAAAGAAATTTATTCTTTTTTATTTGATTGGAATAAAATTGCCATTGATAACAGGATATTTGTATTTTATAAATAAAAAAAATCCATCCCTAAATTATACGTGCCATGTTTGTATGTGTACCGTTACAATTTACATATCCACTTGTATATGTGACGTCATGCATTTGATAATATGGTGACGAATTTGCAGCGAAGTACCATTAATTTCTTATTTAAAAAACACTAAACAGCTAGTGATAATAATATCCACGAGATGAGTTGACAATTGACATGTTCGTTCATCTTTAAATGAAAGAGTGATCATTACCCTTTTATTTTACATGGAAATAACGGTTTTGCTGTCAAAAAGAAAAATAAATAAATAATGGTTCTTATACTTAAACCGAATTTTACAAACTACTATATTTACCCTTTTATATCTTTTATTTTTCTTTATTTTACTATTTTTACTTTAATGTTTTCTCATCTTTTCTCATACAGCAGTGTTGTGTTTAAAGTAATACCATCCCCAGGCATTATACATGTTCCCATATTTGTACAACTTATTGTTTAACTACTATCCGTTTACATATAACTTAATCCACTTGGAGACGTGATGAGTTGATGATTTCGCAATAAGGTGACCAAATGCACAAAAATACGTACCAATATTAGTTTTTTTAATAAAAAAATAGTAACAGCTATGATAATATTCACATGATGAGTTGACATATTCCTTTTCTTTAAGATAAAATAAGTGTATTCTTCAAGTAATCAGAAATTATTATTTTTTTGAGACGTAAAATTATCAAAATAAATTTTTCTTTTAATAAACTTTTTCTTATCCACATGACTAAGAATCCAACCTTTCACAATATGTTTCTCAAAGGAGTGATGATTACTTCATTATTTTATGAGACTTGATACAGAAACAGTAATTTATATAATATTATTTTTTTGTTTTTTTCTCTTTATCATTATGACATAATAAATGATGTAAGGGTGAGAAATAGAAAAAAAAAATACTATGGTATAAATTGTTACATAAATTGTTATACATGTGGCATTTCTCTTATATTATATACAATAATATTGCTCTTAAATTTAACCGAATTTTCAAAACATTTAATATACGTACCGTACTACAATTTTTCTTATGACGACAATATGAAATTAAATTCAAACCACCAACATGGAACCACGAAACAAGGACATTGCATTCACTGGCCATTTGACTCTCTATAAATAGAAGCACTGGGTCTGCTTGTTCTTGCAGCAACAACAACACGCTCGTATATAATTGAAAACATCATAAAGAAAAAAAAATGAATTCCCTTCGTCTCAGTTTTTTCTGTGTGGTGGTAGTTCTTGGAGCATTACCCTACTTCTCATATGCACAACTAGATCCCTCGTTTTACGCTAGCACATGTTCAAATTTGAGTTCAATCGTACGTGAGGTGCTCACAAATGTTTCCCTGTCTGATCCCCGCATGCCTGCCAGTCTCATCAGGCTCCACTTTCACGACTGTTTTGTTCAAGTAATTAACTAGCTATATTTTTCTTATATATATCTTAACTCGGTAATAATACTACTTCTGGTCCTATTATTCACTTATTTCTTGTAATTTGCGAGTGTTTTGTTTTATATATATACTCAAAGGAGGTAGCATAATATACGAGTGTTTTGTTTTAATTTGACTCAAATTTCTTGTTGCTGAGAATTGAAGTGGAATTATGTATATATCCAGGGTTGTGATGCATCAATTCTGTTGAACCAAACGGATGAGATCGATAGTGAGCAAACTGCTTTTCCAAATGACAACTCCATAAGAGGGTTGGATGTTGTGAACGAGATCAAGACCAGGTTGGAAAATGCTTGTCCTGGCATAGTTTCTTGTGCTGATATTCTTGCCCTTGCAGCTGAAATATCTTCTGAGCTGGTATATATATGCATTTTAACTTGTTCACCTCATCTTTCATTTTCTTAGGTTTAACTTGTTCACCTCATCTTTCATTTTCTTAGGTTTATCTTACCTTTTTCTTTTTTTCATTTATATATCACACAATATATATGATTCCAACATCTTAGTTTATTCTAAATATATAATGTTTAATTCCATTTCGATCCAACCTAGTTTATAGAAAATCAAAATCAAAATATTTATAGAAAGAATCAATTTTGTGAATATTATTATGAAAAGGGTAAAATATTCATGTTTTTAGTCTCTTTAATTTTATTTTTTTATAAAATATTTCAGTCCTCCAAATTTTTTTGTCTATTTCTATTTCTCCACTTTTGGTTTAAAGTAGTTATAATTAAAATCTAATGACAGTTTATAATATTCGTAAAAAAAAACTATTTTTTGAGGACTAAAAATAGAGTATATCTAAGTTAGAGAATAGAAATAGGACAACAAAATTTTGGACGGCTAAAACCGATTCTAAAAAATTTAGAAGAAGTAAAAATATATTTTATCCATATAAAAATATGAAAAACCAATGTTCCTTAATTAGGGTTGGTTTGATTTCCTTCACACTTTTGGTTCAAAAAAACTGGTTTTTAAAATAATTATTCCATCCTACTCAATAATTAATTTCTAATCCAAAACCTATTGAGTTTTAAAAATAATTTTAAAAAAGTGTTTTAAAAAGTAAGAATAAAAAAACAGAAATATATGAGAAATGTTTACTCAATGTTTTATTTTTCTTATTCTATATATTTTATTGTCCTAGTTCAATGATACGGATCATATAAAGTGATATTGCATGAGATGAAGTATATGAACTTGGTATTGATTTCTGTTATTTTTAAAAACTAATTTAACTAAAAATAATTTTTAAAAATAGAAATCAAACGCGCTTAAAGTTTCAAAGTGATGTTTAGAAGTTCCAATGAAAACCTATATGAAACTAGAGAGAATAGATATAACTTGATAAGTGATAGGAATATAAAATAGATTAGTTATTCATGAAATATTTATTTTATTAATTATGTATTCAACTTTAATATTTTTTAAAATAGATAATCTCAAACCAAATATATTTGATAGGAATATAGTTAGATTGAATTATTTAAATAAGTCATATCTAAGTTTTGTAGGCTTGACATCAATAGTTCACAAATAATTTGTGATATATATATATATATATATATATATATATATATATATATATATATAAAAGGGTAAATAAGATATATATTATAAAATATTTTTTATTGTCATTTAATCACAAATATATGATACGCTACACACACAAAAATACTAGATTTTATTTTTTTTATTAACAACAATCGTAATAATTTGATTTGGAATTTAATTACACTTAAAATTGCTCATATTTTACTTTATTTTTTAGCACAAAGATATGAATTAAATACTAAATTAATAAACAAGATTTTATTTAAAAATAAATTTAATGATAAACAAACTATAATCAAGACATAAATAAGTTAATACGTCAAGCTCAAGTTTCTTTGATAGGTTTGACTTATTCACATCACTAAACAGTGAGATGTGATAAATATAAATAAAGAGAAAAACAAATAAATATATAAATTAGTGAGTTTGGATTAGGATGATAATTTTTGAAGAATGAGAGATTAGTTAGAACTGCAAAAAGAAAAAATCACTTTAGGTAAAATTTGATGTTTTAGTTAGTGAGTTCAGTAAAAGAAGATTTAAAATAATTGAATTGATTCATTTTGTGAAGGTTATAAGTAGAAAACGAAAATTTGGAGATTCTATGTAAAAGATTTTTTTATTTTAAGAAATATAGAAGAAAGTTGACTGAATGATGAAATTGGCTTAATCTTCAAAATAAAATTGATTTGAACATAATTTTGAAAAACCAAAAATCACAAATAATCTAAATTAAATATTTTAAGGCTAGTTGTACAATTACTTAATTAGCCATAAATTGTGAAGAGGGTGTGCAATTTTTTTTTATTGGGAAAAATAATTATTAAATTTATTTATAATCCCTTTTCATGTTTTGGGTGAACCTAAATTATCTAAAGAATTGCACAATGACTTTTTTTATATATAGTAATATTGTTGTTGGAAATAAAAAAAAAGAACATGTTATATTATTTTTACAAGTTTACTTTAATTACTTTCACTTTTTACCATTAAGAATTAAAAAGAGGTTTTAATGAAAGAAAAATAAAAAAGTAAAGGAATTTTCTCTATATATTTTTCTGCTATATATAATTTTAGAAGTTATGCAAAGCAATTGTGTAAAAAACTATTTATTGAAAAATTAATTACCTTCATTTTATTTTTATTCTAATCTTATTAAGAAAACAATTTAATTGTTTTTAGCCTGTTTTGGTGGTCTACTTCAAATTATGATTGTGGTCACATATTCGACCATTATTTAATAAGAATACATGGGGTTGAAGAATTGATTAAAACAAATCATTGTCAAGCATAAAACTAAATTTCCTGGTGGAATTTTGATCTTAATTAATTGAAACCATAAGTTCTTAACAATTTTTGTTCACCTTTTGTACTATTTGGCAGGCTGGTGGTCCTGTTTGGGAAGTTCCACTGGGAAGAAGGGATGGTTTTTCAGCAAATCAAACACTTGCTAATGAAAATCTTCCAGCTCCTAGTCTTAGCATTGATCAACTTATATCCGCATTTGCTAATCAAGGCCTCAACATTACTGATCTAGTTGCACTTTCAGGTATGAGATTTTTTGCATTTAATAAAAAGAAGGTTTTATGATGTGGTTTTACAAGCCCAGTATGAAAATATTATATATATATATATATATATATATATATATATATATATATATATATATATATATATATGTGTGTGTGTGTGTGTGTGTGTGTGTGTGTGTGTGAAATGCTTTAAATTGATTAAATAAGTAAAGAATAAACGAGATGAGTTTTCTTTTATATGGTTGTACATGTATCCATATTGCTACTCTTGTTTTGTTAAACTAATAATTTAGATAAATTTTATCAAATTCTTTCTTTGGCAATGAATGCTCTTGTTATAATCAAATTTAATTAAACAAAAGTAGCAATGTATATCAAATGACAATGTCAATGGAGTACTACTCGGTTACTTGAACTCGAAACGTGAATTATTCTAAATCCCTAGTATTTTTCTGTGATTCAGATAAAAAAAAAATATTGCAATGAATGCTCTTAATTGTAACCAAAAAGGCAATGAAAACCCTTAAATAAGAATGGCATTTGTTGTATTACTTACTAAAAATGTTTAATTTTTAGGTGCTCATACAATTGGTAGAGCTCAATGCAAGTTTATTGTTGATCGATTATACGATTTCAATGGCACCGGCAATCCAGATCCTACTCTCAACACAACTTACTTACAATCATTGCAAGTAATATGTCCCGATGGTGGACCTGGCTCTGATCTCACCAATTTGGACTTAACCACTCCTGACACGTTGGACTCAAGTTACTACTCCAATCTTCAACTTCAAAATGGCTTGCTTCAGAGTGACCAAGAGCTTCTTAGCGCAAACGATACTGATATTGTTGCCATTGTCAACAGTTTCACTAGTAACCAAACTTTTTTCTTTGAAAACTTTGCAGCATCAATGATTAAAATGGCCAGCATTGGAGTGCTAACGGGATCAGATGGAGAAATTCGAACACAATGTAATTTTGTGAACGGAAATTCTTCTGCTCTTACCACCAAAGAATCTTCACAAGATGGCATGGTTAGCTCAATGTAAAATAAATGGACAAAGGTTATATATGCTGGAAAATGCTGGGGTTAAAGGTGTCAATAAAGAGTTCTGTATATGCATATATATATGCCATGTGCATGTGGTGAACCGTTATAAACTGTATTGTACTTTGTATTCTATACACCTAGCTTTGTATTATACCCTGCCGTGTGGACAAACTATATACTACTAAATAATTGCTGTCACAAGCAATCATGAACTCCATACTGCCTTAAATTTCAATATGTATTAATGAAGTTGAGTTAAAAGTATCACTTCAATAAAAGTGCAGATGATTACAATTGTATGTTGGTATGAACTTTTTAGGAATGATTGTGAACCAAGGAAACTAGTTATTGAATAATTCTAAAACTTTAGAAATTTCCACAAAATGACCCATGTTGGTATACTATATACTTGAATGTTAAAGTTTGAAACAGAGGAAAGCGAGTAATAGAGGGAAAGATATATTAGTGAGTGAAGAACAAGAGTAAATTAAGTTGTTAGTAATCGTAGATAGTATTTCACTTAAATTCACTGGCAAAGAAGAACATGAGTGCCTTATGTTTTCCATCATTATTTCAATATCGTTTTCTCTTACCGCACAAAATGATTGGACCCTTCTGGTGCTAGGAAGATGCAAAACAACTACTGATGTTAGCATCTTTGGGCTTTTAAAATATTTGGACTTTCAGAGAATTGTAATATGAATTAGACCCAAGCTTAAGTAGTTCATAACACTAACATTGTCTTTAGCTAGATAAAAAAAAAAAAAAAAAAAGTACTAGTAAGAGATTATGGGCAAAGCACAAAGTGCCATACAAGTAAATTGACAAATAGTATTGCGAGAGGTTATGAGCAAAAAGTACTAGAAGGCATTGGTAAAAAAAAGTAATTTGTCCAGATATTGTCAAAGATATTGTCAAACCAACTTTATCATGGAAAGCAATTGTAGACATTTATATATTCGGGAGAAAAACCTACTTGGAGACCACATTGACAGCTTCAATGGCTAGATCACCAATGTGTAAGCAACTAGAATAACTTTCAAAGATATTTTAAAATAGAAAACATAAACAGGTCTTAATTAATAAGAATATATATATTCACATAATGAACTTTTAAGTTGTGTATATTTTTTAAAGACTTGCAATTCATCTTTCAATGATACTTTATTATGCATGTGTCTTGTAACTTTATGTAAATGTAAATAACCTCTTTCTTCTTGGGTAAATTAAACAAAAGAAAAAATATAACCAGTTAAATGTGGGAAATGGGAATATGCTCTTAGAAAAGAGAAAAAAAAACAGGTATTGATGGGAAGACTTTGATAATTCCTTCTAGATTACACTATCTGTTTTATTTGTAGTTTAAAAGCACTCCAAGCTACGTTGGAGGGAACACTGAAATTAGAAAAGCAGAAGTGGACGAAAAAGGATTTTTCTTTCTTTATTTCTTCTAGTAACCATGAACCAAGTCCAAAAAGTAGTCAATGCTCGAACATGAACGCGTGGAAAATTAAAAAAGCAGAAGTGCACAAATTTTCACATTACTGTTTCACTTAATACGATAGAAGTTAGGTATGCCCTCGTTTATCGTAGCCTAGTTAGGACTTGGGAGGTATTTACTTGGAGACTGGAACGTTAAACGTGTTCTTGCCTTCTTGGGGGTTCAACTTTTTTCCTTCATTTCTATTAACTTATTTTCAGAAATAGAGTAGTTATTAATGGTGTATTTTTTTTTCTTTGGCTGTTATAATTATTAAAACTGTCCAAGTGCATGTTTGTTCTCCGTTTAAATTGTTATCACACAAAATTTGAGATAAATTCAACGGTCCAATGCAAAGTTAACATAAAAGGAAAGTCTTGATCCTTCAGCAAAATTGCATTTGTCCTAACTAACGTTTAGACAAACATTCTCTATATAACAATCTATCCGATCCCCGTTTAAAAGTTTTCAATAAAAAAAATTCAATGCTACGTTTTTTTTATGCTTTTTGTGAAAAATCCTCAAGCATTACCTTAGCAGCGACACATCTCCTAAATTTAATAGTTTAATAAAAATATATATATATGATTTGATATACATTCTACCAACTAAAGAAGCTTGGTATGCGCGGCTTTTGCTTCAAACTTCTAAAAGCAGAACTCATCCATGATTGAATATGATAGTATACCCCCACCTCATAACTCAAATATAGAGAGTTTTTATTTTCTTTCTTTAAAAATAAAAAAAAAAAAGAAAAAAAGAGTTTTTATTCTCTATAAATTTAAATTTTAATCAAGATAAACACAAATAAACTTATATTCTCACCAAAAAGTACATATTTATATATATTGCATATGTAATCATTTATATGCTTTAATATAAAGTGTATTACAAATAACAAACCTAATTTGATGATCGAGTTTACAAATAAATATCATCCACTGGTGCAATACACGTTATCATATTTGTATAATTAGTTGGTTAAGGAAGAAAAGAAAATAGAAAGGTAGAAGATTTGATCTTTTCTGTAAACAAAAAAAAAAAAATTGATTTGCATGTAACTTAATATACCTATAAATATGAAGTATATATGCATTTGGAAATAAGGTGAGGAAGAGCACCAAAGTACCCTTTTATTTTACATATAGAATAATGGTTCTTAAATTTAACCTAATTTTACAAACTACTCCATACAATACACCGTACTAAAAAATTTATTATGACAACTGTATGAAATAAAATTCAAACCACCAATAAGGAACTAATCCTTGAAAGAAGGGCATTGCATTCATTGGGCTTTTTTCTCTCTATATAAATAGAAGCACCCGGATCTGTGTGTTCTAACTACAAAAAAACAACACCCTCATAAATTGCAAACACCGATCAGAAAGAAAAAATGAGTTCCCTTCGTCTGGCTTTATGCTGTGTGGTGGTAGTGCTTGGAGCACTACCACACTTCTCATATGCACAGCTAGATCCTTCATTTTACGATAGCACATGTTCAAATGTGACTTCAATCGTACGTGAGGTGCTCTCAAATGTCTCCCAGTCTGATCCCCGCATACTTGCAAGTCTCATCAGGCTCCATTTTCACGACTGTTTTGTTCAGGTAACTATATATAATTACTCTTCTTCATATCTTAATTAACTCCATTCATAGTTAATTTCTTGCCACATGCAGCTAATTAGTTAACTCTTATCACGTCTTTTGATTTTAGAGTAGTAAATCCTTCCCTACTTCTATTACCCCGAGCAAAACTCGTTTATCAAATTAGTAATATTTTTTCTTTTATATTAGATGGCTAAAATGCAAGGGTTCATGAAAACATTTCTATAGAAATTTTAATATTTTTAAAATAAGTGTGTTTGATTTATCAAATTTTCAAAAGCTGTTTTCATTGAGAAGTAATTTAAATGAATATCTTTTATTGATCTTTTATACAAAATACATTGATACATCATAATACATAGAAGTGGTTGTACAATAGATTGGATTTTAGTGTGCGTCTCCCCTATGAGTAACGACTATTTGAAATATAAATTCAAAATAACATCAAGTAATAAATAATTTTAAAATACTTATTTTAGAAATAATTTATAACACTTAATAGATTTTCATAATTTCTGAGAACGGAATCAATCATGCACCTGGTCTCCTCCATCAATTTTAGTGAAATCTTTTTCCACTCCAAGTTATGAACTGGGGCCTCTGGCTCAACCACTCCTTATAATGTTAAGTGTAAAAGCAAACGTGGTTTGAAATGTCAAGGTTTCCTTATCTTGGGCACTGATAAAAGAGTACGTTGAATAAAAGAAAAGGAAAAATAAAGTGCACGTTGCTTTTTAATGTAACTCAATTATTTTGTTGCTGAGAGAATTGAATTAATTATACATGGATGGATATGACAGGGGTGTGACGCATCAATTCTGCTGAACGACACGGACACGATCGTGAGCGAGCAAAGTGCAGTGCCAAACAACAACTCAATAAGAGGTTTGGATGTTGTGAACCAGATCAAGACTGCAGTGGAAAATGCTTGTCCCGGCATAGTTTCTTGTGCTGATATTCTTGCTCTTGCAGCTCAAATATCTTCTGATCTGGTATAAATAAATATATATATATATATGAAGAATTGATTAAAACAAATCATCGTCAAGAATATAAAAAAATAAAAAATAAATAAAAACTTCGTGGAATTTTAATCTTAATTGAAACCATAACTTCTCAACAATTTTTGTTCACCTTTTGAATTCTATTTTGTCCAACTTATAGAGTTTTAGTATTTTTTGATGCATTTATATATAGAGTTTTAGTATAACTATATATTTGGCAGGCTAATGGTCCTGTTTGGCAAGTTCCATTGGGAAGAAGGGATAGTTTGACAGCAAATCAAACCCTTGCTAACCAAAATCTTCCGGCTCCTACTTTTACCATTGATCAACTTATCGAATCATTTGGTAATCAAAGCCTCAACATTACTGATCTAGTTGCACTTTCAGGTATGAAAGCTTTTACATTTAATAAATAAAATGTTTTATAATTTGTATTTACGAGTGTATAGTATTTTTTGGATTTTTATGAAATCAGTGAGAATTTATTGATTATCTTTAATAGGATATTTTCTCTTAATCACTATAAGACTTGAGCTAGTTAGGGATCCAAACTTAGTTTGACTAGAACCAAGGACATAATATTAAATATATCTTCTTATATGCTTTATATTGTTTAAATAAAAAAAAAACTAAATGACGATGAGTTTTTTTTGTGTGATCATATTGCTACTCTTATAATAATACTTAAACTAATTCTAATTTAGATAACTTGGATGAAAATTAATTAAACAACAGTAGCAATGTTTATAATCAAATGACAATGAATGCTCTCTTTTGATATAAATACATTCTTTTTTTATAAAAAAAATTATCGTTATACATCTTTAGTATCATGTGTACCCATTAGAAAACCCTTTAATTGCATTACTTATTGAAATTTTTCTTTTTTTAGGTGCTCATACAATTGGTAGAGCTCAATGCAGATTTTTTGTTGATCGATTATACAATTTCAGCAACACTGGCAACCCAGATCCTACTCTAAACACAACTCTCTTACAATCATTGCAAGGAATATGTCCAAATGGTGGACCTGGCACTAATCTCACCAATTTGGACTTAACCACTCCAGACACATTCGACTCCAACTATTACTCCAATCTTCAACTTCAAAATGGCTTGCTTCAGAGTGATCAAGAGTTGCTTAGTGCAAATAATACGGATATCGTTGCCATTGTCAACAATTTCATTAGTAACCAAACTCTTTTCTTTGAAAACTTTAAGGCGTCAATGATAAAAATGGGCAACATTGGAGTGCTAACGGGATCACAAGGAGAAATCCGATCGCAATGTAATTCTGTGAATGGAAATTCTTCCGGACTTACTACTACTGCCACCAAAGAATCATCACAAGATAGCATGGTTAGCTCATTGTAAATAAATTGGCAAAGGTTGTGCTGAAAAATGCAAAGATTGAAAGTACTAATAAAGCGTTTTGTATATGCACATATATGCTATGTGCATGTGGTGAACCATTATAAACTTTTTACTTTGTATTCAGCACCTAGGACCTAGCTCTATATTATTCACTACCGTGTGACAAAATATATATTTACTACACTCCTTCTATTTCAAAATTTTGCGTGCTTTAGCTTTTCTATTTTCGCAGCAAAACATTGGTTGTTTTAAAATTTCAAGATGTAATGTGCATTTTTTTCCAATTATATATATCTTTATATGTAGTTGAGAGATTAAGACTATTTTAGTGGAATATTTGATAACTTTAAGTTTTACAGTTTTTAATGTAGCATTACATAGTGGAAACAGTAGAAAATATTTTCATAGGAATATAAATAAAGTAGTTGAAAATAGTATAAAAATCTGTAAAACAATAAATAAATGATAATTTAATCTAAATTTGTATGAATGAAATATTTATATATCAGTGCAAAAACCGTAAAATTCAAAGTTTTGGAATGAAGGGAATTTAATCTAAATTTCTGTCACAAGCAATCGTGAACTCCATTGTTTTAAATTTCCACCTAGATTAACGGAAATTGAGTTAAAACTTAAAAGTACTACTTAGCTTCAACAAGAGTACAGACGACTCCAATTATATGTTGCTACGAACATATATTTTTTTGGAATAATTGTGAACCAAAGAAACAAGACAAACAATTGAGTTATACTGACGTGATTCCTATTTCTAAGCTATGTTTGAAATTTTGCCACTCCAAAGTTGAAGGGATTGCGAAAGCTAGGTTTGGATTGTAGCAACTAATTTACTTAGGACAAAAAAAAATTATGCAAGCAATTTTTTCAGTGATGATGTGTGGATGCATTATCTATTTCCTGAATCCTGACAAGAACACAGATATCCAGCAGAATCAAAGTTTTTTATTGTACGAGAAAAACATGTACTAATAAGAATCAAGGAGACTACAAATTAAATCTAGAGAATCCAATTCTATTTTACATGTTTTGGTCCAATGATGAGAATCTAACTCTATAAATAAGATTGCATGAGTCTTTTGTGTGTAAAAGGAGCTTTTATGTTTTATTTGGCGTGGGCTTTCACTTTTGTCAGTTTTGTGCGTCATGTTTTCGGGCTTTAGCATCGTATAGTGGTTTCTATTTATTTATTTATTTTGACTTAATTATACTTATTTTTGTTCATTTAAGTTAGATTCTTAGATTGTATATGATTTTAATCATTTGAGTTTTTTTTAACTAGTTGCATCTCAATTGTTTTTTATTTAATGATTATTTAAAACCACGGGTTGATATCATTGATTGCTGATCTGATATTTAAAAGTTTATTAAAACTATGGTTCAACACCCAACTAATTTAACTTGGTGAGAATTCCTGAAAAGTTGAAACCTAATTTCTAGATAATGAGACCTAATTTGTTGATTTGGAAACGAAGTGGAAAGAAATAAGCAGAAAGATATGATAAAATATTCAATTTTTACCATTTATTTGAAAAGAGAAATAAAAAGGAAAGGATTCTAAAATAAATAAATAAAAAAGGAAAGGAGTTATTTTCATGACATGGGATCTATTAGAAAACATTCTCCCTCCCCAAATCGGCATTTTCTTTTCTTTTTTGTTAATTTCTTAAGATTAAATAAATTTCTATAGCTTAACTTTTTTAAAATTAATAAATAAGTATTATGTTAAGAAAAAATAATGAAATAAAAAATACAGTTGTTAATTAGTATACAAATATTTTCATATAATTTCTCTATTG
The DNA here is from genome assembly GCF_004193775.1 of Glycine soja. Classification (NCBI taxonomy): domain Eukaryota; kingdom Viridiplantae; phylum Streptophyta; class Magnoliopsida; order Fabales; family Fabaceae; genus Glycine; species Glycine soja. The sequence goes on from NC_041010.1 coordinate 1,819,475, forward strand.
GTACTGGTATTTGAACTTCTCAAAATGTCCACCCGACGTCTATCTAACAATTATGGTTAATTATATGTATGTAAATATGATTGATTTTATTTAAATGTAGTTAATTATTATTAAATATATTAATCACATATAAATACAAATTTAATCATATTTTTATATGTAATTGAACTCGTTTGATAGTTAGTAACTTCATAACATTATTAATCACTTATAAAATAAAATTAATTATATACTAACTTTATTAATTACTTTTAAAACAAAGTTAACCACCACTTGTGGTACAAATTAAAATTAAACATATTTTTATATGTAATTGAACACATTTGATAATCAATAACTTCATAACATTATTAATCACTTATAAAATAAAATTAACTATATACTAAGCATATTTTCAAGCGGTTTTAGTGGGACGAATATCATTTTCCTTTATCTATTTCTTTTCTTCTTATTTCTATCCATTCAAAGAACAAATCTTCTATACTCTATTTCTCTTCTTTCTATTTCTTTTCTCTATATTTCACTTAATCAAAGCATAAAGGTCATTGAGATGGGTACAAAAATATGTATTTATTTTTGTAACCATAGTATCGGTATAAAATTATTCTCATAAAAAATAATAATAATTCTTCGTCCTAGACTTTAAGTGTAGATAAAATGGGTATGTGTCGATGACAAATAATGTGCATTAGTTGTTCTTAATGCACATGAGATTTTCGTTTTCTTTTTTTAACATTTTTCTAGTGTACATTAATTGAGCTTGATTTGTGGTATTAATTATTTTCTCACATTAGAATCGACCCTAAGTGAATTCCAACTCCATATAAGATGAAATGTTTCGTTAATTACAACGAGAAACTGAATAATACATTATTAAAGAATCAACTCACATTATTAAAGAATCACTTGAATCTGCTATTACAAGTAATATTCGCATCAAAGGCTTTGTGCCTTGTTAAAGCCAAACAAACAACGGCAAAATTAGTCAATTCAAAAGTGGCCGGTACATGTTTATCATGGAAGTTTCGTACATAATTAGTATTATATTAATAAATAATGTAACAACTCCTTCATATTCCAATGCCTAAAATATTAATTTAGCTAGAAATTTAAAGCACACGTGGGTGAAAGTGGGTCTGCTTATTACTTCAGGTTTTAACTAAAAGAAGACAATGAAACGAACTATATAGATAAGAAGACCAAACGAAGTCAATGCACAAGAGATAAAAAATACTATTTATACAACTTCTTTTACAAAAAAAAATTTAAAAAAAGGGATGAAAAATGTAAAATGTAAAATACAATGAATAATATAATAAATAGAGATAAACAAACCAATTATATAAATTACTATATAGCTTTATCGTATAAATTACATAAATTACTATGCAGTTTTAGTTATATATAATGAGAAAATAGATTCATTTACGAATAACTCTTTTAAAATTATTTTTTTTGTTACCATTTATTTTTTAAAAATTTAATCTGGAGATATAAAAAAGTTATTCATAGAATAAAAAAATCATCTCTCATATATATATATATATATATATAATACCTCTATGGATCAAAACAATTAACATATCCAAAAAAAATTATGCTGTACAAACAATACTCATATATATGTATAGATTTGTAGGCAATACTTATGTTGTGAATTGATTTTTTACTGTCTTTTTTGGTATAGGGGAAACAAGTTTAATTACTGTCTTTCAAATTATGAAAAATATTATTATTATTATTAAAACATCCATCCTGCCCAAAACATTTGTGCAGGAAAACTGAAGTCTATAAACGATGATGATGTCGCGCGCAAGACAACTTGGTGTTAAAGCTTTTGGTAACCACACCTTACTTTTAATGCGCCTTATGCTCAGACCAGTTGATTAATAAACTCCCATCACACTAATTAATAATTGATAATACCCACAATGGATGGGTTGAGGTGTGGACGTGTTGTGAGTTAGAATCCTTGGAAAATATTCTTTTTTACAGACCTTGGGATATAAGTATTATTATAGAGACATTTATGTTTCTGCGTTTCAACGGAAATATATATTACATGCCTATGGACGTAATATTTTATCCAAAGTAATGACAACGGAAATGCCGAGAAGAATTAATTAGATTTAGGTTGTACACACAGCTCCTGGTCATGCGCCAAGTCTTAAAAAAAATATATCCTATGGCAATAAATTAGCCAAATAAGAAACTCAATATATAACCAACAACTATTAACACAAATTATAATCACTTATTTTACTTAATTAATTCTGATTGTCCTTAAATATAGAATAGATCGGTCAGAAGAATAATAAAATTTATAATTTTTAATAAATTTTAATCAATAATAAAAATATATTTAAAAAATGTTACAAAATATGTTACTTGCACTTCATTTGATCATAAATTTGTTATGCATTATATAAGATTATTAAATTTTATAACAATTATTTAAAATTCATATCTAAAATAATTTATAAATAGTTGTCAGTAAAAAACTCTTTATACTGAGAAAGCATGGAAATTAAATTTGTAAAAAGTATAACACATTATATAAATTTATATACACAATGTTAGTAGTAGGATGTTATACTGTACTAATGTAAATTCACAATTAAATTTCATATTATCAATTTAATTTTCGTTAGATCAATTATGGTATATCAACAAAGCTAACTCAATATTAATTAATTCTTTCTTTTAGTAGTGATCGATATGCATTGACTTGGTAATAAATTGAGTTGATTAAGAATTGCAATTCAGACACAGTGGACTTGGATTATACATATGGGGTGTACACATTATCACTGCACCTTCCTTCTTCAAGTGGTACTTAACTAAACATAATCTTATCTAACAAAAATAGTTAAATCATCATTTAAAAAATACATGACTTTGTACTAGATAACGTGCCTAACAAGAAGTTGTCTTGTTCTTCAGTGTCATTCTTCGTCCATCACAATATTCACAAGCATGGCTGCTATTTGTCTCTATAAATAAAAGGCAAGTTATATGGTGAGTCTTGCAGCAGCAACACACACAAACAGAGGTGTTGAGTGAGTTCAAATCAATTTTAGGCAGAAAAATGAGGTGTTTTGGTCTTGTAGTGATAGGTCTAGTGGTTGTGCTTGGAGGGTTACCCTTCTCTTCAAATGCAGGATTAGATCCCTTCTTTTACAAGAAGAGTTGTCCCCAGGTGCATTTCATTGTATTTAGAGTCGTAGAGAAAGTTTCAAGAACCGATACACGTATGCCTGCCAGCCTCGTCAGGCTTTTCTTTCATGACTGCTTTGTTCAAGTATGTAAAACTTACTTGCTTATTCATCCTCCCTTTCTATCTAATTTAAGTAGTTAATTCTTTCCACTTTAGATGCCTAAAAACCCATAGTTCAAATTTAAATAAACCCCTTGTGAACAAAAACAAAATTGTCTCCAGCTAAGTGGATCCATCAGTCTCACAAATAAGCTCATAGCCAAGATTACTTAGTTAGGTACTCTTTCAATTTAAAACATTTATTGAATTATATTTGAGTTTGATTTTCATGTATTGTTGGCATAAATTTGTTTATATAATTGACCAACAAAATTTTAGGTATGACTTTTAACTTAGTTATTATTAAATTAATAAATTTATTATACCTTATTATTTATAATTGAATATCAGTGTAAGAAATTGTAATGCATGTAAGCAAAGGGGTTAGAGAAATTCTCTAATACACTCTCAGATTTAAAGGTTTGGTACTCTTATATATTCAGAATCTTTCTTTCTCTCTCTTGGCGTGTCAAAACTCATTCAACTATTAGGTTAAAAAACAGTTGTAGCAAAAACCTTAAATTTCTCCTTATACCATAGCAACTCTCTATAAATTAAATTAAATTAATTATACAACTAAATAATGCATGAGATCATAAAGGAAGGGAACACCTTGTTAGTCTCATCTCAAAGTAAGCGGTTTGGATTTTGGAATGTCGAAAATTTCTAGTGGAAACTAAACAAATGTTCAAGAAAAGAAATTGATTCTTAATTACTTCGTCAGATGTAGTTGTTGAGAATGAACAAGAAATATGAATTGATTTATGTTGTTGATGTTAATTTGTGGCATGCAGGGCTGTGACGCATCAATTTTGTTGAACAACACAGCCACCATAGTGAGTGAGCAACAAGCTCTGCCAAACAACAACTCAATAAGAGGTTTGGATGTTGTAAACGAAATCAAGACAGAGTTGGAACAAGTTTGCCCTGGTGTAGTTTCTTGCGCTGATATTCTTACCCTTGCAGCTGAAGTATCTTCTGTTCTGGTATGCCTCATCTTATATAACATGAAGTCTCATTTTAGGTTAAAGAAAAAACTTAGATCAAGTTCTTTTGTTAAATCCTTTTTTATCAAGTTTGTCCAATCAAATAATAACATATAGATGTTTATTTATTGCAACATATGCTTAATAGAGGGTGTTTATTTATTAGAAAGAATATTCATGTATCATTTGACAGGCTCATGGTCCTTTTTTGAAATTCCCCTTGGGAAGGAGAGATAGTTTAACAGCAAACCGAACCCTTGCCAATGAAAACCTTCCTGCTCCTTTCTTCAACCTCACTCAACTTAAAGCTGCCTTTGCTGTTCAAGGTCTCGACACTACTGATCTTGTTGCACTCTCAGGTAAGAAATGTTCCCCAATTCAAATTATCCTATGTGTTTCAACAATGCTACCTATAATAGCAATAATAAAACGTGATTTGGAAGGAAAACCCATGATTTCTTGACACAGATCAATCATGCTAAAAATCGATAAATATTTCACACGAATATCATAATAACCCAAAATAATGATAATAATAAATGGAAGAATTTATCTTATAAAAAATAAACACATGAGGGATTAGTATATGATTTGTATATGATTCAATTTCAGGTGCTCATTCATTTGGTAGAGCTCACTGCTTTTTCATTCTAGACCGATTGTACAATTTCAGTGGTACTGGCAGACCCGATCCAACTCTTGACACAACTTACTTGCAACAATTGCGCCAAATATGCCCCCAAGGTGGACCTAACAACCTTTTGAATTTTGACCCAACCACTCCTGATACATTGGACAAGAACTACTACTCCAATCTTAAGGTTAAGAAGGGTTTGCTCCAGAGTGATCAAGAGTTGTTCTCAACACCTGGTGCTGATACCATCAGCATTGTCAACAAGTTCAGTAGTGACCAAATAGCTTTCTTTAAGAGCTTTTCCGCTTCGATGATTAAAATGGGAAACATTGGTGTGCTAACTGGGAAGAAAGGAGAAATCAGAAAACAATGTAACTTTGTTAACAAGAAATCTGCTGAACTTGATATAGGTATTGTGGCATCCGAATCAGAGGAGGGTGTGGTTAGCTCAATATAAATGAATTAGGAAGAGTTTTATATACACTGGGAAATTATGTGAATGAAGGTCACTAATAAAGAAGCTATAGGCACATTATTCGTATCAAGTGCCCCCAGCTAGCTATAGTTTATTGTATTCTGAATCATGTTGTATTTGTATTAAAATTCTCTTTTTCCATATCTGTTTGTTCTTTTCTTCCATTTTCAAATTCAGATCTTTTAATAGATATATACGTTGGTGATATAACTTGTAAATTTTTCTTAGTGTTGAGAGGACATGATGAGAGAATTTCATTCCTTAAGGCTCTCTTCGGATGATAATACGGAATTAAGGGAGAGAAGATGAAAAGAGAAATTTTCATGGACACCCATTAGGTTGCAAGACAGAGAGAGGAAAAAGAGAAAAAAAAAGAAAAAGTATAGGTTATGTGTGTAAGATTTTGAAAAGAAATAAGTTGTCACGTTATGTACCCAAAAAATTTAATTTCTTATTTTATCCCTACTAAATAACTTTAAAATATTATTTTTACTTTATTTTTCTTAAACCAAACAATAAAACATGATAACTCTTCATTTCTATCATATTTTTCCTTTTTCAAATTATCTTTCTTCTATTTATATTTATTTTATTTCTCTCTTTTAAACCAAACACAATATAAAAAATTACATTTTAAATTGAAATTTAAACTCGAATTGGAATGTTTGATCAATGCAATTGAGGATTCAAGTTCAAAATCAAAATGCATGTTTGAATGAGCATTCAAAAATTAATGTTATTTTTTTAAAAATTGATCGTGATTTATGTTCATATATGTTTGTATCTAAAAATAAGTTAATAGCTATAATTATTTTTATCCACACAAAAATTACCTAGAGTTTATTCAACTCATAATCATTATGGGACATTTGTTTCACGCACTATTTATTTATTCTTGGAATTATGGGATTGGATAAACGTTTACTAAACATGGAAAGCGTTTATTAAAAAAATTAAGCATTTATTATTCCATTTTTTTATAGAAATTATTCCATATTTTATTCATGGTGTAATTAATATTCTTTTCCCATAACAACTTTTAATTACTCAAACTTATCTTTAGGGGACATTTTGGTAGAAGAAAAGTTGTTTCCATAGAATTATTGGTTCCTAATTATATTGCAAGGTGGCTGCATTCATGATTTTAAGAATATATTTTTGTAGTTCACTGTAAAATTATTGAAAATATTTACAATTTTTTTTCGGAATTAAAGATTTTCATTTTCAATAAAATACTAAGTATATGAGTATACTTTTGTACTACATTATTTTTCTTTTACTATTAATTACTTTTGATCTTTTCCATTAATTTACAGGTTTATTGAATTTTCGTATGCCAACCTTTTAAATTTTATTTTATAGTCATTTTTCTAAATTTTGCAAACAAACTATAGCAATAAAAAAATAGACTAGTTTTTAATAAATTACAAATAAACTTATTTTTGCTACACATTTTTTTATAACATATTTCTTTACACGTGTGCTGTTGTTGGAATAAAGAAAAAAAAAATGCATTAACCAAATACTATGAAGTAGTTTGATTTTAGATCACTTGACTAAGACTAAAATACATGCGCAGCTAACACCAAAAGTCTACGGGGTTTAGGTTGAATCCAAACTGAAAGTTTGAGAAAATCGGTATATTAATTGTCATACTTCCTCCAGACTTAAATAATATAAGTTAAAAAAAATAGACCTAAATAAAGGTAAATATTAACTGAGTATTTTATCTTATTTAATAATAATATTCCTATTATGTTGTTTATGTAACCTGTTTCTAATTAATTCATTAATAAAATAAAAAAAACTAAAGAGAGACTAATTCATTTAAATTAATAAAATTAAACAGGGACTAATTAAAAAACTAATTAAACATGAACTAATTTATTAAAATTAATAAAAACTAATTAAACAGGAACTAATTCATTAAAATTAAAAAAATAAAGAGAGACTAATTCATTTAAATTAATAAAATTAAAGAGAGACTAATTAAAATTAATAAAACTAATTAAAAAGGGACTAATTCATTAAAATTAACAAAACTTATTAAACATGGGCCTAAAATTAAAAAAATAAAATGAGACTTATTCATTTAAATCATTTTTTTATGAACTCTTGTAATTTTACATTTTACATGTGTTTTTAAAAATTCACATAATCCTTTTAAATCTTAAAAATCTATAAAGGTCTTTCAATTCTTATTATATAAATCTATTAAAATTTAAATTATCATAAAAGTTTTATAAAAAAAATTAATAAATCATTACATTCTTATTTAATCTTTAAAATTTAAAAAAAAATTATGCTAAAATAAATTTTTTAAATCTTAATTCAATACATTCTCTAAAATTTTTGTTTTTACCCGATAAAATAATAAGTATAACAAATAATTGTAGCAAAACCAGATGATAAAAGATAAAGAAAAAAGGAAAAAAAAGGGAAATTTTAAATTACATATTTACTCTAACTTTCATTTTTATAAACTATTAATGAATTTTATAAATATAATTTAATATTGTGTGAGCCAAATTGTTATTAGGATAACAATAGAGAGGTTGATCTCAATAGTAGTCTTTTATCATCAAAATATACCTTGAGGTGTAATTATAATTACTTTATTAATAAATTTTATAAGTATTTTTACTATACATTTTTCACATGATTTTTTCATATTATATATAATATATTAATTTTGTACTATATATTTAACGGTTAGAAACATTAAATTTATTAATAATTTATATTTTTTAAAATTATCTTTAAAATTAACATGTGCTAGTACTTTTTGCAATCTTCATACAAGAAAATGAATTTGTCTTATTAAATTTTAGCATTTATTATTAAATAACTAAAGGTATTTTGATAAGAAAAAATCATTAGGGATGGAGGAAATATTTATTAGGAAAACATTGTAAAACACTAAAACCCATCAGGATATCGACCGAAGGAACATTTTATTACTAAACCTTAAAAAGAAATATTGCAATAATCTTCAAAATTAAGCCATTTTAATTTTTATTCTTATTGAATGATAAAAAAAATTAATAATTAAATAACATTTCTCAAACACTCTTAAACCCTAGTTGTTTCCTCTGTCTCAAAACAAAAACCCTACAAACAAAACACTTCCTGCTTCGCAAACGTTTGAATCTGAATCATGCCGCGCAAGAAGAAGGCTCACGATCCATTCTTCACCAACGATTCGCGAAAGCGCCAAAAACAGAACAAAAAACTTGACGAAGATGAAGAAGAAGACGCCGAGATAGAAAGCGACTTCGATGAAGACGGCTTCTTCGCCGGCGGCGGCGGCGGTGAGGAGCAGGAGGAGGAAGAGACCGGCGCGGAGGTGCGGAAGAGACTCGCGCAGGACCTTCTCCAAAGGGTTCGGAAAAGCGCGCAGAAAGGAGAGGAAGAAGAGGATGATGAAGAAGAAAAAGACGAAGAAGGAGCAAGAGACTCGCTCGTAGCTCAAAAGTTGTTAAAGGAGCAAAACGAGGAAAGTGGGCGCGTCAGAAGAAGCCTTGCTTCAAGGTTTGATTCATTAACTCAATGCATTCCTCAATAAATTGTTTGTGTTTGTGTTTTGATTTAACCATAAAGTTTTGTTTTTTTTTTTTGTTTGGTTGTTACTTTAGGGTGAAAGTGAGTGGTGATGAAGGATTTAGGGTGTTGGCGAAGCACCGGCATAGTGTGACGGCGGTGGCTCTATCTGAGGATGATTCGAAGGGTTTTTCGGCGTCGAAAGACGGAACAATTATGCAGTGGGATGTGAATAGTGGGCAATGTGAGAGGTATAAGTGGCCCAGTGATTCGGTGTTGAAGTCTCATGGGTTGAAGGATCCGCAAGGTTCGGCTACAAGGCAAAGTAAACAAGCATTGGCTTTGGCTGCGAGCTCGGACGGTCGCTATTTGGCAACCGGAGGCCTTGATCGCCATATTCATATATGGGATACTCGCACCAGAGAGCATCTTCAGGTACTGTCTCTGCATTCTTTTAAATGAATGATAATAATGTAGAATTATAGACTGAAAAGTGTCTGGCATGTTTTGTGCCTGTGCCTATTTGAGCATATAGAAGGGTAGTTGGTTGTTAACTGATTGTTTTGTTTGGACTGATTAATGTGTGTATTTTGCTGCTTGTTCTGTATAAAAATGTTTCGCCGCTGTTTTAGTATGTGACGCCTTATCGAAATGCTTAGCTTTAGTTCATTGTGGGTTTTGTGTTTTAGTGGGTAGTGAATTGATTTGAGTGTAATCAGGATCCTACATGGTGATTGACAAAGTAAAATGTGAAGTAAATTATCTGTAGTTAACACAGGACACCTAGTGTTTGGAAAATCATAGGCCTTGTTTGTAGCTAATTGTTTTAGGGTCTTGCACTGTTGAATTGGGGCTTGCGTTGTTGTTATTGGATATTAATTTGGATTTTTTACAGTCTTTTCCAGGTCACAGAGGTCCTGTTTCCTGTCTGACTTTCAGGCAAGGAACTTCAGAGCTTTTTTCTGGTTCATTTGATCGGACAATTAAGATATGGAATGTTGAAGACAGAACTTACATGAGCACTCTATTTGGCCACCAAAGTGAAGTATTAAGTATTGATTGCTTACGCAAAGAAAGGGTACTGACTGCTGGACGTGATCGAAGCATGCAATTGTTTAAGGTAATTTCACCATGATGAAGTATTTGGCTATCATCTAACTTGTATGCTAGGGTTTCCTTGCTTTCTCCTACTGTTGCTGTGTTCTTTCCCCTTTTATGTCTGAAATTATTGATTAAGGGGAAACTTTTATCAGCTAATTACTATTTCTTGGGTTATTCCTATTTCTCTTTTAGACTTGTTTTTGACCATTTTTTTAATGTGCATTCTCCCTAATTTAGGTTCATGAAGAGTCACGTCTTGTATTTCGTGCTCCTGCATCCTCCTTGGAATGCTGTTGTTTTGTTGGTAATGATGAACTCTTTTCTGGTTCGGATGATGGAAGCATTGAACTTTGGACTGTAATGCGAAAGAAGCCTATTTACATTTTGAGGAATGCACACGCATTACCGGTGGATAGCATGAAATCTGACCAAAAGGACAGTGAAAAACTCCCCAATGGTAACTTAGGTAAATATGTTCATATATTTTTTCCTTGCAAGTCAAATGTCTCAAAATATTGACAGTTCCTTCAGTTCTTTAAATTTTGTTGGAGAAAAATATATGATGTATACAGTAACATGTTTTCTTTCTTTTTTCTTTTGCCTGCTTTTCAGAAAATTTTATGTCATTTCCTCTATGATTCTGAATCAATTTACTCCTGTAATGTATGCATCAGAGAACAAACAACATCATATTTTGCTGTTGGCTTAACTACTGCATCTTGTACAATACGAATGCATGAATTTGTAATACATTTGCTAGTTATATTTATCCTTATCTCAAGATCGTAAAGTGATACCGTTGTCTTCATTCTGCAGAAAATGGTTACAACCATCCCAAGGATCATCATTGTTTGTCAGTATTCTCTTGGGTCAGTGCGGTCAGTGTTTGTAGAAACAGCGACCTTGCTGCATCTGGGGCTGGCAATGGTTCTGTTCGATTATGGGAAATTGAAAGTGATACCAAAGACATTAAGTCTCTTTGTAATGTGCCATTGGTAAGTGAAAGGAATAGCAATTAAACTCTAGTTAACTTTTCCTAGATTAATTTTTCATAGATTTTGATTATAGCTTCTGTTGAAAAGGCTATTGTTGTTCTTGTTTCTGTTGAATGTAGCTTCTTCTGTAAATCACTAAATCCCTTGTTATTTATTGAATAACTCTCCCCTTTTTTTCAAACCTTACTTTTTTGTGCCATGTGATGTTAACATAAGCTTGCGCAGAATAGAGATTGTATACTTGTAAATTCGTACATAGATTTGTAGTTTTATGTAAAAAATCAAGTTTTACTTTTGAAGTCAAAAAGTAATTTCCAAACATGCAATTCTTCATCTTTCTAGTGTTGGATTTACATTTGTACTGAGTTTTATTGCAGTTGAAAAATCCACTGCCATTTAATTTATCCTTTTGCATAACAGGCTGGGTTTGTGAATTCCTTGGCTTTTGCAAAATCAGGAGAATTCTTAGTTGCTGGAGTTGGACAGGTGAAAATTTTCTCAAACTGTGTCCTGCTTGTATGCTTTTTTTTTTTGTATACTATTTACTGAAATTTCACTGGAAACACTGTCATGGACAGAAAAGTTATCTGAGCATTTCAACTTTCTAGTTTGAAAGGTGGACTTTTAGTATGATAATATAAGGAAATCGATACCAGGTTATCTTATTTATGACTCACTCACACTAATAGGTGAATTTATTATGTTCTCTTGATGTTTGTGTTCTTTGTTTCTTCCTCCCCCCTAAAGCTCTCTCATTTCCAACATTTTTTTTATGAAGGTAGCTGTCTCTCTGGAAAATTTCTATTTTTAGCTTGTGATTGTGAGACTTCTCGTGTTAAGTGATTAGAATGACATAATTTATAAGATTAAAGATTTCTCAGGTCCAAATTTTGCTGCACTCAGTTAGGTGTCAATCTGTCCACAGGTGTGTAAGCCTGTAACCCAATATGAGTGTAACCACAATAGCAAATGGACCTTTAATAATGATTGTCCATGGAGACAAATTTTATTGTTTTTCTCTCCTGGTGTTGGATAAGTATATGAAATTGACTAGTTTTATCTAGTAAATAGATTGCTACCAACTTTGAACTTGAAGAGATTAGAATTGTTGAAAGAAAACATTACTGATGCCTTTAATTCTATAGAAACGCCACTTACATCATTGGATACTATTTACTCTTATAGTTATAGATTGCATATTTTACCAGAATAATTGCAGCTATTATCAAATTCATAATTATAAGCCAGTATATAACTCTGCTTTTAAAGTTAAACTCAAGCTTAAATCATAGAGCTACTTAAATCAGTCTTGCCAAATTAAGGAGTATGCCTCATATGTAAACTTTTGCTATAATCAATGAAATGTTTTCAATTTGATGCTTGAGTCTGCTCTCTAGAGAAGTTTCATTTTCTGCTATATGGGAATTTTGTCCGAGAGTAATTTTGATATAAATATAATTGTTCACAATAAATTTATGGTAATTCACATCTACTATAGTTTCCGTGTTGGTCCTTTTCTGATGGAGCACGAAGAACATATGATGGGCTATGGAACAAAAAGAAATTCAAACTTCTAAAAACCTAATTAGTGCATTTGTTAGCATCTTGTTTGTTTGGGGCTAATTGCATTCATTAGTATGTTGTCAAACAATGCAATGTTATATGCTAATAATAGTATGTGTCAGGCATTCTTCCTGAATTAATTCTCTCCCACATGATTCTTGTGTCCAATAATTCTTGAGCTGCCAATACCGTGCTAGAATTAGTGTTTTCTTCTTCTATAAACTAAGATGCATTTTGTCTGCAGGAACCTCGTCTAGGAAGGTGGGGACGTAACCCTGAAGCTCGAAATGGAGTTTCAATTCTTCCTCTTAAGTTGTGAGATGAGGCATTGAATATTGTACCCTCCTCAATTTTGACATACGAATTGTAACATTGAGTTGAAATGTAGGTCCGTGATCTTAATTAAATGAATCAATTACATTTATTTTTATTATTGTCATAGATAATTTCTTAGTTTATGCTTTGTTTGTATAGGATTCTGAAATCTTGAAATGTTTTTTTTTTACTTAGGACTACTCAAAGCAAATATAAAAATTTATGGTGCAAAATCATTTTCCTTGACGCCAATACCACCTGTTTCAATACAGTTAAACGCCCCTATCATCAACCTTCCATTGACCTTGTAGTACTCAAAACACAGTAGGCAATTTATTATTTGTCTACTAAATCTTGTTCCTCCTAATTACAATGACTTTCCACTATCATCGAGGGACTTGTGCTGAACTTGTTTACACCGTTATTTGTACATGAAGTGTCTGTTTGGCTCTCCGTTCGGTGCACCTTGAACGGATGCTTTTGGATCCAACGTACGTTTAGGGTCTTGGCAATGATTTTTCCAAACATGGTTTGTAGTTGATTTTGTCTTTCAATCACAAATTATGACTTTTTAGACAATTTTGTAAAAGTTAATAGAATATATGATATTTTGTAATTAAATAATGGTATAAAATTATTTTATATTGATTTTATAATATTTTTTCTCTCAAAGTTTAAAGGTAATTATATATTCAAATAAAAATAAGAAAAATGTTAATAAAGTTTAATTGTCATGCAGTATAAAATAATCTTATAATTATTAAATCACATTTTTCATAATTATAAATATATGATAAATTTTAATTGAATAACGATATAAACCTATTTTATAGTGTATAATCTATTATCTCATTAATACACATCTATTTTTTTTTCTTACTTTCTTACCTTAAATAACTTAACCTTAAATTAACAGGTTTATTATAATAATTATGGGAGTTTAATAGTTGAAAGTTGAAACGAACTAAAATTCAAAGTGTGTTTATGAATAAAAGACAATTAACGATGGTAACTTTAACAACAAATAATAAAAAGTATTAGGTTTCAATTGATCAAAAGACAGTCTGGTCTCATGTTGATTGCGTAATAATAAATAATAAACCTATGCCGAAAATTGAAGAAAAAACTGCTCTCAATCTATAATTTTTTTCTTTCGAAATTACGATTCATTCTTACAGTCAAAAGTCACCAAATAGGTATTAAATAACTTCATATAACCAAAATCGTGAAACACTTACCAGCACATTAATCCCCTCTTATAAACACATAAAAGGACAATGCATAGGAATTCAATGCAACTCTTTAAAACCAACTAAGGGTGATTTGGAAGGGAACTTATACAATATACTGGAACAAGTCAATACAAGTTTCAGAACCCGAGGGTTCAAAGTATGTAATAATGTAACGAATATTGTTCATCCGAAAACTCGTAATTACAAAACGCTCCTCCAACCCCTTCAATTTTCGTCCTTTTATCACTTTCAGTATGCTTTCTGAAGTGCAAGTCCTTATGAGCAACAATCCCAAGCTTTGCAATGCTAAAGACCCACGTGACCTGAGCTTGAGTTCAACCACTTGCTTCCTATAAAAATCATCATACAAGGTTACTTTGAGCAATTGAACAAGTCAATCAAGGAACCCATCTTCACATACCGAAACACTCGGAACGGAGAGACATTTTTTTATATGAACAGTTAAAGATGAAAAGGGTGAAAATTCAGTAGCACCTAATTGGGCAAGCTAAACAATTGTATGAACAGGTGAAGAATTCAGTAGCACCTAATGCATGAGCTAAAGTCTCATCAAACATTGAATTTCTAGCTTCAGAAGTTGGTGGGAATAAAAATTCAATACTCCTATTTAAAAAAATAAGTGTGCAGAGAGGTCCTAAATGCTCTTGCCCTGCCAGACTCCAGGATGTATCTTCCCACCTGATTAATGTTTGCCTGATTAGCCACCCAAGCCAGTTCACAAGAATTTACATAATCTATTCATGTTTGACTCCCATTTTGTTGTCAGTTGTGTCCTTGTTACTGTCTCCTCCAACCTCAGTGACTGACCCATCCACAGCTTTTTTATTGTCAGTTGTGTCCTTGTTACTGTCTCCTCCAACCTCATTGACCGACTCATCCACAGCTTTTTTGTCATCAGTTGTGTCCTTGTTACTGTCTCCTCCAACCTCAGCGACCAACTCATCCACAGCTTTTTTGTTGTCAGTTGTGTCCTTGTTACTGTCTCCTCCAACCTCAGCGACCAACTCATCCGCAGCTTTTTTGTTGTCAGTTGTGTCCTTGTTACTGTCTCCTCCAACCTCAGTGACCAACTCATCCACAGCTTTTTTGTTGTCAGTTGTGTTCTTGTTACTGTCTCCTCCAACCTCAGTGACTGGCTCATTCACAGAAGCGGATGCCCCTGAACTTGGATTATCAACTCCTAGAGTCGGCTCAGTTTTGTCCTTGTTACTCTCAGAGGTTTCAATGCTTGAGTTATTGAGAGAAGCTGATGGCTCATCAGTAGCTATCTGCTCATCCTTTGTTAATGCAACACTGGATGATGAAGATGATGATTCGGCTAGACCAGGATTACTGTTCCCAGGTTCTATCTCAAGTTCTCCATTGGGAAGAACATCAGAAGGGTCATTGGCATCTGAAGATTCCCTCCACTCAACCCACTCAACTGGTTTATCGGTCCCACCATGTTCTAATTTTAGTCCTGCTTCTGGAGATGTTGCAGTGTCAGCTAACTCCTCATCTTCACCAGCAACAACAACATCCCCACTGGCTTTTACAAAAACCTCATCAGCATTAGGTGATGGAGAAGCAAGGGAACCTGTTGAGCGTTCATTGGCAACCCGATCTCTATCCTCCTCGAAAGCAAACCAGTTGGAATTTGTGAATAGAGACCCACTGCATGTGCCAAAGCAAAATAAAAGGTATTCATTGAAAGAATTGGAAAAAAGACCTTTACATGAACACCAGACATTACAGCTCAAATTCAAAGTAGAAAATTGACACATGTATGATCAACAGAGGCACGCCATTTACCTTTCATGGTCATCTCCCAACCGCAAAGAAGATATAACAACTTCTGCAGATTCATCATCAAAATAGACATCCTGCAAGATATATATTATGTCATGTTTTATCATGATTTAAATCAAACCTCAATAAAAAAATCCCAAGACACATCTTAAGTCATAAACAAACACAAGAAATCACCCAAAAAAACAAAGATAAACAAGTGCAGACTTGTATGAAAGCCATCAATTTACTCAGCAAAAATAGGCGAAATTTATGTGGTGCAGGAGTTCAAGTCACTTAAGACACCCAAGCAAGAATTACTCATTCCATCTTTAGACATTTATAATTTACACAAGAAAATTTATCTGAGCATTCACTTCCATATATTCAATTATGAATTCATTTCACCTCAATTCCAAAACTAGAGATTAACATTTACGAGGAAAATATCATACCTCATCATCTCGTTCAAGAGAGCCATGTACCTGAGAATATCATACAACACATAAGAATGACATCAGCCATCAGGAATTTATCTTCGTACAATAAAAAAAAAGTCATGAATGATATAAGAAACGCTCAACACAATCATCAAGTATGCACAATAAAGAAGAAATAGGCTATTTGTAGGACAAAATTCACATAAGTAATTACACAAAAAAGGATCAGCCTGGTGTACATAATATGAGAACTGACTATTAACTGTAGGCAAGAATTATAATAACATCGGAAATCAAGCAAATTCAAAAAAAATGCTGGCAAAGCTATGTGCATTTCACTCTGGTCTGATTTGCATAGGATGGGAAGGATTTGACTTTCTCAAAGTTGAGGATTAGGCTGCCTTTACTACCTAACATAGAAGTTTTCAGATATTACTTTTTTTAAGTTCTTTTGAAGCCCGAATGAGCCGAGCCCATTTTCACAGTTAAATCTTCTGATATAACACCATAGAAATCATCTTTGTAAGTATTTCATATACTTCTGGCCATTATGAAGAAAACAACTTTAGGAGCCTTTGTGGACAGAAACTAACATGACATCACGAAGTGATTCCAAATGAGGTTGATAAATAATCCTTCATCAATCGAAGAAAAATTCCAGATATTTCTGTTCTTCTGTTCAGAGCTATCAAAAATGACACTACAAAATGAACATTCAGCAGCAGACAGACAGGTGATCCCTGGAAATGAATGTACCTCTTCAATGTCTTCATTATTGTAAATGCCATAACGGAAGGCCTGACTCAAATTATTAGCTAATGCAGCAACATCATAGTCCCGATCTTGATAATCATCCTCGTCACTATCCCTATTTCTGTCATGCAACGCTGTTGGTCTCCTGTAACAATCAATTAATTTAAATCAACAAAAGAGTCTCTTAGGAAATACACAACGAAACCACATATGAGCTACATTGAAGCTACATAAAAAAAAAAATGAAGCTCTCAATCCCAATTACCAACAATAATAAGAAAAAAATTCAATAACAGAAAAAGATCGCCCTTAAGCTCAGCTCCAAGGGTGCATTGAAATAAAAAAAAAAAAAAACTTCGTACCCCATTGCCCAGAGGCTCTTCGCTATGCGAAGGTATGGGGGAGGGATGTTGTACGCAGCCTTACCCTTGCATATGCAAAGAGGCTATTTCCGGATTCGAACCCATGACCAACAAGTCACCAAGGCACAACTTTACCGCTGCACCAGGGCTCGCCCTCTCCAAGGGTGCATTGAAATGCACACAACAAATCAGCAAGAGTACAACACATCTCATGCAATTCAGCTGTCTTGCGTGGTTGATGGGTTCACTTTGGCACTGGTTTCATTTTAAGTCAGTAAAGTAGCACAACAAAAGGGATTTTGAAAAGGGACTAGGCAATATCTACTCAATGGAAGCTTTTTACAGTTTTTTTTTTTTTTTTGGTCAGCAAAGATTAATTTATATTAATTGAGTACCAGAGGTACCGGAAAACAAAATACAAGGTATATGCCAAATGATTGGTTCCACATCAGACTTAATGTAGTCTAAGGGGAACCAAAATCTGGCTACATAGTGGGATAAGACTGTTGTAATTAAAATTACCTAAAATATCCCAATAAAATCAATATACAATTATCGTTAAACCTCTCTTATTTATGCATCATGATCCCAAAGCAAAACCTATAGCATCAATTTAGTCAATTTTGTTTCAGTAAGATGGAATACATCATTCCGCAGTTTCAATATTGTTTTAGTTATTCCAGAAGTACAAGATGAAGGATCATTCTACAAACAAAACTAAATAAAAAACATACATGTCAAAATGAATATCAGCTCAATATTTCAGTAATCCTCTGCATGACAAGAAATTCCATTACAAAAACTTGAAAGTAATCTATAAAGATGTTAAAAAGACAATCTTAATAAAACACAAAATTTTCTTGAAAATTTATGCACCTCTCTGTTACACCACTTTTACATATTCTGGAGCTCGATGCTCTCTTGATTAGGTGAACAATGGTCTATGCCTCAAATGGAAACATTTTTCTTGATCAAGGAAGGTATATTATACTCTGATGGTTCTAATAGTTGCTATGACTTTAAGTTTATGGCTCAAGAAAAGAGAATAAGATTTCAATATCGAGTGAAACCTCTAATGATTCTAACCAGGACATATAAAAGCATGATGCCATTCAAAGAAACAGCAAATCTTAATTTTTCAGCTCATTCTGATATTGGATATGAAGATCAACTAGGGGATAGAACAAGACAATGCAAATTAAGAAATGCAACATACCCACACGACCATTGATAGACATTTTCCACAGCATTGCGATTAGATAAAACACTCAGGTACCAATCTTTCCATTCACTATTTCCCTGTCAATTTAAGAAGTTTGAAAATGAGCTTCAAGAATATGTAGTTAACATTTAACATTCATTTTGTGCAGGAACATGTTAAAACATCCAACAATTACTTACTAGAAAAGAAAGAGAATTGATCAACAGATACCAGCAATATAACTTTAAACACTCAAAAATCCTACCAAAACTTGCTGGAGACAAAGTAACAGACCTGCAAATGTTCCTGAATCACACTGTTGTTATTCCCTAACTGGACAAGTTTGTTAGATATACGGGTTAAGTGTCCTATGCATCCTATCCTGGGTGCTGATTTACCCTCAGCAGGTATTGTTGGCTGCATGAGCATTTGCAAAGACAAATTGAAAAGTTAAAATATTAATTCATCCCAAAATTTTTATTTATTTTTCATTAAATAGTTGAATCAAAACATAGATAACAAAACAAAACACTTTTTGCAATACAATTTTTAGGGGAGGGGGGGAGATCATGCACCTTATTTGTATCAGCTTCCAACGTGAATTGCTTTTCTGCTTGTATAATTTTCCCAACAAAATCACAATCACGGAGAAGATGTTCCAGAAGAGAAGAATTTTTACTCTCCAAGCAAGACATTATAATGTTTTCCACGTGGTGATGCAAAAAGTTATTGTATGGGTACCTACCACATTCAAACATTGTAGCAATGCATGAGATCAAATCACATGACACAAGATAACAAAATAGCTAAACTTACTCAAAGAACAAGTGAATAATTCTTTGTACTGCTCCAAGATCAATCAATTTCCTCTCAGCAGCTTCACCACCAACAGTTACTAAAACTGATATAAACTCTACAATCTGAAAGAATATGTGTTCAGTTAAATATTATGGCAAAGCTGCAATATTACTTCTCAACATCTTCAAAGATCATGAACACCAAACATTAAAAAGGCAATTACTTGTAAAACGTATCATGACAGCAAGGGGGTGTTTGGGTTATTGTTAAAGTTGTTGTTTGATAATGTTTTATATTTCTAGCTTGTTGTAGAAGCTTGCAGTGTTTTATTCATGGGAATAAGAAGCAAGATAGTTGAGAGTATTTTACATTCCTGGGAATGTTTTTACAAAACTTATATCAAAAGTGGTAATGTGATATTCCCAAGTCCACATTCCCAGGAAGCTTGCTCAACACACCTTGAAACAAGAACCACCCAAATGTTCAAAACTCACCTACCAATTTCCAACAGACTCAAATCAAACAGACAAATGCAGCAATTTGCAATAATTAATTTACCTTTAAACGATGTTTACCAAGAGGTGGTTGTAACTTGCCAAAAGTAGTTAGCAAGAGATTTTCAGCAGAAGAAACATCTAAGAGCTTGAGTAAATCACCTGCAGAGTAAGAGCTAGATCAGCATTTTTTTCCTCTGTAGAACCAGTCACAGTAAAACTACAAAATACAGAAAAAAGAATCTACATTCAGACACACTTGGTGTCACGATGTAATGTAACAAGATGAAATGAAAATCACAATTCAGTATCAATACAATTTTACATGTTAGATGTGAGTACTAGTGACCTGGTTTCCACCCAAATTGAAAAGAATGAAATTTATTTTTTGCTTGGGAGAGGGGAATGATTGCAGCAATTAGGGGGGGGAGGGGGGGGGGGAGAGAGAGCAATAGCAGAAGGAAATTAGAAAGAAATCAAACCAATAAAGAGTTGCATATTGGAAATGGAAGTTAAATGGACTTTTAGTTCATGTATTTAGACAAACTATTTCGCCCCCAAGAAGAGTACTAGGAACACACTCCTAATATGCTCTCTTCTATTGGCTAAAATTTATTGAAAATTACAAAAACATTAGAGATGTTCATTAAATAACAATGTGGGACCCACAAAAGTTTGTGATTTCAAATAAATTTCAATTAGTAAGAGTGTGTTTGCAAGAGTGTGTTCGCAAGAGTGCGTTCCTAGGCATTTTTCTTCTCCGCAAAACATACTTTCTAACCATTCAGAATTTGTCCATAATCAACCATTGTCATCATATTAGAGTCCACTACACCCTAGAAGGCATATTATATTGCAAACATAGTCTAAGTAGCATACACAAAAAATGGAAGCTTGAAGCTATGACCTATGATCCGCAATTTACCATTGGGAACATTTGACTAGTTACTTGGGCACTTTGTCCCATTCAATTGTTTCTTTGAAATTTTATTAAGTGATAGAATTATTAAAATCTCAATTATAACCCAAAAACCACATTAGCCTCTGCTATTTCAGCTGCATTCATCAGGCAGCACCATAACCACATGCTACTATGAGCCCAGATGCCATCCATGAGAAAGGCTCTGCACCATGACATTTCAGTGGCAGTTTGGCTAAGATCTGGCACACTACCATTTGCCACAGTGGCTATTTGAGAACATTATATAGAGCTCAAAATTATAACACTAACAAGAAGACATTGAGACCTAGAAGAAAAAGGTTATTTGAAGGTCAAAGTGAACGGAGGAAGTCTTACCTAGGCTTTCAAGCATGCCTTCAACAGTCTCAGGATTTGCAGTCACAGTAGATCCATTAGTCATTTGGCGGTTATATGTATAATAAGCGCCAAAAGTATGTCTCTTGGGGTCTAGCAAAGATATGCATACAGATAAAGAGTTAACGAGAACAGATTTTGGCCGAGAGACTTCAAGAGCATGATGGAATAATCTTCCTATAAAGCTGCAAATAGATGATAAAAGATGTTAAAGAAGAAAAGGATGCATAAACTTCAAGTAACTGATGTAGGATTGCACTCATAACAAAAAGAAGTCCCGGAACAAATCTACCTCGGGCTGGAGATTTTGGCAGAAAGCCCTGTTGGAGCAAATCGAGTAATAGCACAGAGAGTTTCTGCTGCATTAGCATGCACTTCTGGAGAGTCCTGTAAAAGCAACACCAAAAGAATGTACAGTCAATGTGAGTGTACTTGCTGGCCTTCTTAATAAAGAGATTATGGTTATCTACATTATCCTTATACCATTCACCGTACGTACTTACTGTATTCATCTTTGTAAGTTAGGGGGGTCTAAGGAGGATTTGTTAGAGAAAACTGCAGTATAAGTAACACAAAGATATCCTCACGTATGCAATAAATAAAAAAATACAGTACAAGTGAAATTGCTCAACAGTGCAATACAGCTATTCAGGCATATAGCCTGGAAGCCATAAAAGTAATCCTAACTCATAACAGCTGTAGTGTACGGACAACATACTATACTTAACACATGAGCATTCTAGTCCACATAAAGCATACAATGCCAAAAATATTTCCATCATTATTACTGTTAAAGCCACCTACATTAATCAACAAAACAGCCCCAAACTCGAACAACATTATGAAAAAAAATCCTATTCTGTATATGAGGCGGTTTATATGTATCACAAAGATGCTTTGCAATTTTTATTTTTTTTTATGGGCAAAAATATGTATATATATATATATAAAATCAGTACAAGTAGTACTAATATTTGTACATCCCAGTGTACATGTTTTCTATGTAAGATTATCGTATTGAAATATGCTTGAGATATTAGAATTCCATAACCCCCATCTCTGAGCACACTGGAATACCCATTACAAAAAGTATCTATGGTCTAATCCCTCCCCTATACAAGAATCCAGATTTAATATTACTGGACCAAAAGAGGAACAGCAGCTCAAAATCCTTATCTAAATATCTAAGCCACGTCCAGCAGAAGAAAATTGTATCCTCCATCAATTTCTGTCCATTAAAATCCTCATTTGAGAATACAATTCTGTTTCTACAATTCCAAACGCACCATGTGAGGGCAGCCCACCAAATCCATCATCTGTTTTGGACAATTCCAGATGAATTACAGTATGAATGTTGTAGAAAGTGTTCCTTAGGTGATGCAGGGAACACAGTTACAACCTCTGTCCATGCAAGGCTCTCCCACCATAAAGGCATTATTCTTTGGCAGCCGAAAAATATGTGGGATGCTTCCTCCTCATGACTCGAACAAAACAGGCAGTGGTAGTCATCTAGCTGCACATTCCTTCTCCTTAGGTTTGCTTTGCGATTTTAATCTACACGATTGCTTGCTCTCAAACTAAATACTTTGTGTGCTTTCATAGTTAAGTTAGGTGCTTTTGTTGATCTCCATATATTTTATATATTTGTAATAGTAATTTAAGTAACATTTCATTCAGACTAGATTCATCATTTTTATAAAATTCTGTTATTCCTCAAACATAGTTGTCAATCCCAATAGTGGTGTGGAGCATGGCAATCAAAATTGAGATTTTATTCGAGATCGGAAAGGGGAGCGTGGATCATAAATCGGGGGATCGTAAGATCCTACAAAATTTATAATTAGAATATGACACTTGAAAGACATAATTAAACTTCAATTCAACATCATATGAAAAAAAGAAATGAGAGGGAGTGTTGAAACTGACAAAGAAAAGAGAGAATCGGGATATTGAGTGAAAGAGAACAGATGAGTATTAGGAATAAGATCAACAGTTTATATTGTTTCTTGTTAATTGCATTAATTTGTAATTGAGAGAGTAATTTTCATGGAGTAAAAGAGAGAATCGGTGATTTAGAAGGGCGGGTCATAGGCCAATGTAATTTTCGTTTTAGGGTTTTTGGGCCACAGTAAATTTTCAGTTAAGGGGAAAAGGGGGCACAGTTAAGGGGAAAAGGGGGTGGTTAATTTTTACAACAGAAAGAAGGAGAAAGGTGTGGACTAGTGTTTTTTGGGCCACGGATTATTATATCGGGACACAAACCCGATCCGCAAAAAGCCAAACACCAACTCGCACAAAAGTGCCGCACCACATCGAGCAGCGATCTTCAACAGCGATCCTGGACGATCCGGCGAAATTGCGATTCTCACCACACTGAGACTCAAAGATGGCGAAGAAGATCGTAAACTCGTACAATCTTAAGAATCAGATTGTGATTTTGACTACCATATGGTGTGGAGCATCCAATTCACTAAATGCTATAGCAGGATAATGGGGAGCAAGATGGCCACTATTCTAACCAATTAGAATAAAAAAGATTTAAGAGTAGAAAAAAACAAAACAGCACAAGGACAGAACAAGGCAAGGCAGCAAAGGTCACAGTTGGCCAGAAACAGTGGCAATTTTGCCAGAAAATGGCCTCAGAGGTCTCAGCCTCTCAGGATGATAAGAAACTGAGGAGAACAGAGGTTGGGGACGGACAACTTTCGCAGCTAGCCAGAAAATGCAGAGAAATGCCGGAGAAGGGTGGGTGCTTATCGCAGAGACCAGTGGGTGATACTTCATAACAGAGTGCAGGCAAGTGAATGAGAAGAAGGGTTTCAGTTCTGATTCAAAGGAGAGGGGAAAATCCTTAATTGACCCCCTAAAACAGCCCTAAATGACACTTTCATGATCAAAAATATGTTTTTCCGACCCACACCGATAGCACTTGCTCCAGCTACAATTTTCCGTGATTTTGTCTGCTATTGTGCAATCATTGAAGCATGTTCCAGCTGCTTCACGACAATTCTGTGACAGCACCACTATTTGGTGCTATTGAAAACTGTGGAAGAAAATATACCTCAAGAGAAGAAAAGCATGATTAGGGTAGTACTGCATCACTCCATAATTAAAAAGTTAATACAAGTCAAATGGGGCACTGTGATTTATTATTACAGTATAAGCTAATAGAAAATGAGGGTGGCAAATAAAACTTCCTTAAGGATATATTTCAATCTGATCATATGCACAAACATTCACATATTTAATTCATTTGTTGGCCTCACATTCAACTTAAAAAATTACATTTTAATTTTATCCATCCAAATCCAGTAACACACTTTTAGATTTGGAAACAGTAACATCCAAATCCTCTAGTAGAGATTTAGAAAAATGATGATACTTACTGAAGAACTGAATTTATCCACAATCATCTCAAGCACATTAGTATCTTCAATCCACTGCATTGCATCCACATGACTTACATACATATTTTCATCAGCACCAATCAAGCGTATCAAAACCTAGTATTCAGAAGAAAAATATTACCACTAAAACAACAAATAAAAAAGCACACACAAGAACAGAATATAGAGAGAAATATAAATTCTAACCAATGAAAGTAATTGATTTTTCAAAATTTAAAATACTATACCCCATGCACATGTATCAGCAATAAATACAAGTAATACAAAAAAGATTTGAACTAACAGCAAATCAAAGAAGAAAGCATAACTGGTGAGTACAGCATTTAAAAATAAATAAAGGTTGTCAAAAAACCAACCTCCATGATAGATGTAATTCCAATCAACTCAACTAGTTTCTTCACAATTTCCTGGTGAGCCTGGATAGCCATAAGGACAACACATCAGCAAACTGATAGATGTGACCCAATGGATGCTTGACACAACAATGAAAATAAGCAGGCCCTTCAGTCCATTACTCCATTACTAGAATATATTAATAATACTAGGAAATATTCATCAAAATGTTCCATCAAGTAACTTCCTTTAATATTATTGGGAAAAACCTAAGTCTCACATCGGCTAGAGATAATGCCAAGATAGAGTATATAGATAGGAGCAACCCTCACCCTATTGCTAGCTTTTGGGGTTGAGTTAAGCCCAAACTCACATTCTAAGATGGTATCAAAGCCTATCCTAGATCTCCATTAAAAGGGTCACCCACCATGTTATCCACGCACCAAGCCCAAAAGTACCTTGCCTCATGAATATCTTAACCTTTAATTCTAGAGGCTTGGGTGGGGCTGTTAAAAGATCAGCCATTAGAAAGATGACTCTGACTAATAATCTTGATGTTCTTTGCATCCAAGAAACAAAAATGGAGTCTATTGATAGAAAGCTTTGTCAGTATTTATGGGCTGACTGTAATGTTTCCTTTGAGTTTGCTCCTGCAACTAATTCTGCTGGTGGTCTTTTATGTATTTGGACAATGACTCTTTTACAGTAGACAGAAAGTTAGTGGGGAATGGGTTTATTCTGTTGGAAGGGAAGTGGATTAAGGACAGCAAAATGGTTTCTATTCTAAATGTTTATGCGCCTTGTGATCTTCAAAGAAAGAGGCAGCAATGGGAAGAGGTCCTGCAGCTGAAGACAGATTCACAAGTAACCATGTGGTGTGTATTAGGTGACTTCAATTCTATAAGACACCAAGATGAGAGGGTGAGCTCAGCCCAGTCTGTTAGTGTGGATCCTAGCATTTCTGAATTCAATGCTTGGATTTCAGACATGAACTTAGAGGATGTTAGGTCTGTTGGGAGAAGATTCACTTGGTATAGACCTAATGGAAGTGCTATGAGTAGATTGGACAGGTTTCTTATATCAGATGATTGGTTGATGCAATGGCCTGATTCTACTCAGTATGTGCTTGACAGAGACTTCTCAGACC
Source organism: Glycine soja (assembly GCF_004193775.1). Classification (NCBI taxonomy): domain Eukaryota; kingdom Viridiplantae; phylum Streptophyta; class Magnoliopsida; order Fabales; family Fabaceae; genus Glycine; species Glycine soja. The sequence goes on from NC_041010.1 coordinate 1,845,670, forward strand.
ACTGCCCCATCTTGTTAAAGTCAAGAACATAGATTGGGGGCCAAAGCCTTTTAAGGTTATGGATTGGTGGTTGAAGGACAAGGGTTTCCAGCAACTAGTTCAGCAGCAGTGGAGCAACTATCATCCTCCAGGATGGGGAGGATACGTTCTGAATCATAAAATAAAAACTCTCAAACAGTGCATAAAACAGTGGAGCTTAATAAATGGTGAAGCTAATGCTAGAAAAGTTATTATGACTAAAAAGGAGTTGAATGCTCTAGAGAATGCTCTAAATGACAGACCTTTATCCCAAGTGGAAGTCTCTATTAAGAAATCTCTTCAAGTTCAGTTGTGGGAGGCAGCTTATGCTTATGAGTCTATGTTGAGACAAAAGGCTAGAGTTAAGTGGTTAAAAGAAGGGGACAGCAACTCCACTTATTTTCACAGATTGATCAACCACAAAAGAAGAAAAAATGCTATTCCAGGTATTTTCATGGATGGTGTGTGGATTCATGAACCTTGCAGGGTTAAAAATGCAGCTGTCCATTACTTCAAAGACAGATTTTTGGAGGATTGTTCTAACAGGCCAACTCTGGATGGTGTTTATTTCTCCTCGCTGGATCTAAGAGACAAAGAAAGCCTTGTGTCCAGATTTAATGAACTAGAGATAAAATCTGCAGTTTGGGACTGTGGGGGGGACAAAAGCCCTGGCCCGGATGGCTTCAATTTTAATTTTATTAAACACTTCTGGGAGATTTTGAAACCAGACATCTTGAGATTCATGGATGAATTCTATATCAATGGATCCTTTCCAAAAGGATCTAATGCTTCCTTTATAGCCCTCATCCCAAAGATCAATGACCCTCAATCTTTCAATGATTATAGACCCATCTCCCTTATAGGGTGTGTCTATAAAATCGTGGCAAAAGTTTTGGCCAAGAGATTGGCTGCTGTATTACCTCACCTTATAGACGAAAGGCAGACAGCTTTTATGAAGGGGAGGCATATTCTTCATGGTGTTTTAATTGCCAATGAGGCTATAGCTGAGGCCAAATCTAGAAGCAAACCTTGCATGGTCTTCAAAGCTGATTTTGAAAAGGCTTATGACTCCGTTTCTTGGGGTTTTCTTGATTACATGCTTAAAAGGATGGGATTCTGTGAAAGATGGAGGAAATGGATAAATGGTTGTCTAAATACTGCAACTATATCCATTTTAATTAATGGGAGTCCATCTAAGGAGTTTACTCCCAAGAGAGGTCTAAGGCAAGGTGATCCCCTGGCACCTTTCCTATTCAACATTGTAGTGGAAGGTCTCACAGGCTTGATGAGGTCAGCTGTGTCCAAGAACCTGTTCAGAAGTTATCTAGTGGGATCTTTAAAAGAAGAAGTGAACATCCTCCAATATGCTGATGATACTTTGTTTTTTGGACAGGCTACTAAGCAAAATGTGAGAACCATAAAATGTGTTCTGAGGTGCTTTGAGGAAGCATCTGGTCTCAAGATAAATTATTCTAAAAGCCACTTTGGCTGTTTGGGGAAATCAGCAAGTTGGTGCAGGGAAGCTGCCCAATTCCTCAATTGCAGTATTTTGGAATTTCCTTTTACTTATCTTGGAATTCCAATTGGGGTGTCCTCTAAGAGCTGGATCGTGTGGCAGCCTATTGTAAAGAAGTTTGAGTCCAAACTTGCAAGATGGAAGCAAAGAACTCTATCTATGGGAGGCAGAATCACTCTCATTAATTCTGTCCTCTCAGCCTTACCTATATACCTTCTATCCTTCTTTAGGATCCCCAAAAAAGTAGTGCAAAAAATTGTCTCCATCCAGAGATATTTCTTATGGGGAGGTCACCAAGAGGCCAGCAAGATTCCTTGGGTGAAGTGGGACAAAGTCTGTCTTCCTAAGAACAAAGGGGGCCTAGGGATTAAAGACTTATCCTTATTTAATGCGGCTCTACTTGGCAAATGGGGGTGGCAGCTGGCTAACAATCGAGACCAACCTTGGTCTAGAATCTTAATCTCTAAGTATGGTGGGTGGAAAGAGCTGATCTCTGGTGGTAGGAGGAATTTCACTTCCCAATGGTGGCAGGATTTGAAGAGTATCTTTCAGCAGCAACATAATGAATGCTTAATTGATAATTTAAGTTGGAAAGTGGGTAGTGGGTCTAGCATCAGTTTCTGGAAGGATAATTGGATGGAGGACAATTGTAATCTCCAAGGAAAATACCCCCAGCTCTATTTAATAAGTAAACAGCAGAACTCATCAATTAATTCTATGGGAGATTTTGTGGAGGGTAGGTGGGAATGGAAGCTATCATGGAGAAGGGATTTTTTTGATCATGAAATCCAGCTGGCAGCTGATTTCCTAGCTGAGATCGATTCTGTTCATATTCACCAAACCAGCAGAGATCTCCTTTGGTGGAAGCCCGACACTAATGGAGTTTTTACAACAAAATCTGCCTACAAAGTGCTGCAGGAGGCTCATCATAGTGACAGGGAAGACTCTGTTTTTAAACTTATATGGAATTTGAAAATTCCCCCAAAAGTGAGGGCTTTCTCTTGGAGACTTTTCAAGAATAGACTTCCTACTAGGGACAATCTTAGCAAGAGACAGGTCGCACTGCCTTCTTATAGTTGTCCTTTATGTGATCATGAAGAAGAAACGATTTATCATCTTATGTTCAACTGTGAAAAGACTAGGAGCCTTTGGTGGGAGACAATGAGATGGGTTAATAGAGTGGGTCCCTATTCCATAGATCCAAAGATACATTTTCTACAATTCACCCAATGGAATACCAAAGATAGTACCAACAAAGCATGGGAATTTCTGTGGCTAGCCCTGTCCTTCTCCATTTGGTACCATAGAAATGCCAATATCTTCAAGAACCAGCAGTTCTCTCCTGAAAAGGTCATGGATGATGCCCTGTTCCACACCTGGTCTTGGTTAAAATGTGTGGAGAAGGACTTCCAAATGCACTTTAATTTTTGGTCATCCAATCTAAAGGATGTTCTTTCTTAGAGGGGTTGGGTTGTATCTTTGTGGGCTGTTTTTGGTCTCCCCTACTGGGTTGCAGATTGTATTTGTCTTGCTTTGTATCTGTTTTTTCAGTACACCTAGTACTGAACTATATATATAATATTTTGATTTTTGCTGTGCAAAAAAAAAACTGAGCGTGAGGGGGTGTATTGGAAAAAACCCAAGTCCTACATCGGCTAAAGATAGTGCCAAGATAGAGTATATAAATGGGGGCAACCCTCACCCTATGAGCTAGCTTTTGGGGTTGAGTTAGGCCCAATCACCTTTCCTTCTCTCTCTCTTTCTTCCTTTTCTTTGAATCTATTAATCATTGAATCCATTTGATTGCATCCTCATCATCAACAATGAAGCAACTAGAATTTCCATATTTTCCCTTGAAGGGCACAACTAAATACTTTTGCAATTCCAACCAAACCCCAAGCAATGACTAAACTTGCTGACTGGACCAGCTTTGATCATCATATCTTTAGGGTTTTCATTAGTAATTTTCTGCAATAGTCCCGTGATACAATATCCCAAACAGTGATATCAAAGATGCTTGGTCCTCTTGTGATAATCTACTTGTCAAATGTAAAGCACTAGGTTGTAACAAAACACTGCTTTCTTTTTCAGAAACCACCAAAATTCACTCATTATACCACTGCTGTCAGAAAGTGTAGCCTACTTGTATTGCTGCTTGGAGACAATACAAGTTTAACTAGCTAGGTTGCCTTCAACCTGATAGGAACTGATAATCAGGGACAGTTATGGCAGTTATGGGAAGAAAAAAACTGCTTTAGAAATCAGTTTTGCATTAGAAACTCCAAGATGACAGTTACGTGTAGAAAATAAATGCTAGTAGTTAATTTTGTATTAGAAACAGCAGGATAGCAGTTGTGCGTAGAAAATAATTGCCAGTAGTTATGTATTAGGAGTATAAATCTAATAGTAGCTTGCGTAATCAGGGGTGTGAAGTTATTTCAAGTTTGTGGACAGAGAACACTCTCTGTAGGAGACTTCTGTCTCTGGGACAGCAAGTGTATAGCCATATTTGTGTAATAGGGACTTTATTATTTTAGTCAATTGGTGTTCTATCACAAACTAACAGCACAAATATAAGAGTAAATAGATAACGAGCCAGAGACGACCTATCCAAATCAACTGCAAAATAATAGTCCAAATAGCACCAACCAACATTGGAGATACACCTCTGAACCACAGAATCCAGTTCACTGCTAGCCATTCTTCCAAGACATGCTATATGCACTAACAACTCACTGACAGCACTTGCACTCAAAATCAAATAAATTCCACTCTAAGAAGAAGCATCAACATTTTTTCCAATACAAATGAATAATAAAGAACACATTTCTGGCTTTTCACAGTGCCTTATTAATGTATTGCTAAGGGTAATATTACTTTAGAGACTTCAATTCGTTACCCTTCTTTGCTTATTAGGCATACTGATTATCCATAAAAGTAGAGATTTAATTGCAATTTTAACAGTACTATTGTTTTTAGTTGGCCAATCATTTAATGCACTAACAATCTTAATAATTGAGAAAGGAAGCTACTGGAAAATTCATTAAAACCCTACATTCTAGCATCAGTTCTGCAATAAGCATTTGCACACAACAGTTCAATGTGATAACGATACAGCATGGTAAGAAAGATGTTTCCAAATAAAATAATGAAAAAGTAGTCGACTTACTTGAACATATTGCATGAAAGGAATTGTCTTACGTAACAACAGGCATACAACTACCTAGCAGCATAAGAACTTAATAAGTACAATGGCCAAGATTATTTGTAAAAGGAACTTTAAAAATTAAAAGGTAAAAGAAATAATTAAAAACAGAAGGAAAGAAAATTAAACAGAATGCTAAGTTCTGATCTCAAAGGGAAAGCATTGGTCAACCCAACCATGATTTGTTTTCAAGTCAAATAATTTTGGAGTCAGAGAGCAAAAGTTAAATCGAGTTGGCAGGCTAATTTCTGGGCAAGCTCAACTCTGCCCACAACAAAAGCAATTTTATAGCCTAACTAAACATGCAGTAAGCTTCAAACTTCAAAAAATCAGTACCTTGCTAAAATATCCAGCTAGTAGGTTACTATGGGAGTGATTTAGATCCAAAAAGGAGAACAACAAATTCATCAACTGCCAAGAAGGAATGAAGTCAGCACTCCTAAAATATTACCAACAATTAAGGGTTTAAAAGTTTTTGATGTCTTACTTCCTCATCCTCTATAAGAGTTTTGAGTATGATATCAACTTCACAGGTAAAAATCTCGCATGCAATAAAAGGAAACCTGTTACAATAGCAATAAGATATCACTGCAAAATGCAAATATCCAGCTAACAGGAACTTAATCAATCTCCAATTTGAGCAACCTACTTAAAAGATCGCTTCTTTTCAGCATCCTCAGGAGCTTCTTCAATGATGTATCGTGTCAATTGTTCCACCTGTGCTCTTCCAGACAAACTGCAACAGGCAACATAAAATTTCATTAAGTGCAAATGAATTAAAAGAGAGTTGTGGTCGGCCAATCACACAATAATGAAAGACCACAGTTGAAAAGAACAGAAAAGGGAACAATTTATCCCAAACAAAATTATGTTATCAGTATCCAAGCCAAAGGAATCTATAATTTAAAAAGCTTGCACCAGAAAAAGATAGTCCAGAGTTCATCAGATATAGACAACTTTCCAAAACTACACTAAAATCTATACCTAAGGCCCTATAATTTCATCACTATACCATTTATATTATTATTATGTTTAAATGAAGGTAACAAAAAGACCATTTTTTAATAAATTGTACTTACAATCTTTTATTTGTAACGAAATTATTTTCCTTTCAAAAATAATAAATAGCAATTAACATAAGTTTACTATGAGCCTCATGCACTAGGTCACCCTTTTTAACATTAATAGGAGTTACACTATAAGAAGAATCTCTTCATCCTTTCTTCACTCTCCTAATTCCTGAACCAGATTGACTTTTAGATAAAGGCAAGTAAATGTAAATGAGTATTATCTCAATGGTTCGTTATTTTACATTTCACAATAATTACAATTAAGACACACAAAATGAGTATTATCCCTAATTCCCTATTCATTATCACAATCAAGCTGACAAATTTTCCAAGTTTTGAATCAGATTATCAAAACTCAAATTAGGAGAACTCACAAGTCAATAAAATGGAAACTCAAACCAATACTTTGTTTCCTAATCTAATTAATTAGAAAGTAAAGGCAAAAGTCCAAATTGTTAGAAGACAAAGTAGGGCTCACTTCAGTGATTTCAAGCATTTCACTTCATAATCATGTCCTCACCTCTAAACAATACTATTAAGTCATAATAGTTTCAAATAAGAAATACATTTGTAATAGCAGAAAAGAAGAGCATTACAAATTTATAAGGCGACTGTTAAGAGCTTTGCATTCCTGAATAATTTCATCCTCATCAAGTAGTTCATCCAAAGTAAAATTCTCCTTATCCAAAATGGTCTCCACCTGCAATATAATACACCAAATAAACAGTAAAATCACTATACGCCTATACCAATAGGTATCTTCATATCATTTTAAAAATTAAATTAAATAAATCTATTCTAGTCCCCCAAAGAAACAGCCAATAAATGTAATCATGAAAAGATGGCATCAGGAATATCAAAGAAAATGTTACAGATGTATGAGGTACTTGTGAGTTGTGGCAAAATGCCTTCTAAGAAATTCTAGTAGACAAATTCTAGTAGACAATAAGGAAGTGACTGAAAAAAAAACCTCCAAATTCTTGCCATATCAATGATGGAAAAAAAATCTCTCTAGCAACAATGCAAATAAAACCAAACCAAGGCCAAGAACAAAATCCTATTTTACAAAAAGGAGAAATGAACACCATTGAAAAACTAGGCATTTCTCTCCGACCAAATACACCATATAACTGTTTAGACTGAGCAACACAGTTATTAAATGTTTAGATCGGGAAAAAAAAATATACAGATCATTACTAAAATCAAAGATGTCAATGACGACAATCAATGGCAGCTCCTCATCTTTACCTGATTTTAACATAACTGAAAATTGTGACCAACACGGATCGTGTAAAAAACAGTAAGCATTAGTTTCATTCATCTATCCACAAACGACAACAATCCTAATCCCTCCACACTACTCCAGTGATCATTAAAGATATAAAGATATAACTGTGTAGATTGAGCAACACAGTTAATATTTAGACTGGGAAAAAGATATATAGATCATTGCTAAAATCAAAGATGTCGACAACGACAATAAATGTCAACTCCTCGTCTTTATTTTAATGTAACTGAAAATTGTGACCAACATGGAACATGTGAAAATAAGTAAACATTAGTTTCATTCATCTATCCACAAACAACAAGAATCCTAATCCCTCCACACTACTCCAGTGATCATTAAAGATATTAAGATATAAACTGTATAGGTTGAGCAACATTAAATGTTTAGACCGGAAAAAGATATACAGATCATTGCTAAATCAAAGACGTTGACAACGAAAATAAATGGCAGCTCCTCATCTTTACCCTATTTTAACATAACTGAAAATTGAGACCAACACGGATCATGCGAAAAACAGTAAACATTAATTTCATCAATCTATCCACAATCGACAACAATCCTAATCCCTCCACACGACTCCAGTGATCATTCACACACTCCTCAGCCCCTACTATTGATATTGATATATCACTTTCACAATAATTCAAAGTAAATCGCACGCACCAACAATCCCATACTCTCATCAGTTCATTACTGTACCAAGATTTTCAAAATTCTCAAATACAGAGACTACCCTAGTGTCCTCCACCTGATGTGACAGTAACTACAAACTGGCCAAAACATCAAACCGCACCGCTGCATAATCAGGCACAGAGTTAAACGCACCAATTCAATTACTCACAGTATCCGATTCTAGATTAAACAAATTCGATTTAAAAACGACACTAAGATCACCATGGAGTAAATTAAAGACGCAACAACCCTCCGTATCGTAACAGTTTCCCACGAAACAAACCAAAAAATCAAATCCAAGCAAACACCGCATCAATAAAACATCCAAAACCACCACCAACACACAAGAATCAGTGTCCGCGAAGCTTATGCGAAGAAACGAAGAATGAGGGTGCGGAACTCACCGGAGACGCCGTGGACAAACCAGCCATGCGCCAAAACATGGTGAATTTCTGAAGAAAGGGCGCAGAATCACGAAACCGGAAATCCGAAAACGGATCTAGCAGCGCAGAAACCCTAGCGCTCTGCCCCAAATTGAATTGGAGGAATCGTTATCGGTGCGGAAACCCTAGAATCGGAAACGATGAGACGGAGGGAGATCGAATCGGAGGAAATAGAGAGAGAGAGAGAGAGAGAGAGAGAAAGAGAGAGAGCAACCAAAACAACCTTCAATCGCGGGAGAAAAGATTGTTTACAAGTGATGAATGAATAATAGCATTTCAACCATCATCATGTACCATCGTACATATATTTTTTTGTGAATTTCAATTAAATTCAAATTTAAATAGCTGGTGCCAGGATTTATTTTTCCTTATGCATATTTATTAATTTATTATTTTTTATATTAGAAGAAAATTTAGATTTTTTGTGAAAAATAAGAATCAGTTATTAATTATGATACATCTGAAAATTATTTGCCCATTACGAGATCAAACATATATTATTCACTGTGTTGATCAAGTGTGAGATAAATTATTTTAATTTTGAATCTTAGTATATAATTGTGTTATTTGGATGGAAAATTTGAATTTTAAAAAAATAAAATTAAAAATACTTAGTTTATATGTATGATTGCTCCTCCAAAGTTGGAGGAGTGTTGTTGCAGTCCACTTGCCACCGAGAAGCATTCAAAACGTGCCTTCAATTTTTTGGATGATATGTTCCTTTTTTTTAATTTTTTTTCTTTTCTTAGGCTTTGTTTACTTTATTGTGTAAATTTTGTAGTCATGAGTTAGTCATGCAAATTGCTACATCACGACCGACGGTGTTTATTATTGCCCATTAAATTAACTCAATAACTTATTTTATCAGTAATATAAGTGAGAAATATTTTAAATGGGATATTCTCTCAAACAAAATGAGACAGTTTTATGTAAGAGGGAGATGAATAAATATTTATTATTATGTTTTATTATAAATCATAAGATCAAAATATATAAATTATGTGATTTTAAAAAAAAAACAATGTAACTTTTTAAAATGATTTCATATTTTAAAATCTTAATTATTTGTGTACAGTGTATGATGTAAAATTATAAATTTGTTCTCCATTCCCATATAAGAATAATTTAGTGATTATATTAGTATTATACATTATAAATAATTATTTTTTGCATAAAATAATTATATTAAATAGTGTGTTAGACAAAATATAAAATTTCTTGAAAAAAAAATGTTTTAAAAAAAATATATGCATTCAGGAGATATAAAAAAAAAAGTTTAATGTGAAAGTGTTTGTGTTTATAGTCCAATATAGTATAAAAAAGTTTTTACCAAGGCTTTCAACAAAAAGACTTGTACCTTTGAGTATATAGAAATATGCCTTTTATAACATGTGAAAAAGTGTCACTAATATTACAAATAAATATTATGTTTAACATGCCACTTTTGATTATAATAAATATTTTTCAAATTACTTTTGGGACACCTTTAATCTCATTGTGAGTTTGAAAATTGACTTTCTTAGGTAAAGGATTGACTTTGTAGTTTCTGATATTTTTAAGTGTCTAATACTTTTGATAGAGTTTTAACACTTGTAAGTAAATTTTTAACTCAATCTCTTCCTTTGTGTTGATCCTTGAGGTAGCTTTTATAAACTTTAGAAAAAATATTCTTTGTGTGATTTGTGTCTTCATCAAATAATTTAATTTTGTTATGAACAACTTGTCTTTTATGATGGTGACACCTTGTTGAGGAGAGTGTGAGGAGAAAATGTATTACACTTTTACGATTCTTTGATCCACTACTTATATGACTAATTTTGTTGTTGATAACCTACCAACTTTTTTTTTTGTCCATGTACTCTTGAAATTCAAATGTTAGAATAATTTCATAACATACATCAAGAGAAAAAAATTCAAATATTAAAATATTTTATAGAGCAAATCATTTTCAGGATACTTTCACATATAAATAAAACATATGAACGTTAACTAACCGAATACATATAAATAATGTAAGTTGGTTATATAAGGAGATGTTTGACACACAACAATGATATTATTTTACTACATTTATGTTTTTTTACTATGTTATATATGCAAAGTACTTATTGACTATATTGAAGACTAATTTATACTTAATAACTTAATTGATTACCTATAATGAGATATCTTTTTTAAATTATGTTTTTTTATCTACAAGACTTAAAATTAAAATATTGTTTAGAGATATAATCCAATTTCACTCAGACTAACAACATATTAATTTGTTTTATGTTTTTTTAAATTGTTTTGTAAAATAGTGTTTCAAAAATATATTTTTTTTGTAGCATCACATGCTATATACTAGAACATATACATCGATAATATTTTGGATAGTGAAGTAAATACGAGAGAAAAAAATATTAAGGATAAAAAAAGTAAAAATGTGCTATTTAGATATATAAAAAAATAAATAGAAAGATATTTTTTTCCACTCATTTGAATAAATAAAAGGGAGGATAGAAATATACAAGAAAATTATATAAAAGTTTTCATCACTTAATTAATGGTAATAAGTCAAAATAAAAGTTTAATGTGTATGAGACTCAAAATAACAATAATTTTTTTAAGAATTCATAATAAAGTTGGATCATTTATCATAAACTTTAAATATATTTAAACTTATTATAATTCTATTGCAATATAAAAATTTTACATTATAATATTCAACATTGGATTTGAATATATGGATGTTGTTCATATGTTTTGAATTGACTTTATAAGTATATATTAGTATTTTTTTAGCGTGTGACTTCCTCTTTTTGTTTTTAGGTAATGTAAGATGTTTGAGTTTCTTATGTACAAACACAGTTAAATATATATAAATACTTATAATTATTTTAAGATGTATGCAAGTTAATTTTTATAATATATTAAATTATAATTTTAGTCTTCTTATAATTTCAAATCTACAATTTTGTTTCTGTTATTTCTAAATTAAGATATTTAATTTTTTATTTTAAAAATAAACAAAACAAAAAAATTAAATGAAATAAAAAATAAAAAGTATGTTAATAAAAATTGAACTCATAATTCTTTGTTCACACACATACTAATAAACAATTAAGATATTTTCTTTATTTAATTAATTACATTAACATTATTTTCTATGTAATATTAGTTTAGAATTTTTTTCTTCAAATTATCAAAATTTATAAATTAAAAAATATTTAATACATAAGTATTTTTTTAATTTTACATTAATAATTAGAGTAAAAATATTCTATATCTTGAAATAAATTTCATAACTATTGAAATAATTTGCATATTAATTTATGAAATTTAATTATAAATTGTAAAATAAAAAATGTAAACTATTCAAAATAAAAAACATATAAAATGATATAAAGTAAAATTAAAAAGATTTATATATTAAATATATTTTAATTATAAATTTTGATGATTTGAAAAAAATTTAATGACTCTTAACTAATGATACACATAAAATAATGTTAATGCAGTTAACTAAATAAAACAAAAATGAGATGATTTATGGTCTTGTTATAAATAAATCATGAATTCAATTTTGAATTAGTTTATATGTCTATTCTTATAAATAAAATAAAAAGACTAAATATCTTGATTTAAAAATAAAAAAATTAAAATTATAAAGTTAAAATTACAGATGAAAATTATAATTTAACCTTTACAATATGATAATAGTATAAGTTAATGTATAGTCATTGAATTCAGGTGTGTTTCTTGGTAGAGAGTTTAATTTTTTTGTCTGATCCACATTATTATTCTCAATGAAAACAAGCATATTTGAACAAGAATATTATAGACCACAACTATATAATCAAAACTACAAATCAGTTTTAAATGGATTTTAAGAACAAAACGGGTTTTGAATTAGTTTGTATGCATACCCTTTATATATATGTTTAAGTTACCACAACCCGAATTGATCAACTTGGTCAGTAACATAGAGTTTGGCATAACAAATAAAACATTTTAAACTTGAAGTGGTGAAATTAAAACATAAGAGAGTATTTTAGCCTACGAATATATGGAGAAAGGGAAGAGCATAGCAGCAGGGTTTTTGGTGGGTTTCCCTGATAGACCCAAAACAAGGACGAAATGCGTCGACGCCTCCCTCTCTTGGCCCACTCCCTCCTCTTCAAACCCACCATTAACAACAATCCCCTACGCTTCCTCCCCATCCTAAACCCTCCTCCCTCCGCCCCTCGCCGCTTCTCCTCCGCCACCCCCTCCAAAGACGACGGCGTCTCCCTCTGCTGCCAGATGTGGATCGACAACTTCCGCCACCCCGACCGCGCCGTCACAAACCTCTCCTCCTTCCTCCGTCGCTTCGACCTCTGGGTCCTCGCCTACCAGAAGGTCGCCACCGACGACACCGGCTCCTACACCCCCCGCTCCTCCCTCCACGCCTCCACCCTCCAAGACCTCCTCGCCCTCCGCAACGCCGTCCTCGACGCGAAATTCAAGTGGGGCTCCAGGCTCAAGTTCTTCATCAAATCCCCCAAAGACAAAACCGACTACGACTCCCTCTCCAAGCGCAAAATCAAAACCATCCTCACCACCACACAACCTGCGCCGTTCCAGGACAGAATCGTTCATGAAGTTCTCCTTATGATCCTCGAACCGATCTATGAGCCGAGGTTTTCGCCAAAGTCGTATGCTTTTCGACCCGGGAGAACACCCCACACTGTTTTGAGGGTTATTAGGAGAAGCTTTGCTGGGTACTTGTGGTATATAAAGGGTGATTTTAGTGTTTTGTTGGATGGGATGAAGGTGGGGTTGGTGATTAATTCTGTTATGAGAGATGTTAGGGATAAGTTGGTTGTTGATTTGATAAAGGACGCATTGGTTACGCCGGTTGTTGTTACTTCTGTGGAGAAGAAGGAGAAGAAGAAGAAGAGGAAGTATCAGAAGAAGAGGGTTTTGGCCGAGGATGAGCCTAAGCCCGATCCTTATTGGCTGGATACGTTTTTTGGGTTTGCACCCGAGGAGGCGGAGAGGGTACCCAATTGGGGGCATTGTGGGGTGCTTAGTCCGCTTTTGGCCAATGTTTGCTTGGATGAGTTGGATAGGTGGATGGAGGGGAAGATTAAGGAGTTTTATGTTCCTTCCAAGAGTGATGTTATATGGAATAGTCCCGAGGAGGAGCAGGGGAACACGTCGTGGCCGGAGTTCGTGCCCACGAGTGGGCCGGATAAGACGAGGAAGATGGATTTTGTGAGGTATGGAGGGCATGTCTTGATTGGTGTTCGAGGGCCTAGGGCAGATGCGGCTGCGTTGAGGAAGCAGTTAATTGAGTTTTGTGATCAGAGGTTCATGCTCAAGCTTGATAATGAGAGCCTCCCTATAGAGCATATAACCAAAGGGATCATGTTTTTGGACCATGTGTTGTGTAGGAGGGTTGTGTATCCAACTCTTAGGTACACTGCCACTGGTGGTAAGATCATAAGTGAGAAGGGCGTGGGGACGCTGTTGTCGGTCACGGCGAGCTTGAAACAATGTATTAAGCAGTTTAGGAAGTTGAGTTTTCTCAAGGGGGATAGGGATCCGGATCCCCAGCCTTGTTTTAGGATGTTTCATGCCACGCAGGCACACACCAATGCTCAAATGAACAAGTTTTTGTCAACCATGGTTGAGTGGTATAGATATGCAGACAATAGGAAGAAGATTGTGAACTTCTGTTCTTATATCATAAGAGGCTCCCTTGCTAAGCTGTATGCTGCAAAATACAAGCTTCGGTCGCGTGCAAAAGTGTACAAGATTGGTGCTCGTAACCTGAGCCGTCCATTGAAGGAGAAAAAAGGGCAGTCTCCTGAGTACCATAATTTGCTGAGGATGGGTCTTGCCGAGTCAATAGACGGGCTACAATATACGAGGATGTCTCTTGTGCCTGAGACCGATTACTCCCTGTTCCCTAGTAATTGGAGGCCTGACCATGAAAAGTTGTTACTAGAATACATAAAACTGGAAGATCCAAAAACTTTGGAGGAACAACGGGATTGCATCAGAGAACAAGGTCTTGTTTCACCTCAAGACTATATTTCAATGCTCGTGTGGAATTATAAAAGGAACTCTCTTCCTATGGACCAGCTCTCCTTAGTAAGGAGCAATGAAAGTGTTGTAGGAAATCAGCATTTGCTAGTTGGCTCAAACCAGGATGACCAGGACCACACAAACCAAGAAGAAGAAAATGATGGAAGGATGAATGCAGCACAAATGTAACACAAAGGTTTTGTAATTTGCACTCACTAAGCAATACTATTTTTGTATGCGGTCTTTAAATAGGATCTTTCAAGAGGCTTTGGACACATTGAGAATTTGAGATATAGGTTTTTCATTTAGTTCCCTTATTCCCTCGCTTGCTTGCACAAGTGGTGTTAACCTATTATACTTGATCTTTGGGTGGTAAACCATTTTGCTCCCTTTTCTTTTGTTCTTTTGCTTTCCTCATCTTCTAACATGAAATGTAGTTATTAAAATGTGTGAAGGATGGTGACTGTTACATATATAAAAACCATTTATGTACTTCACTCTGCAAAATAAGCTTTTAGTAGGATTCGTGGACTTGATATCAGAACCTTTGTGGCTGAGAGGTCAATAGTTTGATACTTGCCAAACTCATTCAAGAATTTCAGCATAACATTAAAGAAGGCCTGTGCATTGTCCACTCAACAAGCCAACGTGTTTCATGAGAGACAGTGTATTAGAGATAGAGAAATTATTCATGTGTTTCTTGCGATACAATGGTGAAGTGTTTCAAAAGTTTACATAATTGAGTGCTCTTTGCAATTTTTGGGTAGAATCCAATGTTTTCCAATTAGGATTTTTGCTTCAGTTTCAAGCTCATTTGGTGCAGTGGTGTCATCTTTGCAAGGTAGTTCTTGGTGAATCAACAAAAAGCTAAAGGGATAAATTTCTATAGTTCTTGCTTTAATACTTAAATGAGATATACACCATGTCCATGATATACATAATGACAATCCTTTTAGCTACTGCCTTTACAGGACTACCAGTAATGATTGTTTGCACTGTATTTCAGATTCAGACGATGCCACAACTTTCATAAGCAATTAGCTTGGTACAATGATAATCAGTTCATCTTTGGTTCAGTTTGGCAACCTCTTAGAGTGATTTTGAAAAATAAGTAATTATTTCTCTCATAAAAGGCTATTCCAAACATGCTATTGGAGGGATGATACTTTTTAGTTGTGTGTACCTTTTGGCTACATGGATTTTATTATGCTTTTGTGCTTGATGCTGTATCATGGATTCATGAAGCTCTATGTATTGTAAATCACACTTGAACATGCCAGTTTTACTACTTTGTCTCTCAGTAACTATTCATTAGCCTTTCCTTCTTCCTTGACCCAGCACTAGCTAGCTCCTTCAATTCCTTCTCATTCTTTATTTTAATTTGGTTTTTGGCAGTTCACATTTTTTTATCCAATATTCATGAGTATATTTAAATTAATATGCATGTTGAGATTTTTAAAGTCAGAGTGTATACATCTAGCTTGTATTTATAGGGAGACTTTATCCCCTCCCATCTTCTGCTTCATTGGGTTCTGAATACCCTTTCTGACTCTTCCAGTTTTAGCATTGGTTTTTCACTTTTCCAGTCAACACTTCACCTACCTGTCTGACTTTGTAGTTGCTTGTCATGTTAGCAGCATTTCCTTGTTGAAATATCTGTTTCACTCAACTACTTTCCTTGTTGAGAATGTCAAGTTTTGGAATTAATCGACACCAAAATGTTACACTTAGCATCTTCTTTGAATCTGTCTTTGCTGTTTCCATAAACCCTTTTTTCTCTTTACAGGTTGATATTATGTTTCACCTTTCCACCATGGATGCTTGCCAGAGAAAGGATACAATAACTGAAGAATGGAGAGCTCTGACGTGCTGGCATCCACTCAGGCAAAATATTAACACTGCCACTCTGCTAATGGGAACACTGACTGGGCTATAAGGTGGCAAAAATCCACGCACTTGAAAATGTGGAAAGTAATTCCACATACTGTTCTGGAGTGCTATATCTGTGAGTCCACAGGAAGGAGTAAGCAGCTTTCTGTAATAAAGTGTGTTCCTCGTGGATGCATAGCAGCATAGGACAAGGCAAGGTGTGAATTGAAGTATTGAACTCCAACAAGATCATTTCATATATCATGTTAATTTTGTAAATTGGCTATTTGTGATTTGTCCATACGTGCTTGCCCCAATTCATTTTTCTAATGATTTGAGCATACCCGCAACTCTTAGTTCTTGAATAGCACATTTATATGTATTTTTTTTCACTTTATTTTCTGTACGGGCAACTCAATGCTCTAAGAACTTCAAAGCATTGTACTAGGAAGAAGCTCGTTATACTACATTATGAGTTTCTCCTTTGATTCCTCATTTTAAAATAATAATAATTATTATAATTTATTTTGTAAATTCATTTCCTATGTAGTTCCAGTTAGTTTTTTTTTTTTTGGAAAACATTACCAGGTCCCCTGAAGGAAGGTTAGTGGAAATGTTAAAAAAAACAGGAGAAATTTGTATAATTTTATAAAACTTCAGGGAAATTTAGGTAATTTACTCTATGAGTATCCGTGCATTGGAAAGGTTTTCAATCTTTAGGGGGTGTTGAATTTGTGATTGAATCTAATAACATTAGGTCATTGTATTGACTTTGTTTATCTATATGGGCCTAAGTCTTCTGAACGAGGTCCTGAATTTTAGAATAAATTACATTAATATTTTTTTAGACTACACACAATTTTCTGTTATTTTTAACATTTTTAATAACATTTCTTATAAGAATATATAGTATAATATACAAGTGATGTCAGTTGTAATGTTCTTCAAACAGTAAATGGTGTTAATATAAAGATTATTACCTCTTTTCCATATTTATTTTTTTGGACAGAAATATATCTATTTCATTTCATCCAATAGACCATAAAGGATATATGTTGGAATGTAATTAAAAGTATGGATGCTAACAAAAGACAATGATGTTCTAGCTAAGGTACGAGTAACATTGTTGGCTTGCTTTCTTATAAAACGCATCAATGAGTTTGGAATAGAAATTAAGGCTTCTCTACGTTTTGACAGCCCATATATTTTTTATGTTTAAGGTTATAGGTTATTGCACATAGATTAAAAAACATTTAATGGAATTAAAAAATGTTGTATTTAGACTAAAATGTCTTTTTGATACTTTTAATAGGTGTTAAGTAAGAGTATATTTGAGGGGGGAAATATCAAATGAACTTTAAAAGTCTAGCTAAAACATCAAAATATCAGTATAATTTACTTAAATTTACTGGGCATCACAGGAATATTGAAATAATAGCTGCTTGCACACATGTTCACACCTGATGTAGGTTAAAATTTGTGTTTAGGTGCGTGAAAAATTAGATAAGATTAATTAATAAATATAATCTGATATAATAAAAATTGTATAATTATGAGGCCATTTATGTGTAAGTGTGCATGCAACACTGCTCCCAACAGAAGCATCACGTGTCGTGACAGCTAAGGTACTAGAGTTGCACTAAGAGCATCAATACAAGACAATACCGTAAACCAACTTGTAAGGTTAAGTGATTCCACTTTTTTTTTTTGCTCAGGTTTGGGTGTCAATTTAGACTTCTATAATAATTAAACTACTTAAACTATAAGTAAGGAACGGGTGCATATAAAGGTACTCTAAAGTATAAAAGAATCGTTCATTCTCTGTCAGGCGATGTCTCTGGTGATTGCCGTTTACACTTATTTGACACTTTTACAATAATTTTGATCAAGCGAAACAAAACATAAAGGAAAAAATAGTAGCAACCCTAGAGGACATTTATTTCCTAGTTATTTTGAATTTGGGCTATATATACAAAGACTTGCATTTGAACATTTAATTCCGGTGATTCGAGTAGAGGCAACGGAACACAAATCAAAATGTTATAGTACTCTAAATAACTTCACTACTTAAAGCCCTAGTAGATTTAATACCTAAATTGTCTGATATTCCTTCGAACAAAGTTTCAATTATGAAAAAGAATGTGCTCAAATTACTAGTTCATGAATAATAATGTCTCAGTAGTATATACAATGAATTACACTAGAATAAGACTAAGCCGGGAAGTATCCCTAGTTAGTTCTCTAGCCTCCTGCTCCAATAAAGCTCCCATAAATTGTGCTTAACCTATCAAAGTGAGCAATCAATCATTAGTATTCTATACACCGAGTTAGACATGAGATTATTTTGTCTCACTTGAAAAAAACTAATCAACTTTGTTATACCAGTTGAATATAAGCTGATGATTAGGGTGGTCACTATAATGGTAAATATACAAGCCCTTGCACCAACAGCAGCAGAGGTTGACCTGCAAATGCATGGTTCCATCAGTAATAAGAGGAGCAACTCTTGTCAAATGAGAAGTTGTTAACGACTAGCAGCATTGATTAATAAAAAGCTTTAATAGTTTAAATGAAAAATTACCTTGCTACCAAGTCCTTGACGGATTCAGTCGTTAGTCCAAAACCAAAAGGAAAAAGAGGATCATAGTGAGGATCCCCAAAATTCATTGGGAGTTGATCTACAGATTTGAACCATGTCCTCGCAAGCTTACCGGTGAAACCATAGTCACCAAAAAGGACATCTGTCACGCCTTGGCCTTCAGTGCCTGGTAACCATGCAGCCACCAATGCATCTATAGAAGAAACGTATGGTTCAATAACAATAGGTCTGCCAGAAATGATGACAACCACACACTTAACAGTCCCACAGACATTGTTGATGACATTTGGGCCAGATTCCATCATTGCAAGTGTCGTACTGTCCCCAGCAGTCTCGGCATAAGGAGGCTCGCCAACTACAACAATGGCATATTCGAAGTTATTGGACCTAACAAACTCATTGTCAGGGTTGTCACGAAAGACGACTTCTGTGCTTGTATCAACTGCTGATTTTATGGCACTGAGAATAGTTGTTCCTGTCCAAGGAAAAGAATATTAGTTTCTGCTCCTTTGACATGCATGCAACTACCTGCTATTAGTTAACTAAAAATATGCATGACAAGCTTGGTGAATATTTATAAAAATGACTAGTAACTTTGCATTGCGTCACATATTATATAATTTTGGATAGGTTCAAAAAATGCACATTAACCACTTGTCTCACACATCAAAGTAAATGAGTAACATAACATCTAGAGCTCAGAATCTCATGCTTCCATAGGCCTAGACTTCTGCTTGTTACGATGGCTGAGAGTCACTTACCTCTTGTGTCACTGTTGCCACTGAATCCTTGCCATTTGATTGTCCACCCACCGCACTGGTAACCCAAATTATCGGCATGAGATCCAGCAACTAGGATTTTTGGGACTTTCTTTGGAAGAGGCAGAAGTGGAGCACTTTCATTTTTCCCATTCTTAAGCAGTACAAGAGATTTTCTCACTGCTTCCCTTGCTAGGTCTCTGTGTTCCTAGTTAAAAAGCATAATCTTATATCTCATGACTTTCAATGTCTCAATTATACTAGGGTATATTATAAACTACAGGCAACAAGGAATGCCATTAAAAAATAAAATGCAGACTAAGTTTTGTCCTTAAAAATCACTTGCAGGCATCAGATAAGTTCAATGCTGTAAGGTATATGATGTTTAGTTTCTTAATAAACTTGGGTTACAAGTTTCAAGATTTTCATTTTTTTCTAAAACTGTTATCAACTGAATCTATCAGGCAGAAGCTGGATCATCTTAGATGGGTTGAACAGTAAGAATCAATCCAAATGGGAGATCATCTGAGATGGTTAGGTCATAGGTGGGTTTGGAAGCAAGACAAATTATATTCAATGTGGCTCAAGTTATAGAGATACACTGTTGTCTTTTGAATAGAGTAATATAAGACATTATTGGGAAGACAATTTCACAAAAAAAATGTTTTTCAATCAAAGGAAAGAGCATATTGGTTTATATTATTCTGATTGAACTAAACGGTTTGGATGACTCACCTGGCTTCCAAGCTCATTGACTAAGCTGGTATCAGCTAGAGGATTCTCAAAAAGACCCATGGTGAACTTTACAAGCAAAATTCTCTCCACTGCATCATCAATGCGCTCCATTGGAATGATATTGCTCTTGACCAAGAGAGTAAGATCCTGAATGAACTTGTCATATTCGAATGGGACCATCACCTGTAATGATTAGTTAACAAAAAGAAAGACTGAGTTCTATAACCCTACACTTGACTACTTGAGAAAGTATACATTGTTTCACGAGCTACACTCAAGCAGAAATTTTATTCACTCCAGTCCCACAGGCAATTTCAACATAAACAGAGGACTAACCATATCAACACCTGCTTCAATGGAAGCCTGCACAGAATATGTGTAATTTGAACTGGGTGGTGATGTGAGTCTATCAATACCCTGCCAATCTGAGATGACAAACCCCTGATAAATAAGTGAACAAAATTTGTTGTTAGCATCCACAATATGAACCATGTTGCTTAAATCAGGATCTGACAATGGCAAAAAGAAAGGCTGTACAAGAACATCAGATGGGTTTATTCTCACACTATACTTGATAATATGGTTCAAACAGCATCATCAAAATATTAATTTTAATTGCGGCATAAGTTACATGGACTTCTCAAGACTATGGCACAAAAGATTTTTTATAGTAGATCTAATAACAGAGAACATTGAACATAATAGTGCAAATAGTTGATTGATTCTCATTGTTATTCAAAGTGAGTTCCTTTGAGAAATGATTTCAGAAAGCTTTTTGCACAACAATAACCTTATCTGGCTGTAACAATCAGCAAATTATAGAGCAGTCAGCATGTGACAGAAATATCAAACACTGATCAAATGTTTCATAGGAAATTGGCACAACACTTTAATATTTGAATTGAATATCAAATGGAATTGACTCACTAATGATGATCAACAATGAAGGCCTTGATCAGTTACATATGAAATGCATAAAACAAATATATTATAGACTAGTGAAAATAAATAGGATATACTTTCAATTGGAAAGATGGCAAGCAGCTAGATGAAGTGTGCTAGCCATTTTTTCTTAGGTCATCAATTGGCAGTTAATATGGATACAACATTTACTGCAGAAAACTAAGGATATAATATCTTTAGATTTTGGGTTTTTTTTTTTTTTTTTGTGGGGGGGGGGGGGGCATAATGATGATACACCACAAAAGACTTTCATATATTGGCTGATTTCATGTTTATATTCACATTTGTGTCTTCATATAATTATATATCTAAGTCTATGCCACATCATATGAATCAAGTCACTATCAGGATTTTCTTGTGTTGCCATGTTCAAATCATGTTGTGCAGTGTTCCTCCCAAGCCTGGGTCTGTTTTTCTTACTAGATGAGATAATATGATAATCAAACAAAGCTACTTTAAAAATCATTTGGTAGCAGCTTCCATTGCATAGAACAACTGTACCTCAACATTTATTATGTATGAGAAATGAATACAAAACGAAGCCAATCACCTTAAATTTAAGGGTATTCTTGAGGAAGCCAGTGACTAGATCACGATTTGCATGCATCCTCACACCATTCCAACTGGAGTATGAAACCATAACTGTAGAGACCCCCTTAATAATAGAATCAGAATATGCAGGCATGTGAATGCTCAACAATCCATGCCAATCAATCACTGTGTTGTTCTCATTTATTCCCTTCGTTGTACCACCATCTCCAACAAAGTGTTTAGCACAAGCTGCTACCTTTGTCCTACAAGAAATTTGTAAGCCTAATGAAGGAAAGAGGGACAACAACAACTCATCTTTTACATCTGTAACTACAAAAAATACAAGTCAATCATGTAATTAATAATTACTAACATTTTTGCCTATCATAAAAAATCATGTAATCATGATTTTTTGTTCATTTTTGTTGCAGCTTAATAATTGTGGTTGATGTCAATAATAATTAATTGGCCAGCATCCCTAGATGGGCTGTTGTTGATATGAAGTGGTTTCCCCTAAGTCAAATTATGATAAAGTAAAACATATTAAAAAGGCCTTATTACCCAAATAAAATTTAGACTATAAATCAGTTTCTATTAAATATCAGATAGTTACTAGAAATCACATGCATACATCACAGATCCAGAGGAATAGTGTTACTTTTTACACACTTTAGTTAAGGCTAAAATACAATTTTGGTTCTCCCAATATTTCGAATCTGCAAATTTGGTCCCCCAATTTTTCAAAATCAGCAATTTTAGTCCAACTGTCTAAATCAATACATGGATCGTAAAGTTTTTGACGTTGGCTTAAATGATTGCCAAAATAGTATTTGCTTTTTTTTATTTATTTATATATTGATGACTAGATAATTTAAAATAAAAAATATTTTATAAAAATACATTGAAAACATCGATGCATTAAATTGGATGGTTGGACTAAAATCACTGATTTCAGAAAGTTGGGGAACTAAATGTCTCTATTTTAAAATAAGAGGCCCAAAATTGCATTCTGGAAAAAATAGGGGGAACAAAATTGTATTTTAGCCCCTTAGTTAAAAGGCATAAGAATCTTTCAAATATATTAGTTTATATTTATTAGCAAATAGGAACTTATGTGATTAAAATCACTAAAGATCCATGAATTATATGTAAATTTTACCATCTTTGTATGGGCAGAAAACCAACAGATTAGGCATCAAAATCCATACAACATGGCCCCAAGGGTAAATTTTATAAAATGTGTGCTTAAAACACCCAATAATGAAATGCAATATTGTTTTTAAAACTGCTTTAATATCATTAATTACATACTTGCCACCAACATATGGAAATCCCTTCCTGGAATTGGCAGGGATACTTCCTTGTAGACCAGGTATGATTTCTGTCATTTCTTGCACAATTTTAGGATCCTCACTATAGCTTTCATAACACCGACCCCATCTTGGATCTCTACAAACCTATAATCAGTGTTTCAGGAGTAATCAGTAAAATTATAACGAAAAAGGTGCACATTTGACAATCTCTAACCTGTATAACAAGAAGTTTTTACAAGTTTATTATTAGACTCTTCATCCTATTTACCGCTATGCATGGAGCAAAAACATAAGGAATCCCCGTAGCTCTAACTTCAAGAGCAGTTGCAGCACCGATCCTTTGTGCCAGGTTAGGATCCCTGTTTACCAAAGATTATTAGAACCAAACAAGTGGATAAATGCAACTATGGTAACAATACAACACCATTAAGATTAAGATCAACTAAGTTTTAATTTTTAAACCTACAGAATTGGCAGCATATTTCATACAATGACTCCCTTCTCACACAAGTATATAGCCGGTGAAATGGTTCAGGTGACAAGAACTTTGAGATATGCAAATTATCAAGTTGCATATGAAAATTCTAGTATCAAATGTTGTCCGTGTCCCCATACAAACAGAACAAAAAAATGATAATAAATCTTATACTTGCCTGGTACATCCAAGCCCAACATTATGGGGAAATATGGTAGCATTGTAGACATTATTGTGTCCATGAACAGCATCAATACCATAGATCATTGGTATGCCCAATCTACTCTCAAGAGCTCCTTTCTGAAAATCATTTATCATATTAACCCAATCTTCAGCAGTAGCCCTTGGAAGGGGTTCACTACCGCCACCACTCAATACACTCCCTGCACACAATTTAAAGAACCAGTTAATTGATAGTGTCTCTTAATGATAATCTCCTTTTATTTCCAATTCTTAATTTTTTCATCAATTACTCATTCCTGGCTTCACTTCAATTTCCTATTTAGGTGATAAAGATCTTATGAGAATATAAAACTAAAAAGACCCAAAAGCCTATTGAGTCATTAAAAAGCAGTAGCATAGTCAAACATGAACAAAGAGGAAGACATGAGCAGGCAGAGTAGGAGGGAAAAAGAAACACAAATTGAAGCCAAGGAAAGAAAAAGGCCTAAAGTTGGCAACTTACCCACTTTCTCAGAGATCCCTTTCCCGTGCTTTAGTGTTCATATTTACAATAAAGTTTGAAAGAATGTCAAGCAAATATTGAAAAACATAGTTTGAAAGATTAATCATAGTTGCAAACAATCAAATGCAATGCAATTCAAAAGGAAAACTGTAAGTTTGGTTACAAAGTAGTTAATTGTCTAGACATGGGAAATTTTCTCTGTATCCCTGGAATATGTACTCTCTTTCCTTTGAAGCAAGACATCTGACATGTATGATTATTTTTCCTAATTCCTAATTTAGGCAAAAAATAAGGGGGGAAACTGATAAAGAAAGATATCCGCAATCGCATACCGAAAATTTGCTCCTAGGCATGAAATTACAGAGTGAATTAAAAAACTATTAACTGAGAAGAGAAAATAAGCTAAGAGTTCTTAGTTGTTCTTACCAATGAAGCTGGTTTTCATAACATTAGCATTGGCAACACTCCTATCAATTTGAACCATTTGACCAATCTTCTCGTCTAAAGTCATTCGACTCATCAAGTCCCTAACCCGAGTTTGAACCGATTGCTTTGGATCTTTGTATCTTAGGTACTCTATTTGAGCTTCTCCAATTGATGTCAAGCACCAACACAGCCACAAAACACCCAACAAATGAAACAATGCCCTAGACATGTTTTGTTTCCCAGCCCTCACTTCACCTGCAGAAATCGAACAGAACAGAATACAAACCGAATCCAATAAAGATTTAGTTTTTGGAGTTATACCCCACTTGGTCTTTAAGGTATATGATAAAAGAGCAGCAAAAGAAAAGCATATCCAATGAAATGGAACTCAAGAAAACTAAACCCCATTACTTACTTCAGCAGTTTCTTCTTTTTTTTTTAATTTAAAAAGTGGAAATGTGAAAAGGGGTATAAACTATAAAGTATGTTACCAATATTATCAAGCACACTTTTTTTTTTCTTTTCTGCAGCTAGGAACTAAGTTTACATCAACCAAACAGAAGGTGAAGTGATGAATCAAAACAAAGGAACAACAACAGTACAGGTACACCCTTCAAGTTAAGTACTATGAGAGAGAGGGAGAGAGAGAGAGAGACCTCAAAAGGGAAGCAAAAATGGTGACTTTATGAGATGATATTAAGAAAAGTTGGTAACTTTGGATCCAATAGAGAAAGGGGTGAAAGATAGAAATAATGCAAATGGCACAGTGAATGGTAGTGGGAGACACTTATCATTGTTGTCGTCAGAGGGTGTGCGGTTTTTTCTCGAAGTGTGGAGGTTGCTTAAGAAAACGTGGTGATGACAAACTATGTGGGGAAAAACAAAACAACTAGCTGCTACGAAAATGTAATGAGAGAGGTTTCAGTTTTCAACGGACTTTGCTTAACGTACTTGATTAAGATAGGTAAAAAAAAATGTTTTTAATGTAATTCAATTTTATCTTTTAAATTTAATTTAGTTCAATTAATTTTTATCTATTAATATTATATATTTTTAAAATAATTTAATTTTATCTTTTAAAATTAAAGTTGCTAATAATTTCATATCACAGTTAAGAACTATTACACAGAATATTTACCAATTAGATGTATTTTGCACGTATAATTAATATAATAACGATTTTCAATTGTCATAATAATATTTAAAAATTTAAAAAAAATATTGGTATATTCAAAAAAGACATAAGTACTGTCTTTTATTCATCACGGTTTTATATGATTATTACTACCTTTGTCTGGAAATAAGAATTATTAGATTTTTTTATACAAACAAAAAAAATTAATAAATACTAAAGAGAATATTAATTTATAAAATTAATTTCATTTACTATATTAAAAAATTAAAATAACAATTATTAAAAGTATTATGAAGAAAAAGTAATGAATATTATTTTAAAAACTAATATCACACTTATTGAGACAATTTTTTACATGCAATACTTAATTTAGAGCAGAAAAAATAATTGACAGCTTTACCGTTTAAATAGTCTCTCGATAATACTCCATTTCCATTTTAAAGTTTAAACGCAAATAACTTAATTTAAATAAGCAAAATTTGCATTCAATTTCATAGACTTCCTACATTGGGAGGAATTCCATTATTTTAGTTTGTAATTTCGTCAGACTTTTATTTATTGTTTCATTTGAATTTCCTACATTGGGAGTAAATGTGAAGTTGAATCAATAAACATTAAAGCATTAATTTGTAAACGCATGTGGGAGGCCGCCAGTATCACATTTACATAGTGAATAATTGAAATGAAGTACTGTATAAGTTATTAATACTTCTGACTTAAAAAATTTAAAATATTAAAAATCAAATTTTTTTAACTGGAAAATATAACCTTCCTTCCTAGTTATTTAAACATTGTAACGGTGTTTGTCCATAAAAATTGATACCAAAATGCCATCAACTAATCTCAATGGTCTAAGTAAAACTGGATAAGATGATCAGGTGATCAAGGTTTCAGATGAAGAAAAATCCTTCTTAGCTAATCAAACTTCACATTGATTGAACTCACGATAAACATGACGAAAAGAGAGATCCCAAAGCTTGTTTATGATATATGTTTTGCGATCTATAATTTTATAAAATTTTGTTAACCAATGTTGTTAGAATATTAGTTAAAGAATTAAAAAAATATTTAATATAAAAATTATATAAGAATGCAAAAAAATAAAAAATAAATATTGATAACATAATTTTTTGCTTTTCAATAAAAAATTTATATTTGAGTTCCTTAAAGAATACTAACATTTTTTTATCATCAAACGTTAATCGTTAGTTTTGTTAATAGAAAAATTTGAATTCGTAACTTTTCTCTTCTTTCCTTTGTAACATCCTGAACGAATCACACCACATCATAATAAAAAAGATTCAAAAATTATGCAGATATGAGACTGTATAGTTGATAATGACTTAAAAAAAATAATTAATATTACTTATACCAACAAAATACATATATTTTTTGATAGCTTATTATCTAAGAACTTCACACTTAAGCATGTGTTGACTTGGAGTAGTTATGAGATGAATAACATTCTCGGAGGTTTTTCAGAAATCGTGAGTAAGGACAAGACATGTTAAAAAGTGTCATATTGGTTTGTGGGAATAGTCCTTGATCCTAAAAGCAGTCAAAGCAGATTGTTGATGTCTCGAAAATGACTACCTATGAAGGATTCTGACTGATGGAATATTTTGACCAACAAGGAGTTAAGTGAAATGATATCATGTGAAGTGTTGTAGCGTGAGAGTCACCAAGAAGTCGACAATAAGGGATGCTACAAATGGTATTAGAGCAGACTTTTTTCCTAGTACGGTGTGATTCAAGAATAAATTAGGCGGAAGCTGGTGGGCTTGTAATATCCTAAGTGAATCACACCGAAATGAGAGTGATCAAGAGATTATGCAAGTATGAGACTTTAAAGTTAAAGACGGCTTAAAGAAATTAATTAATACAACCTATACCAACAATTTGGTAATCTATCACTTAAGAACTCCACAGTTAAGTGTGTTCAACTTTGAATAATTATGAGATGGAAGATTTTTTGGAAAGTTTTCCCAGAAAGTGTGTGAAATGAGGACAAAACATGTTGAAAAGTCTCATTGATTTGTGAGGACAGTTAATGATCCAAGAAGCCATCGAAGTAGATTGTCGAGGTCGCAGAAAGAGTTACTTATGAGGGTTTTGACCGGTGAAAGATTCTAACCAACAAGAATGTTGAATAAAGTATCACCGTGTGAAATGTCGTAGTCTGTGAGTCGTCAAGAAATCGCCAATCAAGGGTATTATACACTTCTCCCTTCAATCATATATCTTCACTTATGTAAATGATAATTGAAGCATAAGGATGAAAATAAGCACCTTCTAACACTAATTGAAGTGCTTCCACATCAAGAACTACACAAATAGACACAATTATAGATTCAAATTGTTTCTATTTCTACTAGCTTAGACTTGAATCCAAACATAATGTTAATTAATAAGAACACATTAATAATGATTTTTGAAAAAATGAAATAATGTTGTATTTTCTGAACTTGTCACATCATAAATACTTTTTTTTTATTTTAATCCTCTGATTTTATCTGAGAAAATAATTTATAATTAATTTAAAATTTAATTAAAAATTATTTTTATCAATGATTTCAATGAATAACTTTACAACTGTCATTGACTTTCATTTTTTATCTTTTTATTTATTTTGGGTTGGTTAAAATTAAATGGTCGAACAACATCGAAAGTTGTAACCTTCATTTTACAGATTCACTGACCAAAAAATTGTTTAAAGGTAGATTCCTGAACATAAAAAGTCCATATTTTGGCAAAAAGATTTAAAATTAAACGAAAAGAGGAGATGTGGATATGGATCCAGTAGTAAAGATATGAATGGGTACTGTGTTAAAGAGTACAGAACATGCAGAGAGTAACTTGATTAATGAAAAATTACTTTGTCTGTTGACATTTCAGGGAATCGGATTCAAATTCCAATCTTCTCGTCAATTCATTCAACGAATATATATGGCAAAAGTTAAGCCCTTTTTAGACATTGATTTGGTCACGGCTTGTTTTGATGGATTCGAAAGCAGCAACAAATTTTGAAAAAATAAAAATAAAAATTTAAGAGGTGTAACTGAGAAACAAATTAAATGGTATGCTAGAATGGAAGAAGAGTGGATATGATCAATTTTCTTTCCTTATAGAAATAAGGTTAAATTTACAATACCAATTGCATTGTCTGTGCAGTGAGATACATCTCAGTTTTTCTATACTAAGATGTTTGGTATATTTTTTTTCCATCACGGAGAATCATGTTTTCTAAAAATTATATTAATTAGAAATCATATTTTTAGGTATGTATGTCATAAATATATTCAGTAGGTAAATTCTAGCATGGACCAAAAAAATAACATCCGTTGTATTTTAATTTCACAAATATCGACCGTCCAGATTAAATTTAGAAAGACTTGTACGAATTCTCAATTGATTTGTGAATAGTATTTCATGAATTTGCTTTTGCAAAATATTGAAAAACATTTTCTCCCTTCACAAAACATTGGACTCTCACTCCCTTTCATACGGGAGTTTTAATAAAAACTTAATTAAAAACAATTCTTATAAATGCTAGATTTCTGAAAATGATTTTTAAGATATTCAAATCAAACATTTTTTTATAGAAAAAATGACATATATTCATATCCAAACGAATTTAACATTCTCAACTTAAAAACTTACAAGAATTTTCCGACCAAACACTAGCCAAGGCTAGCATTCAACAGCTGAAGATGCTACAATGGATATAAGATGGAAGTATAAGCTTTCTTTAAGTGTGTGCTTGATTTTATTTCAGAAAAATAATTACTTTTAATTTTATTACGTGAACGAAATTTTTTTTAAAAAAATATTATTTCTCGTAATTAAGTTTTTTTTTTCTAAATAGGACTCAATCGTATGGATAACTAGGTCATAGCTCTTAATGATTTCATTAGCTTATGATTTTTTTTTTTAAAAAAAAAAAATGGTGTCTTCACCAATTTGTTTGAGAACTGTCCGTTACATCTCTTTTCCTTATCTGTAATATCCTTTTATTTTGTTTTTTCCTCAACAGTATAAAAAACTTTGCTTTGGGAATTATGTGGCTTTGTCCTTAGTATCACTTTTCCTTCCCTCACTGAGAAAATTGTTCCTTAGGTGGGACAAGACTATTAAACTTACCTTTTTCTTTCTCAGTGTCAATCTAATATTGCATAATTCAGAACTTAAAAACCATAATTATTGTCAGCACAAAAATTAATAAAGGAATTATTAGTAACACACGTACTAAATAGGAAACAAATCCATTTTTTAAATAAATTTACATAAAATTAATCCAATAATATAAAATATAGTATCATCAATTTTTCGCAATTTATAATTACAAACAAATACAATTTGATGATGACGAAAACATAGGTGAGCATGAAAGAGACAACATACATATTTAGGTTAGCCCAATCACTTTTTACTCATGCCCAAAGAAAGTTGGGCCAAGTCAGCCCAAAATTAATGTTTAGGGTAGTGTCCACTGGATTTTACATGACATGGTGTTATCATGCAACACATTAAAAAAAGTAAACTATTCAACTACTCACCCAACACAGCAATAACTTATTCAGATACTTTTGAACTTACAGCAGTTGACAAAATACAAATCAAGAAGATAAACAATTCAAGTACATTATTAAAATACATCACCAAAATATTCTGCAGCGTTCAAATCTTTCTTTTTTCTAAAAAAGAAATAAATCATTTTTTTACTCTAACCGGACCAGTTTAAATTCATTCAAATTCAAATTGTTTCTGTCAAAGATGTGTGAATTGTTACAAATTCACTGTATTGGATTCCCATTCATAAAAAAAATAATCAAATTGATTCCACAGAAAATTACAAAGGAAAAAGAAAAACTCAACAAAATCAAGTCAGGTTACCTCAATCATTTGCCTCATGGCCCATGAAAGCTGGGCTAATCAGCCCAACTTTGTAGTTAGCTTGGTTTTCATTTTCACACAAACTTTTAAGGAAATTACTTCCTGCACCTATTTTGGAATGGAAAATTACGAAAGGTCTTTCCAGATCACAAATTTTTATATTTCAGAAAGGCTTTTTTAGAATGAAATTTTACATTCTGAATTAGGTGTTTTGGAAGCTTAAAAAAAGGTGCAGGAAGCAACTGCCAACTTTTAAACATTTATTAAACACACATTCTTTTTTAACATTTTTTTTACAGTCCATCTGGTTCTTATTAGTATAAGGTTTAAATTTAAACCGTAGCTTAGTCTTTATTATTATTATTAGCTTCAATCTAAAATGTCTCATATTGATTTTTTTTTTACAAAGCAACCCTTCATTAGAATGATATAGCACTGAGAAAAGCATATTCCATTAATGTTTGTAAGATTTGTTAATAGAGGTAGCTTTGAAAAAAATCCCGATTTAAGAAAATTTAATGTTTTAAATTAAATTAACTAATATCTCGATGAATTAATTAATTGAATTTTATAATAAAAATTGGGAGAATTACTTTTATATTATTCCTCAAATTGCATATAATTTCCACTAATATAAGATGAGCTCAAATTATTACTCTCTAATGTTTCAAGACTCCCTTGTATTTTAGACAATTGCTTATCTTCCTTCCGGAGCATATCAACTATCCCACATTCCTCAATGTGTGTTTAATTAATTAATTTTATTACGAAGAAATAGTAGTTTACTTATAATAAATAACTTTCCGAATAATTTTTAAAAAGTAGTCATTTCTTTCAAAATGCGCTTGCATTCCAAACATATGCTGAATGCAAGTTCTCAAAGTTGTATGGTTTGGGTTTTTGACATTATTGTGGATCGCATTGTATGATGCCGATTGCAGCGGTCATTAGGCATTGCGATCGTATCAGGCCACGTATCAACATTCCGTAATACAATCACAATTTAGTGTATGTTTAGTAGAATGAAATGAAAAAAATAAAAAATAAAAAATAAAAAATAAATTTTTTGAATTAAAAGTCAAAAGTAAAAACTACTTTTTTAAATGCTGATCTAGAGAAAGATATTTATATGACTCAACCCAAAGGCTGTATTATACCTGTTCAAGAGGATAAAGTGTACAAACTCCTAAAATTCCTTTATAGACTTAAACAAGTATCAAAATAGTGACATGATAAATTCAATTGTGCTTTGATTGATTATAGCTTTTCATATAATGAAGCTGATAAATGTATTTACACAAAAATTGAGAATAGTGATTGTGTGATTATCTGTTTATATGTGGATGACACATTGATCTTTGGTACTTGTATTAATATAGTCCTTAGGACAAAAACTTTTCTTGCTTCTAAGTTTGACATAAAAGACATAGGAGAAGCAAGTATTATCATGGGAGTTATAATTATAGGGAAGGGTGATAGTATCCTACTATCTCGAGGGCATCATGTTAAGAAACTTCTTAGAGAAGTTTGGTTACTATGATGTTAACTCTCCGTTGAAGATAAATAAATGAGACTATCTTGAGCAAACTTAGTATGCCTAGATTATTAAGAGTCTATTACATCTAATGAACTTTTCAAGACCAAACATTACATATACAATAGGCAGACTCAGTAGATATACTCATAGTCCTGATCATGATCATTGGGAAGCTCTTGTGAGACTTATGAGATACTTGAGAGGTATCGTGGATTTCCTGCTATTCTAGAAGGGTAAAATAATGCTAATTGGATCTCCAGTTTAGATGAGACAAAATCCACTATTGGTTATGTGTTCACACTTAGTGGTGGTATGGTTGTGTGAAGATTAACCAATCAATCCATAATTGCAACATCAACTATGGAATCAGAGTTTTTAATTTTGGAGTTGGCTAATAATGAGGCTTTATGGTTGGAAAACTTCTTTGCCTACATTCCTTTGGGAATGAAACCATACCTGTCAATGTCAATGTCAATGCACTATGATGACCAATCGACGATAGTTATAGCGAAAAATAAAACTTTTAATGGAAAAAATAGATATGTACAATTGAGACATAATGTGGTAAATCAACTACTAAAGGATGAAATAATTTCCATTGGCTACGTGAAGTCAGTAGGAAATTTGGCAGATCCTTTAATGAAACTGCTAGGGAAGAAACTGATATACAAAACATCGAGGGTAATGGGATTTAAGCCACTTGAAATAAACAAATGATGGTAACCTAACCTTTGTAATCAAAGATCCCATGAAGAAGGTTCATATAAGTATAAAACAAGTCACTTGTTAGTTCTGCTAGAGTTAAAATTGAATAATTTTATTCCATTCCTATGGTGTGAGAAAGCTTTAGATATTGCATTAATGAGAGGTTAAGCTTAAAGTTTTTAACGAATTTCATGTTTCTTATGAGTGGTATATGATTGCACCATACACTTGATGAAATCACTTATATCAGTGTCAAGTGGGGCCGCTTGCATGAGATAGTGACAAAATCTCTAGAGCACTCATGAATATCAAGCACGTGCATGACCTATTAACGCAAAACAATGATAATGACAAGATTTGTGAGAGTGTAATGTGATTAGTAGATCACTAACATACATTAAGTATTTTTTGGTTCATATAGCTTGTTACACCAACTATGTTGTGTGTTAAGTCATGTTAATCTATGATTTGTTCATATAACTTGCTAACCAGATCTAAAACACTATATTCTAAATCAGAACCAAACTTCTTTTCTTATCTTTTTATAACCTTTTAAAATATTTTGAAACCTTTTTGAAATATGTAGGGGATTGTTGTGTTTTTTGTGAAGTATAGATTTGAATTTGAAATACTTACGCGACAGATGACATATTTAATGTTCTAGATTTTGCTTTATCTTTATTTTGAAAATCCCTTTTATTTTCTTTCCATTTTATTTAAATGGTCTAATCATCTCAATTAGTTTCTTTTCATTTTATTCTAATTACCTCAATTAGTTTCTTTTCGTTTTATTCTATTACCTCAATTAGTTTCTTTTCATTTTTATTTAAAATAATCTAATTACCTCCATTACTTTGTTACCGTTTTTATAGTTTCCTTATCCTATAAATGGTGTCTTTTACCTTCCGTTTCAATCACATCAAAAATGAAAATATTTTTGCTTTTTACTATCTCTTTCTCTTGGGGTTCTCTTTCTTGTTCTGATTGGTTTCTATTCCTTGTTCATATGAAAGACATGTTATATCCTGGGAGATTTGCACACTACACGGATAAATCCTTAAATACAATGTGCCTAACACATCTCGAGCTTTGCTCTTGCTTCCATGATTTCACACTAGTCAACTCATGAAGATCAAGAGCAAGTAAAGTGATTGCAGGATCTTAAAGTGACTGGAGAGA
Source organism: Glycine soja (assembly GCF_004193775.1). NCBI lineage: Eukaryota > Viridiplantae > Streptophyta > Magnoliopsida > Fabales > Fabaceae > Glycine > Glycine soja. Next base: position 1,879,739 of record NC_041010.1, read on the forward strand.
TCCTACATTCAAAATTCAATGATTTTTTAATATGTTGCCTTATATTTTACTGACTTTAATGTATGGAAGAAGAAAAAATAAAGGGTGAGGATTTTGTTCATTTTTTATTTAGTGCAGGAATCTCATTCAATAAGATTACCTTTTAATTACAACCGCTGGATCTTAAAGTGACGGTAGAGATCCTACGTTCAAAATCCAATGATTTTTGTATATGTTTCCTTATATTTTATTGTCTTTTTAATATATGGAAGAAAAAAAAAATCAAGGATGAGGATTTTGTTCATTTTTTATTTACGGAAGAGAATCTCATTCAATAAAATTACCTTTTAATCATAATAATTGTCTCTACATTATTAACTCCGCTTCGTCTACACAATCAGAAACATATATAACGATAGGTCACATAATTTTTTTTATTAAAAAAAAATCACATCATTATACACGTAATCGTGAGGTGATTACTAATTTCACGCCTAAAAGGTGTGATATATGTCGTAAACAAAGAAAAATTTAAACAAACTTTTGTCTGTCTCAATATAATCCGATTTACTCACATATAGTTTATTTCTTTTGTAATATGTATCTTAATTTAAATTCACATTGATTAAAACTAGTGATATGAGTGGATTTTTAATTGGAAAACTATTTTGTGCAATGAAAAACCAAGGATTTTGCTAACCTCCGAAACAAGAGTAATTAAAAGCAATCAATACAGCTAGTGTTTTTTTTTAGTTTATTAATATATATGTATATTATATATGTATATTATGCGTTAGGCAATAAATTCAACAATATATATATATATATATATATATATATATATATATATATATATATATATATATATATATATATATATATATATATATTTAAAAATAGTCAATACAATTGATTTGAGACACTTTACTGTTTCTATATTAATTGCTTTGCCATTTTTATTGTTTTTAAATAAAAGCAAACAACATACCATATAAACGCTTTCTTCCTTGAACAGCAGAGCAAACCTCTAAGTAATGCAGAAAGTGATCTCTCATCAAAACGAGATTCTCATGTATTCTAATTGATCCATCATGTAAAACATATGAAAATTAAATTTTATGTTTTATATGAAACCAACATTGTGATGTTGGATTTTCTGTGTGTGTAATTTTTCTTTAAATCAACAGCATAATTAATATATGACCCAGCAGATTAAAGAATACCTATGATCTCTCATCCAAAAAAAAAAAAATATTAATTATTTGATCTTTTTAAAATAAAAATATTTGTACAGCACTGGAGATAGATCATAGATAGGAATTGGATATGAAAGTGTGGCATCATCATGATGAATAACTCAATTCTACAAACCAAATGCATGGCTTCCAAAATATTTGGATGTAATTTTTATTAAAGTCCTCATTCATGACATAATTGAGGATTCACCACAAGAAATCCTTCCTCCAATTAACCTCATCATTGCTGAAATAAAACCCATTTTGAGTTACCATCCAAGAACACATCCTATGAAGGCCACACCGATCAGTGTCCCTAGAAGCCTTAAACGCCTCGAAGCTCTTCCTCGTATTGCCCCATTTCATGGTGCACTTCATGCGGTTGCTGCTCCAGAAATTCGGCCTCATCACCCAGCTGAAATCATCGTGTTCTTGCAGAGCACGCCCTCCAAGATCCATCTCCTCCGAGGCACACCAAATCACCAACGGCACAGAGGAATTGTCACTGAAACCGTTAATCACTCGAACGTAGTATTCATTTGTCGCAAACAACAACCTTGCCCTTTGTACTGTGGCCATCATAATGATAAAAGAAGATGCTAGCCATAGTGTGAGGTAAACACGCGCCACAAATTTCATGGTTTTTGGTGTCTTTCTATATTCAAGAGATATGAAAATGTGAATATGAATATATCAGAATATGATATCTCTGTTTTGCTTGTGAAGCGTTATATATATATATATATATGCGTGCCGCTTAATGCTATACTTCAGTCTAAAAGGCTACACCATTCTGTACCGTATTTAATGTACCTCAAATTTTTTTCTTTTTTTTCTTTCTCCTTTATAAGATCGTGTTTTCTATTTATTGGTGAAATCTGCATGGTATTTATAACAAACTACTTTTTATATATATTTTATTAATATTTTTTTTTTGTAAAGTAGCTTTGTGCCTTTGTGTGTTTACTGAGTAGGGTGTTTTGGACGAGCATATCCACGCAAATAGTATTAAGAATAACACAATTTGAAATAATTAGCAAATAAATGATCTTATGAAATGAGTCCCTTAAATATGTTGAGAAGATTTAGATTGGTGATCATTTATTTGTAGTTTACAGTACATAAAATGAATTTATATTTAACCATTGGTTAGAAGATATCTTTTATGACATCTCAAAAATTACATTAATTAAAGGAGTATGAAAAATATTCATTTAAAGAAGTAAAACACACTGGGTGAAACTGTACGCCTCAAAAGAATTTATATTTAAGTATCGGTTAAAAATAAAATTTAATGCTACATTAATTTATTTATATATATATATATATATATAACACTGGGAGTATATATATATAATTTCAGTTAGAAGATATTACTTTTAATTATTACCTTTTTAAAAGAAATAAAACCACTCGGGGTGTCTCGAAACTTAAAAGAAATAGTATTTGGCTCTCAATTAGAAGGTATCTTTAATGAATATAAAAAATATACTAGGTATTCTAATATTGTTTTAATATATAATAGGTATTATAATATTTTATACAATTCTTATTATAAAATCCAAATTAAAATATTGTTTGGTTTTTTTATAAGGTCCAACATAAATCGTATCTTAGTATTACTTATTTTTTTTCACAAAAATATTCATGATTAAAGTTAATTTTAAAATGACGTGACAGTGAAAAAAAATATAAGTTATTATATTTTTTTATGGAAAATATAAGCTATTATATATTATTTATAACTGTGGAAGAATATTATTTTTCTCTAAAAAAATATTATTTGATGATTATCGTAATATTAGAACAAGAATTGCTTCTTTTTTTTTTTTTACATGAGGGGCTAGAAAAAATATGAAATTTGCATAAGGTAATGATGCTGAATCAAAACAATGTTTACAAAAAAAAATAGAAAATCATTTTAAAAGATCGAAGTAACAGGCAAATATATGCTGGCATAAGAATACTCAGTATAATGAAGTTGCAGAGGAATTCGACACAAAGAGTCCTTCTTCTTTCCAAGATTGAGCCCTCAAAATCAATGTTAATTGCACCCATAATTCACTAGCAGTCACCCCTGCTATATGAAGTCAAAAAACAATTCAAGCATTTGACCTTGTACTGGTGTCGGTGACAACATCCATAGGAATTAGGAAGGCCAGTGTTCTTCGACAGTAGTGGTGGAGATCGAAGATGATCGTGGGAGAGACTTGTGGAGACTGAAGAAAGTGTATTTTTAAGGTATATCTTTGGAAAATAAACTAAAATAGGAGTATACTAGAAAAAAGGGAAGTGTATATAGTAATTTCGTTTCTAGCGCCACATTAATCTTTCTATTTTTTATTTATTTGCACCAAAGTTCTCCTTTTGTTTATTGGGCCAAAGTAGTCCTGATTCGTTAGATTACACTGTGGCCATAGATAGAATTTGAAGCCCACCAGTGAACCCAACATGGGCAATACTATGCAAATTGGGTAAAAGTTATCCTCATGAGCCACATTAGGTCATGAGATAATCTTATATAGATCCGTTCCATTGGTTAAAATTATGATACCGTACAAGATAAGAAAAATAACATTGAACACAGACATAAGTTAAGGAATATTTTTTTAACTTGTAAATCGTTTGACAACTAATAAATAAAGTAAAATAATATAAAATTTATTAAAATACCCTTTTAATATTTTATCTTAATATAATTTATATCAAATTTAACGAGTTTATTGAAATAAAAGTGAGAGAGATATTTGAATAAAAAAATATAGTATTTCCTTTTTAAAATAGTTATGTAAGCCAGTTACTAATTTTTTGTTATTAAATTGATAAAAGTGGATATACATGTTTATTTTTTAATACTTTGTAATTCAGACAACAAGTTGTCCTATAATTTTCTGAGTAACAAAAATTAGAGATTTTGTCCTATCCTTATTTGCTTAATTTGTGTTGGTTCTTAATCATTTTTCAAATCAAACATGAAACAAAAATATTTATTCTATCTAATACCATGTTTTCTTAACAAATCAAAGGAACCATATTTTTTTATTGCCATGAATTTTTTTATCAAGCAAATGAAAAAATAATTAATTAATTTTAAATAAATATGTTAGGTTCTGTCTCAACGGTAAGCTTATTAGCAAAAATAAAGACAAAGACATCAAAAGCTAACAATCAATAATTGTTAGTCATGATGGTTACTGAAGTTTCTACGTGAAGACAAAGAATAATAAAATATAAAAATATGTGAATTAAAAAATAACATATATATATATATATATATATATATATATATATATATATATATATATATATATATATATATATATATATATAACACTAAAACGTTATTTTAATTTTATGATATTAGACTCATAACTAGAAATTTAATTCTGATATGTTCACATTTAATTGGAAAGTTAAATAGTAGAGTTTAGCACTTAATTAATTAATTTCAAGTCCAATTGGATTTAAAGTGATAATTATCAAAAGTTGTGGTACAATGATTTGACTTCTTAATTAAAGTTTGAGTTCGATCCTCAGTTTGGATATGAAATCACAATTGAAGACATTACTTTATCTCAAAATAGATCAATATAATGAAAGATGACTAGTCGAGTGCCAAATAGAAATTCTTAAATCCTTCCAATTAAGACAAAAAAAATACAAAAGTGATAACTTTATGTGTATATATATATATATATCACCGACTTGGATCCTCATCTACGATTTGAAATTAAATTGCATGCTGTGCAGTTACAATCCAAAAACTCTTTTTATAAATTTATTTTTATAAGATACTAGTACTTTTTTACTTACAGACTAACTTAATTATGCATACCAACATATAACTTACTATAAAGTGAAATTTATCTCTAAGGCCAATGCTCGTGTGACTTTAAATCAAAATAAAAATATTGAATTTTTTTAGAGTGAAGTTATTGAACTTGAAATACTTTGAATAAGATAGTCCTTGGGTTTTAATTTATGGCTATGTAAATGGTCAATTACTTGGAGAAAAAAATTAAAGTTAGTGCGAAAAAAGTGAAAACCACTAACAATGCCTATAGCAAATGTCAACCAGAAAAAAAAGAAAAGAAAAAGAGAGTTTGTAATGGGCCCTAATCTTTAAAAATTGTGATTTACTTCCTAAGTCAAAAGGCCCGTTTCACTTACCTTTTTCTTTTCTTTTTGGTCTTTCACTTTCCGTTTTTAAAATCTATTATATCGCCTCTAGGATATTAACTTTACAGAAAGACCACTTTTTTCCCAAGTTCCACCCAATTCATCTTCTCTTATGCTACCTGAAACTTGAACTCGCAATAATACTTTATTATTTATCTCCAATTAAAATATTGTGTGAAAATATATGTTTCATAAAAATGTCATATCTATTTGAAATCATGAATTGCATATAAGCTATTAGTTTTTTATGTCATGCAAAGACATCTTTAATCGGCCACCAAGTTTTTCTTTCTTCTTATAGATGTTCCCTTGAATATCAAAGAAATATAACTTAGTTAATTAATGAACGAGCCTATAAATTTTGTGAGTTATCATAAATTTCATGTTACATGAATTCGATTCCTACTTGCAAAAAAATATCCCCTTGCAGTGTAAAAAACAAACCAATAAGCAAACAAACATTTATTTGTAAGTAGAGTTTAAAATCATAACTGTAATAGTCAATAAAAGAGTGTTCTTCTCTTCCATACCATAGTCAATAGGCATTTTACGGTCTCATGCTATCAGAGTTTATAAGTTTTTCGTCTTCCATGCCAAAAAAAAGTTTATTATATTATAACAAAAAAGAATCTTATTTAATTATGTATAAAATTACTTTCAAAGAAGTTGCAATTTATATTTAGAATCACTCAAATTCTGAGCTGTATACTTTCTTTTTAGTGCCATCAAACTTTTGTTTGATTTAGAATTAGTTTCCAGCCAGGTGGAAGGTCCACAAAACTAGCAAGATTGTTTCTTTTTCAATATAATTATCGTTTAAATTTTACATAAACAATTAAAAACATTAAACTTTTGATTTTTTGTTTTTAACAAAAATAAGTTCATTTGATTATAGTATTACTTTTCCTTCCATTACAGTGCTTTCTGGTAACACTTAAATGTCAGTAAATGCACCAAAACTTTAGAGATAATTCATCAATTGGTTATTGAACACATTATCTGCGTTCTGCAACAAGCGTATTATAAATTTGTTGAACACTATTTGGTAGTGGTTGATAAATATTGCAGACAGAGTGTTCTGTTATCCTGCTAGTGCAACGTAAAAACATTATTCAGTTCTTCAGTCTAATCCATGCATTCAATTAACGCAGTTAAATTTCAGGCTAGTTGGTGTAGCAGAACAGAGATCCCCTGAGGTAAATGCAACAAGCAAGTGGGGTGCAAATTCAGACTTTTGCCGTAGCCATAAATTAAAAATTTAGTTGTTCCAACTTCTCATATCAATTAGCATTTTTTTATCACCAGAAATCAAATTCGTTTACGGGGGATTATAACAACACTCGTATAATTAAATGATTGAAGTTATGATTTAATTGTTTTATACTAATTTGATTAGTCTTGATTATGTTTTACTTATCTTCCAATCAAATTTGAGAATATCAAAAGATTAAAATCAAAATAATAAGATTAAACTACTCAACCAATTAGTCTAATAGTGTATTTTTTAATATATCAACTAACGTCTAGGAGATGCTTTCCCGTCCTATAAAAATTATAGTGTATAAGTAAAAAAATATTAAAATATAATTATCATTTATCGTAACATTAATTCATTTTTTTTACTTATATCTAGTATAATATTAACGATAAATAATTAAATTTATAAATGAGTTAATGTTAATATAAGATTAATTTTATAAAATTAATATTCACTTTCGCCTATTAATTATTATTTTTTGTACGGATAAAAATAACCTAAAATGTTTATTATTTTGGGATAGAGAGTAATATATATTTAAAAAAACCAATTTTTAATTCGTTGAAACAAATTAAATTCTAATAAGTATTAACGAATATATTTATAACATTTATTAATGGTTTACAAATGAGGGCAAGCCCTGGTATAACGGTAAAGTTGTGCCTTGGTGACTTATTGGTCATGGGTTCGAATCTGGAAACAGCCTCTTTGCATATGCCAACATCCTTTCCCCATTTTTTTACAAATAAAAAATAAAAATATAATTTTGAAAAAAATACCCTATTAAACAGTATTGCAATTTTATTAACTTGAAAATATCATGTACGTCATGCAGCGACACATGAGCTGGTTACCATCACATAGTCCCATCTTCTCATTAATTCTCAAACGTACGAGCTTCAAACTAACTTCTTCTCTCTCACAATCAACAAATTAGAGACCCAAACACCCAACCTCTAATGTCCTCTTTAGATGAGAGGAAAAAGAAAAGAAAAGAAAAAAATATAAGGGATAACATTTTTTATTTTATCAAATGAAAAGAAAATGACAGAAAAAAATACTTTTAAAAAGTAAAACATTTTTCCTCTTTTTCTTTCTTTTAAATCTCGAAGTTTTTCTTTTCTTTTCTCTTATTTTATTTGCTTCATAGAAGAAGATGGTAAGGAAAATCATAATGAGTCCCACATTGATAAATTTCATTAAATTCCAGTGAGTATTAATCTCGCAATTTTTCTGATTAATATTCTGTTTTTCACTTCTCGAAAAATTTTCTCTCGTGCGCATCATTTGTGTTCAAAACACAAACAAACTGTAGATTAGTTAAGATCCAATTATTTCCTTAACAAACAAATTTTTAAGGAGAATATAAAGTTAATTAGTAATGAAGAAAGAAAAAAGGATGAGAAAAATCATTTGTTTAAATTTCTGTTAACAACATATTTATAATTAACATTTATCACGGATAAAAAAATTACCTATAGAAAAAACAATTTTTTAAATTTTCTCTAACAAACAATTTGACATAAAACTGAAATACTTAAAACTCAATGGTCAAAAGTCATATTTCCTTTTCTGCTCTACAAATTATTATGGTGATTTTCATGATCACCCCAAATCCAAATCTCCCATTACATTCAACCAAAACGGTAACAACCTAAAACCCTGATCCCTCACTATCCACTTAACCAAAAACAAAGAAAAAACAAATCCCAAAGTCCCAGTCAACAACTTTCTCAAATTAACACTCTAAATTTCCCAGACCCATGATAGTCTAGTACCCTATTTTCCACCACTCTTTTTACTACCTCACCCTCTTTAATTTCCTCTGCTAAAAATCTTTAAAAACCCTGCAAGGCTGCAACTGAAAGATATGTCTAATAAACCCCCCCCACCCTTCAATTCAATTGCACCCTTTGGTCAGATACTACCCCTCCAAGGCAAAGGCATCACAAAGCCTAGCTAGCATATCCTATGTGACATAACAACCCAACAAACACCAACACCTAGGCCTCTCACTTTCCTTGGATTTTGAAAAGCTGAAGATCTTTGCACTTTAACATGTTGTGGAGGAACCAAACAGTGCCCAAAGGCACGCTTATTCAGAATCTTCTTTAATTCAAAAAAAAAAAAAAATTGCCATTTTTTCATTTTTCCTCTATTTCTTAATTAAAAAAGTGCTATTGTGTGTGCATGTGAAGCGTGAGACACATATATGATATCTGCTATAAACAAAAGTGGAAAGCGAGGGGTCTCCACGCGGAGCACAGATAAACACTCTCCTTTCATTTCATCTTTCTGCTCTGCCCTGTACTCACCACAACGCAACATTGACCCACAAATATGGTTCTTATGGTAATTTGCAATTATCATAAGACCTCATGTAAAAAATATTAAAAATTATTAACACAAATAATTTGATACTTAAACTTCTTGACTAAGGTTTGAGATTCAAAATCCTGATCTCGTGAATTGACATCTGAAGATATTATTTTGCCAAAAAAACAAGCAAACCCGATTGGAGGGAAATTATATCTCTGGTTATAAAAAAACAATAATAGGTAGCAAATAATTATTTATTTAAAAAAGGCTAATGTAAACTCCTAGCATTTGTTTGTATGTGTAATGAAAGATTAAATTTTATAATAGGGTTGTACTTATGAAAGATTTGGTTATGTGAAAAGAAAAGACACTATAATAACTAGGAAATAATTTTGATTCGTGAAGAAAGTTTAGGGACAGAGAAAGTGAGAATAGGGCACGAGGCTCGAAACCACAGTGCCTTTCCCACTCAAACTTTAAAGCGCCTCGAATTTCAAACGCTGAAAAGGATATCTTAAACAGAGCCAAAAAAATAAAAATAAAGACCTTCATTAATACTATATTTATATCCTACTACTGTGTGTTTATCTATTGTTTGTACTTTGTATGCATGCCAATACAGAAAATGCGTTATGTATCATCATCATGTATGGCCATTGTATTTGCAATTTGTGTATAATGGCTCTTGTGGAGCATACATACACATGCATATCGTATCTACTATGCACACATTCCTGTGGGTTGCTTGTTGTCAGCATTAATGTAGCTGATCAACAAAGGGTACAAGGACTCCTTTAATATATAATTATAATAATTCTGCAAATCCAAATTAAAAACGTATATCTTCTACGTTAGTAAAAACAAAAAAATTATAACTCATGTTGATCATAAATTACATTTTATTATTTCCGTATGGAAAAAATGACTATTAATTTAGTTCATTTCTTAAAATCATTCATAAAAGAAAATAATTTTTATTTTTAGTTCATTAAGGACAATGATTATATGTTTTTATATTATACATCGTGGGTATTAGGTTTTCATAAAATACTTTAAAAGTTTGGATACTTCACCAATATATACAAATAAATTATTTAAAGAATATTGGTATTAGATATATGACATAAATTGAATTATTTGTGCTTCATAAATTTGGATAGCTCACGGATATGTATATGTGAAATATTCAAAAGTATCAGTGTCGAATACATATTTAATACTGATACGCGAGGCAAATGCGAGTTTTATAAACTTGAAGGTGTTGTGATAAAATTGATCATGTTATTAAATATGGTTTGTGAATAAATTAAATTCTTAAAGCTTAACTCCTGAATGAAATAGTTAACATTTTTGCAATTACTAAGTAATAGTAAAATCTTTGGAAAAAAACAATTTTTACGATTACTTTATTTATTACACTATAATATATATGTAGGTTAAATGGATTGATCAGCAAACTTGCATACAAAAGTAACAACACTCATTAATCTGCAGACTAAACAGCTAACTTGTACAAGACCACATTTAAATGGATTAAACTTCACCATGTTCAAATCTGTGCAGATTGCAGATTAAACAGGCCAGCCTATGAAGTGCAACCTATTTACCTAGCTCTAAGTAACATTAATTGTAAATTTGATGACAGCAGAACTGCAGGAGAATAGTATCAATGGCGATGATGACGCCGTAGTAAAAGTGATATAATATTAGTGTGAGAGTAACAAAATAAAAATTATTATAATTGAAAACAAAAGATTTGCATATGAATTTTATAAAATTCTGATTTTAATTTAAAATAACTTTCAAACCTTATAATTATAATCTTAAAGTTCATTTTTGTCATGTCTAATTCCATAGGAATACATCCTCTCTATCAGAATTTGACATGAGAAGGTAAATAACTAAATTAAATTTATATAATCCATTCATTACTTTAAATATAAGTTTGCAATATTTTTTATAAAACAAATCACATAACTTTAATATCTAAGATCTCATGCAATAAAGGTATGGTGCAGAGGATCTGTACCCCATATTCAATTCACGAAATGGACAGTAAAAATATGTTAGTGTTACATAGTTTAGGGAACTTGGTTTGTTGTTAAAAAAGTACTTAAGGTAACTGAGTGATTGGGGCATGGAACCAAAGAACATGAGAGACATTTGATAGACAGTAGCAGAAGGAAGATGACCAGCTTGAATTGGCAAATGGCAACTGTGCAATGGTAACCATTTCAATGAACAGAAAAGGAATATGAGACAAACATAGGCAACACGTGTGGGGCCTGGACTTACCTAATTGTCTCTTCACTTGTGTCACTGAAATGTAGCCCTATCACTCATGCAACAATGGCTGTGTGTGTCATTATTAGATACAAAATAATAAAAGGATGATAATTATATTTACTGCATTTTCTGTCCAACATCATATTTGAATTGATAAATAAAAATAAAATGATAAAGATTCATGATTATTATACTATTATTATTAAATTAAATAAAAAAAATTTCTTGTTTCATTCAATGTCTCTATTTTTAATATAAATTTTATACATAGTATAAAGATAAATTAATTTATTATTCATTTTCACTATTAAATAAAATAAAAAAATTAACATATTCTATCTTACTATAAAATATTTAAAAGGAATAAAATTATTTATTTCTCTTTATATCATTTTATTTTATTTATCATAAAATTTATTCATTAAATGTTTATTAAAAAATATTTCAAGCAGTAAGTCTAGTTTAAAAAAAGCTAAACACTATAAAAAGATTCATTAAATTTATCAAGAGTCTAACTCCAAGAAAATATATGAATTATTATAAATTTTTTAGCATTTTTTTTTTATTTTTACATATCAAATAAAATTCATTAAATTTGTCTCGTTGGATAAAAAAAGTTTAATAGTTATTCAAATCTTAATATTAATATTATAAAATATTATTCATATTATATCATATTTTAATTAAATAATTTAATTTTGTTAGATAAACTTTATTCCAATAAAGACATGCCTTATGTTTAATTATTAACACATTTTTTATATAACAATAATACGATAATAGGGTGAAGGCTGGGGCTCTTGAAAAGAAATAATAAATAGATAAAACACACAACACATCCATTTCAATTCCACAGTTGAAATTAGTGGCAACAGAATATGCAGAGATGAGAGAGAGGGACAGGATCCATCGGATAAGGTTGGGATATGACAGGCACAGACTTGTGATGGATCAACAGAACCATGTCGTCACCCCTTGACCATATATATTTACTCTATTTTGTAAGGGAGATTCTGTGGGCCCCACAGATCTCTATTCCCCAATGCATTTCCTAGCCACATTTCATGCCCCATACCCTAAACTCATACAAAGCCTCTATGCCTCTTTTCCATTTTTTTTATTTTTTGGTTTCTTTTAAGTAAAATTAAAAATATTAATAAGAAAGCACTCATCTTTTGAATGTTGCTATATAAAGTAACTAATTATCATCCCTTTAGTACACAAAGTAAAGACATGAAGAAAAGGGTCACCTTAAATTGTTCTTGGAGCACATACATTGGACACCATTTAATGTTAATGAAATAAGATATCACTAGGTACACGATGTATGATTAAGCTAATCTATGTCTCAATTAAATCACAAAGCTTCATTATTGCCCCCAGAAAGCACTGATCCACCCAAGTTTATATAAACTTTATTCATGTCAAACCTCCTAGCATAAGTTTGTCCTTTAGGACTATAAGCTCTTCCTATGATCTCGCTATCAAAGACCTTCTCCAACGGAAAGAGATATTCGGACACAAACAAACATCATTCACCTGTGACAACTAATGCTTTTTGTGATAAAGAATTTCTAACCATAATAACCCTTTGTATTGCATAATAAGTGTTACCTCAGTCCTGGTCAGCATGTTCAGAAGACTCAAATCCATTACAACAATGGTAAGTGTAGGTGACTAGGTGCATCTATTACTTGCGTGTAACTTTCTTGTGCATCCTTTGTCATTCAGAAAATTCTCTTCCACTCTAAAAAATGTTCGAGGCTTTTAATTTCCCCATATAATAAGGTTGAATTTGTTGTAGGTTTCTTCTGACACAATCTTTCAAAATTACCCCATCTTGCACATAGTCATCATACCCTATCCTTAGACAAAGATTAGAGGACTACTCTTCATATCTCTTCTATTCTCTTCTCTTCTTTCGTCCACCCACATGTCCATCCCAGTAGGCGTTGAATGCTTGCCGTGACGAAAATATCTTGTTGAATGACAGCAAGGGAGAGCTACTGTTGACTTTTGAAATCTTGACAGATTTTTTTGATATAACTTGAGTTAACAAAACACCTTTATGCTTAACAGCCATTGGCTATATAACAAAGGATAAACTTCTATTTAAATAAGAAAAAAATTATATACTTACAAATTTTACACTCTTATGATTATAATTATAATTCATTATATATAATAAATTTATTCATTTTTTTAATAATTATCTTCAAGTAATTAATATGATAATTTATGATAAAATAATGATATAAAATTATCATTACATATACATTAAACTCTTTACCTAATTTAAGTTTAAAAGATTAGTTTGAAGCAACACTCTTTAGCTAAAAATTAGATTAGACAAAAAGAGTAAAAAATTGTAACTTAAAATACACTTCAACATGCAAAAATTGCTTATATACCACAAAAATACAAACTCAAAGAAAAAACTAGACTGATATTAAAATAGTCCCATATAAAAGTTACTTTATGTCTTCAGACTAAATGATGACCATCATATATCCAAATTCATTCATAGTATATAAATGGTTAAAATATTAGTTCAGAAAAATGCCATCGTGAGACATTGGCTGTTATAAAAGTTAAAACCAAGGCACACTTGCTTTAGAAGCAAGCAAAAACACCATGATGACCATCGTGGTGTTTGTGAAGGAAGAAAAACAGACAACCTGCTATACCCCTGATGATAACAATAAAAGTAAAACCCCATCAAGACACGGTCTCAATACCATGTCTTTAATTGCTTCCAAGTAAACGGTGGAATGAAAACTAACAAGCACTCACCAAATTAACTAGATATTTTATATATATAGCGAATAAGTAACATTAGCATACTTCATACATAGGGCATAAAGAAAAGCTGACATCAGTACATCTGTCTGTGATAGTATCATCTGATTAGTAGATAAAATAAGTAGTAGTCTCTAGATATGGTTCATCCATCATACAAAAGACCAATTGATGAACATGAAGGCTAGGCAGTGATTAGAATCATCATCATTGAGGACTTTCCATGCAACAACCTGCTCATAGGACACTGGCCGATTCATACTAGATACACATATTCCTGCAGGGAGAGATGCAAAACCCTGAAAAGAAACAGAAAACTAGAAAAATGTCAAATAATATAAACATAATATATAGCAAAGAAAAGGATAATACCAACTATGCAAGGGGGAATAGATATATCCTAGATTTTGAAACTCAACAAACTCATCAAGCTTTTGTATAAGATTTATATAGATGTTACTCAATTCTATGCATGCATAATCTCCAGTACTAACTCCATGGACCAACGCCCAAACAAACAAAAAGTGTAGTTGCTTTCAAGTACCTGTTGCATTATCTTGGAGAACTCGGAGCAGAGAATCTTCCTGCCAGATTCATCAAGAACTTTATCAAGCATTATATCTTGAAGGGAAACAAGAGTAGTTTCAAGCATGTCTAAACCAGCCTGGTTCGAAAAGGTGAACACTGGAGATGCCTGCAATAATTTTAGAAGTACAAAACTCAGTGGAAAGATTATTGGACAGAAGAATTGCACATTCTACCAAAACATATGATAAACAAGATATATAAATATATTATTATCAACAAAGTCCTCTGACAACGGAATGATATTTTAAATTTCAATAAACAGAAGAAATTAAAGGAGCAATGCAAGTAATTACATTTGTTTTCACAGAACAGCATATGATTGCATCGGGATGGTGCCAAAGTTGCTTAAGGATTGCATCACCAGCTGTGGACTCAGCTTTAAAAAGCTCTGTGCCAGTGTGAACCCTGAAAGGAAACACATCTACACTGTCAGACAAAAACAGAAATAAGACCTGGAAAATTAAGCTGCTGCTGCTTAAGGTCACATGAATACATGTCTGTACAACACTTCCAAACTAAAAAGATTATGCTGGTAACTAACACCCAATCTACAGATAACACATTTCTAATGGCACTTCATCAATCCATTAAATACAACTCTAATACAAGAATAATCAAGCACTTTACTTTAGATAGCTAAAATAAGCAGTCAAAATTAATGAAAGACAAACCTGTAGCTTCTACAGATCCATCGCGCTAAGGTAAGGGCCTCGGGTGATCCAGAAAGTGACTTTGGCCCCAGCTGGGTATTGAACCTGGAGGGAGCAATAGCCATGGCAACCCTCTGAACTGATCCCACAACACTACGCACATACTGGCGAGCCATAGCAGCCACATTGTCCCGTGTATGGTTCTCAAAGGTAAATTGGAAAGCAATAGTAAGGACCGACCTAAGGTTGTAGCCGTTCAAGTCAGCTTCCCCAGCTGGACGAGCATTACCAGAACCTACTTCCATTGTTGATGCCAAATCTAATGTCCTAGTTGCAGCTGGACCATCCTGAGATGCAAGAAATAATGCGATAAGGAACATTCCAACAGGTATGTATCTGCCAATTGGATTATACTATCATAACCTTGGAAATTAGCATGAGAACATAAGTAGCAAAATTCCAAATTAACAACAGTAGTTTCATGACCACGCTATACGAAAATCATGCAAGTTGAAAAGAAATGTCACTCAACTGATTTAGGATCCAACGGAATGACACGAAAACCAGATGGAAGCAACAGAGCATCATCAGCAAAGGACTCATCAATAGGTGCAAACACAAGTTGAGCACATGCCCCAATTGCATTTTCATCAACTCCACTGCACAGCTGCCACATCAAGTCGCATAGCAAAGGTCATCAAATGTCACACAGAAAATAGCTATAGCTTCCTAGTTACATAAAATATGCAAAGCCAAAAAGTCACACACAATACCTGCAATAGATACATATCACGTGCCAACGCAACATCCTCGGGAGAAAATGCATGACCCTCTATTCGAACTACCTCCAGGAACTGCACCATTGCAGTATGTCACAATTGAGTATACATTACATGTTTTAGAAATGCGGAAAGGAGGTTATTCACATATTTCAGATTAATACCTCCTCGTGCTCAATAGTATGAGCAAGGGGTAAAATGACCTGGGTGCTGGGGAAGCCACCAGGTCTTGCACAAGGAACTGCATAGGGACTAGCTTTAAGGCATGCAGCAGAGTATGCATCAACTCCATAATCAGCCCACTCTGATCGATGCTCCCTCAAAAATCGAACAAGCAAAGCAGGGGGAACATTCTGTAGAGACACATTGTACAATAGATGATTATAGAGAAAATTTAGAAGATGCTTCACGAATTGGGAAACAAAAAGAGGAATTTGGCATTGAAATTATTAATATTATTAATATTATATTATGTCATAGTCCATAGAACTGTTTCATGTACCTGCAAGAGCATTGATGCCTTAGCACACAAAACGCCACCTCCAAATGCTGGGAACATTGATGCATTGTAATTGGAGCCCAAGAATTTGTTTGGAGATGAGTTTATGGCTATTGTCACATCTTCCACCCCATCAGTACCCATCAGTGACCAGCCATCATCAACAAATCCATTCACAGCATCATTAAAGCCCCTAAACAATGCAATTTCGATAAAATATTAATAATTATGATGTTGTGATTATGAACAAGATTGGATTTTAGCAAGAATAAGAATGATTAATGAATCAACTGCTACTTAATCACATGAAAAAAAAGTACCCAGCCAATAATTAAAATGCACAATGCATGGTTTGACATACAAAGGACACTAAGGCCTTACCTGCAAAGTCTCTGGCTAAATGTTCTCAATACAGCAGGCTGGCGTCCCCCACTGTACTGAATTTCTCCACTAGATTCTTGTGCTATTTGTCTTATATGTTGCAAGGCCTGCAGAGTTAATTTTACAAACCTCACTCTTGATTTTTGGCATAGTTAAGAATGTCTAATTCATTTAACATGCAATTAATCTTACAGCAATTGTCAATTTCTGAGCCAAGAATTTTGATGATTCATACAAGGGCCTCAGTACTTCAGGTACACTCCAGACCTGCATTCAATAATAATAATAATAATAAACAACTGAGGACTGTAGGTTCTACGATATTAAAATTTTAGGTATGACTTGGATATATTTTACTTACATCTAAATCAATATGATCAACAATGTGAATAATGGATCCACCACCCTCACAAGGTCTAACTAGAAAACCACTGGGAAGCATTTCAGCTCGTACAAAGGTTGTAGAAGGAGGCCCTGTGGGGCCACCAGTTGAGGATGTCAATGATCTCTCACATATCTGCAACCATCACAATTTCAATTGAGCAAATTAGTTTTAAATCATAAAAGGAAACAATCATTCGATATTTTGCAATACATTGACAAAAAACACATCAAAATATAATATCACATTCTTAAGCCACACCCTATAAGCAACAGCTTCAAATGTTTCAGAACAGTTCCAAAACCAAACAGCCAAAATTCATAATGGAAGCAAGGGAAGGAGGCAGAGCTTAAACCAAAAGAAACCAAGTCCTGTCCAATGGCAGCTTGCTTGTGTTAACAAACTAAAATATTTAAAATATCATTTTCTCCTTTTCTAATAAAAAAGAGTGGGAGAATACTGTGACCAAATCAAGAAAAGACCATTTTCAGCATATGAAAAATGAACTTTCATTTAGCCAGGGCGATTGTTTGCTAAGAAAAAACACATCAGGATTAAATTCTTCTCAATACCACAAGACTTCCATCTTCCAAACTTGTCGTGTATCTTAGTGTCCAGAAGTCCCGTGCTGCAGCCAAAGTTGTGGGCGCATATGTCTGATAAAAAAAAGTACACATCAACAAAACAGCCAAGGTGTCAAACATAAAACAATTCTAAGTGCAGAAAAAAAATAGCCAATATACCTGCATGTACAGGAGCTCGATGGTGCCCCCATTCCCAGTGGGGACTATACTTAACACATCCACGCATCGACAGTCACGATACCACGACTGTCGATCTTTTAGTATCTCAGCAACCTGAAAAACAACAGCAACAAACACAACTTCATGAAACCAGTTTCATTGTTTATCAAAGTGGAAATAAAGGAACATGGAGCCAGCAACATACCTTAGTGGGCTCTAGGCTCACAAGGCCGCAGGCTCGTGCTGCCACGCCACTACAGTTGCGGGAAACAGCAACGATTCCAATAGAATCCGGACCAGGCTATTCATTGCAAATTGCAATTAACAAAAACACAACAACATTAACAAATATTTATGAATTATACAAACATAAGAAAGAAAAAAAACCAAGCATCAAAGATTATTAAACGGGGCATTACCTTCATCCCAATCATCTGGACCCAGTCGACAGCAGTTCCAGTAGCCTTGGAAAGGAACTCTGCCAGGGTCTCCTCAGCTATGGCGAGAAGACTGAAACAAACAAATAATCCACAATCCTTATGTTATTACTATTTACTGATGAAAATATTTATTTTTTGGATCTACAAATGTTAATTGTTAGTTTTTGTTAGAATGTTAGTGAGAGGCCTTCAACAACCAAACCAACTTTATATCTCTTACTGATGAAAATATTGAAATGAAAAGCAATAAAAAGTACATGTTATGTTACTTACCCAGCTGGGTTGTTAGCATCCCTATTGGGATGCTGAGGTGTTGGGTTTTGCTGTTGGTTTTGACCACTCATAACCACAGACTCACAGCTATTGTCTGTGGTAGTACCTGCAGAAGCCTGTTCAAAGTTCAAACCAAAACATGGTTGAATCATTATTATATTAAAAAAAACACAAAAAGCATTCACAAAATAAAGAGAAGAAAGGCTCACAGTGTGTATCTGTTGCTTCATGTAACCATTCTCATAAACCAGATGAGAAACCTGCTTCTGCAAACGGTCATTTTCCTCCATTAAAAGCTTGTTCATTGCAGTCAGCTTTCTGTTCACTGTCTGCAGCCGAGAAGCTTCCTTCCTCTGCTTCTCACGACACCTACACACCAAATTCCCCAATGTCAAAAACAAAAAGTTGCTTTCTTTTATTGAGACAAGATGAAAAATAGGTGAAGTTCAAGGCTTTTATAGAGGAAGTATAAGAAGAAGAAAAAAGATTTTGGCATTTGGGTTATTTGAAAAATAGGGTCTGACCTTCTGTTCTGAAACCAAACTTTGATCTGTTTCGGTTCAATGTTGGAGAGGATGGGGCACTCTCTGATGAGTTGTTGTCTTCTTAAGGAACTCGGCTTAGGGCATTCAGCATATACCCTCTCCAAAGCCTCAACCTGCTCTGGTGTGTACCTCACATACTTGCTCGAGTCCATCTGGTTGTTGGCTGAGTCCTTGTGCATAGAAAGTGCCATCACTCTAACACACTATATTTCTTTAAACCTACACTACTATTAGGTTAAAAATGGGAATGGGTGAGAGAAAGAAGGAAAGGAACTAGTTAATTGGTTCTTCTTCTTCACTGCTGTTGGTGGTGGGGGTGCTCTCTTCTCCAAGAGAGCCTCCACTCTCCTTCATTAGATGCTGTAAGTTCCCTCAAAATCCAAACTTGGAAGAGAAACCTGAGTGGGCAACAGTGGTCTTTATCTCCCCCAACACACACACACACCAATCTCGAGATTGTGAGAGAGAGAGAGAGAAGGAGAAAGAGATGGAACAAGAACTGAGGAAGAAAGAATGTGTTGTGTGTTTTTATGTATGCATTGTCTCTGTAATAATAAAATAATATAATATTATTATTCTGCATTGTAACATAACAACAGGAGTAACATAAAATAAATGATGTAATAGTGTAATGGTAGAAGTAGTGGCTGAAAAAAGCAAACAGAAAAAACAAACAACAAGCAAAGGGTAATTAAAGGGACTTCAATTTGTTACCGAGTTATTTTATTTTTCCTTTTTTGGTTGCTGCTGCAGTACCATACTCGTTTCCTCATTACTCATGGTTACAGTGTGATGCAAAAATGATAAGGAAATAAAAAAATAAAAAAGATTTTTGACGAGTGAGTTTCCCTGATAGTGTTTGTTAAGCCTCTTTATCTCTTTCTCTGAGTCCAGGAAAAAGATACTACTGGTATATAGCAGCAGGAACGCAGCACACCAACAGTGTAGCTGTTGTAGCTTTTCTCTTCATGAACGCATGTTTCAAATTCAAGGGTGATGATGGTATGATATGTTCTTATCCATGCATAAATGTATGTACATGATGGATGCATGAGAGAAAGAAAGAGAGAGTGTGTAATATATGTACGTACGTAAAGAGTGGAAAAAGGTAGAGAGAGTAGACAAAAAAGACGGACAAATATTTGGCATCACATTTGATTGCTGGGTGAAAATGTTAGCAGGATCCCATTAAATTGGCTTCACCTTGATTTTCTTTTTATTATTTTTTCTCTCTGCTATTTTACCATTTGTTTCTACTTTCTATACTTTTTTTTTATCTACAACATAAGAAAAATAATCTTATTTGAATTAACAATATTACTAATATGACAAAATTAAATTTTTCAACAAAATATTTCCCATACATAAACCCACAAAATTCACATTTCAATTTATAACTTTTTTTTCTTCACAAAATTCACATTTCATAAGAAGATGACAAACTAACTATAAAGTTGGACCCTTTTTTGTATAACAAGATTAGTCTTTTCCACCAATAACAGCATGTCTTGATTTTGCAGTAGGGTAACATATGTTCTCTTAAACTTTTTTTTACAAATACATATATCTATTGATTTTTTTAAAAAAAAAAAGTTGTATATAGTATTTACATTTATTACGATAATTGCTTGTGGTTGAATATCTAATTGATTAATTGAACTTGAAATGATTTTAATATATTAATTGCATGAGAAGTTTACTTCATAGTATTAAATTACTTTTAATGATATAGAGATCTATAATTGAACGATAATATAATATTTTATATTTTAGTAATATATAAAAAAATTCATGATATATCAAAAATATCTATGCATTACAGGAAAAACTTACTAGTTTAGACTTATGAAAGTAGCTTATTATCTGCGTATGATTTTTTTGTCTTGTTTTAGTCAATTTTCTGATAAATAATTTTTTAACTTGAGTTTTACAATTAAATTTATTATACAAGTTATTGTATTTAGATAAAATTTTCTTTGAAAAAAGCTACAAATTAAATAATGAGCTTTACTATAATAATCAACCTATTCACGAACCTGCAAATGATGAATGAAAGTTCAAGTTGAGGCAAAATTGACAGCCGAATATGATTAGGAGTAAAAGTGAGTTTCTAACTTAAAGGAATTTTTATTGTTTATTTTTCAAACATCATACCTTATCTCAAATTTTGGGGCCATAACATAATCAACATCAAGATTTGAATAAACACCCATTACCAACTATAACGAGCGGGAGTGGGAGTAAAAGACTCTAGAATTTTACGCAAAAGGTATTCAGTGGATGCTTCATAATGATATACGAATATCATTCTACTATTCTTTCTACAAATTCTCTTACTTTCTTATAAAAAAATATAAAAAATAAATACAATTGAAATTTTAAAAATATATTACCATGCAAAGGAAATAGGATGATGTTGTCATATGATTTAATTTAGAATTATTTTATTACATATATGCAATTTTATGAGCCATAAAATTCTATGATATACCATTTTGCTTATATGACTTTGTTATGTGTATATGATTTTGGGCAACCATTTGTGTCCTCTTATATATAGATATACCTTTTTTGCTAATTAATATATATATATATATATATATATATATATATATATATAATTTTATGATTTTGAGTAAATTTCAATTAACATTATTCTGAAAAAGAATACAACAAATTAATAATTGGGGAAATATTATTATAAAAAAAGAGTGTTAATAACACACTTTATAATATACTCTTTCTAGTATACATTTTTTTATTGAGGGTTAATAACACACTTTATAATATACTCCTTCCATTATACATTTTTTTATTATTACTAGTTAACATCAGAGTGTTAGTAACACATTTTATAATAAGAAATTAACAATAGAATTATTGATAACATATAATTCTAAACATATTTTTTTAAGAAAAATTTATTATTAATTGAAATTTATTGAAAATATAAAATTGGTTGAGACTCACTTTCTCTATTTAATGAGTTTCATCTTTGATTTTATAATTTCAATAAATATTAACTAATAGTAAAAATCGAGTTACTGATTGAAATAATAAATGATGAGTGAAATTTATTAACAAAGAAATAAAACTTACAAAATTATGTAACTCTATTAGTTTTCAATTAATAATAAAAAATATGTTCAAAAATAGTATGGCGATGACATTTTTCCTGTAATCAATTAAAATGATGGTCCAATTATATGTGTATTACAGTTAAAAAGAAGAAAATGTAAAAGAAATCCGTTGCACATAGCTTATTAGTCCAAAATTCTTTCGTATGTGAAATAAATAACATGATTTGACTGTCAAAATAATAAAAAAAAAAACATGATTTGGATCAAAAGAAAAAATTGCCATGTTTGCCTTTTCTATTCTTTTAATATGAATACTTTGCCATTTCTATGAATTTACTTAACCGGTATAATTAATTGAACCATGTTTAACAAATTTCTATCAGCGTCAGCGAAGAGCACTAAGAAATGTTATTCACATGATTTAAGACTATGTGATGGTTTCTGAATTGCATGCATGCACCATCGGTGATTTCTAAGTCAACTTTGATTCGTAAGTGGGTTTATCATTGAGATTTTCATAATATTTTTTAGTTGTATAAGAAATGATATTATTTATTTTTTATAAAAGAAAGAAATCATATTATTGACTGCTATTTTATTTTAAACATCAGGATAAATATTGCACATAAAGCAGTTTTAATTAGTAAAAATCCAATAATGCATTCTGCTTCTAATGAGTGGCTTACACTGATCTGTTTATAAGTGGAATACGGATCACAAGAAAATATAAGATATAGTTTTTTTATTAGTAAAATAAAATTATTAATTAAAATTGATGAGTAGTACCTCAAACTCAAAATATAGTTCATGAGTTACAAATTTGTTTCCCTTATATTTCGACATCAAGTAATATATCTAGGATCAATGTTATACTTATCATTTATCGAAGCATTAAAAAAAACTCATATGATTTGAATTCTAATAATTATGTTTGATAGAAAATGAAAATTTACATAAAGTAGAAAAATAATAAAACTTTATCCAAAATAAAAAAGATTAAAAAGGAAATCTAATAATTATTTAAGGACAAAAATAAAATAAATATAAAAAACTAAAAGGTAAAATGACGTTTTAAAAAACTTTATTTGATGTAAGATCTTAAATAACATAGAAATTACTTAAAAAATCATTTACCAAATAGTTAAACAAATTTTTCATTTAATAAAAACTAAAAACTACTTAAAATGTCTTGTCAAATACAATCAAATATTGATGATTATTGCAATTAAATGGATTATTAGGATAAAAATATATTAATAGGTGCATGTTTAGTAAAATCTCATTTTAAACATTTAAATTAAAGAAAACTTTTTTTAAAGGAAATTAAAGAAAACTATGTAGTATCGTTTAAGTAATTCTTTCATAAATTTAAAAGAATAACATATTAATAAGGAAAAATAAAAACAAGTATAACGAGAGGTAGAGGTAGCAAGCATTGAATTGCTCTAACTTCAAAGAAAGGATTCATATGGAGGTAAGTCAAGCATTATATTTTATAAACTTTTATAATTATTTCCAAAAAAAAATAAGTAATATGGTAAAAAATGAAATTGAAGTTTTGAACTCTCTTTAAAATTTGAATAACATGACATGGTTTTGTTATAATAATTAATCACATTAGTCATTATCTTATATGTCTTTTCCTTTTCAACAAAAGGGATCTATGATCTACGAAAAAAAGAGAAAGATTTTGTAAGACAATTATAAAATTGAGAGTTGAATCCTTAGCTAATTATTGTGATTTCTAGTTAGTCTTATAATAACAATTAGGATTCCACACACAAACACACAACGTTACGTCAGGTTCAAGTTCGAGTAGGAAGGCAATAGTTATTTGACTTATTTCCTGAAGGCTAATATTGTTGCCCATTCAAAATGGAAATAAATAATTCATCGATTATAGTTTTGCATGAAAATCATTATTTATAACTATGCCTAAATTATTTACCCATAATTTTAAAGAGAATATACCAAACTTCTTCCTGAACAATATAGCATTGATGAAACTTTTTGACTAGAGAAAAATTGTAGAATTGATTGATGACTATAGTATACCTAATAATTTCATTAAATAGCGTTTCCTAGTATACATAATGCTACGCACATGTCTACATTCATTTGGACAATATCCAACGTTATAATTAATCTCAATTCCATTAATTTTTCGTCATCGTGAAGTCACCTATATATAACCATGCTTTCATGGCGAGCTAGCTAGGCATGCACGACAGAGATTTGTATAAAATTTTCATGAGTGTATAGTTAGTGATTAAGGAGAAGTTAATGATGAGTAATGGCTTAAAGAACACAAGTGTATCCCAGTGTAGAATCTAAATGCTTTAATTACGATTAAGTGTTGAATAAGTTTTAGGCCTGCAAGCTAGCTAGCACATCTGAAACTCCCGAAATCCAACTTTGTGGTTGAGATCCACCGAGAGCACCAACCTCCTCTCCCTTTTGTTGACAAATTGATAGTGTTTCCCACCTCCTTCCCTTTACTCATAAGGATCCAAGAGCATGAGAGATAATGCAAGAGAAAAGCAATTGACTTTTGGATATTTACAAGGTTGACATTTACATAAGCCTTTAAGTCTTCAAATAAAGCATCCAATGATCCAAATTAAAGTTTAGCAAAAACTCACTCATTTGGCTTGTAGTAGTATCCAGTAGTGCTAGCTTGTCCCTCTCCCCCCTTTTTGTCTTAAGACATTTGTTATATTGGATTCCTATAACATTGGGACAGAGTATCATCAGTTTTATGACTCACTCATGGACTCTTTTTTTTAATTATATTTTTTCGTCCATAAAATTCAAATTCAAAATTTTATTTAAGTGGATTGAATCCATTTTCATTTTTCCACTTCAACTAATGGCATGTATTAGTATATTTTTTTATTATTAATATTATTATTATATCATAATCTATTGTAAAAATTTAATATAATTAATGTGAACTTAAAATGGGGACTCAAAGAGGAGTCAATGGGTTGTTTTTTTGTCTCCCTTTGCTATGTGTGATGATCATGGAGTCCCCCTCTATGCCTATAGCTTTCCTTCTGGAAGAGGAAGAGATTTGGGACAGTGAGACCCCGCCATTGGGACAGGTCCACTGACCTTTGTTTTCCATATTACATTGCGTGATTTTGTTAAAATAATAAACAAAAACAAAAAAACAAAGAAAGGTGGAGGTCCCTTTCAATTCCTTCCAGTCCCATGCGGGGACCCAAAAAAGGGTTTTGTTTTTTAATCCTTGGTGTTGAGGTGATGAACCTTTTTTCCTTACATGCACCAAAAGAGTGTAATGGACTCACTCGCAACAAGACCCCACCACCACCACCACTCTCACTCTAGAATTGTGTGCATGCCTTTGCTTCAATTTTACATCTCTCTCTCTCTTGATCTTGTTTTCTTATTGAGAGGGTCCATGCATGATAAGAGGTGTAAAGGTGCCTGGCTGCTTGGATAAAGAAAATGAACATGATAGGATGCTCATGTGAGTGAAAATCTAATGTCTTTGCAACTAATTATGGCAAGATATCATTTCTAATCGCTATCATTAGTAGTGGTATTTAAGTATATACTATGAATTTGAATTGCTAATTAATTATACTTTACAAAAGAGATCAAATTATTCCTCTCGATCATAAGAGTCTCGTGGATACATTTATGTGAGCATACATTATCAACAAGTCTCCAACTCCCTTTCAAAAAAAAAAAAAAAATCAAGTCTCCAACTTGGCTATCATGTATAACCACCAATTCGCCATGCATGCATTGATTCTGCACTTTGCATTATCTCTATATTTTTAATGTACTATAGGAATGCAATTAGCGCTCCTTACTAGTTACTATTGGTAAGATTTCATGCTTAAGTTAGTATTTTATTTTTTTTAAAAAATGGTTATTTGGAGTATTTCTTATTTGACACTCAACTTATCTCAGTTTCATCATGTTGGTCCATTTTGTGGTTAACTGGTGTTTTTAGTTGTGACTCTATACACAAATTAGGCCTACATTTTTAAAAGACTTAACCATGGGCTTTGCTAGCTAGTTAATTTAAAATGTTGTATGTGTTACATTTTCATTTATGATAATATTAACGAAATAAGATTAGCAAATTAAAATTAGCATGATGTAAACTTTAGTGTATAACTATACACATAGTCAGTATTAAAAGTTAGTTAATTAGTGATTAATGGACTTCTTAAAAAAATATTTACATTTATTTTTTAATAAAATTAAATATCATATTTATATTTTTATTTTAACCGTTCAACTATATGACATAGTAGTCTGTGTATATAAGGGATAGATTAAATTATAAAGATGAAACTTATATCAGTTTTTACACCGTTTAAAAAAAATAGAACTAGTACCTGAGTATGTATGTGCATTGCACAAAATAAATGTGTAAATTAAATATTTTGAAATATATTATATTTTAAATGTATGATAAATAAATCATATTATGATACTTTTTATTATTAATTATTGATAGCTTTTTTTTAAAAAAATTCAAATTAAAGTAAAAGCTGAAGTTTTAAAAATGATAGATTAAAAGAGATATGAAATCAAGTTAAATTACTCAGATTATATTGAAAGCGTAAGATCATATATAAAATGCATGTTAGAAGCATATTCAAATTTTGAAGATAATGTGTGTAATTGTTTTTGATATTTGATTACAACTTGTTAAATTGTTCCATTGATATGAAAAAACACATATGAGAATATATCATATGCATTCAATGAAAATGAAGTATACTACTTCAATTAGTAAAGGAGTGTATTCAAATGAGAATGGGTGTGAAGGACATTGATATACTTCATTCTCGTTAAATGTATGTGATATATATCCTCTTATGTATGCGCTATATACTTCTATATGATTGGAATATGTTTTCTAATTGTTTTTAAACATATTAACTCCAATTAAAGAAGTCTATTTAAATGGAAAATGAATAAATAAAAAAAATACTTTCCTTGTTCAATATTTCAGATTTGGCAAGTCTAGCTGACATATCCTCAAGCAAAACACAAGTTTTAATTGATTTTTTTTAAATAGTTATTTTCGTTCCTATGTAAATCGTTGACAAATTTTAGTTTTCGAAAGTGTAAAAATGTAACAAATTTATAAGTTTGAAACTTTTAAAATTGCTCCGTATTTAAAATTTATCATAAATCATCATGTATTTGAATAAAAGTATAGATTTTGAAGGATTAAAATATTTGATGAAAGGACTAAATGTATTTAATTTTTTTTTAAAACAAAATTATTTTGTTTGGATTTTAAAAAATATAATATAAAAATAAAAGAAACTAAAAATATAATTAAACAACCAATAAACCCAAAATCGAGTTTTCTAGATAGTCACTTTCTTTTTGTGTGTCAATGATAGAGTGACAATATAATGTTGCATAAAATGAAAAAATAATAATAAAATAATGCGTTATTCTACTTCAAATGCTTGGTTTCTTTCATTTGAACATTTGAAATTGTCTTTGAAATTAAATCTCACTTAATGTTTCCGAACAGACTTGATTCATTTGAGAATATCCTTTTTCGTGAATATTGAAATGGTAAGTTAGTGGGAGTACAGAACACGTATAAAATGCTTAAGCCATAATCTATATTCTATATTAGACATGTAATTCTTTCACTTTATTATGTAGATTTTGAATTTTTCTTTGGTATGTTGAATATATATATATATATATATATATATATATATATATATATATATATATATATATTTCATAAGAATTAAAGACATGATGGAGAAGTTTACAATAATCCTTCCATTCTATTTATCAAATCCGTCAACTATTTATACGTGGGCATAAGGCTCAGGCCGTTTTTTTTTATTTAAAAAAATGTACCTACTTAACATTGAAAATTTAGCTTAATATGCGTACATAAAATTATAAATTATTTACAGTTAGGTTCTAGTCAAATGCTGCTATGCTATGGGTGAAAGCCTATTTTTCTGAATGTTATTACTACTATTAAGTATAGTAAGATATTTTTTTCTTCTTCTCTTCGTTTTGGGAGTGGGAGGTTGTTTTATTTATGTCATGTAAGTTCATAGTTGATGATCAAAGTCAATTAATAAGTTGAGGTCTAGTCAAGTATAGTGTCCAGAAAAGAACCTAACTTTTCTGGCTCATAATCTTCAGAAATTTTAAATTAATCAGTGGCAAATTATGGAATATTCTCAATATAGTGAACCACGAGAGACCGCTATGCTACTTGAGGAATTCAAACTTAATCAAGAGATATAAAAAATAATGGGTAACGAAAGGTTTAAAAGAGTCAGAAAATTCCACCTCTTATCATCAATTCATATGTAAAAAAAAGGTTATCAATGTAAACTTTTCAGCTGGTTCTTGGCAGTTCAAATTCTGGCTTGAAAATGATTGATAAGTTGTTGAGGTCAAAAGCATAATTACATTTCTGAATAAGATTCCCAAACATGTTTTTATGTGTACTCACTTTTGGTAATTTGCTCCTAACTTTGTTTCTTGTCGACTTCCAAATATTGTTATACGCTGAAATTGCTGCCAAAATGTTGGTAGTTTAATTGATACAATAAGAATTGCATTTAACTTAGGCAAAATGCTTTCAAGGGTGGGATAGACTTGCTAGCCCGAAAAATGGTGCATTTGTTATTGGGAAAATGCATTTGATAGAAGGTAAAGGAGAAAAGTTAATTACACTTCTTTACTTTAGATATTATTTGAGTTGTTTTTTTAATTAGAGTTAAAGTTTATTTCAATAATATGTGTATTAAAAATTTTCATTAAAGAATTACCCAAATGATTGAGGTAAAATTTTAATTCTAACTAAAGATCAACACAACAAGCACCTAAGAAATTATATGTAAGTTTTGTCCAAAAGGAAAAATCTGACCTTTGTAAAATACTGTAGGTGAAAGATGTCTCCAAACACAGAAACACTTCCCCTGTTAATTAGCTCTGAATTCATAGTTTTGGATTATATTAAAACCTAAATATTGATTTCACAACCTAAAGGAAATTTACGATATATTGCTTTCCTCTTTAGTCTTCATGATATGGAATTTAAGAGGAAGGAGAATGCATCTTACTTTAATTCTATAATTTTTTTCTTACAACAACATTTTATCACTATTTTTACAATTAAGAGACAAATAAAAAGGAGAAATTATAGGATAAAACGAGTGATATAATATTGAAAAATTAATTAAAAAATGAGTTAGAGTAAAATAAAATATTGTTAAAAGTGTTTATAAAAATAATGTAATTCATTCTATATTTATTTGACTGTTTTAATATACAGTAAAATAATCAAACTGATCACATTAAAAAACCTTTAATGTATAGTCATGTTAAAATGAAGCATCATTATTATTGAGAAAACGAATAAAATCACACATAGAAAAGGACAAATGACAAGTTAGTGATAGAGAACACTTCTCAACCCATTATCCAAAATTTCTGGTAAATAAAAAGTGAAAAGGGTGAGAAAAAAAAACAAGTAGTTTTGCAGCAATAAGACAAATCGCAACAACGTTGAGAGTTTTAGCCAAAATTGTTATGATTGCTAGGGTAGACTCACTGAGAACCAGATAATGCAAGACAAAAAAGCCAACATTGCTCTTGTGAATTTTTGACAACCCTCATTTGCCATTGAAGATATATATATATATATAATCATATTGATCGAATGACACATAGCTGAAGAATCAAATCATTGAAAATGTTCAGCAATAATAGGAACGAATCACTTCTATGACTTCATTCAATTTCTTGTTTGCGAGTAAAACCAAATCTATGAATAGCTTCAAGTCTTCAACAATAATTATATAAGCAAGAAAACGGTTGAAGCAATTTGATTTCATATCTTTATTTATGTTTTCATCTATTATTGTACGTACGGAAGATGAACCGCTTAATATCAATTGCTTATCATCAAGCTGCTTTATAATTAGTAATCAGATGAGTGAGATTTTGAGTTAAACTCCAGAGATTAAGGTGTCTTTTGCTTTGGGTTGAAAACACTTCGACGTACGTTTACTGCTGACCAGCTTGCACTTCTTGTTTGTCTCTCTAGAGAAACATTGGAATGAAAAACAAATATATCCAAAGTGAGCCTAATCTAATTAAACTTGATTACTAGCAAACACGAAGATCAATTAGAATGAGATTGTTATAATTTAATTGGTAATTTTGGATTTAAGATTGTCTCGAGTAAAAGATATATTTGATCTACCTAAAAAAAGCAATTAAACTTGATTTTAGACAATCTTCATTTTATAAAATTGATTTTTGATTAAAATTAAATTTAATGTAAACTTAAATTATTTTTAAAACCTTCTTACTTCTAGTCAAATATGTGTTTAGGAATAAAAGCAAAATTAGTTTTGATACAATCAAATATCTATTTGGCTTAAATGTATTTTTGGAGAAATTATTGTTATAAAAAATTGTGTTGTCTTTCATTTACATTTTATCAAAAAGCTTTATTCTTTATTGTTTTAATCATTTATTGAATTTGGAGAAGGGGGCTATTTTGAAAATATTCTCAACAAGATATTACCCTTGCTCCTATATATTTCAATGTACAAGAGAGAATTAGAGTTACATAGTACTTTTGGTAAGAAAAAAAAAAAGTTTTGTATGTCGATATTTTTTTTCTCTAAATTATTAAACTGATATCCTTTAAAAAAAAAACTAAGATGTATCGAAGTTGCTAGATGACTAAACAAGAAGTACTCCCAAAGTGACAATCTTTAAATATTTATTTGATTTTTGTTATATTATTATAAAAAAAATAAGAATCAACTCCCGCAAAGCTTACTCCTTTATTATTATTATTATTATCATTATTATTATTATTATATATTTTTAGTTTCGTTTTTATTTAATGCCAAAAGAAATTAGATGGGTGTGAAACATAAGCCCAACTTCAGCTGGGCCAGAGCCCAACTCTAACTTAATTAAAATGGATCATTAGAGTATAGTATTGTGTAACGTTGTGGCATGAGATAATGTTACTCTCACACACCCTGCTAACTTGCATGTTTACCCTTTTTTTAAAAACAGTCACTATTATACATAATAAAAATATCATTATATATATATATATAATTGCTTATACCCATAAATACTTATACATTACAAAGACTACTGAATAATTATATTGTATTATATTTTTAAATTTTAAGTATTTATTTGATACTTATACATATACCATTTTTACATATTAATCTCTATATTAAAAAAATTTCTACATTTGATTCCACTTTTTAATTTATTTTGATCCCTACTATCCAAATCCATAGACATCAAAACAAGTTAAAAAAATATGTATAAGAATTAAAAGTCTAAAACAAGCAATTTCTAAAACCTAAAATGTAAAAAATGTATACATTTCAAACTAAACAAACAAGTAGTTCACCCTGTTGATAAAGAGCAAATTTATATCTTTAAAATATGTGTGGATTTGATTCCTATTGTGGATGTAAGGACCTTATTAATGAGTAATCTGTCAATGTTATTTGAGTCTTGAGGCCTTTCATAGTTAACCTAAACTTTTATTTTTTATTTTTTTAAAAACTAAACAAACAAGAAATTGAATATTTTTCTTAATAAAATTAAACCGAAAAAGTGGGCCGAGTCTGACAAAACTTAGGCCCAAGGATGACAACAAAACAACCCTTAAATGGGTGACAAGCAACAACAATCCTGAGTTTGAGTGAAACCCTAGCTAGCCACAATGCAGATATTCGTGAAAACCCTAACGGGGAAGACGATAACCCTAGAGGTAGAGTCTTCGGACACGATCGACAATGTGAAGGCGAAGATCCAGGACAAGGAGGGCATCCCGCCGGATCAGCAGCGCCTGATCTTCGCCGGAAAGCAGCTGGAGGACGGGCGCACCCTTGCCGACTACAACATCCAGAAGGAGTCCACCCTCCACCTCGTCCTCCGCCTCCGCGGCGGCGCCAAGAAGCGCAAGAAGAAGACCTACACCAAGCCCAAGAAGATCAAGCACAAGCACAAGAAGGTCAAGCTCGCCCTCCTCCAGTTCTACAAGGTCGACGACTCCGGCAAGCTCCAGAGGCTCCGCAAGGAGTGCCCCAATGCCGAATGTGGCGCCGGGACCTTCATGGCCAACCACTTCGACCGCCACTACTGTGGCAAGTGCGGATTGACCTATGTTTACCAGAAATCTGAAGCTTAGGATTGTTTTCCATTTGTTTCTGAATTTTGGAATTTTATTTTAGTATAATACTGTTTTTTTTTGGGGTCGCATATTTATTATTATGACTGCCTAAATGATCTGCCTTTTCATATTATTATGACTGCTTAAATCTTGATGCATTATTTTTTGAATTTGATTTTAATTTTGAAATGAAGTGAGTGATTTATGACTGAATTTACGAAATTTGATGGAAATTTATAGGTAAAATCAGTTTTACTTTATCGATAACTTAATGTTAGTATCTTTACTAAATAAATAAGGAAATTTGAAAATTATTAATTCTGATACTTTAACCCATGGGGTTTTGTTTTGAACGCATATGTTTTCTATTCTTAAGCAATTACATAAGGATCGAGTGCGTATTATGGATTCTTTCTTGTGTTCAATTATGTAGTATAACAACGTTCTAGGTACATCAGGAGTGTGAATTATGAAATGAATATAGTGATATTGAGAGGCTGACTTCAGTTGCATTTGTTGCTAAATGCAGCAATTTTTTATGCAAAATGGCGAAGCATTTTGAGCATTCTTGTGAGGCAAGTATTGATGAAGAGAAATGTTGTGTTTCATAATAAAATCCTTCTAAAAGATTAGACGGTGGCTGGTTGATTCACAGTATGTTAAAAGGCACAAATAATGGACACAGATTTAGTTCGCAGCTAACATAATAAGATCCATTCATTATACTTCATGAAATGTGAACCTCTTCCTTCTATCTGCAACTGTGCGGAACTTGACCAATCCTGGTTTAAACTTTTCATCCTCGTTTATAACAACAAATCAAAAGAGTGCTACAACAATTAATTCTCACAAGCTAAATAAACATGATCCAACCAAACCATCACGCATTCGGATAATCTCTTCTCTTTCCCTCAGAGGCACCAAATAATACAAAGAAAAGCCCACACAATAAAAATACCTAAAAAGGCAAGAAAGGACCACATTGGGGATAGACTTAGTTGAATCACTTCAATTTACATTTTACTTGTTTTATTTTGCAACCTCCTAACATACCTACTACACAACCTATACTTATACCTATGGCGTTGTACGACAGAATGAATAATAGGGAGATATCTGAGGATACTGTTGGTTGGAGATTCATCTCCCAATATAGATATACACAACAGATCCCTGCAATCTACAGCATCACCATTTCTGTAGTTTTAGGATGTTCTATCTGATGGTGCAAGCTCATTTTTATCAGAATTGAGATTGATAGTGGACTGTGATTCGTCAGTTGATGCAACCTCATCCTGTTGATTCTCATCTTTCTTTGAATTCAAAAACCGACCTCCACATCCTCTTGCTCTTCTCAGTGCATGCAAATGTCGAGATTCATGCAAGTATGGCTGAAACATTTGTTTAAGGATCAAGTAAATCCATGAAGGATGCATGGAAGTTTGTGAGTCAAACAAATCCATGTAGGCACACACAAAAATATCAACATCTAGAAGTTAGCAGCTAACAACACAACTTCCAGGAACCTTCTTCCCTTCGTTTTCCTTTTTTAACAATTAGTTTTTCTTAATCATCTTTTCGCATTATTAAAGAGGAACATGAGAACAGATAGGGGTAGGGATATACCTTCCGATTCCTTGCAGCCTTTTTTTCTGATTCAGCTTTAGCACGGGACTGTCTGCGTCTTAATATACCATGATACTGTTTTGCATTGACAAACACAGGCTCCTCAACTGTATCAGTTGGCAAAGGAACACCTGCTTGTTGAATTCCCATTAACTGAAGGTGGACCTGGCACAGGAAACGATTCAATAGTGAGGAACATAACAAGAAACACTATATTGCAAACATCAACAACAAAAGATTAGAATGAACCATTGGATTTCCACCATAGGGTTGTGGGGGATAAGTTTGTGCATCATAGGGAGCAAAGATACTTCTGTAGTATGGATCTGGATATGGGTAAGTGGGCGGTACCTTCAATTAGATACACCAAGCAACAAAAATCAGTAAAGTTCAAACACAGTTTATTTTCTAAAATATGACAGGACAGAAAAACCAACAGCAATGAGATAAGAAAATCCAGGAGGGCCAATGGGACAAAGAAGTAATTCAATTGCCTGACCAAGTCTGAGCGGCCACTTCTTACTTCTTTATATTACATCAACATAACATGATAACAACTGGCACCAGTACTTGCTCAGGCAATCATTCACTAACCTTCAATTGTCAGGTAAAAAAAACTAGGGTTATTTAAAAAGAAAATAATTTCATCATCAAACAAAACCTCCAAGGAAAACAGCAAAATTCGGACAAAACTTCATTATTTGATGACATCAAAAGGCTGAGCCTATGACCAATACAAAACAAAACATTCCTAAGCATTTACTGAGATACCAGCTCCAATGAGAGCACTGAGGATGGCAAACCAAAACATATATTGTTTACTAAGACAATGATAAGATGGCCCATTAAAATGTGAAGTTCATACCACAGCATGCCCAGTTCCAAGCTGTGAAGGTGTTGCATACTGAACATTCTGAGTAGCAATACCTGCATAAGAAATTCCATTTGCAGATAAAGGCTCCATTTGTGATTCCGACTGCTGCTGGTCATCAGCTTCATTATCTAGACACCAATGAGTTGAATAACTTCAGGATTAGCCATTACTTCTGTACATTTTTTTGGGGGGTGATTGGACTAGTCAAATGCATCACTTTAAGAAAAACACCACTTTAGATAGCATGGCAGACTAACTCAAAAAAATAAAAAAATATTAAGATAAATAATTGAAAGTCAACCAAATAGGGCCACGAAGCTAAGCAAGAAATAATTTTCTACTCATGTACCATAACCAGAATGCAGAAGCATCTACTCCACTCGGAACACAAAAGCTCCAGATCAATGTTTAGTTACGAGTTCTAAAAGAAACAGAAGATGCTGAATATATTTAGTTTGGAAGAAACAAAGAGAAAAAAGGGATATTCTTTGAATGGAACTTTATGCCCAATCTGTCAGTTTGAAAGGGATGTATGTTCAGTTTGTAAGTTTTAAGAGAAACAGAGGCTGCCGAAAATATTTAGTTTCAAACAAACAGAAGAGAAAGGGATATTCTTTGAATGGAACTTTTATGCCTAATCTGTCAAATAAAGTGAGCTTTTATAATTTCTTCTTTGTAATTTACTTATTTTATTTTCTTTGGGCATGAAGTGAGGCTTTATTGGGGGGAGAAGGTACGAGTTAGTGGTTTGTTTAGGATGTTGAAGATTTATTATTCATGCACACTACTTTGGTTAAAAGATAACTTACGCTGCTACAGAGTAAAGAACAGGAGTTTGTGTTGTTTCAAATTCCTTCAATCTTAAACTAACGACTTTCAGTCATTTAAAATCACTGAAGGACAGCTATTCAATACAGCAATAAAAAAGAATAGAGATATCTAAATAAAAATAAGAGAAGAAAAAAGGAGAGAAAATAAACAGAATTTAATTAATAATAAATTGCAGAACAAGAAATAGACAGACTGTAAAACTGAGAACATATACTACTGAATCCAGTAATACAGTGAGAATCTCACGAAGTAATCCAGTAAGAATTGTACACCATAAGTAAAAATAGTAGCCCATAAAAACAGAATTTGCAATTTGCTTAATATTAATAAATA
The DNA here is from genome assembly GCF_004193775.1 of Glycine soja. NCBI lineage: Eukaryota > Viridiplantae > Streptophyta > Magnoliopsida > Fabales > Fabaceae > Glycine > Glycine soja. The sequence continues at coordinate 1,916,025 of NC_041010.1, forward strand.
GAGATAGTGTAATTAATTTTTCTCAGCAACCACAAAAAAAAATTATCTTAGTTTTTACTTAGTTATTATACAGAGGGCGAGCCCTGGTGCAGTGGTAAAGTTGTGCCTTGGTGACCTGTTGGTCATGGGTTCGAATCCGGAAACAGCCTCTTTGTATATGTAAGGGTAAGGCTGCGTACAACATCCCTCCCCCATACCTTCGCATAGCGAAGAGCCTCTGGGCAATGGGGTACGAAGAAACTTGGGAAAAAAAAGAATTTAGGGTTAATTTCTGTACATCCTGCAATTATTAGCTTTTTATATATGTTAGGGATTTATTGTTTACTAACATCATTTTCTCTGGCATTTTTCCAACGAAAAAACAGATGAACAGACAGGGAATTAGATAAAGAAGATATGTTTCAATTTCTAGATGAATATTAATAAGATATTCAAATTCCAACCCCAATTCCATCCTGCACAGGTGTACCTTTCATTGAGAGACAAAAAGCTTCAAATAGACATTTATGCTTCAATAGTTTTAGGAAAATATTTATAAGCATTATTTTATGCACATTATTACAGCTCAGCACTTCACACCATAATCTTTTAGAATATAGATTTCATATTCACATTATATTTGTCAAGGGTGACATTCTTACTCAAACAAACAGAAAATAAAAACAATATGGTAGTAGGTCAGAAAGGTAACTATTGCATGAATTGGCCAAAATTAAAATGAATGTCAAATAGGCTAACAAGGGACTAGCTAAAATTAGAACAAATAAGTTCCAAAGTTGAGTTTATGAAATATAAAATAATAGGTTTAAGGCTTGAAATAAGACAATATGTGGGTCTCCCTAGGTACTCCCCATCCTTCTAAATAGTCTTCCACCATGTCCTTTTTGTCTCGTCATCTCTTTTTAAAGGGGCATATTCAGCAATACCACAATACCACATTTACAAGGACCAATGTAGGTCATCATCCATTCGTCTTACATTCCCAAGCCATCTTGAATGGTTTTCCATCTCAACTTTGCCCACTCATCAATGACAACATTCCTGATTTTTGTGCCATTTTGATTGCAGCTCAATACCCAGATTTCAGTCCACTCATCATTGCAAGTCTAGCTGCAATTCAATAAAACTTTCACCGTAGCACATAAGTTCTGGCGAACACCCTAGTATCACCACAACTATTGCATTTAGAATGCATGTCAAGGTGATCATTTCTGTTGAACAAATGTTCTTACATGGGTGATCAAATCAGACAACAAACCATGAAATTCTCCCATAAATTGTATACTACTGAGAAATAAATGTTATGCACTTATAACAAATTAAAAAGGTAGCTTAAAAGATAATTGGAAAAGGGTTTTTTCAATGTAAATACCTGAGAGGTCATGAGTAGAAGTCATGATTTCCTGATTTACATGCAATACAGTGTCCCAATCTGGAAGCAGAACACATAGTTAATAAAACTCAAGAAGTTATCTTTTGGATATTATATGTTAAAACATAGATGTAGGCATAAAACAAAAATAAATTCCATTTACATACAACATCACAGGTCTTATAGTTGTGACTTGTGAGGTAAAATTTCCCCTTAAGATTAAGTCGTGCCTTTCTATCTCAAACAACACTTAAGGCACACTTCAATTTTGTCTACCCCATTTGAATCCTATGGTCTACATTCCCCTTTAATTCTCCATCATTTTGTATGAAGAACTCAAGATAGCTTAACCATGTGACTTGTGGTTAGGCATGGTCTCCAATTTTCACCCAAGGTAGAAATGAAGTGCCTCCCACAGTCCCACTAAACTTATAGTCAATCATTTACTGTACCGCCAATTACTGCAGCCAAGGGAGTAGAGAGCATACAAGTAATTCAATTTTCATATTCTATGGATTATTAAAAGAGTCCACTAAAAGGGTCTGCAGAAGACAATTCAATTGTATATCAAATTGATTTAGAAACACCTATTAATCATAGCTCTAAGAATAGGATTTGGGGGACAAACATAAGGATTTTGGATTGGAATATAATGGAACCACCAAAATAAACTACTAATCCATTTAAGATATGATAAAATTTAATTAAAACAACAAATCAAGGAAAAGGGTTGTTTAACCTATCCAATGTAAAAAAATTGACACTATTCCTCATTTTGAGGTTTAACCTAACATCTTAAATTCAGTGCATAACCATCTCCTAAAATCACATCTGAATACCATTTTAATTATGCAGACCCATATTCACAACTAACCAAGTTACCAAGCTGGTAATTATAAATTTGCAAGCTACCTTTTCCAATTCTTAGCCCAATAGTAAAACCATAGGATTCAAATTCAAAGACTCGTAAGCATAACCAACCAATAATACAAAGAAAGAAGTTCAAATCAAGCTAGCAAGCACAACTTATATATTTATACACACACCTACACACATAAATTCCTTGTTACCAATCCGATTCGAAGGACAATAATGAATAGCATGGCTCGGAAAAACAGTAACCAAAGGCAGAAACAAAAGATTCGAAACTGGGAAAGGGAGGTTTTCGGTTACAGAGCAGTCGAAGAAGAGAAAGAAAGTGGTGTAGTTCGTTAATTGAACTGAAGTGTTGCTGCAAAAAACAGTAACAGAACAATAGTGAGAAAGGAGAAGAGAGTGTTTCTTACAACTTAGGACTGTGTTGTGTTGTGTTGTGTTGTGTTGTGTCGTAGCTGCCACCTATCCACACCACACCCACCCACACAAATAAAGGCAAACTTAACTGACTTCGTAATTTCTAAAAGGGTAAAGTAGGTATTTGGTGTCTCTAAAATATGTGAAATTTGAAAGTGGGTTTTCCACTTTAAACTTTTAATATATTACGGTTTGTAAGTATTAACTCTGTTAATGAATTTACTTAAAGCCTCTATGCAACAATTGTAATGAAATCAAATTATTTTAGGGACCAATTTTGGATTTCACAAATTTTACAGAGAACAAAACATACTTGGCCTTTTTTTAAAATAAATTTTAGTTTTTATTTTATGTTTTTTACTTTATATTTGAATTAATTATGCATATTCATTTTATAATTTTAAATAATAATGCATAATTGGTCAAGTGAACTCAAATCTAAAGAATTGAGTTAAGAAAAAAAAAGTGATTGAAAAATAATACCTCATTAGAGGTGTTGGATAAATTTTTGACAAAAATTAATAATCAATAAAATAAATAAATATTTGACACTAATAGTGACAAAAAAATCTTATAATTTTAAATATGTTTTTGATAAGTTGAAATATATTTAAATTAAAACAAACAGTATAATAATACAATACACTACAAAATTACTAATCAAATATATAAGAATTATTTAAAATAATCTGATATTATCGTTTAAATTATTTATCACTAGTATAAAATCATATTAAAAAAAAAAGTAGTTTCTCACTATTCTCGTACATGTAAGAACAGTGTGGCAGAAATTATCAAGAAATAATCACAAGTAAAATAGTTAAAGGCTGTGTTGGGCTTGGCCCATAAAACCCAACCCACAAAAGGCGAGTCTTCAAAAACCCTAATGTGCTCTTCCTTGAGCATCCAGCAGCAACAAACAAGAGGGGTTTGCCTTGTGCCGTTTGTGTTGTTTTCGGGACGAAGAAGAAGATGGTGTCAGGTTCTGGAATCTGCGCAAAGCGGGTGGTGGTGGACGCGCGCCACCACATGCTGGGTCGTCTAGCCTCCATCGTGGCGAAGGAGCTTCTGAACGGCCAGAAAGTGGTGGTCGTTCGCTGTGAAGAGATTTGCATCTCGGGCGGGCTGGTGAGGCAGAAGATGAAATACTTGAGGTTCCTTCGCAAACGCATGAACACCAAACCCTCCCATGGCCCCATCCACTTCCGTGCCCCCTCCAAGATCTTCTGGCGCACCGTTCGTGGGTCAGTCATTACTCACTTTTTTTTTTTTTACTTTAATTCCTTTTAAAGTTTATAACTTTCCAACACAAGCGTGTTTTAATTTGTCGTGGGGTGTTTTTGTTTTCGTAGAATGATTTTTTTTATCGGCTGTTAAATGTTATTTGTTAGTTTTTGTTAACGGGGGATTTGAACCCACAACCTATTCTTTAAAAGTTGGGAACTTTTAGGAGAAGTGTGGTTTAATTTGTTGTGGGGGGGTTTTGTTTTTGTAGAGTGATTCTTATATACCCCATTAGCCGTATACATCTTGAGTGAGAAAGGAAGAGAGGATAGATAAGTGTTTGATTTGATTGATTGATGGTGTAGTGTGGCAGGGAGAGGGAGAGATAGATAAAGAGAAATAAGAGGTGTTGAGAGGGAGTTTAGAATTTGTGGGTGTCTAAATATAATCACTCGTTTGTGTTTTTGTAGAATGATACCACACAAGACAAAGCGTGGGGAAGCTGCTCTTGCTCGTTTGAAGGTTTATGAAGGAATCCCTCCTCCATATGACAAGACCAAGAGAATGGTTGTTCCTGATGCACTCAAGTAAGAGTTTTTCTGTCTTTCTGAATCGTTTAGTTTTCAATATGTGTCAAGAGTTTAATAAGCACGTATTAGCGACAAATCAGAAATGATGTTGATAAATTTATCATATGCTTTGGTTTGTGATGGGATGTAAGTGTAAAAAAAGTTTTATGTTATAGGGCAAGCCTATTAAACTCCTACATTGGATAAATACGTGTTGTTTATCTTGTGAATGTGGACTAATTGATAAAAATTGGAATCAGGGTGTTGAGGCTTCAGAAGGGACACAAGTATTGTGTGCTGGGCAGGTTGTCATCTGAAGTTGGATGGAGCTACTATGATACCATTAGGGTAAGTGTTTGCCTTGTGAGAGGTTTTGCTATCTTAATATTTCAAAATGTGCATTTTCTACAACTGATCAACATATTTTAATATAATCTCATTGCTCATTGTGAAAGACCATGTTTGCTATTTATCTATTATTACCATTATGATTGTGATTATGAAAAGTTTTTTCCTTGTTCAAACCTAAAGGGGAATTAAAATTAGAATGTTGGAATGTTTTGGATTTTTTGTAATTGTGTTTGTTGACATATGGGTATTTTTATTGCTCACAGGAGCTGGAGAAGAAGAGAAAGGAGAAGGCAGCGGTGGTTTACGAGAGAAAGAAGCAACTCAACAAATTAAGGGTGAAAGCTGAGAAGGTTGCTGAAGAGAAGCTCGGTTCCCAACTTGATGTTCTTGCTCCTGTTAAGTATTGAGTAGTTTTTGTTAGTGTTTGAAATTTTTTATGCCACTTATACCAAATTGAACTACCTTTCAATTTTGCTTGAGGTTGCTTTGTTATTGGATCATAGATTTGATATCTGATCATCTTGGAAGCTGTTTTTTATTTAATTGTGTGTTTTGTATAATTTTTGTCATCCAGAAGTTTTCCATTGCCTTGGGAAAAAAGAAAAAAGCTGTTCACTGTGTTACCCTTTGCCTGCTCTAGGCATAGTAATTTTTCCAAAATTTGTTTTAGCTTTTGGTTTGCAATTCTTGTTTGTTTCTGGAAATAACCAGCGTTTTTGAATTTGTTGGAATGATCCTTTGGTGGAGCAATGTACGTGGCTTTTCCCCCTTTTTTCACCCAAGAGAGAAGCTCCTGTTTCTGGTGTTGGCAGCAAGGTTGTATGTACTCATTTTTTTTTTCAAAAAAAATGTCTTTTTTTTTTTTAAAAAAAAAGACTTATCTTAATCATGGATGTAGACCAACATGAGCAAATTCAAGTGATAGCACGTTTAATGGAATCAAATATCCCTTTTAATTATCAATTTATAAAAGCCGTTGCCACCTTAGAATTTAGATGTTCAATCAATTTAATGTTATTTTTATAATGTTTGACACTTAGATTTTTTTATCAAGGTCTGGGTTCGACCCGGTTAGAGGGGGATTACCCAGAGGCTTCAACAAAACAAAGTTGTGTTGCGATTTTAATTTCAGATTTAACTGAAATGTGTTTACAGGGCAGTTTCTTACAGTTAAGTTATTAACCATTAATCATGAATTATTTTTATTATTGCAGATTGTTTTGAAGATAATATCTTTAAAAATGTTACTTGATTGCTTGAGTGTTCACATTTTATATTATGTATGAAATTTGTTTTCTTCCTTTTTTTGTTTAAACTCTAGTTTTTGTTTATAATTATATTCGTTTGGTATAATTTTGTATTATACTTGTGTCCTTTTAAGAGCCAAACATGAATTAAAAATCAGTTCTAGCAAACTTTTGTGCATCATGATTATGCCTCATATTAAAGACAATACAAAAATCAACAAGAAATTTAAGCTAGTTGATTACGCACTCTGCAATCGAAACTCCTGAATCACCTAACATTCATCTAATGTCATTTGAGACACGTCTTCTTTTATTTATATTATTTTTAAATCTTTTTAAAAAAATTAGTTTTTCTTAAAAAAAATTCACGTTGGGGGACTTGAACAACGTGATAATATTTAAACAACTTGATAAAAAAAATTCACGTTGTATGTTTGGGTATATAATTTTTTTTGTATGCTTCGGAAAAAAAAATTATTCTTATCCTTAACATTATTAAAATAATAATAATAATTAATCATCTTTAACTATGCAAATTAAAATTAACCCATCAACCAAAATGAGAGTAACCTCTCTCCACTTTCATTGAACAATATTACCTTTAAACCATTTCTTAAATTTTAAATTTTTCTATTAACTTATATTAACGTCTCATTACTTTTATATTATTAATTTTTTTATTTTATCATTTTTTATTAACTGTATTTATCTTCCATTTTTTTATTATTTAAATTTTCTTAGTAATAATTAAAAAGGATTTTATATGAAGTTAGTTAAATTTATTAAATTTAGGAATAATAAATTTTATTTAATAACCTTCTTGATATTTTTTTAATCATGTTTAGGTTTTAAATACTTTTCATGGACATTTTATAAAATATTTTATATCTATACATATTTTTTCAAATTTAATAGTATAAGGAATATTTAAATTGTATAATAAATATTATTAACGTGAGTAGTTAAATTATTCATTAAATGTAATTAGGTTTATTTGTTTTGATTAAGTGTAATTAACGGTTATGCATGAGTTTGATTTTGTAATATGTATTATGGACTTAATTTCTATTTTTGAAACTATAAATTAATATATTAATTCAAATAATTTAATTATTTATTAAACATAATTAGCTCATTGTATTTTATTAAATTAATTTAAAATTAATTAGGTAATATCTTGTTAGATTTAATCTATTTAAAATTGATAAGATAATATATTATTAAATTTGATTAATTCAATAAAGTTCATCGAGACAAAAGTAATCACATGTTAATAAATAAATAAATGAATTATCAACCTATATCTAGAGATGGATATTCAGATCAATCTGATTTGTTTAGGGTCGGCCCATGAAGCTTATCGGTTAGATATGTCAAATAAGTTCGATTCAAAAAATAAATGAAATTTTTAAAGTGTATATCCAGCTTGGAAAAGTTTGTAGATAAATGGATCGGTCTTTGAATCCAAAGTATTAGTTTGAAAAAAATACTTTTATAAAATAAATATTTTTGAAAAAGTGAAAAGTTATATATATATATATAAAGTTGACTACGTTTTTTTAAACTAAAACCTATCTTACTAAAATATATTAACATTTTAAACATAACAAATTAACAATAATAACCTAAATTAATGATTGAAATTTTAACATAACGAACTAACATCACGATGGATTTAGGCTAGTTAAGCGAATAGTCCAACAAAGCCTACAATCTTAATGGGTCGAATTCAAAAACTTGATAGGAATTTTTAAATGAGGCTCATTATCCACCTAGTCCATGGACTTAGCATAATGGTCCGTGAACCTAGGTTCGTATGCCCACCCATGCCCGTGTGGGTTATTTATAATCTACACGAAAATAATGTGATAATGCCATGCATTTTTTTGTTAGACAAATGGCCTCAATTATCTTAAGAAGGGGGGTTGAATTAAGATACAAAGATTATTCCCCAATTAAAATTTTGCTCTCTCCTTTTGGATTAACAATGCACCCTTAACATGAATTACTCAAAAGACAATTCAACATAAACTTCTTTAAAGCAAAAGATAAATAGCAATAAATAAAAAAAGTTTAAGGGAAAAGAGAAATGCAAACTTGATTTATACTGGTTCGATCACTTCCTGTGCCTACGTTCAGTTCCCAAGCAAGTTACTTGAGATTTTCCACTCTCTTTGTAAAACTCATTTTACAAAGTCTGAACCAGAGACAACTCTTTTCCCTTGTGTTCAGGAACCCTTTACAACAAGAGACTCTTGGTTTTTTAATCCCTTTTGAGACGTAAGAAGAAGAGAAGACGAAATCTCTCTTGAAAAAAGAAAGATATTACAATTGAAGATCAATCAAGATTCTTTGTTGAATACAAAAATGTTTGACCAAAGAATCCTTTTTGAGAGGATAAGACATTTCAGTTCAGAAAAACTCTCTTAATCTTTTGAGAGGATAAGACTTTTTGGGCAATAAAAATATGTGACTGTTGGGAGTTATATTTGAAAATTCTCACTGGTAATCAATTACAATAATGGAGTAATCGATTACACAATTATTTCTTTCTGAAGAGTTATGACTCTTCTCATTTGAAATTTGAATATTTAAACACTCGTAATCGATTACCATCTTACTGTAATCGATTACACAACTTTGAAATTTAAATTCAAATTTCTTATGGTTGTTTTAAAAACGTTCCAAACCTCTGGTAATCGATTACATGCTTTCTAAAATATTTAAAACCTTTTTCAGAAAGCATATTGGTCACTGGTAATCGATTGCATCCTCTGATAATCGATTACCAGAGTAAATCTCAATTTAAAATGATTTAGATAAAATTCTTTGACTAAACCTTTTGCTTTTTCAATTTGGAAACTTCTTTCTAAGATTCTAGAGATCAACTTGATCATGTATCTTGATTTTCTTGGATTCTTGTCTTGAATAAAACTTGAGAAGCATTTGATCATTTGACATCATCAAAACATATAAAAATATATTGTTTCTACATTTTTATCATTCATGATTCCCTTGTTCAATTTGAACATTTTTTTTAGAAGATACATGTAGCTTTTGAGAAAAAAAGGGTTATACAATAATATATAAAAAAATTTATACAATCATTCAACTCGTATGATAATTTTATTGACTTTTAAAATAATTTTCAGCTGATAATTTATGATTGGATGATGATTTAAAACTGTTTTACATCATTAATAAATAGACATTAAACTCATAAAATAATGATATAGTTTAGTATTAATTTATATCCTCATTATTATTAACTATCTTTTTTAAATCACAAATAAAGTTCATTAAAGAAGAAATAAGAATCACAAAATTTTAAAAAATCTAATAAATTCAATTAAGAATAAAAAAGATATATTAAAGAATGTATTACAAATTGGAAAAGAAAAATTATACTCTCTTCCAATAACAATCGAAATCATATATGATAAGTCAATAATAGTACTATTGAGCAGCCTAGCATAGGTGAAGGTCAGTGCGAGGGAGTGACACTCCAAGGAGGCAAGGGAAAACAAACCAAAAAGTCTGACCTTTCCCTTTCTCCAAAGGATCATCAAACTAAACTAAATCAAATCAAAATCAAACTTTGTCACGGTTATATTAGACCCTTTTATAAACCTCTTTCAAGGCTTTTCAATCACACCCTTTCTCTAATCACTTCTTCTTGTGCTGGCATAACTTCAACAACTTATTCTTTGTTCTCGATCTCACGATGGCTCATTTGGCCCTGTCTCAGGTACATCCCTTTCACTCACTTCCTTTTCTCCCCGCTGTCACTGTTGTTGGCTTCTCGGCATAAAAGGTTCACACCAAATAAAATCAAAATTTCACTTTTTCTTTTCTTTTCTTATATTTAGCTTTTGGCTTTATTTTCTATTTGGGTTCTTGATTGGTGAGTGGAGATGCTTTTGTAGAAAGTCAAAGCTGAGAAATTTAACCTAAGTAGAGTTTAAAATGATAGTTTTTTTTTTTAAGTTTTTCTGTTGCTGAATGAAATTTAATTTGACGAGTACTAAGATTTTTGTGGGGTTTAGCAGATGGCTGTAACTGTTCCTGTTGGCAGCGATTTGTCTCTCAGAAGATCTGCGGTTAAGGTTTGATAGTACTTTTAATTTGTTTTGTCTGTTTTTTGAGTTTGGAAAGAATGGTTATTTGAATGCTTCTGCTGGTTTTTTCTAGTTAAATTACAGATCCAACTGTCCGGAGAATCTGTAGTTATGCTAGATGTTTAGTACTATGCTAATTTGATATGGCTGTTAAAATACCTTGAGGGATCAACTATAAGATTAGTGCATCTTCAGTGTAAAAAGGCTATGTTTTACTACACATTTGATTTGGTTCATTTCTGTACCTGCAAGACTGTAATAGGGTTGATGAATTATCGGGCAAATATTAAAGTTTTATCTTGTAAGAGGGCGAGCCCTGGTGCAGCGGTAAAGTTGTGCCTTGGTGACTTGTTGTTCATGGGTTCGAATCCGGAAACAGCCTCTTTGCATATGCAAGGGTAAGGCTGCGTACAATATCCCTCCCCCATACCTTCGCATAGCGAAGAGCCTCTGGGCAATGGGGTACGAAGTTTTTATTAAAGTTTTATCTTGTGGTCAAAAAAAGCTATTAGTTGTTGTTGATAACTTGGTATAGATGATTTTTTTTTTGACGGAATGATCTTCTACTTTCAATTGGCGCAACTGTGTATTTTTAATTTTATATTAGAAATGTAGAGCTTTAGTATTGATGTATCTTGGTTTTTCAAGCACAGTGGTGTTTTAGTTTCAGTGCTTACTTCATGTGTATGTTTCTGAGTTTTACATCTTGTTTGTGTAGATACTTGTGTTATTATGTATTAATTGATTTTCAAACATGGATTTTCGAAGCACTAAGAATAATACTGCAATTGTTAGAGTTAGAGATTCTGTTTACATAATTATGTTATGAAAATGAAATTTGGCTTCCTGTTTATGTTTAATAACTTGTAATTTTAAAGAAAACTACACTTGATGATGCAGGCACCTAACTTTAACTTTTGGGATAAATCATGGGCACCAGTATTTACTTTGTACTTGAAGGCAAACAACTCAAGTTTAAGAAGTCGTCATGTGGTATTCATGTCAGTGCAACAAGCAAGTGTACCCAAAGTTAATGTATCACCTTTAGAGTTGGAAGATGCTAAAGAACCTCCATTGAACTTACACAAGCCTAAAGAACCCTATACAGCAACGATTGTTTCTGTTGATAGGCTAGTGGGACCAAAGGCTCCTGGGGAAACTTGTCATATTGTGATTGATCATGGTGGAAATGTTCCCTACTGGGAAGGACAGAGTTATGGTGTTATTCCACCGGTAAGTGATAGTTATTCTTTGCTTCCTCCCATTCTTTGAGTACTGATTGTGAATTCATAATTATTGATCTTTGTATTCAGTTTTTTTTGGATAAATTAATTTTGATGGAAGGAATGCATTTTAGATATGTGTCCTTTATATTAATAGTTTTCATCAGAATTTAAGCAGGTTCTGCCTCCCCTCCCCGCCTTCCATCTCAAAACTAATGGTGCCTTTCGAGCTTATTAATTCACGTAGAAAGTATTTTTCCTCTTTTTTTTTTTTTTGTGGGATCAGATGCAGGAGTTAACACAGTTAAAATTCTGAAATGATTTCACAACTTGTAAATACTACTTTACATGGGTTGCAGGGTGAAAATCCAAAGAAACCTGGGGCTCCTCATAATGTTCGACTATATTCAATTGCTTCTACAAGGTATGGAGACTTTTTTGATGGAAAAACTGCCAGCTTGTGTGTGCGTCGTGCTGTTTATTATGATCCTGAGACAGGAAAGGAAGATCCTTCCAAGAATGGCATATGTAGCAATTTTTTGTGTAATTCAAAGCCTGGAGACAAAATTCAGATCACAGGTAAGACCTATCTCTTTTTACTCCAGCAAAGGTTGACATAATTTGTATTCCAACAAAGTGATGTCTTGGTGAACCTTCCTCAGTTGGGAGAATTTCCAATTTCTTCTTTTTTATTCATGCTTTCTTGCTCTGTTGTTTCTTGTTATTCCTGTTACCAAAGTATGTTCTATGGACTTTACCATAGGGTGTGTTTGCAAAGTAATACCTGAATGTGCCTTGCTCTAGTAACTTCTTTACTATAGGAAATGTAGCTTGTTGACTGCTATTTGGAATTTATACCCTGAATGGTGTGCTCTGCATGCAAAAGTAGCAACTTGTTTAAATGATAGATGAGGCAATTGAGGGTATTTGATGTGCTGAAATTCTCTAAGCTTTGTAAGGTTTTCATGCTGTATTCTAGTGAACCAGTTCTTCACAATTTAATAGCTCTTAAATTTCAACATTGGTCAGTTAGTTAATTTTGTCTTTCATATTAAGGCCATAAAAAGGATTAATATAGATGACATTTGTTGTTCTTAGGAACCAATGTGGGGTTTTATGCATTCTTATGAACTAATGTTTCCAGTGTCAAATTTCTTATAATTGAAAAGCAGCCAATCCACTCATTCTATAAATTTGTGATAGTGGTAGAGAAGAATGTTTAACAAAACCTACATGAGATCCATATTCCGCATGAAGCATATTATAGTGCTGATTTCCTGGCCGAGTTAGAAGTAGTCTGGATGCTGAAATGGTTTGGAGCATCCCGCCTCCATTTTGTCTTTCTTTTGTTGTCTCTTTTTCTTTTGTTCATTTTGTCTTACTTCCCTACATACCAAAAAATGAAGGATGTATAACAAAATGGTGTGGCAAACTTACAATAATTTAACTAGTCTTGGGTTGTCAAGCATTTCACGTTGCAAATGTTGTTGAAGGTGAACTTGCATCTTCTTGGCTAGGAATTGAGTCATCTTCTATTGTTTTTTACAGGCCCTTCAGGGAAGATAATGCTTTTACCCGAGGATGACCCAAATGCTACCCATATAATGATTGCCACCGGTACAGGTGTTGCTCCATTCAGAGGCTATCTACGCCGAATGTTCCTGGAATCAGTCCCTACATACAAGTTTGGTGGACTAGCATGGCTTTTCCTTGGAGTTGCCAACACTGACAGTCTTCTCTATGATGAAGAATTCAGCAAATACCTCAATGACTATTCGGACAATTTCCGCTATGATCGAGCCCTCAGCAGAGAACAAAAGAACAAAAATGGGGGCAAAATGTATGTTCAGGATAAGATAGAGGAGTACAGTGATGAAATCTTCAAACTCCTGGATAATGGGGCCCACATTTATTTCTGTGGTCTGAAAGGGATGATGCCTGGGATCCAAGATACACTGAAGAAGGTTGCTGAGCAAAGAGGAGAAAGTTGGGAAGAGAAGCTTTCACAACTTAAGAAGAACAAACAATGGCATGTTGAAGTCTATTGAGATTCTCTAGTGCAGGATTTGCAGAGTAGTAGTCCCCTTCTGTCTCTGAAAGGAAACAAAACAAAAAAGAACATTTTGCGTTTGGTGCATTTAGTCAATAAAATTCATTAAGCAGCTGAGTAACTGTAGCTGTTCTGCATTAGTAAATTGCAATGATATATTGTGTTCTTGATGGATACAGAATTGAAAAACCAAGTCATTAGTGTAGTGACAATCTTGGATAATGGGGCAATCTTTGTTAACATATTTTCTTTTGCTAAATTTTGAATTATTATTTTAATAAGGATTATCATCCTCTGCAATGCAGGAATAATGTCAAAAAGTCTAAGATGTTGTGCAAGTGCTTGAACTTAAAATGAAGAATCATGTGAACTCCTTTAAATAATTTTTACAAGACTTAAATATTTATTAAGTAATGACGTGACATTTTATTGATTTATTACATCATCATTTAATCAATGATGTGATATTTTATATACTTATCACATCATCATTTAATAGATTGAGATTAATGACATGTATTAAAAACAAAAGTTTGAAAGCTGTCAGATAATAAAATATAAAAATAAGTAGTAAACTGAAAAATGAATAAATTTAATCATTTTGAGAAAGATATTTTGTGGTAATATTAAAAAGCAAGAAAGATTTATTGTTCACAATGTTGTTATTCAACTCAATACAAAATAGTATAATGTGTCTGATAATATTCAAACTCCATACAAAATAGTATAATAATGCCTTATATAATATTGGCTGGAATACAATTTTCTTTTCCCATTTTTTTTAAATTTGTGATTTTAGTTCTTCTATTTTTTAATTGAGACATTTTTGTCCTCTGTTTTTTTTTTAATTACAATTTTAGTTCCCTAATCTCTTAATTGAGACATTTCCTCCACCGCTATAAAAAATCTGTAATTTTAGTTTTCTTAATCAATCCCAAACTTGCTAATTATGTACTTTTTTTAATTCTTTTATAATAAATTAAACTTGTAAGTAATTAAATGATTTAAAAAAAACATTTATCATTTGTATAATAAATAAGCAGTTGTCAATTAATTGATGTTTACATAACATTAACCTTTGAAATTGGTTACAAAGACTTAAATTTTGAATTTTTAGAATTAAAAAATGAGAAGATAAAATTGTGAACTTTTTATAAAAGGAGAATGAAATATCTCAATTAAAAAATGAGAAAATTAAAAGCATAAATTTAAAATAATAAGAAAAAGAAAATTACATTTTACCCAATAATATTCAAATAACAATGAGTGCTAGCAAACTTAATACTACTACTTTATAAGCTATGAACATTGTTTGACTATTACAGTTGATAAATACTCTAAATAGAATATAGTAAATAGAAGAACATTTAACTCTATTTTAATGTTTCTTTTCATAAAACGCCCGGTATTTTAAAAGTAAAAGTAACAAGAAAAAAAAGTATAAGTTTAACAGGACAAAAAGAAGATAAAAACAAGAAAGAAAACAATATAATATGTAAAAGACAATAGAAAAAGCGGTGCTACTAGGACTTAATGGATCCCCGACAGTGACAGATAGTCACAAAACGAAACCTACTACTAACCCTGTTTCGGTCGTTCCTGACCATGAAAACCTTCAAGTAAACATCGAACGCTTAAAACCTAAGTAACCGAAAACAACACTCAACACAATTTTCAGTTCCCAACACTAACACATACTACAGATAATTTTTTATTCTTTTCAAAACATAATTTTCAGAAATAAGATTCTTAGAAAAAAAATTATAAATATGCTATTGCTTAGTTATCATTTAATTTTTTTATAATAATACATTTACCATAAGAAAAAGTATAATTTCTATTTATGAAAGTAAAAAAAAAAAAAATGATACCTAGGTTAAGTTGATTGTGCATAAACTCTTGATACCTATGTTTGATTTAGGAGAGAAAAAAATCTAAAAAATAATTGAAATTTCTAAAAACTAAACGTATTGGTTGCGTGTATAATATATAGTCCCATTCAAACTGGTCACTACCATTTCTCTTCCGTTTACGCAACCCAACACTCCGTTTCTCCCCATGCCGTCGCTCTCGGGACTCGCCACCGCGATCCTCATCGCGATCGCGCTACTTCTCGCCGGAACCTCCTCTTCCGGCCGTGATCTCCGTCCGTCGGAGCACGGCCTCGTGTTCCAGGCATCGCCGCCGGCCAATTCCTCGCCAGAGATGAAGTCCTTCTTCAGCACCAGCAAGGGCTCTTCTTCCTCGTCCTCCGACGCCGACACGTCGCCCCGCAACACGACGGAGTCTCTGCCGCCGCCGTGGTGGGGAGTCAGCGGCGGCGGCGGCGGCGGCGGAGGAAGCCACGTGGGACGAGCGCTGATGATAGCGAGTCTGGTTTGCGGAATCACAGGTGGCGTCTTATTGGTGGCTTCGGCGTTGCTTTATCTGTTTAAACACCGAAGAAAACCCCACCAAAACGAACCGTTTCGTGCATGTAATAATAATGCAAACAAGCTTCAATTAGTGCCAGTTGTGCGTAATCGTTGAATTGAGTCCTCTTTTTTTCTTGAGTGCAATTCACACTGTAAATCGATGTTGCTGCGTTGTTGTATATTTAATTAATTAATTTATTTGTTTATTTTGGTGTAGTTTCGATCTTTTGCTCGTTGAAATTACCTACGTGTTACAAAAGTTGTAGTAATAATAAATTTATGTTATTTAGTTGGACGTGAATTTTTCGTATATTATAATGTTTTTAATTCGATTGTTAGTTATTACTCTTATACAGTGACTGACTGACCTAATCTTTTGTCTCTCTAAATCTAATTAAGTGACTTGTCAACGAATATATGATTTTTAGTATTTAAAATTAAGTTTCTTTCGGCATACTTTATGAGTGGTCCAAAAGTCCAAACCAAACTGGAACTTTCACATTTATGCTGTCCAGAGATAAGAATCGTCTGATAATCTATCGTTTTTTCTATTTCAATACAAAGAATGATTATTTGTAGGACCAGCACTGATCGGGTTCAAGAAATGTTTGAATTTAAACTAATTAATATTAGACAAAATTACAAATTTAATTTTATTATCTCTAATTTTAATTTTAATCCCCTTTAAATTTATTGACGAATTTAGTTTCTCATTTATATCTAATACTATAAATTTGATTCCTAAGCTCAAAAATCTAGACATGGACGGTTACAAATAAACGGTCACTTGTTACATTATCCTTAAGACTATCATCACCGTCTCATTCATCGTGGCTTCGTGGGGGTAATAAAGTTGCTAAATTTTCACCGATTCTTCCAACCCCACTTTCAAAAACGGTTCCTTTCTCTTGCACCATCTATCTCCATTCATATAGAAACAAGAGAGAGTTTCGTTTCTGTTCATTTAGCCATTTTTGCATACCCTTTTTTCTTCTTCATTCTTGTGTTTCTTTGTTTGTGAGGGAAAGTTCTTTTTTTTTTTTGTTGCTATTGCAATGGAGAAAAACTGGGTTTTGAGATGGAGTTTTGTGGTGGGGTTGATGTGTTTGAGCGTGGAAGGGATTGGTGTGAATTGGGGAACTCAAGCAACCCACAAGTGGCCACAACACACAGTGGTTCAGATGTTGAAGGATAATGGGATTAAGAAAGTGAAGCTTTTTGATTCAGATGACTCCACCATGAGTGCTTTGGCTGGGACTGGGATTGAAGTCATGAAGTCATGGTGGCTATCCCTAATAATCAGCTTGCCGAGATGAATGACTATGCCAGGGCCAAACAATGGGTCAAGAAAAATGTCACACGTTACAACTTCAATGGAGGAGTTAATGTCAAGTGAGTTTTGCAATAAAAAATTTCAATTTGAGTTGACTGCATTAGTACAAGTAAGGGTTGACGTAATTACATTAAATTCCCCAATAAATTTAAAGGAAGACTATAATTAAAATTAAAGACAACTAGGGAGATTTAAAATTTTGTCATAATACTATTCAGTTTGACTTAAATCAAGTTCTTGATTTTTTTTGGACAATCGAAACAGAAACAACCTAATCATATTCAAGTTGTTTGTGACAAGTTATAGGCTAATATAAATAGATGATGAGAAGAAAAATAGTAAAAAATATAAAGTGAAAGTACGAATTATGATATAAAAAATAAGGTTTATTATTAACTAATAGCATGCTTTGTCATTCTAAAAAAAACACATGCTTTGTTTGTAGTAGTTTATAAGTAATGGTTTCGCCAAATAACATTGTTTTCCACTTTTACTCAAATCATGATACAGTTTAACTATGATTTTGCTAAATGCATTCTTTAGATAAACTAAACTTATACTCACCAGTATGGTTTGAGATATGCAAATTACAATCCAGTGCGTGCTTGTTTTTGTTCCACTGCCTTGATGGTACTTACATATTTTTTTTTAGGAGTATAATGTAACAAGTGGTTTAGTATTTAAATACTGTATCCAACATAAACCAAGCATACAAAGTCCCAAGATTCGTTTTTGCTATCCATATAGCACATGTACTTGACTTTATATATATATATATATATATATATATATATATATATATATATATATATATATATATATATATTCCACATTTAGTTGACTTTTTCTCCTTCTTTAGGAGTATAATCATTCATCTATTTTTTTTTCATCTGAATTTTTTTTGTCACGTCTGACATTTCTCTCTCGTTCTTTTATATGAAGAAAATTTACTGAATGTTTGGTCAAATTAAAAAGGCAAAAATACAGGTTTATTTGTTCTTCTAGGAAGATGAATCAAAAAGTGAAGAGAAAAAATTACAGACAATTTGTTCTAAGAGAAAGCATAGGCCAACAGCAGTCAAGTCCCTATTGCTCAAGAGGAATCCACTCGAGTTCAAGATCTAATTCTCCAGATTCAACATCCTGGAGCTTGAGTGACATCATTTGTTTAACCTTACCATCAACAATATTGACTGTGCTATCCTCAATAAGGGCATTGTCATCCGATTTTAACCATTTTCCTATCTGCATATCACCAAACATTCCAGCATCTCCAAATGCCATAGCAGATGTTATCAGAGACTGAAGATCAATGTCTGCTTCTCCCATTATATCATCAGCAGAAAATGTGTCATGGTCAAATACTTTCTGCAACAGACAATTGATAACATGAAGTGTCATATTCTCAAACCAACAATCAGTTATCTTCTTTCCCATGTACAAACACACACACACAGCGAGATGCATTGTACATAGGTCGCTCACAATAGACAGAATTGACAAGGGAACAAAGGAATAACAAAAGGCTGTGAATCAATGCAGAGAAAACTCTCTATTTATATCCCTAATAGGAGATGTTCCAATCACTTGTTAATTATCATACCAAAATAGCAAAGCAAGTAAATGAGGAATGCCTAGACTTGGATACTGTTTATATAACTTCATAATTCATTCTTATCATAAATTCAAATTTTTGCTTCCGGCAAAGGTATTGTAAATTATAACCAAATTACAAACAGTATTCAGAACAGAACTATTTAATTTCCAACAGTGAGAAAGGACGCAAGAGAAGGTGACTTTGTTTGCAATACAAGGAACTTGTTTTGCAAGGTAAAAGGTATTGGATGTTGAGAAATGAGGATGGAGGAACTCTTTTTTTTTTCTTTTCTTTCAATGATGTGTCTCTATATAATAGAACAGAAGATAGTGTCTGTTTTTCGCAACAAAATTCAATCATACCAATTTTATCTGTCCATAATGCTCAGGAACAGACAGCATGTATTCCTCATTCCAGACTGGATTCAAGTTGCTCCTTATTATAGTTGTCTGGACAGTCTGCAGGCATTAAGCAATAGCACCAAATCAATTTCAGAAAGAAAATTATTACTGTTTCTGATTTTACAACTATAAATAGAAGATACAGAGCAACAGTTTCCCAAGATCATTTAGTGATACCAACCTGCTGGCCAAGGCTCAAAACAACATATGGATCACTTGACTTTATATCTCTGATAGCTAAATTTGTGCCTTTAATCACTTTCACCTTCAACATTCCAATAAATTCCACCATACCTTCCTGTTGTTACCACCAATATCAGTCACATTCCAAGAAAATCACTCATGAGGATAACTGCATTGCCAATGCTGCCAAACTAGTAAATTTGGATAATGCAGCATGCCTCATCTCATCTATATTAACTATTTTTTTTATTACAAGGCTTTCATCTGGTCCAACAACGATTCAATTCAATAAAAATCTATTTTGCAAACAAAAAATTACTTACTCCAAAATTGTTCCCTATATTTCTTCCACACACGTAAAAGTAGTCAGATAACTAGAGGAACTAACACATAACATAAAATTACCATTCTCTGTGAACTACTAGTACTTTTAAAACTGTCCATAAAACTACTTTTGGCAGAACTTGATTGTAGACTGCTTTTTCCAGACACAATGCGCAAACTCGGTTTCAGAAATTCTTGTAATTCATATTTTGACCTGCAGTTGAAATAGTCACAAATAAAAGGGAAATCAATAAACTAGGGAATTCACTCACCAGACTCGTTGGAACAACAGCAGAAAGACGAGAAAACAAACGACTAAGCATATGAGTTAAACAAATATCAGAGGGAGAATCAACAGCCTTTAGCATTACCTACTTCATGGTGACAAGATAAAATTTCAAAATGAACCAAAAGATGATAAGAACGGAAGATATACAGTGCATTGTGTATATGAAAACATGTCTAACCGTATGAACTTTGAACGCTGCTCATGACCAGCATCTGGTCCAGGTTTCGTATATCCTTCAGGAATATAAGCTTCATAAATTGAATTAGCAGAAACATTTCCCCCAACTTCGATCATTGCATCTATTTCATCCTCTGACCAATCATCCAATGTCACAGACAACACCTGAGAGTAAAAAACAGTGCTGTCAAACAAATTAGTTCAGCATTCGCACCACTCTTAACTTGATAGACATAACCAATTGAAGAAAAAAACTAGGCCAAATCATAATTATCAGTCAAATTGCTAACATGTGAAGATTTGGTTGGCTTACTTTCATGCCAAACTTTAAGGTTATTTCGTTTTGAAAACTCACCCTGAACATGTTAGACCCCAACTCAGAATGTTAAGCCCCACATCTGGAGAGTGTACATGAGGAAATTTAGGAACAAGGAGCAGAAGAACGAACCAGTTGAGAATGTGTCGATCATTATGTTTATCTTTTAGTTGTTATTCTGTTTTGTTAACCTGTCAGCTTAGTTTTCAGAGGTTGTTATTTCTTGTTATCTAGCACAGGCTAAGGGGGTTACTTATTGGGAACACCCAGTCATGAATAAATAGTGTACAAAGATGCATGACATAAGTAATATGGAATGTCCCAAAGAAAACAACGTTACAGCAGCCCTGGCCATCCCTCTGTCATAAAGCCTAGCCAACATATTTGACCAAGACGCGTCTATCCATTTTTTTTTTGGTTGGCGGAAAAAGATATATTATAACAAAGGTGCCAGGGGTACCACAAGAACAACTCAGCCTTTTGCTAAGATGCCATAGATGGCCTATAAATATCATATCTCTTTTCAAAGTCAGGTATTTACACTACTGGAATTTACCAGGGGTACCACAAGAACAACTCAGCCCTTTGCTAAGATGTCACATCAAGTTTCTTACATAGGTTCTGGAAAATGAACAACCCAAACACATGAATTATCAGTCTTTTAATTTGCTGAAGACAAAAAGGAGATACTCAGTTCAAGTATTAAATCAAATAAAATATTTTACAATTAGAGGAAAAATAATTCTTTGATCCGGGCAGAAATGCATTCCATAACAATGAGACAACCTATGAATGGTTTACCTTTGATATATGAGTACCAAGGCTTCTGTGCACACCGCAACATTTTAAGCATATAAAAACTCCAATGTTGGCAGACCTGAAAAGCAGTTAGTAAAAGTTAATTCACATGTTCTTTAATATATTTTACAAGTAGCTAGTTTCCTACAGCTTTATGTCATATTCACAAACACTACACCAAAAATAGTATGATAATGCCAATTAATATAAACCACAAAGTCATGCGTGAAAAAATTAAACACTTACGCCCATTTAGGATCTGGAGCATTACAATCAGCACAAAGACGATTACCACTCTGATGCAATAAATCTTTCAATTTTCTTCTACCTGTAAAAGACCTTCCAATTACTCAACTTCTAAAGAAAAACAAATGAAATTAGTTCTGCAATATCCTCCAGACCCCAGTTACACTTCATAGGCATTCTAAAGAACATTAAAGCTTCTACAGATAAGTTCAAAATTTTTTAGGGCATGTTTGGATGGAGGAGTTTGAGGATAAAGGGAAGGGAGGGTAAACGTTCTGTTTTAAGTAAGTACTCTCCTATTTGAGTTTTTTATTTTAAAAAAGAAGAGTAAAATGAGATATTATATGTAATTTTCCAATCATCCACATTCATCTTTTATAAATATTAAATAACTTTCTCAATTTAAAAAATGAAAATACACTCTCCCTTCACTTTCCATCCAAACCCCTCCATAAAAAAGTTCCTTAAAAGTCCATGCCAGAGAGAATATTTACTGATAAAGTATACAATTCTTAACCAGATAAAGTTGTCATTCATAACCATCAAGTCAATAGTCATTTCCTGAAACCCCTTGAATCTTACATGAACATATAACATTAAAAAATATCAGAAAGCTACAGGAAAATATAACCTAATAGGAGTGTTAGTAAAATCTTCTTTCTCGGCTCTTCAAGGGTGGAGGAAAAGGGAAAATGTTAGATAATAGATATCAAGAACTTCTTGGCCATTTTAGGAAAAATTGAGTTGGAATTATTATTGACACTTGGATAGATGAGTGGTCCCTATCTCTCTATCTTATCTAACAATTGCCTCAATCTAGCTGAATTCTTCAAAACAACAGATATTTTTTATTGGCTGTGTAGCGTTACTCAAAACAAAAACTCATCAGGAGCATTGAGTTTAGGAATGGGTTGTAAATAGACCAGGTAAAAACTATACAAATGCAGAAGTCATTACAAGAGCTAATGGTTAAAACATTTGTATAATATACAGGAGCAATCATTCACACTTATCTGAACAGGTCAGTAGAATGTCACTACTTTTTCTGAGCCAGCAATAATATTCTAAGTTGTAAAAACCTCACTAATATATATTATCACATTAAATATCATAAGATTACTTGAGGCAGGTCTTGCAAGTTCCATCCAGTAATTATTCTTTCACAAGCTTAAAGCCCACCAATCATCCAGGCTGCAGCCTCTACAATAGTCAAGCAAAATAACCTGGAAAGGAAGAAAGAAATATTGGTTTAAGCAAAATTTCTCATGGACACAAATTGTGCCAACAAACTGAAAACTTGATTAAATCCTATAAGTACAAAACTTAGATGCAGTTCCCTAGGTGCATTTGCCTTTTGGTACCGTTCTCTACTCAGAATTGGAATTTCACCTCAGTAATCATGTAATAAACTTCAATTCTGATGGGAAAACAGCACCAAAAGCACATTGATAACTTATGCTGACCTTTCACGAAAACCTTTATTAAGAGGACTACCAAGGTAAAACACCACCAAATGCACCTAAAGAACTAACTCTAAGTTTTCTTCACCCTGTGACCAGAAAACTTGTCCTCTTCATTCAATCTTACACCACAGGAACAAAAGAAGATTTAGATAATCAGAACCCAGTTTTTGAGGTCATTTGCAGACATTCACATTGTTTCTCTCACTGATTATATACTATGTCTGTATAGAGTAGCATAAGACACACACACACACATATATATATACATAACAAACATTGGTCCTGGTAGGTAATTGCAACTCTCCAAAGTAGAAAATAAAAACTAGAATACTGAAAACACCAACTTCTAGAATTGCTCCTCCTCACAAAACAGACATAGGAAATAAAAAAGAGGTTTTGGAGCATCCTCCATTTTCATTTTGCAAGTGATACAAATACCCAAAATAATCAAAGGAAAAAAATGAATATCGAACCCCACCTACTAAATTTTTTTTTCCTCATCAACCAAATAGCAAATTTCAGATTTTTTTACCAACAACAAATTGGAAAATGATGTAATCGTTGCATATAACAACGAGTTTGGTCAAATTGTCGATATAATAATGAATTCCAGACAGTGATAAAAGGAAAAATCAGAGGTGTAACATTTGCATGAAACGAATGAGTCTTATAATATTATGAGCAAATAAACAATAATGAAGAAAAAGAAAAGGATGATATAAATTAATGAGCATAGATAGATTTGAGATCAGAATGAAGAGAAAGTGAAGCTTACGATGAACGAAGGAATCGAAATGGCAGAGTTTGAAATCCACAGACAGAAGACGAACGATGCGAGGAAGAAGGTGGTGACTGGTGAATGGTGATGGTTTCAATGTCCGAATGGCGAATTGGACTTTTCCACCGCAACTACAAAATCTCTTCTTTATTTATTATTTTATTTTATTCGTGTTACCTTAATATATAATTTATGTTCGTCTATTTCCTAATAAAATGTTTTCTACTTTTCTATGTCGTGTTTAGACATAATATTCCTTTCATTCCGACTATCCAACGTATCTCACTGGTCTCGGTTCAAATTTATAAAATAAGTTTTTTTAAAATAATTATATTGAAAATATGATTTTAAAAAAAATAAATTGATTATTACACATTTATTTTTAAATACTTATATATTAATAAATTCATTATAACCTATTTATCTAAAAAATCATCAATAAAAATATCTTAAATTATGTAAAAATTTTAAAATAAAATTGATAAATAATAAATAAAATTTTAATAACGGGTACCGAGACCGATATAAAATTGATAATGACATTCTCATTCCCAACACCAATTAAAAAGTTAAATAATCCCCACATCTATACTTAATCAACTTAGATATGATTAACAACAGTCATGATGAATTCACACAAATACCTATATATACAAATTTTGATGCCATGCCAAGTAATGTCTTATCTTTTTATCTCATTATCTTGATAGAATTATTGTAACGTAGAAAAATAAAATTGAAAATAATTCTCACCTTTATATAATTAAAAAAAAACTAACAAAAAAGGGGTTAAAACTAAAATTTTAGTGTTTGAATAAGTATTTTTAATTTTGGAAATACTACAATAATAAAAAATTTGAAAGGTAAATTTCTTAAATTACAGGATGTTATGTTATTAAGCTCGACTATGTTATGAGAGATATTATTCACTAAGGATATTATTAATTTTTGTACTAATTACTTAAAAAAATGTGCTGACAAAAAAACTTAAAAAATGTATTTAAGATCATTTTTAATTAATTAATGCGATACAAATTTTACATTAACAGTATGTCAAAAATACTATAATTATACATTCATCTTTTTATCAAAACTGTCCAAACAATATGAATCATGTCAAAATTACATTTTAAATAAAAGTATTCAGCCATAAACCAATTTTTAGTAAACTCATTTTTAATCAAAATAAAATTTATAAAACTACGATAAATTAATGAAATCAAGTTTACAAACATTAGTTCGTTGTGACACACATTAAGTCTATTAAAATTTTGATGAGAACTAATATATAAACAATGTGTCTTTCAAATAGTTACTAAAAATAATTTATTCTACAAAATACAACAAAAGACTTAATTAAGTAACAGATATTAAAGACGTGACTATGGGTTGAGTTTAGCCATTTAAGGAAACTTCTTTTCTTGGATGATATCGTCGGCAAAATTAAATGCTCAACCTGGTCAAATATAGGTTAGTTCGAGTCATTGTCACAAAATTAAAACAAGTTTGTTTTTTCTAACAAATATTAAAATAAAGGCTAAATTAAAACAAGTTTGTTTTTTCTAACATATATATGTTTTATCCTTATAATTATGTCTAACTTAAGTTTTACTTTTTATATTTTTTTCATAAACACAGACATTCCTTATAAAAGGAAAAGATAAAAATTGATACTCAGTAATAAACCAAAATAAGTACCAAAAATAAATTTCATAAATAAATAGAGAAACAAAAGTAGTACTATAATTTAACCAAAACAAAAGCTTAAATTTTTTTTATAAAACCAAAATTTTCTTTAGACCAATAAAATGGGTACATAGGTAACTACGTAGTAAGTCCTAACGAACATCTGACACATTCATCAATGTTAGAACTTAGAAGTATGAAAAGAAAATACAATAGAATCGAGAAATTTTTGACCTACCAATAGAAAGGTGACACATGGTGATACTGATGATAAGCATATGACAAATTAGTGTATAAGGAGATAAGAAAGCTAAGGTCCAAACAAGTAATAATTTCTCTTAATTAGGAGAACACTAACATGCATTTAATTCAAACAACTCCTCACTTTCATTTCATGGCTAACTATTCCCACTCTCATATCTGCCAATGTCTGAGTGGCTTGCTGAACTTCCGGCGACATTTTTCAGTCATAATTGCCGAAAAGCGCCACAAGACCGGCCAAGAGTTGGCGGAGGAAGTGTTGTCCTTGGCACAAGGCCTACTCCACCTTGGGCTCACACCTGGTCAAGTGGTTGCCATCTCTGCTTACAATAGGTACCTTTTGTTTTGTCTTAGAATTTTCTTTTACAAGTTTTAATGATGAAGTTTATTTAATCAATCATGCATATAAACCACTTTTCTCAATCTTTGAAGCCCCTTGAGTTATCCCTTTAAAAATATATAAATGACTCTATATTATGTTTCAAACAATTTGTTATGAATGTCACCTCGACAAAAATAAGTAATTTAATGTGGTTCTTAAGTCATGAAACTCATTTAATTAATAGTAATATATTTTAAAAATTATAAGATTGATTTGATAGTTAAAGAAAATTAAGAAAGAGATTGTCATTTATCAATAAAAAAAACTGTAATACATCTTGTTATAAAATTAAATTATTTCATATTAAAAGAATATGAGGGGTGGAACTTTATGTACTTTCTTTTCTGGAGCAAGTACAACATTTGGTTATGCTTCTCTTCTAGTTTCAATTTCCTCCCCCGGTTCCCTTCCGGTGCTATGTGCTGAGAGTTTGAGATGATGATGATGTGGGCACACGAGTCTTTCCTAATTAAGGTCAAACAAAGCAATAAATTTATAATGTGAAATGTCTACAACTACAAATACAATTTTTTCCAACTTCTGATTCTTTTTATAGTTTTTCAAACTTCTGATTGACATTTTTTATTATTTTTTGTTGAACCTGAAAACAAAAGAGGAGCCGACTTATTTATTGAGAATGGTATCAGATTGTACTTGATAATGAAACAATATTAAAAAAATCAATAGGTGTACTGTATTGCTTCTTATCCTTGTCTATAATGGAATGTTTTCGAGATAGGTATATGTATTTATGTCTTACGAGCAATTTCACCTGCATTTTTTTTTCTCTCTGTTAATGCAAAGACTCTGTAATTTAAAATATTAAAATGCTTATTCATGTCTTCCTTGTTTCTTAATATTTCTTATGGGCTTACCCAACTCCCCTAAGAGGCAGTAACTCCCTTGCAACAAATATTGTTGTACTAAGAGAGTGAGAAGTACATGAAATTGTAAACTGTGAAGTAAGGATTTGTTGTTGTTGTGTAATCTATAAACACATGATCCTATCCTATGAAACAATCTAGTTATTGCTAGTTCATCAATGATTTTATGGATGATAGATAAAGTTTTTTTTTTTTTCTTTTTTCAGTGAAAGGTATCTGGAGTGGTTATTAGCCATTGCATTTGTTGGAGGAATAGCTGCTCCTCTGAACTATCGCTGGGTGAGTAATTTTTCTGTAGACTAGATTGCATATCTTTGGCCTTAGTATTTCTTTTGACAAACACCATCATAAAACCATCTTCATGCTAATATGGCATTTTAGAGCCATGTTCAATTGACCTCCTCCTCATTCATTTTGCACATAATTACTCTAGCTCACCACACACCACTTCCTATTTACCTTAATATGTTTTCAGCCTTCTTGTTTTTGTTATTTCATCTAGACATTGTCTTTTCCCACAAACTATATATTTCATATACTTATCATAATAAAGTTATGCTTAACAAGTATTTTCTCCTGCAGAGTTTTGAAGAGGCAAGATTAGCAATCAATGCAGTGAACCCATTGATGTTAGTGACTGATGAGAGCAGTTACGCAAGGTACTCAAAACTCCAGCAAAATGATGTTCCATCTCTGAAGTGGCATATTTTGTTGGATTCCCCTTCCTCGGATTTTACTAAGTGGAATGGTATGAACATTATACACCATTGTAAAAATTATACACGAAACCTTTTTTTTCCCTTGAACGATTCTTGTAACTCACTGCTTTTACTTCTTTGCAGTGTTAACTGCTGAAATGCTTAAGAGGCATCCTGTAAAACTTCTACCATTTGACTACTCCTGGGCGCCTGAAGGCGCTGTCATAATATGCTTTACTTCAGGTTCAAGATTCTCAGTCAGTTTACTCCATTTCCATACTATCTCAAACTATGCACGTGTAATGAATTAATTTGCAAGCTAGATTGAATAATTTACTGGGTCAAATATTTGTTAAAATAGAATTTATATGATTGTTGAAAGTAACTAATGGATGCAATATTTGTTCCCTTTAAGATATAGAAACTTCTTTAACTGAGAGGAATTTACATTTTAAGGTTGATTTATGCGTGCTATGTGAATAAATGTAATGGAGCTGATTGACTTTTTAAGGTACTAAATGAAAAAAAGAGCTGTAAGATTTTAAGTTAAAGTTTGTTCAATAAACTTAAAAATTGTGGCCAATTTGATTTTAGTTCTAGACTTTTAGTAAAAGAAATATTCAATGTTTCCAAAATTTCTGTTTACATGCTAGTTGAAGATAAATGTTTTTGAAAGGCTAGTTGCAAATAATTAGGAGTTTGAAATATATGATTTAAGGAGGTTGCTTTCAACGCCACTGGCATGACTTTTTAGTACTAGTGTATGTGCTACTGTTTAAATATTACTATATGGGTGTTTATTTTTAATCACATATATCTCCTCTTTTTGTTTCCTGAAATTGTTGTGTTCTTGACTCAAGGAACTACGGGAAAGCCTAAGGGAGTCACCCTTAGTCATGGAGCTTTGATCATACAATCCCTAGCCAAGATTGCCATAGTTGGCTACAATGAGGATGATGTATGTCATTCTGTGTTACACAAGGCTATCAATATTAAGATTTTGGATTTGGCTCCTCTTAAGTGAGCAAAGATAAAGTAAGCAATTTCAATCATTGATGAGAAACTCAATTATTGATATCACATTCATGATTTGTTAAGTATGTGCACGTAATATTGATTGTTAATTTTCTCATCAAAGACTGAGATTCTCACTTTACATTCTAAAGTGATTTGCTCATCTCGGATCCCAAGATTTTACAGGCGTGCAAGTTACATGGTAAATCCAGCTGAAACAGCTGAAGGATAATTAAGTTCTCCATGTTATGCCATTTGTTCTGTAACAGGTCTATCTGCATACTGCTCCATTATTCCATATTGGTGGCTTGTCATCTGCCATGACCATGCTTATGGTTGGAGGTTGCCATGTCTTGATGCCAAAGTTTGATGCAGAATCCGCTGTTGATGCCATAGAGCAATATGCGGTGACATCTTTTATCACAGTTCCTGCAATAATGGCTAGTCTGATTTCTATAATTAGGTATATTCCAGTGTCAAATAGGAACTAAACTTTGTCCTTTTTCTGTAACAAAGATTATCACATTATATTTTATCTAAGAGCAATTTAATTTATAAAATAAATTATTGCTAAATTAGCATTCCAATAATTTACCTACTGTAAAACGAAATATTATTTTACCTGCTCAACATATTTCATCACTGTTATCACAGGCTTACTATTTTATACTAAACAATGTCCTAAAGTTGTCATTTTTGTGGGGCAAACTCTGTCTTCTGTGTAAATGTTTTGTTCTCTTACCTTATGTAAAAACCAAGTATCAGAGTTTAGAAATATGTTGTTTTACAATTATTCTTAGTCTTCATTTGACGTTTTAATATATTTAGGCACAAAGAGACCTGGCAAGGGGGAGACACTGTCAAGAAAATTCTTAATGGGGGTGGAAGCCTCTCACATGAGCTCATCAAGGACACTAGCATATTCTTCCACAAAGCTAAACTTATTTCAGCTTATGGTAGGTCTCTCTTATCCCAATGTTGGCTAAAAGAAACTTTATTGACTAATTTTAGATTGTAAAAGCTTACATGTGAAATCACATATACACGAACATATTTTTACATGTAAGTGCTTTTAGGTTGACAGATAGTTTAATCCACAAAATAAGAATAAGAAAACCTGTGCAACTAGCTGAAGAAAAAGATATAAGTAGACATCTAAAGAGAGAGCTGATAAAGAAATACTGGAGAAGAAAGAAAAGGAAGAAAAGAACTTTGAGGGAATTGCCAAATTTGTATCCAACAATCAATAACATAATGAGAAGAAGTAATTTGCAACAGGACCTATGAATAAACAAATTGGAGACATGCTTCAAGTGATCAGTTCAACTGTGAAATGATTGAACGAACCATATTGGAAGCCAAAATCAAATGATATCCTTAATTTCTTATTAAGAGATTAAAGCAAGTCACTGATTATTGAAAGACCTATTAATTAGATGTGCCTAGAAACTGAAATCCTTTGCACCTGTTCCCACTACTTTAATTCCTTCTTTTATTAAGATCCTCCTTTATTCTATGTAGTACTAAAAATGTATGGTAAAACAGAAAGCTGGAGAAGATTAGCTTAACAAAGGAAAAAACAAACTAACAAACAGTTTTAAGTCTACATTGAAGAATGTATGTTCCTGCTTTTTTGCTATGACAAGTCAAACATCTTGCCCTTTTCGCCTTTTTATTTTATTTTTATATGTTTACTCAACACAAGTGAAATTTAAAAAGACAAGAATTTAAAAAGTATGAAGACAAGTGAAATTTGACCTTTTTAAAATTTCTGTGTCTTGTGTATAATAGATGGAAATTTACTGGTCTTATAGTTTTTTGTCTGTTTCATTTATCAAAGGGATGACAGAGACATGTTCTTCATTGACATTCCTGACACTCTATGAGCCAATGCATGAAACAACAAGCCAGTCCCTTCAAGCATTTGGTGTGGCAGGATCAAAGCTCATTCACCAGCAACAAGGTGTTTGTGTTGGCAAGGCTGCACCACATATAGAACTAAAGATAAGTGCAGATGCTTCTGGTCACATTGGGAGAATTCTAACTAGAGGACCACATATAATGCTAAGGTATTGGGACCAAACTCTCACAAATCCATTAAATCCGAATAATGAAGCCTGGCTTGACACAGGTGACATTGGATCAATTGATCATTATGGTAATTTGTGGCTCCTTGGTCGAACAAATGGTCGAATCAAGAGTGGTGGGGAGAACATTTACCCTGAAGAGGTAATAGAAGTGTCACTACATGTTGGCCTTATCATAAAGAACAAATTTAAACCAAAAGAACATGCTGCATTACTACAATTTTTATCCTTAAAAAGGGACACATTTTTTCGTACATTATGAATCATAGTTCTCATATCATGAATAAGACACCAACATAATAAAAAAAGGTTAATGGTACTTACCTTGTGATGCCATTGTTTCCTAGTTAATTCGAATCCATTTGAATGCTTCTAAATAAATTTAATTATAGGATAGAGTCTTCCACCTCTTCTTACTCAAACTTTTTAAAGAAAGCGAAAATGAGACCTACCTTTTTCATGAAGTGTTACAACTTACAATTGTTTATTCCTTTCCATTCATGAAGTATCATGCTTATTCAAACTATAAACTTTTATGAAGAGTTGAAATGTTTTCACCCATCACAAATCCATTCAACTATAGGCTATACTTTTCAAGTATGCTCACTGTGTGATGTCCAATATTCATTGATCACAGGATGGATATTTAAAGACAACATTTCAACCAATGTTTTAATAAAATTTCAGACACATACAAGTAATGTAAAACATTTCTACTTTGCATGTCAGAAGTTCATCGTTTCTTGTTTCTTTTGCTCAGTTAAATGCTTATCTTACTTGGTTTATGGTATTTACAACTCCATAGAAGTGTGAATATATTATTTGTTTGAAGTAGGTTGAGGCAATTCTACAACAACATCCAGGGATTGCAAGTGTTGTTGTTGTGGGAATCCCAGATGCTCACCTGACAGAGATGGTAGCAGCATGTATCCAACTAAGGGAAAATTGGCAATGGTCAGAGCAGTTGTCTGCTTCAAATGAAGAGTTTCTCCTATCTAGAAAGAATCTTTATCAATATTGTTTAGAAAATCATTTAAGCAGGTGTTTCTCTAAAATCCATGTTTGTTAAATATGTAAGATACTACTTTGGTTGAGGGAAGCAAATATGTAGCAGTGGATTAGTGCTGATTTCTTTTGATTCTCCTTTCAGGTTTAAGATACCAAAAACGTTTATTGTATGGAGGAAGCCATTTCAACTCACCACGACAGGGAAAATAAGAAGAGACCAAGTCAGAAAAGAAGTTATGTCTCAGCTGCAATCTTTGCATAGTAATCTTTGAATATACCATACTTCCATTGGCCCTTAAACAACCAATGCATGCTTCAACATATGTTTCTTAATGCCAAAGATGAAGAATGGCTTGAATCCATAATACCAATATTGCAATGATTCCTCAGGTATACGGCCTCATGTGAAAATGTTGATCAATTCATTGAGTGACACATTAATTGAGTACAATTTTGTATCTCTGAAAATTTAGTAACCGCACACATTCTTTCTCCCCCTCTCTTGTTCTTATTCTTTATTCAACATGCTGTCTTCTTCGTGTACTTTTTATTTTATGGGCAATGTTAATTGTTAGTTTGTAAGTTTTAGTTAGTGGAAGAAATCGAACCCTAAGTATTTTTCTTCTTTTTTAATCTCTCAACCTATCTTATATCTCTGTCCACTTTGTGTACTAAACATGTGTTAAACACGTGTTTGGTTCAATTTAATTTTAAAGAAATAAATGCTTCTTTTCTTTTAATTACTGAGAAAAAATTAAAAAAAAAAAGTGATTTTATTTCTCACTTTAATTTTTGTCAAACATACGTTATCTTTTAAACCAAAATAATCAAGGATTAAACAAATGTAAATGATTGTGATTTGTGAACGAAGATGTTAGGATGGACTTAGAGAAACCTAAATAAACCCTTAAACCTAAATAGTTAAAGGACTATGTAGGATGGAGTTAGACATATCTTTTACAAATAAATTAAATTAAATTATAGTTTTGGTTATATTTGTTAGAATAACATAATGTTGACACTTGAATAATTATTATTCATTGATTGACATTATTTAGGATTATATAAGTATATTCAAATTTATTTATCATCATGAATGAAAAATATAAATTTTATGTTTATTCTCTTTATAGCTTTAATGGCAGTCTCTTAGAAACTTTACTGCTAAGTGCTAACTTATACTACTATATATGATAGCAGACATTAAACAAGATAAGCATGTATGAGGACAGATTTGATAAATTTTTACGTATTGAAGCTAAATTGAAAATCCGTGACACATACAAGCACCAAAGTATAAATCTTATTTTCATCGATAAATATTAACTTTTGTTAGGAGATTCGAACCGGCGAAATATAAACCTTATTAGTTGCTATTGACAAAAATACAAACACTGCATGGTTCATCGTAGTCGCTTAGTCACTTGAAAAGTTATCCTCATATAATACTAGCACATTGAACCTCGGATTCTGTCATTCTATCACCCAAAAAAGCTTTGTTATCCTCAGAAACAAAAAAAAAAAAAACTTTGGATTCCATAGCACGTTGGATGATGGCACATTGGCACCTCTCGAAAAGTTTGGCATATATTCATGGATTTGCAAAAACGTTGTATGATGGCAACTCTCACGAGGTGCCTTTCAACCTTTTCGGCTTTTCAATTTTTTCCATTCCTTTGCGATTAAGGATAGATTGTGATGGAACACTCCCTGTTAAAAAAATGTAATCCAAAATACTCCAACTTCATCTTCCTATTTAATTTTATAGAAATGTTGAATAAAAAGTAAATACATTAATTTATAACATGTTTGGTTTAAGGAAGGAAGTGAACAAAAATGAAAAGTGTGATAATATGTTAGATACTTGGATTGTTTGGTGTGTGAGCAACTAATAGGAAAGTAAACAAATATGTATATAAAATAATATAAATCTCTTTAAAAAATGAAATGTAACATAGATAAGACTACTTGTGTTTTTTTTTTTAATCTAAAATAACCTTCTTACTTGATTAACTTTTCAATTTTGAAGGAAGTCATCTCTGGATATGACTCTCATCACATGTTTATTTTCTTTTCTTTCTTTGTTAAGGTCCTTTCAAACAATGAAAATAATCATTTTTTTTATAGTTTGCATTCCTTCCTACTAATTAAGGATGTTTGAATTAAAGTTTGAAAACTTTTAGATCTTCTCACCGAAAATCCAAAACATATTCTAAATCTTTTATTCTCCTTTTCACTTAAACAAAAAGACCATTAATGTCAGGAAAGATTTGTAGGAGGGTTTAGATTATTCTAAAAACTACTAGTAACACATTATTTTGAATATACTTCGGTAGTGACTGATATTTAATTTATTAAAATTAATTATTTTTATAAATTTCACTTCTTTATTAAAGGTGTTAGTGGATGGGTTGTGATAAATTGATCTATTTAAATATTCTTGAAATTTGTAAATTTGATACAGTCAATTTTATGAACTCAAAATGACTTGATCAAGACCAAACAACATTTAAGACAATACTTAATTAACCTGACTTGTTGACAAGATATATTAATCTTAACATCATATATAACTAAATCATAGAATTAAAGATTTATGCAATCACAATTAAGTTATACTACATAATTTACAATATAAGATAAATTATATTGATATAATATAATATTAGACAAAACATTATTTATTAAATTAATAAATTATATTATCAATCCATAATTAAAGAATTATGCTTCTTTAAAAGAATATATAATATTAGTTCAGGTTGAGATGACTCAAAGTATAGCATGAAGTTATCCTCAAAATATAAGATATTGTTTCTTAAACACAAACCTATAAAAAGTTCCTTAATCGGGTTAGATTGGTGAGACAAGGCCATGAGCATCCCCACTTCCTACCTAGTAAATCTCTTATAATTTAATAAATTTTAATTAATAGTAATAAACAATATAAAAAAATATTAGATACTATGTTGATAAAATCCTTCTTTCCTTGAAGTTTTTGTAACTATAAATTACATAAATTATATTAATAATTATATTTCATTTTTCTTTGATTTAAAATGATTATTTTTTTTGTGTGAACCAAGGCATTGGGTGAAAATCAATGATTATTTCTTTAATGTATTGAAATCTGTTTAAAGAATTGATATATTTTAATATATGTTTTTTTCCATACACACAAATTATAAATCATACTCATAACCACATGATTAAGAAACAATTGATTAGTTTTTTTTTTACTTTGTGACTTCTTGCACTTTTTTTTTTATAAAAAAACAACACATTTTTTTCTTATTTTTAAATGAAAGTCAAACACAATTTTTTTAAAAATAAAAGTAACAAAAAAAGATATCAATGTACTGTGTAAAAAAAAAACTAAGTGTAGCATCACTAAATTCATAAAAGTTAAACATTTTTTATTATATATAGATGAAAATACGGTGTCATGTATGCACGTGGTATGAGTCGGTCCTGATAATAATAGGTTGATATCATATCACATGTGTTAGGTACAACATGGGACACAACAATTTGTATTGACATAGAATATCTTCTTTAGTGTATAAAGATGAAAATATTTTAAATACTATCATTTGGACCTTATTGTCTAACCCATATTAGGCACGACTTGACTTATATCTAAATTTTTTTAATAACATATGTCAAGTTTGTTTGTAAAGAAAAAACTTATTAAAAAAGCTAAGTTTTAGATCTGGTAAAAAGATTATTAGGAACCGTTTGAATGATTGTGAGTTTTTTATTTTTTATTTTCAAATATATTTTCAAAATAAAATATGTTTGATAAAAATAGAGTTGAGATAATTTTTTTAACTTAATTTTAAAATATTCTTACATTTGTTTTGAAAACAAATAAGAATTATAAATTTAATTTTTAATTTTAAAAAATTACATTCTTATATTTAAAAATGACTCTTAGAAATATCACCACTAATATATTATTATTATTATTATCATTGTCATCATTATTTTGCACATGAATACTATCAATCATAATTGTTACTAGAATTACCACTACCAACAACATTGGTATGTCACCAAAATCAAACCAAAAAATTATTAAGGGATGAAAATTTAACACTTAATAAAAAAGGGGTGAAGAAAAAATAAAGGACATTATTTTCTTTTAAAACTTGAAACGCGAATAGTTA
Source organism: Glycine soja (assembly GCF_004193775.1). Taxonomy (NCBI): domain Eukaryota; kingdom Viridiplantae; phylum Streptophyta; class Magnoliopsida; order Fabales; family Fabaceae; genus Glycine; species Glycine soja. Next base: position 1,951,980 of record NC_041010.1, read on the forward strand.
ATTTGTTTAAAAAAAATTAAAGGGAAGCAAAAGTAAAAATAGATGTTGAAAAGAAAAAATAATGAAAAATATAAATGTGTGATATTCTCAACCTATAATTGGTGGGTTGTCTCATAAGCAAATAAAATAAAATACATAAAGTGACTATTAGAAGAGGAAGGGCGATGGAAAAAAAAGTTGCCTATAAATGTTAGGAAGTTTTTGCATTTTATGGGGGCGGATACCCCTGTAGTATTGCACTTAGTTTTTTTCTTGACCATCTTTATCATTATTGACATGGTTATGATTATCACTAGGTATTGTTATTGTCATTATCATATTATAAAAATATATTCTTAAATTAATTTTAATATAATTAAAACTAAAAAAAGAAGCTCTTATTTATTTGTTAAAAAACAATACATTATCATTATTTTGTTGAGTTAAATTTTTATTATACTATTTTAAAATTATATACTTATTAACTTACTTAAGAACTTAGACCAATTAAACTAAGTGTGACAATCTTTTCAAATTTTTTATAAAATATAGTATTTCTTTAAATTAGTCCAAACTTTTGGAAAATGAATTTTTTAAATAATACTAATGGTAATCAAACTTTTTTTGTGTTGATGTTGGGTTGAATTAATAAATAATGTGTGACACAATATAATAGTGATAATAAAAAATTATTAAAAAATAGCAATAAGTTAATGATAATGTGATACACTTATTATTAGATCAGATTCAGAATTACATCTTAAAATTCACCAGAAATCAGGCAGTGAAATTTTACTGATTTACCCCTCCAAAAACTTTTTCTCCCAAGTTGGGAATTGAAATTTGAGACATAAGCCAACAGAATGGAACATGAGGATAATGCTGGTGGGCATGATTGTTAAACAAATAATTGCTATGCATGTCTTGTGGGACACTTGATTGGTACGTTGGGATTTCTTAATTTTTTTTTTCTGGTCACCATTTTCTTTGCAATAATTAATTAACAAAATATTTAGTATGCCCTTTCTCTCAACTTGCCTTCTCAAGATAGTATAAAATGGAGCACATCTAATCTAACTACAAACATTTATATACACGATGCATAACTTCTATAATATGATAAAGAACCGTTATCCAATAGAAGTGTAGAACATACTTTCTCATTTCTTCCAAGCATTCTCATAATTAAAATCAAACCTTACTGTGACTTAAGATTGGATTGCCACTTTTTTCATTACTAAAAAAAATATTGATGTATTTAAATTTGTTTAGTATAATTTGAATCACGATAAAAGATTATGATATCAATAACGGAAATATTATTTTCACGATAAACAAAATTATAAAAATGATTATTGAAAGTTAATAAACTATTTTTAGTTAAAATTTTCATTTTATTTTCTACAGTTAATTAATTAGTTAATTATTTTGTTCACAAAGACAACTAGTACAAATAATTTTTATATTTTTTGTGTTTTTATTATAAAATATGATTTTCTTAAAATCAAATGAAACAAATTAGTTTAAAGACATTTTTATCTCTTATATATAAATATAAAACTTATTTTGTATAGTTTACATCTTAAAATAAACTACTTATTCACAATCAGTCTAAACACACTTATTTTCACAACTTAAAGATATTTCAATTGACTTTAAGTATTGAAATTGGCTTCATTTTTTGTTTTAACGACAAGTGTTTTAGTGACAAAAATGCTTTAAATATACTTTGAACTTTGAAGGGAAAAGGATAAGCATGGGTTGCTAGACAGCTATATAATGACTATCACTTTCATTTCTTCCCAAAAAAACATTTCTTCAGATGGAATCCAACCAACGAATCGCAACGAACAAAAGTATAATCAAATTTTACAACTTTAGTTAGTCAATGGCCATATACAAACAAAGTGGGCAACACATATTCTCTATCACTTTAACTTTTATTATTATAATGAAATGATATATAATCTAATGAATTTAATTAAAAATTTGATTCACTTTAATGTGAGTTTCTTTCATCTTTCAGCTAAGTATTCCCAATAGTTCTTGTAACAGAACTGATATCCTTGTCACCTTATAGACAAGAGACATTATTAAGAATTACTTTTTTTCGTGATATGATGCTTAACATATTCTTATTTATAAGTATAATTCGTTTGTGTTATATTAAATAATAAAACGTCAGAATTAACTTTTATAATTATTGTGTATCATAAATTTATTGATTTATATAAAATTTGTTTAAAAGTTATATTAACATTAATTATTGTGTATGATAATGTAATTTTTTTACACTATATATCCACTAAACTCTTAATTTTGAGTAAATTCAAAATTTGTCCTTGAAAAAATTGAAAGTAAATAATTTTATTTTTTAATAACTTAATTTTTATAGTTATTCAATGTTAAATTGTTGCGTATGTATGTACGGTAATAATTTAACTTTTATAATAATTATATTAAAATAATTATGCTTTTTTATTGGTTGATAATGTAATTTTTTATAAATATTATATGTATTTTTTTTATAAGAAATAATCCTCTTCAAGATCGTTGATTAAGTTGAAAATAAAATGTTCTAATTTTCTTTATAATGAGTATTTAAATATAATATTTTTTAAGGAAAAGTACTCAAATATACGTATGTATTGTAGATTAAAATATATAATTTGGAAGATGAGATGAGTACGTTTGCTTTGTTTTCTATTTAAATTTCAATTACCAAAGTATTTTTTAATAGGTTTCCTAGTTTTTTTTACGTACATAATATGTTCCCTAGTTTTAAAAATTTGAATATGAAACATAGAAATTGTTTTTACAAATCTTTAAAAATAAGAAACAAACTGAAAACAAGATAGGCGACAAATTCATAATTAAAAGTAGGATATAAAATAAAAATAAAAAATATTTTCTCAAGGTAAACAAATGCATTTTCTCAATTAGACTTCTTTTTTTGTTTTTTTCCATTTGGACTACATTTTGCATGCATACTATCCTCACGACTAGGCAACAAATTTCTCCCAATTATTTTAAGTTACTCTTATTTTATCTTTATTTGAATACTTTATATTTTTAATTACTTGTTTATTTCAAACTACTTGTTTTAAAATTAAATTTCAATAATATTTTTTTGGAAAAAATCATATATAATTAAAAATAATCTTATATCACAATTTAAGTTATTCATTATAAATTTAAAATATAATTTATAGATCTAAAATACTTATTTATTATAAATAATATAAATTTATATAATAAAAAATATTTTTGTTACAAATTTAATTATATAAAATCAACATTTTTCAGCACATCATACAAATTAAAATATCATCAAAGAGTCTAACTCTTTTGTTCAATAAAATGAGTTGTTCTAAATCCCTATATCAAAACATATCTCTCATCAAATACTTATAAAAATATTTATAGATTATTCATTAATAAAATCATAACATTGTTGATAAAAACTAAAATACCAAATTATAATATTCCAATAAATTAATTTTTTTTTATATTGATATAAATGGTTAAGAAAAGTGAAGTCAACTTACTGCTAAAAGTAATTAATAATAATAACGAGCATTATTAATAATTAATAATAATGAATACATAGGGTATTATTGAGATGGTGACCTTGTAATTTCGTGGTTAACCGGGGGTGTATTTTACCTACCCGTCTCCCGCTCTTAACCAAAATCTCTCTTTGTAGCTGCAAACTTTTCCACCTTCTTCTTCTTCGTCTGCTAAACCCTAAAAAAGACCACTACCACAATTCAACCCTGCCTCCTCGTACACTCGTGTGAATCTCCAAACATTTTTCCTGTCGCCTCGGGATTCTCCAACACCTTCTTTTGTCCGCTAATTCAACCTCATACGCGCCCGCACACGATTTTCTTGTAAGTTTCTCATGCCCTTCATTCTCTCAGTTTTCAACTGCTTCTAGAACCTTTCATCTGCATTGGACCTTCAGCTAAATGCCGCTCAATCTTGATTTTTTTTTACTCTCCCTCAAATTTCAGCTCATGGGTCATTTTTGGTTCAGAAATTTACGTTAGTGAAAGGATTTTTTATTCTGTTTCATTGTGTTTGTTATTGAATTCCGCCTCAATGATTTTGGAAGTCTATCACAGTCAAAGGGCATGAGTGAAGTTTTGATTTTTTCTTTCTTTCTGGGAAGTGGGTCATAACTCTCACAGTACCATTTTTTGTTTGATTTCAAAATTTGAATCATGTCTTTTTTTTTTTTGTTTTTTGTGCAACTTTTTTTTTCTGGCTCTGTATGGTAATTTTATTAATTGTTTTGGGTTTCCTACTTTGGCAGGTGGTGTGTAAGATTTAAGGGTTTGTTTTGAGCTTTTGTTTTGAATGGACCCAAATTGCTGATTCTTGTTTATAGAGGGAAAAAGTGGCAATGGAGAGCTCTGCTGCTATGGAGGGTGGTGACAGGATTTACGATAATGGTAAAGACGATGCGAGTGTGGGCGATCACTTTGACATACTTAAGGATATGGACTCCTTTCTGGAGGACCTCGATGAGCGGTTGACTATATCTAGGATGGTGAGTGACTCTGTCATTAAGGGCATGGTTAATGCTGTTGAGGACCAGGCGGCTGAGAAAATTGCTCAGAAAGAATTGGAGGTGGTTGGGCTAAAGAAAATGCTAGACAGGTTTCGTTTGGGTTCAGATGAAACTAAGACATTCTGGTCTTTGGTACATCGTCATGAACCTGATGAAGCTGCTATGCATCAGTTTCCAGATAGTGTTGTAGGGCATGACAGATGTATAATGTCTGTAGATAGTCTTCAAATTGCAGTACATGAGCAGTTAAATCAGCTCGGGAAGGAAGTAAATAAAATTAGGGGGGCTAGTTCCATCAGAAGAATTAGTTCAGGTTCTGATTTGGTGGGTTTAGGTGGTATTCTGCAGGAGAATATGCCGGAAAAATGGATTTATGTCGATAAAGCTTTTGAAAGCCTTAAAGATACCCTAGACACTTTCTGCAGAAGGATGGAGGATATGGATCAGTTATCAAGGGCATCGCTTTCTGAATGGCAGCAGGAGCAGGACTTTCGTTCAGAAATTGAACGGATGGTGATCGGCAATGGTATCTGGGGTTTGCAACAGAAGTTTGAACAGAAACTGTTGGACCTCTATGACTCTGAAAGTAGAAATTGTTTTAACCAATATAAAGAGATCTCAAGTTTGCGTCAGGAATTGGATGCAATTTTTAAAACACTATCTGTTTCTGAAACTGGGCACCTTCTTTCTCATGGATCCTTGGAGAATACTGAGGAATGGTGTCATAATAAGAGGGTTGACCATTTCCACGTGAAGCTTTCATCAGAACCTTTATCACCCTCAACTATTGAAGAAAATGGCAAACAGGAGGAGTCAAATATTAACAAGCCTGAGAATTTGGATTCAGCCTCACTAAAGCACATGTCTAAAGAAGATTTGGTTACTTATATTACTAAAATGAGAAGAAACCATGAATCTCAGGTGCAAGAGAAGACTGAAGAGAATTTTTGCCTCAGGCGGGAACTTTTGAATTTGAAAGAAAGAGGTTCTTCTTTTCCATTGAAGAAGGACAAGGAGTTTGAGCTGTTGAAGAAAAAAATCCCTGATGCCATCTCAAAATTGAATGAAATCCTTGATGAAAATGAGAAAGTACATCAATTCAGTGAAAACATTGAATCTCTTAGCAGTTTAAAGGATAGATTGGACTTCTTACAATCGGAGAATCATCAACTGAAGGACACACTATCAGATAAGAAGAAGGAATTTAAGAGTCTATCTTCCCAGCTTTCTGCTTCTGTGGAAAAATTGTCACAGCAACAACTGACACAGAAAAATTTGTTACAAACCATTCAGAAGCTTAAGGATGATATAGAGGATGCACATACTCAAGTTTCAATAATTCAGGATGTATATAAATGTTTCTTTGAAGATATTGTGAGTGAGTTTAGATGCAGCACTGAAGAATTACATATGGAGAATAGTTTCATGCAAGAAATATATGAAGTAATATTCAAAGAAGCTTCCCACAGTGCTCAAGCTTCTAGTGGGTTGGGAATTGAGGAAGCTGAAATGGAGTCAACTATTTTGCAAGGGCAATTAGATATTAATCATATTATATTTAAAGAAACATTGGTGAATGCAGGTGAAGCATTAAAATTGGAAAGTGCTGAGAAAGAGAAACTAAAATATGAAATGCTTATGATGAAATCAGTAGTGGAGGAAAAGGAAAAGTTAATCCAAGGAATAGTAGATGCTTTGGTTCTAGAAAAACAAAAAACGGAGTCTGCCTCTGAACAGCGTAACAGTTTAAGAGCTGAGATAGTTCAGCAACATAAATTAATTGCTGAGAAAAGTAAAGAATTGGATGTCACTAAGGGTAACCTGGTGGCAGCTTTGAAGGAAATTGAACAAGACAAGGAGCAAGTGCAAGAGCTACGTCAAAATCTTGAACAAAGAATGATCAAGCTTAAAGAAACTGATGAAGAAAAAAGAGTGCTTTGTGCTCTTACACAAAAGCAACAAGAAGCACTAAAACTGATTGAGGCAAAAGAAAGGGAAAGCAGGAAGCAAATGGAATCAACCATTAATCTCATCCATAAATTGTTGGCAATGATTACTGATTTTGAAGCTAGAGTAAATAAAGATATTTCAAGAAATTGTTTGAGGTATGCAATAATTGTGTTGAGGTCCTTTTTTTATTTATTCAATATCACATTAATTTATGATAAACCACCGTATCTATGATTGTTTCTCTGTTTTAAGCTATTTTATGTGGTCTTCTATTGATGTAAGTGTTTAAGCTTATGTGAACCAGCAAGTACATCAGGTGTGCAATTAGCTTTGGATTATTCTGAATGTGATGTGCATCTAATTGATTGAAGGAATAATTTGGTCAATCAACTTCGATATTTTTTGTTTTTAAACCCTTTTTTGAATTTTTAAGTCAAATATAAATCTATTATATGTACAAGAAAAACTTATCATGTGAACACTAAAGATATTTGTTAAAAGTTTATATTTGATTTCAACTTGGTCTTGTTAACTGTTAATGCCCTGAAAATTGTGTGAAAAAACCAAAATGCTTCAATTTCATTTCCTTATATGCAACAAGCAGTTTTGAATTGAAATTTTGTTATTTTTTAAAATTCAGTTTAAAATCCTTGTGGTGATTTGGCCAGAAACATGTCACATATGTAATAATCTTTGCAGGCTTGAAAACATGAGATCTGAGTTCCATTGGATCAAGAACAAAGCCAATGTACTTAAAACCATGGGTATGGTGTACAAGCAAAAGCTAGAAACAAAATCCTCTGATCTCTCAAAGGCTGAAGCAGAGGTATGTAATCAGAAACATTATTGTTTTTTATTTTTTTGTCCTGCTATTGGAAACATTGCACAGTTATGTGTTTCTGAATCTTACTTTATGTTAATGTTAATAACTACGTAACCTGTTGTTGCTCCAATGCATGCTGATGCAATTGAATATCATTATTAGGTAGTGTTTGTGGACCTACAAGGAATTAGTTTAGGTGCAAAGCAGCTCTAGCGTCTAACTACTGATGAGAATGTGAGTTAAATCTCAGGGAAGCAAAAAGCTATTGGAGAGGTCATGTAACCCTCGTGCCCTCATGGGCAAAAAAAAGTCTCATGGGTGGTTCAAATGGGTTGTACTTGTGAGGACACCTAGTGATATATCACCACAAGAGAGAGAGAGACTGTCGAAAAAAAAAAAGTATATTGCAAATCAAGACCTGTGTATGAGTGTAGCCTTTTAGGTTTATGTTGAAAATTATGGTGAACCAAGACATAGAGCTAATTCCCAACTTGAATAGATATCTGGACTTCATGAGAACATTATTTTCATTTTTAACTAATTTCTATTTTAATGCTCCAGTCTTGTAATTGAGGCCACTTATATTTGATCTAAAGTACTTACATTGGATATTTACTTGAGTTTCAGGTTGATCTTTTGGGGGATGAGGTAGATACTCTTCTTAGCCTCCTTGAAAAAATATACATTGCGCTTGATCATTATTCACCTATACTGCAGCATTACCCTGGGGTGAGAATCTGTCCCTTTCTGCATATTTGTTCTTTGTACATAATTGAGGTGTGTATAATGTCGGTCATATGATTTGCCAATGTATGTGATACTATAAAGATTCTATTTATCTTCCTGATCATTTCTCCTTAGGAATGTAAAATTATTTTGAGGATATTAAAAGCAACTATTCCTTTTTGTGTTGAGACAATGAATACTTGACCTAACTCCAATGAAGGAAAATCCCAAAAGTTTGTCTTTTAGGTTTTGGAGATTTGAAAATCTAGCAATTATTTCATGCGCATAATATGAGTTTTTTTTGTTATAAAACATTGCATGTTATGTAGCTTGGACTTGGAATGGGAGTTTTTTTGTTTATAACATACATGGGAATCCCTCATTCCATGAAATGAACATGGAATTGAATCACAACTATGTGTATCAAATATGATATGAGAGAATATTTGGACAAGCTGTCAGTGTACTATCACCGCCGCAGGTGTACAAGTAGAACTGTGTAGACTGTAGAGGGAGCGTACTAACTCAATCCCACCATCCAGCTAAGAATTGTGTGTGATTAGATTGTTACAGATGAAGCTCCACGCGGAAGTTTTTACTGTCCAATTAGTCTTTCTCCTTGTAGAAGGTTCATTGAGTTGATTTTATATTCATGAATAAAATATAGTGTGTGCTATTTGATCTCCATAAGTTCCAAACTCCCAATATAAAACTTTTTCAATAATTATCCTTCAATTTTGCAGATTATTGAGATTCTGGAGCTTGTAAGAAGAGAACTGACTGGAGATTCTAGAAAACATGTTTAGTTGTATGTTCTGGCCAGGTAAATCAACAGACACCCTGTTGACTCAATGTATCTTTCCATGCTCTGGATTTGTAAAACCCAGAAGCAGTGATAAGGAAATCATTATCTGCAAACCCCCCACATGATCATTGATCAACCACACTGGATGTGAAGAATTGCAAGTAATTTTTCAGGGAGCACCGTCATAGTGTTAATTGGTTCGTTTTTTCCTTCTCTCTATTAGCTTCATCTATACAGAGATCAGAGATGCTAGAGTTGTGGTAGCTGGATTTCTTTTTCAATTTTTTTTTTGGGTTCACCATGTCTATAACTGCAGAACAGTGGCTATGCTATTTCATAAATTATTTTAGTCCATGCTGTCCTCTGTTGAATAACTATATTGAGGGGCTATGTGCAAATTGATCCACTTGCTTAAACCTTCTAATGAATACAGGTAACAAGTTGTACTGTTGTATACACAATATAGCAGCTGGCTGATGTGTAGCTGCTTGGTTTTTGTTCTCCTGAAACATAGTTTGAGGAAAACAGCAACAGAAAAGAATCAACAACTTGTGCAGTTGCTAACACACCGTTTTTACCATACATGAATGCTTTATATCATACTAGGACACAAATTTGCCTCCCTTCTTTGTAATGAATAGCTTTTCTACATGGGCTAATAACATTTGTACATGTTATTTTGTGTAATGAATTTCTAGATGGCTTATTGATAGTTTTGCTTTTTAGGCACAAGTGTATGATATTCTTTTGCATTCAGTGAATTGTGTTTAACAGGGTTTTTACATGATCAACCAATTACAAGTTTGGTATGAGATGCTTTCATCTATTTTTAATTACTTTTTCTTAACAGAGGATTGTGGAGGATAAAATGATTTTTATAGTCAAGTATGTGCAGAGGATGAAATTTTAGAAAAAAACTCTTATCTGACTTCTAATTTTTAAAATATATAGAGATATACAGGTAGTTTTGTAGGAATACTTTTAGAATTTAATTGTTCTTTTAAACCTAATGATTTAACGTTTTATCAGAAAGGGATAATATACAAAATTCATATAAGGTCTTGTTGCAACATGAGAGGAGTATTTATAATGTGTAACCTTTATCACTTAGGGTGTGTTTAGTAAGAGAGGGATGAAAAGGAATGAAAGTATGGAAAATGAAAAAGAATGAAAAGATATGAAAGATAATGTAAAGTAAAGTGATTTGGTAGAGATGAAAGAATGTAAAAGCGATGAAAATTTTGAACTAACGTAATTTGATAGTTAAAAAAATAAAAAATAAAATGGACAAGGAAAGATAAGGATTATGCATTTTTGCATCATGAGTTAGACATGGGTTGAAGGTGTGAGAGACTCATTTTCATATCTCCTTTTTTCTGTCACTTTTCTATGTCTTCTTCAACATTATGTCTCTTATCTCTCCTTATTTTTATTTCATTTCATCTCATTTTTTTAGTGAAAGTTTTATTTCATAGGACTCACCTTTTTTTGAAAAATTGTACTTTCAATTAACCTCTAACAAACATCTATCTTATAATATTTGTTCTTACATCACCTCAATTCAATTGGATCTCACATTCTCCCTTTTAAACCAAACACCCTCGTAGAGAAGAATGGATGTTCCAATATTTGTCCTACAAAATCAGGATACGTACTTGTACTAAATATTTAATGTTTTTTTTTGTCAATATAACTTGAATTTCATAATAATATAGCAAATGCTTGCCTTATCTTTTTATTGTGTCCAATTATTGAACCTAAAACTTTATATATCCTAGACTTAAATAATGTATGTACGAGTCTTAATAATTTTTTATTAATAAATCAAATCAGTTACTTCGTCATTAAAAGAGACTTATACCTTATTAATATTTAGTGTATGGAAAAAAAAACGCCACTAACAAGTTTTATTATTGATTGAGAAAAATCTTTCATTATCAATCAATACCTTTATTGTTGATTGATGGGCTAACTAGCTTATTATAGATCCTTAAACCAGTTAAATATTGTCATTCTCAAATTATTGGCTTTTGACCATACATACGATTCAACTTTGTATAATGACAAAATTGAAGTGTAATTAGAAAAATTAAAATTCTATTCTTAATCATACATAAAAAAAACACACAAACCATAATTATTTGTGTCATCTTAGAAAAAAAAAATCATATATTGTGTATTTCTGATCTTTGAAGGAGATTAATAATAAATACCTTATATCAATATCATGCTAAAAAAAATTGTTGAAAAATGATTTATCAAAAGAAATAAAGTTCATTTTAGTATCAAATGAAAAATAGTTTTAATAGAAAAAAAAGAAAATAAAGAAATGCTCGCAGAGCCAATGTATCTGGATACTAACGATGAATTCGATGGGTTTTTTTTTTTTTTATAATGATGAATTCGATGTTGATAAACAAGGGAAACACAAATTTTTTTTTGCAATAATTTAAAAGTATAGGGTGTAATAATAATATAATATATGTAGCGTAGCGGTGGTTGCGGTGAAGATAAAATTAAAGTGTTGAAGTGGTGGCAAAATAAAAGGACCCTAGAGGGGTACTGTGAGTACGGAATAACATAGGGCAGTGCAATGCAGTACATGGTTGGTTTACAGAGATTGAAAAAATATCATTAAGTGATTAATTTAAATGATACTGAATTTAATCTTGTTAAATAAAAGTCTTGTATTCAAATTTTAAGAATAAAATATGGTTGAAATAATTTTATTAAAGATTATTAATCAGCTTTTTTTATAAATACTAATTATCAATAAAACTGATAATATGTTGTAACCAAAAAGAGAGATTGAAAAAAGGAAGGAAGGTTAGTTTGGGAATGGGGATGCGACAATTGCACAACTCATCATGTGCCAGACAATGCCATGTGACCCACCTCACATCACAATCACAAATAATGGATTATGGAACCACCCTTTCATTACTACCTCACGCTCTTGCCTATACATTTATTATTATTTTATTTTAAATCAAATACTATTTCATTTATAAAATATTCTTTTAATCTTCTGATTTATTAGAAAAAAAACTCTAACTATTTTAAAGTTCAATTGAAAAATAAATTAAATCCAAAAAATTAATTTTATTAAAAACTAAATTTAAATAATATTCAACCAATTTAATCTTAATTTCATTATACTATTTATATTCAACCACTTGATTTATAAAATATTCTTAAAAAAAACAAATAATAATACATGTCAATAAATATTTATCCAATGGATTAGCATCAAATTTATATACTACAACTAGAAGGATTGCTATGATAATATAAGATTTCTTTGTTTTCACCTATATTGAACAAATCTACTCAAAATGACTTATTTATGATTCCTTTTCTTAATTATTATAAAAAAATATACTCAATCAGAATTTTCACGATACGTACAACTTTTAAATTAATAATTATAAAAATCAATAATCTTATTATATATAACTATTTGTACTTAGACAATAAAGTAAAAAAAAAAAAAACAGTACATTAGCTATTTTCTTCACAATTTAATAAACATTCGATAATAAACAATGTAAATTAGATCGTTACAAAAAAGTTTAACCTAAACCTTTTAGACGTCAAATCAAATCAAGGGAAAATTTTGCTCCTGTTACCAATTATGGCACATAAGTTAGAAGAAGAATAAATAAATAAAGATAAAGTACCAATTAAATAGTCTCAGAATCTTGGCTTATTGTAAAAGATACAAAAACCAAGCACACAGATGAAATGCAGTTTTTCCAATCTGTTTCCAACCACACCCATGTTCTGATTTCCTTGTTTGTTTATTCAGGAAAGTGCCCATTTTGGGTGACATCTCTTATTTTTTTCTAGTATTTTTCTCTGGATGATATCACAAACTTAGCTAAGTTCTTGGCTTTTTTGTCATTCATAGTGCATTGCCACTCCTTTTGCTTTGGTCCCTTTGCCCCTTCTTCAACTTCAGATCTGAGTTCCTTGCTGTGTTGCGTTTGTTGCAGAGATTGACTTGATTGTGTTCAGCAAAAGCTGGAGGTGGGTTTTCCTTTTTCATCTCTTTGTATTGTAGTGTCTCCCATGGTGTGGAAAAATGGACGTTCACATGCCCCAGAAGATTGTTTTTGCCTAGTTTCCCATAAAGGCTTCAACTTTCATGCTTCCTTGTTCAAGATCTTGGAAAATACGAGGTTGTTTATGTGATTGGGAAGTGTTGGCTTTCTGGGTCTGTGTTGTTTTCTTTTTCTCTGTCTGTTTTTTTTAGCTTCCCCTTGACAAATTTTGCTTCTTTTGTTAAACAAGATAATTCAAAGGTCTTGTTGTTGGTGGAACTGTTACAATGGGGAGTGTTCTTGGGGAGGGACACTTTGTTGTGCTGCTTTTGGTGATGGTGTCTTTGACAGTGAGCACTGTAAATGGTCAACCAAAGTCTATTCTCTTGAATTGTGGTTCAGATTCTTCTGTGAATGTGGATGGTAGGAGATGGGTGGGGGACATGGCCACTGATAACAATGTCACCCTAAGTTCCCCTAGTGTTGTTGTTTCCACTTCTACATCAAGTGGCAGTTCAATCTATGATTCTCTCTATAAAACTGCCAGGATTTTCAACTCTCCTTTGAATTACACATTCAAAGATGTTCAGGGAAACTACTTTGTTAGGTTCCATTTCTGCCCCTTTGAGACTGATGACTACAATGTGAATGAGTCCTCATTTGGTGTTGTGGTCAATAGTCTGAAACTGTTGTCAGAGTTTGATGTTCCAGGCAAGATATCCCACAAGAATATGAACTTGCTGAATTCTGGAAGGAATGCTAGTTCATTGTTCTTGGTCAAGGAATATATTGTGGCTGTCAATGGGGATATGCTTTTGATTGAGTTTGTTCCAACCAGAAGCTCCTTTGGCTTCATCAATGCCATTGAAATTGTCCCAGTTGCGGGTGAGCTTTTTGCTGGCTCAGTTAGTAGAGTTGGTGGAAGTGGTGGAAACATGAATTTGCCGGGACGAGGGATGGAGACTATGTATAGGTTAAATGTTGGTGGTCCTGAGATTCAGTCCAATCAGGATCATGATCTTTGGAGAACTTGGGAAGTGGATTCTGGCTATATGATCACAGAAAATGCTGGTTCTGGAATTAAGAACAGTTCTAACATTACATATGCTTCTGTGAATGATACTGCGGTGGCTCCTCTCCTTGTCTATGAAACTGCAAGGGCAATGTCCAACACTGAAGTCTTGGACAAAAGGTTCAACATGTCATGGAAATTTGAAGTGGATCCCGACTTTGATTATCTGGTCCGTTTACATTTCTGTGAGCTGGTTTATGACAAGGCCAACGAGAGGATATTTAGGATCTACATAAACAATAAGACAGCTGCAGATAATGTTGATGTGTTTGTGCGCGCGGGAGGGATGAATAAAGCGTATCACCAGGACTATTTTGATCCTGTGTCGCCGAGGATTGACACTGTTTGGGTTCAACTTGGTCCTGACACGGCTGCTGGTGCTGCAGGAACTGATGCTCTCCTGAATGGTCTGGAGGTTTTCAAGCTTAGTCGAAACGGGAATCTTGCCTATGTGGAGAGGTTTGACTTAGGTGGCAATTCAGGAAACAAATCAAAAGCAAGAGCTATTTGGGTGGGAGTTGGAGCAGGTGTAGCTTCTGTAGCTATAGTTGCACTTATAGTTGGTCTTGTTTTCTGTTTCTGTAACGGCAGGAAGAAACAATCAAGTGATACCAAGAACAACCCTCAGGGTTGGAGACCATTGTTCCTCTATGGAGGGGCTGCTGTGAACAGCACGGTTGGTGCGAAGGGATCAGCAGGTACTCAAAAGCCTTATGGATCTGTGGGCTCAACAAGAGTTGGCAAGAAGTTTACATTGGCAGAAATCAATGCTGCGACTAACAACTTCGATGACAGTTTGGTAATTGGAGTTGGAGGCTTTGGTAAGGTGTATAAGGGGGAGGTTGAAGATGGTGTTCCTGTGGCTATTAAGCGCGCCAACCCCCAGTCTGAGCAAGGCCTGGCTGAATTTGAGACAGAAATCGAGATGCTGTCCAAACTCAGACACAGGCATTTGGTGTCCTTAATTGGTTTCTGTGAAGAGAAGAATGAAATGATCTTGGTTTATGAGTACATGGCAAATGGAACACTTAGAAGCCACCTCTTTGGGAGTGATCTTCCTCCTCTATCTTGGAAGCAGCGTCTAGAAGTGTGCATCGGTGCTGCAAGGGGACTTCACTACCTTCACACAGGAGCCGACCGAGGAATCATTCACAGGGATGTCAAGACAACCAATATACTGCTAGATGAGAACTTTGTAGCCAAAATGGCTGATTTTGGGTTGTCAAAAGACGGACCAGCCTTTGAACACACCCACGTTAGCACGGCTGTGAAAGGAAGTTTTGGTTATCTAGACCCCGAGTACTTCAGAAGGCAGCAATTGACTGAGAAGTCTGATGTATACTCCTTTGGTGTTGTGTTGTTTGAAGTTGTTTGTGCTAGAGCTGTGATAAACCCCACCTTACCTAAGGATCAGATCAACCTTGCAGAATGGGCAATGAGATGGCAAAGGCAAAGATCACTTGAGACAATCATTGACTCTCTTCTTAGAGGAAACTATTGTCCGGAATCATTGGCAAAGTATGGAGAGATAGCAGAAAAATGTCTTGCTGACGATGGTAAGAGCCGCCCCACCATGGGAGAGGTGTTATGGCACTTGGAGTATGTCTTGCAACTGCATGAAGCTTGGCTCAACATGGGCACTACAGAAACTTCCTTCTCTAATGATCATGCTTTGAGAGGTCCAAAAGATGGAGGTCTAGAAATGGTGCATGAGCCTTCAAGTCAAGATGAAGAAGTTGGTTTTGATCACAAACACACAGCTGAATCTGATTGAGTCCAGAACAAGAGGAGTTAGAGAAATTAATGATGATGCATTTTGAGTTCAGTGATTTCTGAATGCTAGTCAGTCACACCATTGATTGAAGAATTGAAGAACCTATGAATGAATGACCCTTATAGCTAATATATGCTCTACATATTCTTTCTATTTGTTTTATTGAATTCAACTATTGAAGTTTATTGTTACTATTTTTAAGCTGATTTTTGTATACATGGTTGTGCAATGGGCAAGTTATTATCAACATTTTGTCTAAAACTGGTACCAAAATTTGTGATATGCTCTGGTTTTCTATTGAGTATGCAATTAAATTGTATTCCTGGATCTTGCTTCTTGAAAGCTAGTTAGAATGTTATCACTGGTCAATGCTGTAAATTATGTATTTCAATTTGTCTTTAAAATCAGCATTCGGATTGTGTCATCTGCTTTAGTTTAGTGCACGCTTTCAAAGGGACAAAACTTATATTAAGTGCTCAAATTAAACAATCGCATATGATTTTAATTTCTAACGTAAAATATTTTTTATTAAGAATATATTTGATATTTTTTATTAAAAAAAATGTTCGAATGACATTATTTGCTTATAAAGAAATATGTTATTTTTATTTCACACTTTATAACCAAATATAAGTTAGGAATTGTTCAATTATAAAGATAAAATTGATGCCACAATTCTCAAGCATCTTATCAATATCTTTCGATCTAGGTTAAAAGAGGGAGAGATGTACATGCTATTGAAGTTTCATGTGCCTTCAATTGGAGAAGATTACCATAAAACAAGACGTGCATATATATAAAATTGAATTTCGATATAAAAACTACCATTGTGAAGCAACCTAAAGTATTTGCACCACATAACATAATTAAATTCACCTTATAGTGATGTGTTTTGTGATAATTTTGATTGCAATTACTTGATTGGCTAGTAGTTTTTGATCAAACAATACTAACCTATTTGAAATAAACAAAATCATTGCTTGATAAAAAAAATTAAAAAAAAAACAACAAAGTGATTGCAATCAAAATTATCACGGAACACATAGTGCGTACATCTCCTTCTTTTCAAACTTAGACCAAAAAATATAAATAAATCACTTAAGAATTGTTGCATCAATTTTGTCTCCCTAAATAATTGAACAATTTTACAAGTCTGCTGTGGACAGAATTTCTAAGCCTTCACCAGATGAGTTAGAAACTGGAGTTATTATTGTTGAATGTAAAAAGCTTCTAGTATCTATGACCTGTAAGTTAGATTTTGTGAGGAGACAAGCTTAGTAACTGTTGCGTAGTTTTGTTTTGTTGTTTTGGGCATTAGCTCCTTTATATCATAAAAAAAAGTTGATCTCCTAATTAGGAATGGAAAAAAATAATCTGTACCTTCAAATATTCACGAATAAAGTTGGATAGTAAATAAGTATCTTTAACTAGTATCAACAGGTAACGTATATACGTATTTTTACTAACCATTTGTTAATAGGGCGCAAATGGACGTGGTACTTGTACCTACCGTACCTATTACCTGTGGGATATAATTTTATTTAAATTTAGTGTAGCGAGGACTAGCGAAAGCGTGGTCTCAGGATCAGAAACCACCTTTGATATCATTTTAGAGTGTGTAATATGAGAGGCCTAAGGGGTGAGCCCCAATAGTTCGCAAGTATCCACTTAAGGCTTAATGAAAATTTGCATGAATAACGGGTAGGCACTAGATGAGTAGCAAGTGACTACCTCTGATGTTTCCCTCTGAGTATATTTAATGTAGTTGTGTACTAAAGATTAATAAAACTCAATACTTTTTGAAATAACATCCATTGATGAATGTGTTTGGTAAGGAAATAAGTTATTAGTATGAATTTAATTAAAATGTACACATAATATTTGTATTTATTCAATCACAAATTGTCAATTAATTTGTTTATTTTTTTAATAATAACTTTAAAAATAATACAATGATTTTTTTAGATAAAATATATTTATTTCATATCATTCAAAAAAAAAAGTGCAAAGATACAATTTGTAATACGCTAAAACGCAAGGTTTCCAACATTAAACTTAGAAGACTTGACTAAAGAATAGTTCACTTGATTTGTTTGTCTTACAAAACATGGTTTCCAACATTAAACTTAGAAGACTTAACTGAAGAATAGTTCACTTGATTTGTTTGTCTTACAAAACTTATCATGGAGTTTGAAAAATTAAGAAATATGATACATGTATAATAATTTATATAACATTATTTTATATTTTTATTTCTCTATTATTTTATTTATTATATTTCAAAATCTTTTTTCTCTTTCTTTCTGTATCTTGTAAGATTTTGTTGTACAATTATAATTTTTGAAAAACTAATCATAACTGCTTTACACTTAGAGTGTGTTTGTTTATGAGTGAACCATACGCGGAAGCTACTTCATCCAACTTCAGGCAACGCAAATCTTTAATGCAAAGTTCAACTCCGAAAACACTTTTGCTCGTTGAAAATCGCTGCATCAATGTCTCACCAAGTGAGAGTCGTTGTTTGCTGCATCGTGTTTGCTTATGAAATATTTCGATGAACATGGAGCCATTCGTTTAAGAACTGCAAGGTCGGGGAAATAGAAATATTTTCCAAAACGAGCATATTTAAGTAATCAACCATTTGAGAGATGAAATATATATTTTTTACAACATTAACTCATTTGAAATAAAACGTGTGAGTAGTATACTTATTTTTAAGACCTACAAACAAAAAAATATATTTAAAAAAATATATTCATTAGAGCATGATATATATATATATATATATATATATATGAGATTATTTAAGAGGTTAAACTTAGTGTCATTTAAACTAATGATTTGTTAGTTCAAAAAAATAATAGAGGTTATGTCTGATAAATTATTTTAGTTAATTTTTAATTTTTTTTACTGACGGTCGGAAAATTTTGATTGATTGTTTGATAAGTTTTTTTTAGTTGAAAAGTTTGAAGTATTACTTTTTAAAACATTAGCCTATAATTTTTTATATTTTCTTATATTTTTTATCATTAATATGTTTATTTATTTTCCTAATTACTATTTTTAATCAAATCATGATTTTTTTTGTCATTTTTACACTTTCTAGTTATTTCAACAATTAATTTTATCAAACATTTATAATTTAATAAGTTAGTATTTTCATTTTTAATTTTCAACTATGAATTAGTTTTTGAGCTAGTCTTGTCGAACATAGCTAAAATATGACAATTTTAAAAGTTTAGAAGATCCATTAAAAAATTATATAATCAAATATGCAAGTATTATTATTAATAATTTTTTTATCTGTGCAATGTAAGGAATAAACAAATGATTTAAATGAAACTTACATCAAAATTTTGAAATATTTTTTTTTATAAAAAAGTACGAGCAAACAATAGTTATTGGACCTGACTCATATTGGTAAGATCAACCCATTATCCTGAGAATTAGACACCCAATTGGTCCAAATCACATGTTAGATGGGTTATGCATGTGACTCGATTTGATTTGGTATGATTCAGTATCGAGCTAGTGACTCAATGAATTGATTGACTTAATGAGTCATGCATCTTTTAATTATTTTTTGCTTTTACAATTAAACAACATCACTCATACTAGAATTTCAATTTATAACTTACAATTGTGTTGATTATATATATATACCAAACATAGCCTTATCTTAAAATTTAAAATTATAAAATTATTGTCATTTTCTATTTTTTTTTACTAATTTGTGTGTTATTAGATTATGTATGTCATTGTACAATAATAATAGATATATTAAAATTTAATTTAAGGTTGTTTGTGCTAAATTCTAAAAAAAAATATATTGCATGTTTAAACTTTTAAAGAAACTCATAACTATACTTTTAAATACGTTAAATTTTAATACACTTTAAATTTTAATTTTACAATGTTATATATTATAAAATTATATAGATTTTTTTTATTATGAATCAAGTCATGCAAATGAAGATGATTTACTGGATCAACCTCTAACCTAACAAACCAGACCGAATCAATAACATTGGAACAATTAACATAAAAAATAAGTAAATAAAAGGGTAAATAGTTACTTTTGTCCCTTAATGTATAATTCGTTGACAAATATGTCCATAAAAGATAAAAATGCAAATTTTAGTCTTTGAAAGTGTAAAAAGTGTAACAAATATATCATGTCGTTAACTTTCATCTGTCACCGCTAATAAAATAACCTACATGACACGGAGGGACAAATTTATCAGTGAAATGATTGTCAACATGGATTGTCAACATAAGGGCATATTTATCATAATATTTTCTTGACTTTTTGTTTCTCATTTCATTGACAAATGTGTCCCTAGAAGATGTAAATATAAAATTTAGTTCCGGAAAGTATAAAAAAGTGAGACAAATATATCTGGACATTAATAATGGATTGTAACTAATTATTATTATTATTATGCGTTTGTAATTTATTGTTCCTAATCTTTTAGTACTTATGCAATATATTTTTTAAATTGCCTTTTAATATATTTTTTTTTATTATTTTGATTTCCTTGTCAAACCTTAATCCTTGCTATTAATTTTTTTTTATCTTATATCTTATAATTTTATCTAATTCTTACTAAATTTCTCACTTTTAATCTTTAAAATTATTTCATATCTCAATTCCAACTTAAGTACCCTTATATTTAGATTGAAAATAATATGTCGAGTTTTTGAGTAGAAAAAACATAACCAGACGCGTGGCAAAATTTATTTATTTATTTTTTAAAAAAATTTAATCAACTATTTTTTTTAAAAAAAAGTCTCACAAAATTTAATCTAGATAGAGAGAATTATAAATCTTTTTTCTTAATCGATAATATATATACCTCAAATATTAAAGAATCCCTTGGATAAACCTTATGTGCTTCCACCCGAGAGAATACTTATTATACATAATATGAATAAAATGAGAACAGTTACTAACAAATAAAGAATTCAAATAAATTTAACTAAAAAATATAATAATATTTAAACTAATACATAGGTTAACTTCAAAAAAAAAAAAAAACTAGTACAGAGGTTTATTTAGAGTTGCATCTCTCGCTGATTTAGAGAGTGCAATGGCCTTACATTCTATTTAACATACCGTGGAAGAGTACGTAATAAAGATTAATAATTAATGGAAAAAACAAAAAATTTCAAGAAATAAAATACTTTTATTTTTTTAATGGGTAACTCAATTGATTAAATTTTGTGAGACTTTTTTAAAAAATAGTTGATTAAATTATTTTTTTAAAAAAATAAATAAATAATTTTGGTCTTGCGACCAATTGTATTTTTTCTACTCAAAACTCGCTATATATTATTTTGAATCTAAATGCAAGAGTACTTAAGTTAGAATTGAGATATTGAATAATTTTAAAGATTAAAAATGAAAAATTTAGTAAAAATTTGATAAAATTATAAGATATAAGATAAAAAAAATTTAATAACAAAGATTAAAATTTGATAAAAAAATCAAAATAATAAAAATATATATATTAAAAGATAATTTAAAAAATATATTACATAAGTATTAAATAAATGAGAATATTAAATTATAAACACATTAATAATAATAATAATTAATCGTAATTTATTTGTCCAGATATAGTTGAGATGCATTTGTAATTCGTACTAATTATTAGATAATTAAATTTTATATTTTCATCATTAATAATTTCATTTATCACAAATTACATAGGAACAAAAGTCATCGTTAATAATTTCATTTATCACAAATTACATAGGAACAAAAGTCACTATCTACTTTATATAGAATACAGTGAGCATCTTGTTTGGCTTTCCCTTCATACAAAACCCTACAAGGCACGGACTTGAGATTTCTAAGACCCTCTCTCTCTCGTACTTCATCGGAACCGAAACCCTTCGCCGCAAAAAATGCCTCCCAAATCTGCCAAATCCAAGGAAGCTCCAGCTGAGCGACCCATCCTCGGTCGATTCTCTTCTCACCTCAAAATTGGCATTGTATGGTTCCTATTCTCTCTCCAAATCCACAAACTTTGGATTTTGACACTATTCTCACCTACCCTTTTGCAATTACAAAACTGGGTCCTCCCTCTTTCAGCACCCCCTTCATGCTTTTGATTGATTTTTTGTTTCCAACTTGCTGATTTTTATATGATAGTGTCAGATAATAGTTGTTATGCATTGGAACTGAACTGTGAACATTTAGTTGCTGTCCCTTTGTTTTTTTTTAAATGCTTGATTGAGTCAGTGAATTGAAAACTTTAGTTTTTCATGTTAGTTATTGTTCCTTCCTTGTTCAGGTTGGCTTGCCAAATGTTGGAAAGTCTACTCTCTTTAATACTCTCACCAAGTTGGCAATACCTGCTGAGAACTTCCCCTTTTGCACCATTGAGCCTAATGAGGCACGGGTCAATGTACCCGATGAACGGTTCGAGTGGCTTTGCCAATTATTCAAGCCAAAAAGTGAGGTATGTAATGGAAGTTCACTTTTTGTTATTAGTGAATCTGTGGTGGCCTTGTTAATTGAAGTTCACTTTTTGTTAATCTGTTAGTTAGCTTACACTCAAGCTGATTCCAACTTTTAAATATATTTGTTGCACTTGACATCTTATGTTAAATGTTTGTTATTGATGGATTAGTCATTCCTTCCTGTATCGTGGCGTGTTTGTTGGCATTGTAACCTCAGGTCTCGGCTTTCTTAGAAATCCATGACATAGCTGGATTGGTCCGAGGTGCTCATCAGGGGCAAGGATTGGGGAATAGTTTTTTATCTCACATCCGTGCTGTAGATGGCATTTTCCATGTTTTACGTAAGCTGATGCCTAATCTTCTCTGCACACTTTTTTTGTCAGTGCTGCATTATGAATTTATGACACTGTGATGTCAATTTGGGAGTTATTAACCTAGACCCTTGCTGCTTGTTTAGGTGCATTTGAGGATCCGGACATTATTCACGTTGATGATACTGTTGACCCAGTCAGGGATTTAGAGGTCATTACTGAAGAATTGCGGCTGAAGGTATGCATAATTAGCAACTTTAATTTGTTGTAAAAAAGTGGGTTTTGAACCAACAATTGTTTTATTTTGTTTGATGAAACATGATTTTTATTGATAGTTTGCAAAGCATGTGCTCTATTAAGGGGGGTTTCCTAACAGATATATGGAGCAATTGGGTTGCTTTGCTCCATTATATCAGTTTTCTTCTTTGTTTGACCTTTTTTTAGCATTAAGGAGGATAAAAGGAGGATCTCTCATCCTCCATTTTGTTGTAATTTCTTCTTTTCATCTTAATGAATTTATTCTTTTATGTAAATATAAAACTTATACCTGTTTGATTGATCTGTTTGTATACTGTAACATAACTTCTAAGCCTTCCTCCCTTTGCATATCATGCCAGGATATTGAATTCATGGAAAGAAAGATAGAAGATATTGAGAAAAGCATGAAGAGGAGCAATGACAAACAGTTAAAAATCGAGCTTGAATGTTGTCAAAGGGTTTGACTTTATCTTCTGAGCATTATATGATTCATTTTTACCCCCATTAATGAAATGGCCATCTTTTGTTTTGTATATTTATATAATTTGCACTTTGCTCCGTACCTGCAACCTGCTGTATTTGCCAAAATAAACTGGCACAATTTTCTTGTAACCTCACGTAATTTTTCTGCAATCACTTAATTGTCACTTTCACATTTTTTCCTCTTCTCATTTACGAAAATTATGGTGGCAATCTTCATGTCTTCAGGTGAAGGCATTGCTTGAGGAAGGAAAAGATATACGTCTAGGGGATTGGAAGGCTGCTGATATTGAAATTTTGAATTCCTTTCAGTTGCTGACTGCCAAGCCTGTTGTATACTTGGTAATGTTCTCTCTCCCGAGTAGGAATTTGTTTGACTTTGGAGTGCAAAAGTCCTTATTGTTTATTATGTACAAGTTAGTACTTAGCAATGCCTGTTGGATACTATTTCAGATAAAAATACCTCATCATGTTAATTTGGCTAGTAGTGTTTTTTCAGTTCTTATTATGGCTTTGAGCTTCTTATTAGTAGGCATGAAAATGGAAGAATGATACTAAGTAGCTGATGCTGATATTTTGTTATTAACCTTCACTTCCTTTCTCTACTTTGTCTTCTTTTTCTTTTCATATATCCAACGACCCTAGTTTATGAAACCATCATTGTATATGTGCATGTGCTATTTGACAAATGAAAAGTATTTAATCAAGAAATCATTGAGTTAGTAGATTATCTGTATATCTTATGGGGAGGTAAGCTGTAATGTAGGCCTTTTGATACTGTATTTTATTACAAATTATTTCTGGGAATAAAAAATGCTTATTAGTGCTGTATAACTTTGGGATATGTCTAGACATATGTTCAGAGATGTCTCCATTTTTTTTCATGTTTGAATACAATTTGACACTGTTTGAATATGGCTCAACAAACTATGATCAGATGACTTGGATAAAAGATTGATTATGTGATTGCTTGTTGTGATTTACTCCAAATTATGTTTGTAAGTGTGTGAATGGTTCAACTTATTTTGAAGAAATAATTGTTTATTTTTGTCAACTTCCTCAAAGAGCTTTTGAAAAAAATGATTTCCTTAAATTTAATCTATGTTTGGATTGATGAAACGAGATGGGACAAAAGTGAAATGGATTAAAATGGAATGAAGTGGAATGGAACATAATGGAAGGAATAAAACCTCAATTCCATTGTTCGGATATGTTATGATGGTATGAAACAAAATTCCAATTCCATCTCATTTCTCCCAAATTGGGGTGAAAGAAAAATGACGGTAAACAATGAAATAGGATGGAATAGGTTCCATTAGTTTCCACTATATACCATCCTCATTTTACCAATCTAAACAATGGAACATAATACCATTATATTCCATTCCCTTCCATTTCATTTTATCCTCTTCCCCCAATCCAAATCGTGTTGATTATTTCATATCGAAAGGCATCTGTAGCCACACAAGTTGGCGAATCAAGTAATCTGGTTCAGTATATCTCATGTAATAATTCTTTCCCTTCTCCCATTCTGGGTTATGAACCTGTCGTTCAAAATTCACACAAACCTTTTATCTGTGAAGACTTCCTTTCACTCATGCTTTCACGCAGACTTGTTTGCATATCCAAGTAATTTTTATTATTAATTTTGTTTTCCCGGGCATGTGATATTCCAAAATTTTCAGAAGTTGCCTTATCGCCATTTTTGTTGTGTCATACCTATAACATTTCTATGTTGGTGCTTTCTAAAGTATTTACCTAGTCAGTGAGGAGTTACATCAAGCCATAATTCATATTGTTCTTTAGTGTCATGCACTTAAGATCTATTCATATGAAATTTCTATCTCTTGATACCTAAATTTCATTCACAGGTTAATATGACAGAAAAAGATTACCAAAGAAAAAAGAACAAGTTTCTGCCCAAAATTCATGCATGGTATGTATTTATGTTTGTTTTTTATTTTATTATTTTTTATATCCTTTTTCTTTCTTTCATGAATCATTTAAACCTTGTCTCTCTCCATGACTACCTTTGTAATAGTATGAAGGATGCCAAAATTGGGTGCAAACTGCAAATTATTCTATATATTTATGTGCAAAGTATTCAACAAGTGTGCACTTTGTACTGAATTTTGTGCTACTTAACTTAGATGTCCTTTCAAAGATCTTCCTAAAAATTGCGTTTTGTTCTTGGCAAGGTGTAAATGATGGGATGGAAGAATGTCTCTATGTTTGGTCTACGATTATGGCTTGATGCACATAGGATATGCCAATTTTCATTCCTAACATTCCATTCCTGGTTTTGACTCATATCAGCAATAGGTAACAAGAGCACAGTGCAAGAGTGGGTGTGAGTGAGTGCAACTGCAAACTAATGAAGGCATCTTCTTATAGTTATAATGCAGGAGGTGCATCTCACGAGCACCTTTGTAATTTATTTTAAAATTATATGTCTAAACTATTTATAAGTAGAAAGATTGAACTGCAACTATGTGCTCTTCTACACACATAAGCTCTTTTATTTATACAGTGTTTGCAGTAAATAAGTAAGAGTAATTACTGGCTTAATTGATCTAATTACATCCTAACAATTGCAGCTAATCAATTATAATTTATAAAGATAGCTGACTTGCATTTTACATATTTTTCATATGCTCAGTCTAACACTATCAACAAATCTTTCAAGAATTTACATATCCTTTTGTAAAATTATCAGTTTTCAAGTTTTAACTATTATAATGTTTTCTTTAAAAAACAATTTTTGGAAAAGAAAAATGAAATTTTGCATATAAATAAAAAAATCATACTTTTTTTAAAAATACTGTAAATATGATTCTGTGGCATCAAAGAAGACAAGTATTGGATGCTGACTGTACAAGTCTCATTGGGAAAGTAGACTGTAGAAGTCACATCACATGACTGGTGGATCAGCACCCAGCAGCTTGTGCTGACAAATTGATCTTACTGCTGAGCTAGAATTTTTAGGATTTGAGTTGATCCCACATATGCTCTAAAGTAGGGATCCACCACTACTAGGTTATGGATTGAGAGCTTATTTATCAGAATACTGTAACAGCACCTCTGTTCCTTCAGCCACACAACTGGCTGCATGACAATGGATTTCAATTCATGTAGTTATTAAATTGAAATGATATTGCAGGTTGCAGGTTATAGTATTGTTTCTGTTTGAATTTGAATACTAATGTCATACTGCTTTTCCGTGAAAGCAGTGTAACCTCTCCACTTGTAGAAGAAAATCTTGACTAATTTGGCACATTTTTGTTTTTCCTTATGTAACAGTGTTTACTTCTAATTTATAATTTATTTTCTTATTGTGCCTTATTTTTTTGTTTTTCCTTTTTATTCTGTCAATGCTTGGTGTCTTGTAATGTGGAAAAAGAAATTTAATTATCATTGGATACCTGTGATCTTCAGGGTCCAAGAGCACGGTGGTGAGACTATTATTCCTTTCAGCTGTGCCTTGGAAAGGAATCTTGCAGATATGCCACCAGATGAAGCTGCTAAGTATTGTGAGGAGAACAAAACACAAAGGTCCGTTCAAAGTATTTGTTGTACTGTTGTTAAATGTTTGATTGCAAAATTAGGAACTCTTTTGTGGCTTTGCTATGGCTAACGTGCGATTTTGATCCCCTGATATCTTTTTCCTCAAATTTAATCACTCAATTCTTTTAATTGCTATAATCAAGTCTTTCTGTCAGTTCTTCTCTACCTAAAACCCTTAAATCCTTATTTTCTACTCAAAATAATCACTTTGAACCCTTTTTCGTGCAAAACCCACTAACCAAAGCATGAAATTTACCATTAGACTTTACTATTAAAAAGATTCAGGTAAGGTGTCATCTGGATTATGAGGCAATAAATAGGCTAAAAACATGGTAAAATTATTAATTTAAGAATAACTGATCAAGGTTCTATTAATAACCTGTTTGCTGTTCTCATATTTGCCAAGTTTTTTGATTTCAGTAATTCTGTGGGGGCATTATTATTAATTTTTTTAAATCTGGCTTTTGGGCTGTTAATTGATGGAGTACCAAGATTCATGAAGGGAGAGGGGGTTATGGGTGCAACTTGCAAGTAACAAAGTAAAAGACACTGCTTAATGTTTCTTTCAATATTTTTATCATGATTCCCTCTCATTGCACTTCTTTCTTCTCGCAAATAATATTTGTAGAGAGATTTGAATGCAGAACTTTGCTATATACTTTATTTCTTTACTCCTTTTTTTGTGGAGAATTTCTTATTTGTACTTTTCTTTCCTCTTTCTGCTATAAAAAATATTATTCATCTTGTAAAATAAAAAGCTGTTGGTATGACTGTACATGTGCTTTCTTGGAGTTTTGCAACTTTATTTTGACTTTTGAGTATCATCATGTTAGAAAATGAGTTACTACCCTTAATTCCAGTTAGCTTCTATCTCAGTCCCATAGTAATCAAATGGCTGATCCAGGGCACAAGTCTATCACCTAGTGGGGTGGAAGAGAGAGACAAAGAGGGAAGGGGAGAGAAATAGGTGACAAAGAGGGGGGGGGGGGGGACAGAGTGTGCACCAAGGCTTTGGGGGTTAAAGAGTTCAGTGAGGCTGGGAAAGAACAAATTTTAAAAATTTTCATTTTAGGTGTTATTTGAAATCCCTTAATCTTACTTGGAAAAAATCCCCATCATTTTAAAAATTCTATGGGATTGATATCCAAACAAGTCATTTGATGTATAGCATTTTAGAATTTTAAACCTCTTAAAAATTGAACTCCTCTCTCAAAACTCCCCATCCAAACACAAATGAACTTCTGTGCATGTATCTATCCTTTTGAAGTGTTCTGAGAATCAGCAATGACCCATTTTAACAATTTGAACACACGTACCTTTTTGATCATTATATAACTACATCAAGAGCTTATTATGATTGCTTTGCTATTTGTTAGTACTTTTATCTCTTTTCACTACAAATTTTAGTTGAATACTCATTAACATTGAAGAGTTGATATGTAATTATATTTTGTATTGTATATGCTACTAACATGTTACATTCTTCATTTCAACAGTGCTCTTACCAAAATAATAAAGACTGGATTTTCAGCTATTAATCTCATTTACTTTTTCACTGCAGGACCTGATGAGGTAATGTATCTGCATACCTACTTTCTTACTGATAAAAGTTGTCTTAATTTTTATAAATTTGCTCTGATATTTGTACAACAGCCTCACTAAACTATAATTCTTTTACTTTCTTTGCTGTTGACTGTTAAGATTGTGCTCAAGTATAAATTCTATCATGCAAAAAAGATTTATTATTGGAATTAGAGATAAAATTTACAACTCTATAATTAATTAGCTTTGTTATGATAAATGATAAATATATAAAATTACTATAAATAATCTTTTCATTTTTTTCCCAAGGTGCATTTATCACTTCTTAATATCATTTGGTGAACACATAAAATTACTTAGCCTTTATTATGCACATGAAGGAGATTGACATCCATAGATAATTTCATAGATTGTCGAGTAGCGATGTTGCACTGAGAAAGTAACTAATATTTAGAATAGTTGTTACTCTGCCATTCCACAGTTCCATTGTGTCTGAGATGCTGTTTCTTTTGTGTGTATGATAATGACGATTGCAATGTCTACAATAATTCACTAACAATTTTTTCTATTCTTTCTCCATGTCTAACGTCGCGGCATTTGTGGCCTTTCATCGATTAAATAATTCTTTTGGGTGTTCTCAGGTTAAGTGTTGGCAAATTCGACGCCAAACAAAGGCTCCCCAAGCTGCAGGGGCTATCCATACTGATTTTGAAAGAGGATTTATTTGTGCTGAGGTGAGTTCATGAATTTTGACATTTCTTGATTTTGATCTGCCATATTCTTCCTCCTACATATGACTGCAATTATTGGTCATTATAATTCTATACCTTTTGATTATGGATTCAAGTTATTTGTAAAGGCTCAATTGCATCCCCCAACATGACTATGGGAATCTTAGGATGTTGCCCTTTTTAAGAAAAAAATGATTAAGAATACCAAATTTCTGAACAATTTTGCACGTCTGAAAAGAAATGCAATTTTCCATTTTGGTTTGGGCAAGACCTTAGCTAGGTTTGCCCATCCCATTTTCTGCATGACACATTCTGGAGTAACTCAAATTGATGCAACCATGTTTCCTTTGGCAAATTGGTAACCACTTAATGCTACTTTTGATGCAAAGAGAGCAATTCCATTGAATAAATTAATTAGTAAATAGGAATAAGCATCCTTTTCCCATTCCATTCGTTGGTACAGTAGAAATAAAATGCCCCATGGTAAATGATTATGCAGTTTGGTGCATGGGATATAATATAGATTAGAATCCAAAGTGAGGTAAATCACTTAAATATCCCTGACGAGAAAAATTAAATAAAAATTAACTTTTTCATATATGTTTTGTTGTATAATACTAATATCTTTTTTTGATCAGCAAATGTTAGTTTTTTTGTAGCGGGAGGAATTGAACCTATGAACTTTTCCTCCCTCCCTTCTTTTACCACCAAGCCAACATTATAACTCCTATAATACTAATATCTAAGTTTTTAAAAGGTTAATTAAGATGAAATTTTAAGTGACTTAATAAAATAAATCTTGATGGTACTTTTTTCTCAATGATTTTTCTTATAATTAATCTGTTTTAATTATGGCCATATGCTTTGTGATATTGCTACAACATTCAGATAAATGTTAGCATAAAAAACTATCTTAAAAAATGAAACCAATAGATCTGAAATGAAAATTATACTATGGTGAAAACTCCAAGGTCAAATATCTAAAAGACAAAATTACACCACCATAAACCCATAAAAACTTTTCCATTGGTATCATCTATTTTATATTAAATTAAGAAGTAACTTGCGTTGTTTTATGAATTACTTAAGGATATATTAGAGAACATGCATGAAAATGAAATTGTATGACTAAAAAATATGGAATTCCCCAATCTCCTTTTTTTGAACAATAGCATTCCACAAATTTGTGGATGAGATTCAGAATAGGAATTACATTCCTTTTTCTTTTTTTATAATAAACATAGGAATCCTTGGATTCCAAGATTGAATACAAGACAACATTCCATTCCTTCACACCAAACTTAGCATTAAATATTTTCTCCATGATGCACATTAAGAAGCTGATTAACTCTATGAATTTACTAAAGGGTAAGAATCAAATTAAGCCATGATATTTGAAATTGGGTCTATGGTAAGACCTACACTGTTCACAGTTAGATTATGCATTGAGATCTGTTCAAAAATCATTGATCAGGTTTTAATTTTCTAATTAGGAAGAGGTACTGCATTATTCTCTTATTTGAAATTGCAAAATGAACTGTTTGTGTCAATGATTAAAAATTTAAAACGGCTTGCCACTATTTTCGTGACCTATTTTATTTGGCATAACCATTCCACTTGACAATGCATTTTGTTCTCTTCACTGGTTATATAGTTAACTTATCATAATTGATCCGTTTAATTTTTTTCAATTTGCCATAGATATCTTTTCTGTTTCAATGACTTCTGTATTAACTAATATGTTCAATCTTGCAACAACTGATCTGGGTGACTGCTTCGTGAATGTTGTTTCAGGTGATGAAGTTTGAGGATCTAAAGGAACTTGGTAGTGAGTCAGCTGTGAAGGTATGAATTTATTCTTTTGATGCAACATATTGCTGTTGCTTCCTAAAATGTTGTTGTATTGGCCAGCATCAGATTGATAACTAGTGGTGATAAAACAAAGAAAAATATGGGAATATCCCATATTTTTTTTGAGAATTTGCTGGAAAAGTGTGGAAAGATCCTTACTCACCTGGGCAAGTTGAGATTGAAATTCAGGTCTAATAGCTTAGGTTAATTTGTCTTAAAAATTGAGATCGAGGAAATCTGCTCAAGCTCTGTTTTTCTGTATCTAGATCTAGGTTCACCTAGCTACATGATTTTATTGGTATGTTTAAACTTGTTTAGCACTTGCATTTGTGGTATTATCTTGGAAATTGTTTTAACAGAGTCTAATTAAACTGAATAATTGGTATTTAGTTCCTTTTCTGATGGAGGCCAGTATTTAATCTAGCGGAACTTGAATTGACACAGCTGTTTAATTAGGATCTTTTACAGAAGAGTCCATAAAAGTCCTATTTTGGGATTAAGCCAATCTCTGAACAGTGGAGAAGGTCGTCTAGAGAAGGAGGTTCTATTTCTTAACAAATGATGAACTATATAGAAATTAAAATAAAAAAGTTTGTGATGCAAGGATAATAGATGTTGTATTTGACTGGAGAAAAGTATTAGGACCTTCTGAGAAGTTAGTTATTTGTTGGTGTAGCGAATTTTCTTTTCTAGTGGATCTATGTATTCTTGGAAACTTCCAGTGACAGTTTTACAAGAGCAACTACTGTGCAAATGTCTTGTTCTAAATTTTATTGTACTTGTGTTAATTTTGTGAGAGGACCAGATTTTGACTTTGTTTCTATCTTTCCTTTCAGAAATTTCTTTGAAAGGAATAAAGATAAAAAAAAAAAAAGATGAATGCTAAATTAGTCCCTTAAAGAATTATGCATTTAGCTGAATTAGTCCGTCAAAATTATGTATCATTGACAAATTAGTCTCTGAAATAACTAACATGGAAAATGGAGGAAACTTTCAGAGACTATTTAGCCTCTAAAATTTTCAGGAACCAAATTATCAATGCCATATATACTATTAGAATTCTCAAAGTAACTGCTTGCTTTTTGCAAGAAGATTTTAAGTAGAAAGTGTTGCACTTTGCAGAAAGAAATGTATTTGTCTATTTTGCACCAGACACATAGGATTTCTTAACAGGAGTCCGTTTGACTATATGTGCTCATTCTTTTTTATTGTTGGGTTTCTGACTTTTGATGCTAAATGCACTGAATTTAGGTTATGTGCTATGCATGTGCATTGGTTGCTGTCAGCATATGAAACCTTTTCATTTGTGTACTGTGCTACCATGTGCTTCCAAACATCTAGCATTCCCCATTGCACTCTAATATGTGTATATTGCTTCCTTCTTTTAAAAACCTAACCTTTTCTTCTACTTTTTTTTTTTATTGTGTGGTCTTTTAGGCTGCTGGAAAGTATAAACAGGAAGGGAAAACGTATGTGGTCCAAGATGGAGACATTATATTCTTTAAGTTCAACGTTTCTGGTGGGGGCAAGAAGTAAATCCAGCGATTCATCTCAAATAGCAGAGCTGGTTTTGCATGGAGTTTGTTTTATTATAGGTGCCTACCATATTGCACAATTTGTAGAAGTTTGAAAATGTAATTTTTGGACCATTTTCAATATTATTTACTTATTTAGGCTTATTAATATCTCTAGTGGATTTTGACCTCTCACCTATTTCCATGATTTATTATCTATGCTATGCTACATCTTATAGCGGTTTTGAATGTGAATGTTGATAAGTTGATGCTTTTGTATGTTGGGTCAATTAATTTAATAATACATGGGTGCATTCACGTAAATTCGATGGACTGGGAATTTTGCAGTTACTACTTACAAGGGAATGGCCGAATTTCTTTGCTTTGGAAACGCATTCAATGTAAAGAACCGTGCGTTTGGTTCAACCTTGAATCACTTATTGCTTGTTTGAAAATCAGGCAAAAATACTTGAGGCAAAAGGATCAGAATTCTTGTTTTTGTTTTTATTTTACTATCATTCGTTGGATTGCATTGAATTATGTGTCATAATAATGTAATAATTATAACTGTAAATTAAACATGCACTTAGAATTTAATGTGATTTGTAGAAGTATTTACATATTTAGTATTGACTCTATAATTGATTTTGAATTAAATAATAAAATAACTTATAATCACTAAAAAAGTGACATGATTAGTTTTTAGTTTTTGGCTGAGGAATATTCTCGTTCATCCCAAAAATAACTTTTAAATTATACTATTGACTTGCCTTAATTATATCATTAACTTGTTTTTAAAATAAAAACATAAAGTATTTTAAATAAGGTTATATTTGAATAATATTGAGAAAAAATTATGCTTTATTCTATTTTTTTTTAAATTCAAAAAGTATTAAAATACTTTTGAAACAATTGATTATAAAAAATTATAAAGCATTGGAGATTAAGGTTTTCACTCTTTGTAGTTTTCAAATAGGCACATTACAAATAACTACAAATACTCATGGAGATCTCACTTATATTTAGTTTGAAGTCTATTTTACATGTTAGATGTTACTTTTGATCAGAGCCTTGGCCATGACAATACAAATGAGGCCATTGCCTTAGGGCCCTTTTCAACGTCTTAGTTTATATATATATATATATATATATATATATATATATATATATATATATATATATATATATATATATTATCTCAATTATTTTTTTCAAAAAATAAAAGGCAACATAAGACCTGATAAATAGAATGCATAACTTTAGTGAAGAATTTTATTTACTTTTGTGATTACAAATATAATACAAACTCATTTTTTTAAGTACCCGAGTATCGAATTCCTATCCACGTCAGTACAACAAACATTTATAAATATTTGTTTCTCCAATATTCCATAAAGTATAAACACCCATGAATCAATGAATTTTATGAAAATACAATTTTTGTCTTGAGAGCAACTGTGACACTAATTGATATATTTCTTACATGTTATGCGAGGGTTACCAAGGAATTTGTTCTGTGTCAACTGTACCAGGATGTAGTAAAATGCATACAATTGGATCCTTCTTTCTTGTAAATAGTCTTGGATATTGCTAGAATTAAGGGAGAAAAAGAGTGCAAAGTTTACTTTTATCAATTAGTTTATTAATTAATATCATTAAATATTTAGTGAAAATTAATTAATATATATTGATAAATATCACTAGTATTAGTATATAAACTTTCAATTTATCCGCTCTTATTTCCTTGCTTATAAACTTTTAAGTAATTTATTAGTTTCTAGTTTTATCAAAACAGGCTCTTAATTAGTTAATGCCCAATTTCTCATGACTCATTGTAAACAGAAATTCACACCAACAAGGCTAACTACACCCCTCCCCCTTCAAAATTCATATAATGCAAGCAATCAAAAGTTATTAAACTTCTAGTTTGTGCATGTTTGGTTTACGATCAGAAATCATGTGACATGAATTTTCATATAAATCTAACGAATAAAAACGAAATAATCATAAAAGAAAGGATCTTAATCGATTGACAAGATCACTTTTACTTCAAATGTAATTTTACAATAGATTTCTAAAAATACTCTTAGGAGTCAAAGAAGTTTGGACTGAGGGAGGGAGAAAAGTGAATCACCGGTTAGTCCTGAGTTAAAATGAATTGTAATGATTCACTTCGCATTTTTAATATTTTTTAAATGATTTTCTCCTATTGTAATTGTAATGGCCTAATGGGTGCAACAAATTCATTCCATTCCAAACTCTTTAATAATAATAAATCAATCGATTCAAAAAATTAATTTTCTATCCTTCTCAATAACTATGTTTTCTTTTCCAGAAGATGTTATAATGACCCGAATTTAATGTGCCCGACGTAAAATCGTAAATGATGTGTCTTGAAGCTTCTAACGTCTCTATCATTGCAGTAAAATCATACATGCTGAAAGTGTTTATGTTTGTCACATTTGGTGTCCTCCTGCATTTAATATATAAATTTGTACTTTATACTAGTAACTTAATGAAAAACAGTGCTAGTTTTTTTTTGGTGGAAAAAAAAAGTACTTTGTAGTGTGAGTGTGACGTTTTCACAAATTTATAATATTGTAAGAAATTCTTCCACCAGCTGAATACAAACAGTGAAAGTCTGATCACATGATGAAACCCACGTCAAGCCTTATTTATTAGGAGAGATAAAAAGTTAAGTGTCCTCTGAAACCAGTTTGACTTATTTTTAGAATATAAGGTTTTAAATTTAATTTATTCATTTTATCTAGATATTTCTTTTTACAGAATTTAGACTTAGTCAAATCTTTTTTATATTTTTTACTTGACTTGGATATCTAAGATCTTTAAATTGGTCAATTTGTGTATTAAATAAAGTTTTATATAAGTCAAAGGGTTTGAGTTTTTAGATAAATTTTAAAATATGCATAACAATAACAGTATTATATATTTTCAACAAGTTATCTGATTAAACCTAAAGAAAAATTTTAAAATATCAACTTTTACTAACTTCATTTTTTTTTAATTTTTTTACCTAATTTATTAAACAAATTAATCAAGCTAACCAACTTCATTTAAATTAAGTTATAGCCCATAGTACTTATTTTCACCTATTTAATTTATGATATATTTTTTTATACGTAAAAATCCAACACATGTATTAGAACACATTAAATTTATGGTCTATTTGGCAAGAAGAAAAAATAAAGTATATAAAAATAATTAAAAAAAGGATAGATGGAGATAAGTAAAAAAGTGACAAAATTTAGGAGTATTTGATCTGAGAGAAATATGAAAAAGAATAAAGAAAGTTTTTTTTTCATAAGGGTATATTTCAGGTTGTTTTAAATAGTAGAAAATGTTTAAAACCATCTAAAAATGTGCTATATTTACCCGTTTCTAATTGACAGAGCATGGCACAAATGTGTGCTATACATTGTCACTTTTCATTTTCATCAAGTTTTGTACAAAAATAAAAAAGGTATGAAAGTCGTAACTTGCAATTTATCTTTCTGTCTATTTTTATTCTATCAAATACTCTGTATTTTCCATCTCTTATTTATTTCCTCTCCCTCCTCCCTATTTTGTCTCCATTATTATTTCTACCAAACACACCCTTCGACTCTTAGAGGAAGTAATATAGGAAAGAATCCATCTACTCTTGTATGCGAGCGAGTTAAAATGGTCACATGTATAGTTTTTTGTTTTAAGTTTTAAAATAAATAAAAAACTTGTCTCTTTTGCTATTGTTCTAAAAAAGAGACAATGTTCTAAAAAAAGTAGTTTAGTGCTTGAAGTAGTGTAATAATCGCTGTACTAAAAAGTCCTTAAAAATAGTGAATCTTACCATCACTGAGATTTGAAGGCAATCCTTGTAAAAACGTACTTGAATGAAATAAATGAATATACCATTTAATTTTTTTTATGGGAGTAAGAAGTGAATAAATATTTATTGACATTTAAGGGGCACAAAATAAAGTTCAATATTCCCACCGACGTTATATAGCCATCCATTCTAAAAGTCCAATGATATGTGCATATGCTACCATTATGCGTGTGCGTGTAGTCTTCAATTTTCGGTGAAAGCACTGAAAAAAAAAAGTAAGAAAATTATGAATAGTTAAAAGCATTAAGGGAATAAGGGAAAAAATGAAAATGAAAGGAAATGATGTCAGACATGAAGATCTAAAATAATCTTTTGCCGTACTGTGTATGGAGTTGGGTTTTCCTTGTTTCTCTCCAACTAAATTACAAATTTACATTATAGTAATTGGTTAATTTATTCCATGATTTGATTACAAAATTATTAATTAATATTGACAAAAATAGATAAATAATTTTAGAAATTGATCATTTTGCATTAAATCCATCAACATAATTTAATGAGAGAATTTATATTCGATTCTTATTCTGTATAATTTTTTTTTAATCATGCACTGCGAGCGAATTAGTATCTGAAACAATGAGTTAGAGGATACATGTGGTCTTTGACCTAGGTAAAAGAAAAATCTATCGATTTGATTTACGGTTTTTGTCTCTAAAACCAAACCAAATCAAAGCACTTGTACAACTTTTTTGTGTTATGCGTTTTATAATGTTTATATCACTTACCTTTTATAATGTTATGTATACGTTTTGCGTTTTAATTCTTTATTCATATAGTGAAAATCTTATCTTTCTCCCAATTAAATCACACTCATGCATTTGCCTTGCTCCTAAGTGCTACTCAATGGTTGCCTCTCACCTCTCATTTGGTGAGTGACCTCTATTGTCGACTCATTGTTATCATCTTGTCGATAACCTATCCCTGTCACTATCATAAGTGTTCTTTATCTTTGCTCTCGTCGAAGTCGATGTTGTAACTTATTATTTTCTTTGCTCTCTCTTGTTGATGGTGATGTTGCAAACACCTTTTATCGTTTGCTACTATTATATTTTGGCCTTTTGGGGGTTATTTACTTTGCAATTTTGACTTTTAATTTGTTTTCTTGTCAAATCTGACTTATAAATTCTGTATATTAATTTATAGTCATGTTTCAACTTTGTACTATTAAGTACTTATTTGAAATTGTAAAATATATTGAATAAATGTGTTTCTTATGTATTTAAAGTTATTAGAAGTATTTATTTGATATCAACACTGTGTTAATAAATTAAAAAATAAAACTGTAAAATTGAACTAAATCAAAGCACAAAGTATCCAATTAAAAAGTGATATTATGTATCACAAATTTATCAAATTTTATAAAAATTACTTAGAAGTCATATTTATTGTTAAATTTTTTGATTAATTGATAATGCAAACATATTTTACATAGAAACTAAATTCTTTATTTCTCGTGCCAACTATATTTAAGAAAAAAACAAATGTAGATACAAGGAATATATCTTTGTTAAAAACAATTATTTATATCATTTAAGAAACATATAATCTAAAAATCCCACACAAAATGGGTGAAATTTGTCTATGGTGTTGTGTCTGATGGGCCATATTATTGGCATAGGGCTCCCTAGTCCATGGCCCCATTCCCTTAACACATCTCCATTATTCTCTCACCAACTTCACCTCTTGTGAGTTGTGACTCTCTGTCTTAATTGAATAGCCTTTGTAAACATTGATCAAAACAAAGAAACCCTAGTCAAAGGGGCAGTGGTGGGCCACCACTCGTTCCTAGTCTCCTACATGTCACTGTGTTGACACAACTTCCAAGTTCCAACCCAACAATCTTAATAAACTCTATTTCATAAAATCTTTTGACGTCCACTAGGAAAGCAGTGGGAAGATTGAGATTCCCTGTCTTTTTTTGGCGGGTAAATCAATAATTTTTTTTCTTATAAAATTTTAACACCCCAAAATGGGGCAAGAAATGGAAAATTAAAAAGATCCTAACTTTTGTTCCCGCTTTGCTTTTTTCACCCATTGCCTCCATGTCAAAATTGCAATGCCGAATGCAGACACTGAAAAAACCTCAAAAGGATGAAAAATCTAGAGGCTGCTTTATCTTTAGGCCTTTCATAAACTAACAATTAGGGTTCCATTTTAAGGTGCTCCATCCTCCATTGTCACATGCAAACTAAAAGACACAAGTTAAAAAAGGACAAAGGTACTCTCTTTTTGATGTTTTATTTATTGTCACACTTCATTAAAGTGAAATTTTTTGGGGTCATTTTACTGCTCAGAAAATTTAAATACTTTCTTTTTGTTTTTTTTTTTAAAAGATTTCTATCCATCAATTAAAGCTTTTAGGACCAAAAAAAAATAAAATTCTGGGTCCCTTCTCCTTTATTGCAGCATGGAGTGTCAACTGGTTCTCATTTCCTTTTTCCCCTTAACTTGGTTGTGGCTACAATGCTGCTGTACTGTACTTAATTTCTGAAACTCTAAAGTTCTAATCTTTGTGCTAACCTCTCCTGTCTGCTTCAAAAAATTCATACATCAGAGGAGGGGTTTCTGCTACAGTCTACATTGTGCTTTAGGAAGTGTTTTTTGTTAAGAAACATTGTGTTTTATGTGTCAGATCTCTCGACATTCACACATTTTGTTTGGTTCATTTCAGTGCATTTTATGTTTCTAGGTTACTCCATGAAGCTAATAGTTGTCTCTGCTGAAGAAGCTGCACTGCATTTGTAAAGTTTTTCTATTTTTTGTTGAAGGACAGTGAATCACTTGGTGGTTGTTTAGTAAGTAAAGTCGATGACTTTGTGTAGTTTTTGTTTTTTTTTATTTTGTTCTGGCTTTATAATTTGTTATTGAATGCTGTCTATCTTTGCTTGCTGAAGGTTAGGACACTTGTGGTTTTGAAGAACCCCTCTTTGGGATTTTGCTGTAAGTAAGTCCTTCACTAAGTGTGGACTGAGAAGCTTGAAGACCCAACTCTCTCTTTTGGAGACTGTGCTTGCTTCTTTTCTAAATTGGTGCTTGCTTTTAGAAGAACCAAAGAAGGGTATCTTGGAATTTTATCTGTACCTTTTTTGGTGGGTTGAAGATAATTGCTTATCCTTTTGAACTAAAAGGGTGAAAGCTCCCTTTCTGTCTTCACTTACTGTGAACTACACAGAAGTAAACATTCTAGTGTCTATAGAAGACTATGAAGCCTTTTAGCCTTTTAGTGTTATCTTTATATTTCTTCTCTGTGGTAGGGCAGCTTCCCTCTCAGGACATTTTAACATTGCTGGAGTTTAAGAAAGGCATCAAGCATGACCCTACTGGTTATGTTCTCAATTCCTGGAATGAGGAATCCATTGACTTTGATGGATGCCCATCTTCATGGAATGGAGTTCTGTGCAATGGTGGTAATGTTGCTGGGGTTGTTCTTGACAACTTGGGTCTCTCTGCTGACACTGACTTGAGTGTGTTTACTAATCTCACAAAGCTTGTGAAACTCTCCTTGTCCAACAATTCCATATCAGGAACACTACTTGACAGCATTGCTGATTTCAAAAGCCTTGAATTCTTGGATATCTCTTATAACCTCTTTTCCTCATCCTTGCCATTGGGGATTGGTAAATTAGGGAGCTTGCAGAATCTGTCGTTGGCTGGAAATAACTTCTCTGGCCCAATTCCTGACTCTATTTCAGAAATGGCCTCCATCAAGTCCCTTGACTTGAGCTGCAATGCCTTCTCTGGAATGCTGCCAGCATCGTTGACTAAGACTATTAGTCTTGTATCTCTTAACTTGTCTCATAACGGCTTCAATGGAAAAATTCCCAAAGGTTTGGAGCTGATCCCTGCTCTTGAAAAACTTGACTTGCATGGGAATATGCTTGAAGGTAATTTGGATGTTGTATTTATGCTTTCATCAAGTGCCAGCTATGTTGATTTAAGTGAGAATATGCTGTCAAGTTCTGATTCCAATCAGAAGTTTCTACCGCGAATATCTGAAAGTATTAAGCATCTGAATCTAAGCCACAACAAGCTTACTGGGTCATTGGCTAGTGGAGCCGCGGAACCTGTTTTTGAAAACTTGAAGGTGTTGGACCTCAGCTACAATCAGTTGGACGGAGAATTGCCCGGATTTGATTTTGTTTATGATCTTGAAGTTCTTAAACTCAGCAACAACAGATTTTCAGGATTTATTCCTAATGGCCTGCTGAAAGGAGACTCTTTGGTTTTAACTGAATTGGATTTGAGTGCCAACAATCTCTCAGGTAAATTGGCAGTTCCGTTTTTTCTTTTGCTCAAAATAAAGAACCTGTCATGTTTTATTATTCATCTAACATTCAAATTGTTTTTCAGGGCCACTAAGTATAATTACATCAACAACACTTCATTCTCTTAATCTCTCATCAAATGAGTTCACGGGTGATATGCCACTGTTGACTGGAAGCTGTGCTGTACTTGATCTGTCAAATAACAAATTAGAAGGAAACTTGACCAGGATGTTGAAATGGGGGAATATAGAATTTCTTGATCTCAGTCGGAATCATTTGACGGGGGCCATCCCTGAGGAAACTCCTCAATTTCTGCGATTGAATTATTTGAACCTATCCCATAATTCTCTAAGCAGCTCCCTTCCAAAAGTCTTAACACAGTATCCAAAGCTTAGAGTGCTCGACATTAGTTTCAACCAATTGGATGGACTACTTCCAGCTAATCTGCTCACACTGCCCACATTGCAAGAGCTGCGTCTTGAAAATAATATGATCTCTGGTGGCATCAAGTTTTCGTCTTCTCCTGACCAATCCGATCTTCAGATTCTTGATCTTTCTCACAACCAGCTTAATGGCTATTTTCCTGATGAGTTTGGGTCATTAACTGGCCTAAAAGTGCTAAATATTGCCGGAAATAATTTTTCTGGTTCTCTTCCAACTACCATTGCAGACATGAGTTCACTTGACTCCCTGGATATATCAGAGAATCATTTTACTGGTCCTCTACCAAGTAACATGCCAAAGGGGCTCCAAAACTTTAATGCTTCACAAAATGATCTGTCTGGAGTTGTCCCAGAAGTTCTTAGAAAGTTTCCCAGTTCTTCTTTCTTTCCTGGGAATACCAAGTTACATTTTCCAAATGGTCCTCCTGGATCAATCAGTTCACCTGCTGAAAGTTCCAAGAGGAAGCATATGAACACCATAGTTAAAGTCATAATCATAGTGTCATGCGTGGTTGCGCTCTTCATATTAATCTTGCTTGCTGTCTTCATACACTACATACGTATATCAAGATCTCCACCAGAATATGAAACAAGTAAGGATATCCACAGGCATCCTCAACCAATTATCTCGGCTCCTGTTCGTACGACAGATGGGGGTGGCGCTTTGGTTGTTTCAGCTGAGGACCTCGTGACCTCACGCAAAGAGTCACCATCGGAGATAATCAGCTCTGATGAAAAAATGGCAGCTGTAACAGGGTTCTCTCCATCAAAACAAAGCCACTTTTCATGGTCACCAGAATCTGGTGATTCACTTAGTGGTGAAAATCTTGCAAGACTAGATACGAGATCGCCAGATCGGTTGGTTGGCGAGCTACATTTTCTTGATGATACGATAACATTGACGCCTGAGGAGCTCTCAAGGGCCCCTGCTGAAGTTTTAGGAAGAAGTAGTCACGGTACTTCTTACAAGGCAACTCTGGAGAATGGTTTGTTGTTGAGAGTGAAGTGGTTGAGAGAAGGAGTGGCAAAACAGAGAAAAGAATTTGTAAAGGAGACGAAGAAATTTGCAAACATCAGACATCCAAATGTTGTAGGATTGAGAGGATATTATTGGGGTCCTACACAGCACGAGAAGCTTATACTTTCAGATTACATCTCACTAGGAAGTCTTGCAAGTTTTCTTTATGGTAATATGTCGACTTTCCTTCTAATATGATTAGACTGCTTTTCTTAAACTTGAACCTTAAATAAAGGGAGGCACCTTAGAAGTTGTGTTGGGTAGGTT
Organism: Glycine soja; assembly: GCF_004193775.1. NCBI lineage: Eukaryota > Viridiplantae > Streptophyta > Magnoliopsida > Fabales > Fabaceae > Glycine > Glycine soja. The sequence continues at coordinate 1,994,326 of NC_041010.1, forward strand.
AGAATTAATAAACAAGATATATACAGGATTTGAAGGGTAGGATAATATAGCAGACTAAAAATATCATGATCCTTGATTTCCAAATGGTTAACATATCTAAATGGTCTTTTGAAATGCTTGGAAGTGCTTGCCATGGCAGCTTCTACTATAAAATCTGCTTGTTCATCAAAAATATATTTGATATATTTATATTGATAGCCTTATATAAATTTTATTACCTAATTTACAAATTTCAGTTGGACTCCTTCAAATTGCACCACAGAAATCACTCTTTCAAAAAATATTATCTAAATGTGAGGAAAGATGTCGTTTTTGTCAAAATTGGCCAAATATAAAAAATCCATTTGAAGTGTCTAAATCTCAATCCTTTTAAACTGATTGCTTATGCTTGAATATGATAATGCCTTAGCTCCCATGTAAAGTAATCTTTAGTTGCATGATGTCTATTATGCATTAATTCTAATATGTCTTTTGGGTGTCTGTTTATGCATGAATTCTAATGCCTATCATATTTTACTGGTGCAGCTAGTAAAGGTTTCTGAATAGTCATCTATTATATCTAGTGTTGTCTTTCATTCCTAAATATTTCATGTTTGAGCTTAATTATAAAATTCAATTGTCAGATCGACCAGGAAGAAAAGGTCCACCACTAACTTGGACCCAGAGGCTCAAAATAGCAGTTGATGTAGCACGTGGCCTGAACTATCTCCATTTTGATCGCGCTGTTCCTCACGGGAATCTCAAAGCTACAAATGTGTTGTTAGATACAACTGATATGAATGCACGTGTTGCCGATTACTGCCTTCACCGACTCATGACTCAAGCTGGTACCATTGAACAGATTCTCGATGCTGGGGTCTTGGGTTATTGCGCACCAGAGTTAGCTGCTTCCAAGAAGCCAATGCCCTCCTTCAAGTCAGATGTTTATGCTTTTGGAGTGATACTTTTGGAACTTCTAACTGGAAGGTGTGCTGGTGATGTTATATCTAGTGAGGAGGGAGGTGTTGATCTGACAGACTGGGTAAGGTTGCGTGTAGCAGAAGGCCGAGGCTCAGAATGTTTTGAGGCTACCTTGATGCCGGAAATGAGCAATCCAGTTGTAGAAAAGGGAATGAAGGAGGTCCTGGGAATAGCAATGCGGTGCATTCGGTCCATTTCTGAAAGGCCTGGTATCAAGACTATTTATGAAGATCTCTCTTCTATATAGTCTGCTCATGCTAACTGTTTGAACTTTGACATATTGTGGGAATTAATGTCTCATTAGTGTCCCATAGTTGTTCAGAGCCTGGCCTTTTAACATGTTTGTATTAACCATTTTTTTAGCTGTAAAAATGGGGCTGTGCCAAAAGCATATACATGGATGATGGATGTTACTTGATGGGTTATAACCATCTAATTTTGTCTCGAAATGGTATGTGTTATGAATAGTCATTTGTTTGCCAGTACTATAGTTGAAGGCTGTCCAAGTTGGTCATGTAATGGTTAACACTTAGCAGTTATATTGTTTTGTTGGTTTAATTGATCTTAGAGTTGAATTGCCAAAGATGTTAGAGACGTAGTTCTCAGCAAACTCGGCTGGTTTTCACTTTCAGGAAGGTGAGTGGCACCAATGAGTACCAGTGGCATGATTCTGTACAGTGCAGCTGTTACTATTGTCATATAATCAACCATGGTTGAGGAAGACATGATTTATTAAATTCAATCTTTGCTTGTGTTGATTAACTACTGGTATTTTATTTTATTTTACTGATTCTTCTAAAAGTATAATTAGTTGTTCAATTCAAGGGATTTTCATTACATTTGATGTTATTTTAAAAATTTACAAACATTAGATTTTCAAACATATACTGGAAGGATCCTTTGGTAGGGTATTCCACAGTCAAATAAGCACTATCGGTTTAGATTATTTGTATTGTAAAATTGAATTTTATTAAAAGTGAATTTGTAATAAAATGATTTGTGTTTGAAACTTTTTCTTTGAACAAGTTTGTATTGTGCAAATGCATGATCTTGCAATACCTCGGGTAAAGAGTTAGTGGACATGTACTCTAAATTTACGAGAATATAAATCATGGTAAAATCGCTACAAAAACAGTTATTTGCTTCTTCAGAAAATTACGATGAGTTTAACTTACCTTGTTACCAAGCAAACATATATGTTTGTGAATGGGGATTTCATGGAAAAGGGAAGATAAATTTTTTTTTGTTTCTATTTTTTAATAGAAGAAATAAAACAAAAATTAATATAAACTTAATGTCTTAATCATGTGATTCATGTGTTTATATTAATAAATATTATACAATTTTTTTAATTTAAAAATAAAGAATAGCACACAGGCTGAGAACATTTCTTTATTAAATATATTTATTGTCCATGCTACTTGTACTATAAAGATTAATCATTTTTTTTACTGCAGTATAAAGATTAATCATGTGTATACAATAATTTGTCTTTTGTATATAAATGTTTTTTTGTTTGTTTGTTTGCACTTTGCAGGCATATAAATGTCATTAATACATTTTATATTGTTATAAAATATATTTATGAAAGAAAAAATAAGATTCGTGTAATTTAATTTAATAAAATATAAAATACTATAGATTTGGCAGCAGACCTAATCTACAAAATCTGACCTGTTAGATTGAAGCGGGTCGGTTTGGTCGGGTCAAACCCGTTAAATTATTTTAATAAAAAATTAAGAAAAACATAAGGTTTGGTTGAGCATGAGAAAATTCACAATCTTGTCTCTTTAGAACCCTTCCGTGTTTCTGTCTCTGGTTCGAGGCGTCTCGTTTACGGTCCCTTGTCTCTGTCTCCGTTCATTCTGGTTAGACACTTTACTTTTTTCTCATTCATTAACGCTTTATGTATTTATGTATGTATTCTGTTCTTTCTATCTATCTCCTGTGATTTCAGTTTCAAAAATTCTCATACCATTTTGCTCTGTTTTGTTGCTTAATTATTTAGTTCCCAAACCGCACTGCCAAGTGCTCTTTATTGGGTTTGTGTTTGTCATCTTGCTACTCTCTCTGTATCTTAGTGTGTTTCTCATTTCATCTTGTCTATGCACTCCACCTGTTTGATGTTATATCCACTAGGGTTAGCTTACTGGTGGAGGGTTTGGGTAGTTTGCATGAGATCATAGGTTCTTAACCTCACTGTCGCCTTTCATTGTACACCCAGAAAGAGCTGTTTGATGTTATTCCTTACCCACCTAACACAAGTTTACTGCATTAAATCTTTACCAAAATGAATAATAAAACAAGTATTCTTTAAAGAAAACGAGGCTATAAACTTTGAAATAATGTTCTATTGTATGAGAGGATTATAGTTCTTTTTTATATTTTTTTACGAACCCACAAGTTCTGTTGCTTGCTTTTTGAAAATTTCCTACGTTATCCTAATAATTGCTTGGTATATATTTGGTAGGCTGAACTTATCTTCGTGGGATCTGTGTTTCGGGAGGATTAATTTGTAGCAGTTAGCCTTGTCACTGTGTAGAGAATGCCTCTGCAACTTTTTGATGGCAGCGATTCCGAAAACGAGGACATTTCAAAGATCAAGATAGACAAGGAGTATGCTCGTAGGTTTGAGCACAATAAGAAACGGGAGGACCTCCAGCGATTTGAGGAATTAAAAAAGAAGGGTGTTATTGATTCACCTTCACACTCGCATTCTGAAGGTGAGGAGGAATCTGAGTCCGAGTCATTGGATGATGATGATGATGACTATGAGACGCTTGTCAATTCTAGAAGGAGGGACAAGGAGTTCTTTGATGCCTTAATTAAGGTGAAGAAGCAAGATCCTATTCTTAAGCAAAAAGATGTTAGGCTCTTTGGGTCTGATGATAGCAGTGACGACGAAAGTGATGAGAAGGAGAAAGTTAAATCAAAAGACAAGAAGGGTGAAAAGCCAATGTATTTGAAGGATGTGGTGGCAAAGCATTTGATTGAGGAGGGGGCAGATTTTGGTGATGAAGAGGAGGAGATAGATGAAAAGGAAAAACGTAAGGGTAAGAAGGTAATGCCTTTGAAAGATAAAGACTTTGTTATTAAGGATGGGAAGAAGACTTATGGTGATGAGCAAGAGGAGTTGAAAAAGGCTTTTCTGCAAGCAGTAGAAAGGGAGGGTTTGGAAGATGGTGAAGAGGAGTTTTTCAGTGTGAAGGAGAAGGTAGGTGAGGAAGACAAAGTAGATAGTGATGACAAGGAACTTGAGGAGAAGCTGGATGAGTATTTTGGTGGAGATGTAGAATCAAATGAAAATTCCAAGTTTCTAAGAAGCTATTTCATGAACAAATTGTGGATAGACAAGAGTGGGAAGAATTTGAATGTTGGAGAGGATGAATTGGACGAGATTTCAGAGGATGAGGTGGAGCTTGAGAGACAGGAAGAATATGAGTACAGATTTCAGGAAAATCCAGGAGATAGGGTGTTGGGTCATGCTCGGAAGGTGGAGGGATCAGTGAGGAAGAAGATGAATGCAAGGAAAGAGCAGAGAAAGAGCAAAGAGGAGAGAATGGCTATAGAACAAAAGGAGAGAGAGGAGGAGTTGAAACGTTTAAAGAATTTGAAGAAGCAGGAGATACAGGAGAAGGTTAAAAAGATAATGAAGACTGCAGGGATCCATGGTGATGATATTATCCCATTGTCTATGGCAGAAATTGAAGAGGAATTTGACCCAGAGGAGTATGACAGAATGATGAAGAAGGCATTTGACGAGAAATATTATAATGCAGAGGATGCTGACCTTGACTTTTGTAGTGACATTGATGACATTGAGAAGCCAGATTTTGAAAAGGAGGATGAATTACTTGGGCTTCCTAAAGGCTGGGATGCATGCGGATCTAATGGTGGGTTTTTAGCTGCAAGGGAAAAAGCATTGAAAGAAAAGATTGAGAATACTAGTGATGACGATCTCCCTGAAGCAGAAGATGAAAACGAAAGGTTTGAGAATACTAGTGATGACGATCTCCCGGAAGGAGAAGATGAAAAAGAAGAGAAAATTCCTGAGGAAGGTAGTCGGAAGAGGAAGCGCAAAACAGCACTTTTGGAGAAAGCAAGACAGGCAATGATGGATGAGTACTATAAATTAGATTATGAGGACACAATTGGGGACCTGAAGACAAGATTCAAGTATGCCAAAACAAAATCAAGTAGATTTGGCTTGAGTGCCTCAGAGATACTATTGATGGATGACAAGGAATTGAATCAGTATATTTCCTTGAAAAAGCTTGCTCCTTACCAGGAGGAGGAATGGAAACTAAGCAAACAGAAAAGATACATGCTGAAGATGAGAGCCAAGGAGCTCCTTCGGATGTCAAGTTTGGATAAGAAGAAAAGGAAGAATTCAAAGGTTGATTCTGGCAAGATAACTTCATCAAAAAGTGTTGAGAACGAAAAACCAAGCACAGAAGAATCAAATATTAATACAGATAATCTATCAAGGAAAGCCAAGCGAAGGCGACAAGTGGCTAATTTGAAGTTATCACAATCAAGGCTTAAAGCATATGGGAAGATACCCTCAAAATCTAAGCATGGAGGAAAGCACTGAAAGCTGTCAATGATTTATGCAGGTAATTACTTTAGTGTGAGGTTAATTTGAGGTAGCAATATAAATATATTATCCATTGCTATTGTTAAAAAATGACTGGTTTAATAAAACATTTCCATTCTGCTGAAGGTGATTCATTTAAAATTAGCGTGATTATATTCAGTTACAATTAAAGTGATATTGGATTAAGTTTATTTATTTATTTTTGAAAAGGATTTGCCTTCTCCCCCTCCCTAACCTTGTCTGCTAGTAACTTTTTCTGGTTGTTTTGCAGAAGGAACCAACTAACCGAGGAACTTACGATCTTAGAAGAGATTTGGAGCTTAATATTGCAAAATGCTGTGCGGTGGATCATGGATTGTTTGTCTAAGTGTTTTTGTGGAGAGAAGTTTTGGTTGTCTTTATGTTTTCTCCAAATGGAATTTCTTAGAGTCTATGGAATTTCTTAGTATACAAACTGTCAATTTTGGCCGAAAGTTGGTGCTTGTCTTTGTGTTTTCAACATTGCATTTACTCGTTTAGAATTTGTGTTTTGATATTTGCTCGTCTTGCGGAACCACACTATTTCTGATTGAAAACAAGAATAACTCGCAACTGTTTCTACAACTTCATTGAGCTCAATTGATCTTCTTGCCATATATACTAGGCATGGGATCACAACAGTTTTATGCATACAACCAACGTCTTAATTTACTGATCATGAGGTTCGTCAATTCCAGAGTAATAATGGCGAAAAGCACATGAAAAGTCTTTGGCTTCATGGCCAACGCTGCAGAGCTCAGTATATCTGCACAAAAAATTCATCAGTAAACAAACTGTTAATACTTCGTATACCTGGGACTAACAGAATTTAAACTCACGAGTAGGATGTTGCTAAAGAAAACCAACCCCCTTGGATTTTTAAAGGAGTTAAAGCTTTTAATAAAGCCATATACGAAATTATATATCGCCAAAGTGGTGCATCATCCAAATCAAAATTGCCAGAAAATGTAGCTTATAACAATAAATTTAATTTACTAATTGTAAAACATTTAATTACTCAAATGTATTAACAGACTCGGTTCATCATTTTTGCTAAGGATTCTAGCAAAAATCCTTTTGGGGCTATAACAATCATTTTTATTCTCAAATAATATTAGATGGTTTCTGCTAGATAACAGAAAACAATAAAAAAAGTATAATGTGTTTTAAAAGCTAACCCTTCTCAATATTTGAAATTAAGTGAATTGAAATACTTTTGTATTAATTTTCCAGTAAGATATGAATTGGCAAGACAAGTTGCAATAGAAGTGGCATTTCGTTTCGTTACATAACGCGAGAGTGGGAGTTCAAGCTCAACTTGTATAAAAACACATCGGGTGTATTTTTCTATTCAGTCTTTCTGCTAAGTTATTGAATTATGAAGACCAAATATTTACGAATTTGGGAAAGAAAATACAACAGGATTTATGTAACATTCCTGTGACCAACTATTTACTGAAAAAATTAATTAAAAAAAATGCAGTGGAAGAGCTGTAATGATACATGGCCTTCATATACAACATAAGTTGATTTATCTATAAAAAAACACTAGTTTTATTCATGTAGTTGGTAGTTTGCATAATTTGCATGCTTTAGTAAAAACACTGCTTGCATCATCTTAATGCTTAATCAGCACATTTATATTATAATAGTTTTAAGGTCCAGAATCACAACAGTTTTCACCAATGTAATTAACAGAAAGTGTTATACATGACATGTCAAGGATATGCAAGAAGAGGGACTTACATCTTTTGCGCTTGTGATGTTAGTGGGTATTTACATCCAGCCAGCTTAGCTGATTCTACTGCTAGATTCAAGTCTTTTGCCTGGAGCACACATACAATTAATTTGGCTTATTTTTAAAAGCCTAACATTCAAACTAAAGCAAAACACACTTACACACTTGTTTAACAAGCTTAAAGTAAATAATAAAATAGATCACTGAAAGAAACATAATCACAATAGACTTCACATTCAATGTATTTTTAGAAAGAATCTTTACACTTTATTTAGCAGGTTATATATAATTATGTATAAATGGAGTCCAGCCCCAGGTTTCACAAAATAAAGTAACAAAGGCACCCAAGAAATGTATAATAGATCGATTGGAACAAAGTGAAAACAGTTAAGGAAAAGAAAAACAGCATGAGTCAACATCATTAATATAGGATACTGCAAAAGCTCTAAAAAAAGGAAATTGTGCACCAGATATAAAAATTCTGGCCGATAAACTGTGTTTTGTCATAAACCAATTCTTCATAAAGGCATTTGATTCAGGCCATTTTTAATAGCTTCACTTGGACTTGTTCTTGGTCTACAATCTATAGGCATCTACCAAATTCTTTTTTTTTTCTTTTTTCAGGACAAAAATTAACAAATTTTTACAAGTTAATTAACAATTTAGCATGAATGTATTGCTAAAAGAGAACATGTAAATTTCAGAAAGAACATGTAAAGCTTTGCTAATGGAGCCAACATAGAGAGACTTTTCAGAGAGAAAAAAAAAACTAGGTTAATTATGTTATTAGCCACCCATTCCTTGAATATCATCAACTAGTTGAGTAGCTAGTTATTTCTAAATTGAAAATAATTTTAACAAGAGTTTCCTTTTTTTATAATTCTCCCACATAAATTTCAGTAAATATATCAAATTGATTATTCTTATTACTATTATCGTGTGTCCTTGCTCTAGTATCCCCACACCCTTAGCTGTGAGTAGTTGATGCATTTTTGCAAGCTTGAACTGTTGAAATTAATGATTATTAGTCGGTCTAAATTTGGCTTAATTGCATCCCACTGTAATGACTATTCACACTAAAGATTTCCAAATGGTACAATCATCAGAATTAAACATTTGCAACTTGAGTTAAAGCTCAGTTACTTACCATAAGCTTGGATGCAAACCCTCCGTTATAATCCCCTGACGAGGGCACCCCTTCCATCAGCCCAGGAACTGGGTTGTAAGCATCACTGTAATGAATGCAACTTCAACCTATTATTTTGATCATCTAAATACCAAAAGTTTAATCTTCTCAAAAACCCCATAACGATTGTGAACTAAGCTATATATGGAAAATTTTATTGCTGAAGAAGGAAGCATAATTATTTTATCAGGAGAAAACTACTAGTAAAGGGTCTCAAAGAATACAAGAAGACAACAGATATGAGGACAGTAATATTTGAGGAAAACACTAAGAACAAGTTTGGAATATGTCACTTGCAGTGAAGCTATGTCAAGACAACTAGTTATGTGTCTCTCACACAATATACTTCAACATTATGGCCTTTTGAACTACATGGTTCTTTCATTTGTATAATGGGAACTATACTCCTACATTCTACTTCATATTTATTCCTTTATAGCTACAATATGACAATACTAATTCTAAGGCCTCTAAAAATCATTGCTACTATGCTACTACATATTGTTAATGATGCTGACTAAAACAATATAGTTCTGCAGCTAGTTGTCACATTGAGTCGACAGAGAAAAGAGCCACATACCTACTCCAACAGCGAGCACTGGAGCAATTAAATATATTTGTCAAGGTGCTGGCAGAAACACCTAGAGATTGGCCTAGAGCAAGAGCTTCTGATATTCCCAGCATGCTCACAGCCAAAGCCAAATTATTGCAAATTTTTGCTGCCTAATAACAGAACCAAGACAAAATATGTGACAGTTAAACAGGCAATTGGGAGTACCAATAAACCTACACTAATTATAAGTAATGTGTAACTTACAGAACCACTTCCTGCTCCACCACAATATATTGCACTTTTACCCATTGAAAAGAGTAAGGGCTTTGCAGCAAGAAATGCTTCCTCAGAGCCACCAACCTGGGGAAGTTCCATATCTTGTTCATTACTCAATTTTTTTGCCAAAAATTTAATTGTTTTAGATTACCTCATTCCCGTGTGCAGTTCATAACATTACAACCTTTGTAATTAACCAATCATAGCTTTAATGCATTATAAATAGTATTGTGGCATGACTATTATCAAAATTTAACATCAAATTGAGAATACTAAACTTCAGTGAACTACTCTAGTTTGGTCATCAAAGCATCAATTTGGTACTCAAATGATACTTTTTTGACACCATAATAGTCCAAAAGTTACTGCAAACTTGTACCAGATTGATGTCATTCAATGACTGCAATTAATCATTTAAGGTCTAATTTAATGTCACTAATTTTTTAAAGACCAAATTAGGAGTACTCTAAAAATTTCCTTTCTCACTAGGAATTGGAAAAACTAGTGATACAATGTTCATCTGGTTTCTAGGATCAAATGCATGGCCATTGAAGCTACAATTATTACCAATTTACCAAGTATATTGTAGTTTATGTAAATTTTCAGCAGGTTAGAAAAAAACAGTAACAATACCATAAAAGTAAGTGTCCCAGCTTCAGCTGCAGTAACACTTCCAGATACAGGAGCATCCAACTTGAAAGGTTTTTCCCATTCACCTACACAATGTATAATCATTCAGTACCAACACATTAAAAGAGTAAAGAGTTCAACCTACTAATTGCTTGAAAGCAATTGATAGACCAGGAGGATGTTATGACAGCCCTCTATACATTTGGTTCGAAGAATATAATGAGACAGCTTATACTCTAGAAGAATTTATTGAACAGTGCATTTTCATTTAAGACACATCTTCAAATGAAAAGGTTTGAATCTATTTACCAATTAATATCTAATGACTAAAAGGCCTAATCTACTCATGCTAAAAGCTAGACAACTGAATACAATCATATGACACAGAAAGTAGTGGGCAATTTTCAGTTAGGACTTCAGAACCAGTTAGGTTGTAGTAGTTCTGCATTTATTTACAAATGCCTTAACCGCAGACCTATAATTAACTTCAACATCAATCAAAAAGTTGAAGGAACATCAGTAACACAATGACAGAAATTAGCTCTTAGGTAATTTAATGAGAAATTCACAGATGGAAATTCAAGTTAAAATATACTTTACTTGGTTGACATTACACTTGTTGTTACCTTTCTTTTCTCTTAGAATATAATTAGTTACTGTAGCAGAAAGGTTTCTTGATGTTTGTGGATCAATAGTGGATGAATCTAACAACAACCATGGCCTTAGGAGTTTTCCACCATGAAGCAAACCATTTGGTCCAGTGTAAACATCAATCACCTACTTAAATTAAATAAGGATGTTATTTTGGTATCAGAACAGAGTCATATAATAACATTGGGAGCAATAAAACACTTCATTCTAATCTGAAATATACTAAATGAGATATTCAGGTACACAGCTAAGAAAACTCTTTAACTAAATAACTTACAGTTTAGGGTGGCCTGCTTTAAATATAGATGCCACCATTTATATAAAGCTAAATGGAAGAAATGATACAATCAGACTATACAAAATAATATGATATAAGAATTGACAGTTAAATAGGTTTCATCATGTTACAGAATCAGAAGCCTTCACTTTTGTATATAAGACAGCAATACAGGTCACATCAAACACTTCAAATTTTTATTTTTTATTTTTTTTACCAAAGAAACTGTATGGAGAAGTTGACAATCTTATCATCTGAGCCAGTTGGAAGAACTATATAGGAACGATGTAATGCATTCACATGTAAGGGAATGCCAATTGGAACTAATGGCCAAACTCACATGGGCAGAAGTTGGCAACATTGTGATTACAACATCACTTGCTTCTGAAACTTCATAAGGTGTTTTCTTTGTGGGAACTCCCATTTGAGAGAACATCTCGAGAACATCAGAGTTTCTGCTAATTTTGAACAAACTCAATTAACACCACCACAAACAATCTGTTTAAATTTAACAAAAAATGAAACAACCAATTTATGTTAACAGTGCCATTAACTCAAACTCTCAAGCCATGCCCCAAATATCTAATCTATATCATATGAAATTGCACCTACAAAAGAAATGAGAATATAGTAGCACTATCACAGGGACGAACTTAAGAACAAAGGCATGTTTTTTTATTTTTTATTTTTTAGCAAATGTTAGTTGTTTGTATTGTTAGCAGAGGGATTCAAACTGTGGCCTTATATATCCAAGATCAAGAAAATGTTTAAAAATTACAGGTCATGAACTGTGAGTCTGAATCCAGCTTTGATCAGATTATTTGCCATTCGTGATCCCATATTTCCAAGCCCAATGAATCCAACATTCTGCAGTGCAGTGCATCAGTGAAAAGAGAGAAAAGTGAAAATTTACAAAACATGCATCAACTTAATCAACTCATAATTAATCAGCTTAGAAAATTAATGACAAGATTAGAGAGAGACCCGCAAGTGATTAGGGGGAACCTGTGCCGAAGAGAAAGCGCGTATTGAAGAGGAGACCAACGCAGAGTTGCATTTCGAAAGAGAAAGCAAAGATTTCAACTTGCAAATCGCCATAGATAAATATCCTTTCCTATTTCTCACTACAACAATAAAATGAGACACGACATGAAATTTCACGATGGGACCAAACAACCACGTGCTTAAAAAAAAACGTTAATTTAAGAAGTACGAGGCAAACTTCTTGTCAGCATGGACTTGTCCAGATTCACATGTAAATTTTGTCTCATTTTTAACGTTAAAATTAAAATCCTGTACTAAGTAATAAATAGAAGTGCTAAGAACACTTTTTTCTTACTAAGAAATGTATGAAAATCACATGATTTTAGACGCTCACACCTTATTTAATAAATTTTTCTCATAATATTATAATATATAACTAATAAGAAAAAATGTATTAACAAAATGTGTTAGAAAAAAATTGATATAACTCCTCAATAATGAAATAAGGATAAACATAACTTATGGATAACTATCAATCTTGACGCCGCATGACGACACGCTCGTTCACCTTTTAGATCATGGTGATCTTGTTCGATTTGTAATTCTTAATTCTTTTGTTTATAAACAATGTATGGGCCAAAGCAAAGAGAAACCCGAATAATGAATCCTGATGGAAATAATTTAGATTATGAATGTTTACATTAAAATCTTAAAAAAAAATATATAATTATAAGAGAAAACTAATAGCATGTTCAGTTTTTTGTCTAATTTTTACCTCTGGGAAACAAATGGATCAGTTTAAGAACTTAGTTCAAAAGGTGAAAAGTTTTGGATGATGAACCTACTTCCATTAACATTGTCTAATAAAATGAGCTACTAAAAGAAATGAGCTACAAAAGGTTACTGATTTTTTTTTTTTTTGGTTATAAGTTGTCTGATTGAACTAAATTAACACAATAATTTGTGATCATTGAGTTTGGATTGGGGTGTTGCTATTGACATTTCCACAATTGCTAATGATACTGCTCACACATTGGTATCTTTTAATTGTATTTTGAAATTATTCCTTAAATAAAAACATAATAGAATCATATTTTTATTGTCTTTATGAGGTGAAAAAAATAATAATAAAATAAAATTTTATTGTATAAACATGCAATAAAATAATATTTTTATTTCATAGATGAGAATGATTAAAAAATAAAGTAACAGAAATATGATTATGTTATATATATAATACACAACAGACTCATTTCATTTTTATTGCGTACACGAGGAAGGAAAAATTAATTCAATAGAAATACTATTTGATTGTTGTAATGCAAAGGAGACGACATATACAAAAAAATGCAACTGTGATGATGGTGAGGGTATGATGATGTGAGCCTCCTTGAGAGTGGAAGTGAGTGTTTTTTTATGGAAGTGTGTGTTTTGAGATAGAATTACAGGTTAAGTAATATATTTTATTTGAATGTTTTAGAGTATACGTCTCTACTACGTACCATGAAGTCTTTTTTATAATGTTTTTCTATCTTATCTTGCTTGAAGAAAAATAAAAGCAGCATGGGTTCTTTTAATTTGCTGTTTAATTAAATAGAAAAGGAACGAAAATTTATATAAATAAGTTCACTGAAATATCATAGTTCTAAAATATATTTATTCTAATCAGAAATAGTTAAATAGTATTTTTAAGTCATTCACTCTTCATTTTTTTGCCTAACCGTGACTTGAATATACTTGCATTCTCTTTTTTTTCAATCTACTCCATATTTAACTCAATACCAGACGGATGGACATGCATCTCAAATCACCCTTATATCAGCGTATATATCATTCCTTCACCACCTTTTGCACAAAAAAATATTCAGACATGAAAAAATATTCATGAGTAATTATATTCATATATTCAATTCTGAAAAAATTATATTTATATATTTGTTTTTTATAAAAAAATTATCATTTTTTTTTTATTTCTCTTCATCTTCATATTTATTAGATCTATTGGTTTTTCTCTACCTTCCACTCATACACCTCAAAAACAAAGTGTTTACTTGCCATTTTCCTGTTTATAGTGTTTTCGATCCTTTTAATAACGTAAAATGATTTTAAAAGAATAACATGTGATCATATATATATATATATATATATATATATATATATATATATATATATATATATATTATTTTTAATTTTACTTACAAATGTTAAAACACTCTTTAATACTACTGAAGAAAAGTGTTTACACTCTCTAATACACATTTTGATGCATGTCTTATTATTGATTAAAATTTATTAAAAATAATAAAATTATAATAAAATTTCATTAAATAAGAAGTTAAACCAACTAAAATTTGTGATTTTTAATTAATTTCAATTATTAATAAATAATGTATTAAAAAAACATGTTTGAAGCTCTATTGTTAACATTTATCTCTATTGAAATCATAAAACTGGAAGTTTCATTTCTTTTTTAATGAATTTCACTTGTAATTTTTTTAATAAATTATAACCAAGATCGTGTTAGAAATATTATATTGAAGAGTGTACTCACACTTTTTAAATTTATTTATTTTAATCTATTATTAATTTAAGAGTTTATGATTTCAATATGGATAATTTAATAAATATATTTGTTTGTTATTTAAATTCAATACAAGATTTAGCATTCATTCTTACATATGCCTTGTGAATTTTATTTTATTTTTAAAAAAAATATCAAATTACAAGTTTACGTTTGAAACACATGATATGAAATGTTATTACTAATAACACGTTTGAAATGTTAGATACACATGCATTAAATATTTCAAAGAAAAACATTATTACTAATAAAACGTGTCTCTCAACCAATTAGTCAACCAATTAGTTAAAGACTAAACTCGTTTGCTATTAAGCAAAAAAGTTAAACAATTTTTTTAATAAATAAATTATTTTCTGGTTAAATAAATTATTTTCTCATATACATGAAGCAAAATTTTACACTAGTGGAGTACAGGTTTACCAATAATTTTATTTGACTTGTACCAAACTCTCCCCCATAAAAAAAAAGAAACATTTGCTCTTAAGTTCGTGCCTGCCTTTTACTGGTAAAGGCATTAATTAGTATATTTTATGACGTAATGGTACGTATCTTACCTAATTTTACTTTTGCAATTTTGAATATAATTTAATTTATTAATTAAAAAATGTATAGTTTAAAATTTGTTAACAAAACCTTAAATTTCATTAAATATTTTTTATAAAAGGTATATTTTTTAAGAATAAAATTTCATTTCAGCTCTCCATGACATTTTTAATATTCTCCACGTTTTCTCTTTTAATGTGCATTTTACACACTATACTCTTGTAATTAGTTAAAATATGTTTCTAATTTCAACCATAACAATCCATCCTTCTTTTATTTTTAATTATATACTTTTTAATCATCTTTCAATCTACTGTATTTTATCCCTATATCTTAATTGAATTTCAGTAGTCTTTTAAAAAAATTGTTTATATTTTTTATAATTTCAATCATTTAAAAATTATAATTTATCTCTTATAATACACAAAACTAAAATACTGTTTTATTATTATTATTATATTTGAAAATCCATAAAAATATGTAAAGAAATAGAAAAATGGTTAATATCCCTGCCCTCATTTATATGGATATAAATTTTGTGAGTGATTATATTGGAATAGCGTCCCTATCAATTACCTTTCTACTCATGAATCATGCGGTTGGACGCAAGGAATAATGTAATAGTAGTGCTGCATTATACGTAATGATAAAAATATTGTACTACTTATATTAATTATAAAAAAGATAAAAAAAAAGGTATAAATTGATATTTTTTTATTTAAACCATAAATATTTCCTACACCGAAGCCAATTTTATAGGAGTTATTCATATAGCTTGATGATATGATGCTAATTTCCCTTACGAGTTTTTTTTTTTCATATAAAAGGTTTGAATCCGAGATTGTCGTTTTTTTTTTTTATATATTGTTAGATAAAAATTAAAAAGAGACATAACAGGATGAGAAAAAATTACACACGCAAGAAAGGCAAACCAATTAATTACATACAGTCCTCCAACGCAACTGGGGGAGAAGCCATATTCTAGAAACGCATACAGTTCCAGAATTTGGACCCATCAGCTAAAAAGTAACTAATGTGTACTTTTTTAATCTTTTATAATTGATAAATCGACATTTAATAAAAAAATATTTCTTAAGCTTTGATATCAAGGAAATTTATAACTATCTAGTATAATCATAGATGCATATTATAACATGATCTATCAAGAGTTAAAATGAAAATTAAGACTAAAATTGGGTATGGTAATGAGGGTTCATCTTTGTATATTTATACTCATTAATAAAGTATTTTTCAGTTTAAAAAAAAGCATTTTTATAGTTTCATATCTTCTAGAGTTATTTCTTCTATCAGCATAGAATTGTAGTCGTGATTAGAATATATATAAATGTCAAAGCCTTTTCGTTAGTCTAGGATCTTTCTGTGTCCATCCTAAATTCGCAACCCTCATTCCGTTCTCTTTATTTATTTATTTTTTAATTAAAAACATTCAAACTTCACTGATACACATACTTTATTTAAATTCATTATCCATGTTTATAAACGTCATGGCTTAGAGCATCCACATGCACAACACTCAACCTTTTGCTATATAAATCTTTTGTTCCAAGGTTAACAATTGAACCACTGTAGTAGTTTGAATTACTAGTTCTACTCTTATCATTGTGAAACAAATTGCCCAATTGTTCGAGGTATGCTCATATTCCCACCGCCACTAGTTTCCACTTCTTGCTGCATACTTAATTACCAATTATCTTATAATCATTAAAAGTTCACATAATTAAACTTGAATATCACTACCCATTAATCTCTAATCCACGCTGACTTCATAAAACTAGGTATCTTGTCTTATTGTTAAACATGGCTCGCTTTTGTTTGTTCATTAATTTGGTCTTATTGTTATCTTGTTTTAAGTGTAACACAAAAGAAATATACTGGCATTATACTATGTTTTATTTTCCTTCCACTTTTGTTAGTATTGGCTTGCTAAAGGTGACATTTTTTTTTTTGCCTTTTCTTTTATTTTAAATTTGCTTATAATTAATTATAGCTAACAAAGATTATGCTAATTAACAGATATTCAACATGAGATTTTTATCCAAAGATTGGGTGGTTTCATGGGCACTATTACTTCTTGTGTCATGCACAACATTCTCATCAGCTTCTTTGGGGAAACCTGAGAACAAAATAAAAACATCTGTTTTTCTATCACCAAAGATTGAGCTAGGTCCAGGGTTAGTTTCAAACAAAAATTATTTTGATGTTGACTTTCCAAGAGGCCATATTGCAATCAAGAGTTTCAATGCTGAATTAGTTGATGAGGCAGGGAAATCAGTACCACTCCAAGAAGTATATCTCCACCATTGGGTTATAGTAAGATACCATCAACCCAAAAATGTGTCACAAAATAATCAAACAGATAATATTGTTATAGTGAGAAACAGTGGCTTTTGCCAAGATGGTTTTCTTGTCCAATATTTTGGGCTAGGATCAGAAACAAGAGGAACTGCCACTGATATTCCAGACCCTTTTGGAATAGAAGTTGGAAACCCTTCAGAAATTCCCTATGGATTTGAAGAGAAATGGTTGATCAATGTGCATGCCATTGACACAAGGGGTGGTGTGGAAGATAGGCTGGGGTGCATTGAGTGTAGGTGTGACCTTTATAATGTCACAAAGGATGCAGATGGTAACCCTTTGAGTCCATATTATAAGGGAGGTTTGGATTGTTGCCCTGATAATAGCACGTGCAGGTTGAACAAAGGCTTCAAGGGTCCTAAGAGAACCCTAAACCTTAAATACACAGTGAAGTGGTTCAGTTGGGACAACTGTGTGGTGCCCCTTAAGATTTATATACTTGATGTGACTGATGTTTTGAACGTGTCCAAAGGAGTGAGTCCAAAGCATAATTGCAAGGTAAGTGAATTAATTATTCTCAAGAAGCATACATATTAAAGGATTATAAAATCATGGGATAAGGGAATGAACCACGCATCTTTTGAAAATATATGAATTATTCAAAGGCGAAAATATATACTTGATTCTTGGAGACGACTCTCTTTAGAAAAAAATTCCAGTCCTCTTAAATTATGCATTTTCTAAATTTGTATTTAAATTATTTGACACATATAGTTATATTTTCCTTAGTTCTTTCGGTAAAAGTAAGAGATTCAAATAAAAGCACTGACTATATATAAAAAAGTAGATATTATACGAATACTTCGTCCACTTTTATATGTCTCAATACCAATTTAATCTAAACATATATGTAATTCTAGACTTTCCACGTTTCATTTCGTTGGATGTAAGTAACAAGAGATTTAATTTTTTGCTACAGGTTGAATATCAGGTTGAACCTTGCAGCAAAGGCTACAATAGTAGTGCTTGCATTGATGTCAGAAAGACAAGCTTCCCTATGCAAACTGGTGGATATGTCATCTATGGTGTTGGTCATCAGCATGTTGGTGCAAATGAATCAACTCTATACGGACAGGTGATATTAGAATAATTATATGAATATACATTATTGCTTTCTAGTCACAAGAGTAAATAAGAGAAAACTAATTAAACATGGAAAATGGTACTATATATTTTTAACCTTTGTTCCTCTTTGTCATTGATTTCTTGTCATGGAAAATTGGTACCTGTTTGTTCCTTTCTTATCATTCCTCTTTGTCATGGAAAATTAGTACCTCTTTGTTCCTTTCTTGTCATTGATTTCTCAATTGAGGATCGTAAAACATTTTTACTTATGATATAAATCAAGATTAGTACCTCTTTTTTATTTAATTATTTTCGTTGGTATAGTTCTTTTTGCTTCACGAAATGCACTACTCCTCCCACATTCACCAATAAAATAAAATAAAATAAAATAAAATGAAAACAAAAAATAAAAATAAAAATCTTCTATCTCATTCAGGAAATTGGAGGATAGTTGTTGGGAATTGGATCATCAGTGCTTCTTTTACTATTTTTCGATTAATCATATCTTTGAACCCTTATCATTGTAACTGAATTTGTAAGATGTATATTATACCCTGAAGAAAAAAGATTGTGAGATGTTAACTAAATATTGGACTAGAGCTTATTGTTTGAAATTTTGACAAAATTAATTTCAGGATGGGGGAGTTATTTGTTCTTCAATACCAAAATATGGAAATGGAAACGAAGCAGGGAATGAGAAAGGGTATGTTGTAGGAATGTCTACATGTTACCCTCGACGAGGTACTATCAAAATAAAAGATGGTGAAACCCTAACTCTAGAGATTATCTACAGCAACAACCAAAGCCACAGTGGAGTAATGGGGCTTTTCTACATCTTGGTGGCTGAACAACTGCCACACCAACACCTCCTTTGACATTATTATGTGTCCTAAGTAAATTCATCTTGGAATGGATCCAAGAGACTATTATATTATATGATATCTATATGAGCAAATGAATATGTTGTGATGAAAAATAAAGCCAGCACTGAGAGTCTTGTAATAATAGGAAAGCATTAATTTATTATACTATAGTCACATATCTTTAGATAATATCCTGTCAACATATTTTTCACGACGAATCGGATTAATTAAGATCAACTGGTTCTTTTCTGTAACATATGATTCCGTATAAAGTAAAAATAATATTAAAAGTGGTTTCAAGATTAAAAAAAAGAGAGTAATATAACAGTAAGTATTTATATGATCAAATCAATTTAAATGAAAATTTTTCACGTACAAAAGCCTAAATAACTAAATCCCCTCTATATATTAAGTTATATCTAATCATTATTAGAGGGTGTAATTGAGTTGAATTATTAGTATTCAAGTTGAACTCGTTAAATAATCGATAAATTTATTTGTTTAATTAAATAAATAAACTCAGATATAGTATTAGGCTAGATTATTCAAATGAATTAATCTTAATCCTTACACGTTGGACATTTACAGCTCGTTAATAGCTTATGTGTGTATCATAGAAAATAAAAAATATTATACCACATGTTGAACACTTACATAATATATATATATATATATATATATATATATATATATATATATATATATATATATATTATCTTGTATAAAATATTTAATTAAATATTAAATTGATAAAGTTAAAAAATAATTTAAGAAAATTTTTTTGCAAAAAAAAACAATTAAATGATAAATAAGTAAAACTGAAGCTTTATTTTTTCTAAATATGTCGAACTTAATCGTTTAGTTAGACTTGTTCAAATAAATAAATTAATTGAGTAATCCATTCTTTTTCAAGTCAAGCCTACACACTCCCACTCATTATAGTATCCACATAGTCATTTTTTTTTCTTTCCAAATATTGATAGGCCAGTCAGATACATATACGCTCATTTATCCATCACTACACCTCTGTAAGGATCAGCCCTTTGGGAACTAGAACCCTTTTTAAGAAAATAGAATTATGATTTGATTGAAGGTACAACTGAGTTCTAGACTTGAGTGGTAGAAACTGTTATTACAAGACTCTGGAATAAAAGTTTTTTTTAGTGAATGAAGGAAAGGAATGGCGAAGACTCTAAGAGTCTGAATGACCAGCTTCATTCCTACTCTCAAATCCTAGCATCAGCTTTTCTGCCACAATATCCATGACTTTTACAACTTTCACAAAGAAAATACAAGTTATCTTAACATCATGAGACAAATTTACACGTATAGACACAAAGGTTAAAGGGGCTTCACAATCACTAAGGGGAAGTCACAATTTAGTCCTATATCCAATGGTTCAATAACGGAAACAAGATGAATATATAACACAACCATTGTTACTCAGAGGGTTATAATTACTACATTACACACAGTATAGGCAATTACACAGTTCCTCATTAGTATATTACTCAAAAAGAAGAGTATGTAGAGGAAATTTACCCTATATGAGATCACTGACTTCCTGGCTTTAACATGAACATTCAGACCACATTTGTATATCAAGTAGTTAATGGTTCTGTTGTTTTTTTTTACTAATAAAACATGACCACTACAATTTCCAAGCATATAAGGATTAGGTTGATGGTTGTCAAAGAGATGGGTTAAGAATGAAGAGAATTTTTGAGTATATTCTTATTGAGGACATGCTACTAAGAATAACATGAGTATATTCCTATAGAGGATATGCTTACTAACTTACAAACGCTAACTTATAGTGTTTCTGAAGCATGTTAAGAACATGAGTATTGTGAGTGTCTTGAGATTAATTGTATGGCCTAACGTTTATGATGAATGAACATTAGGTTACCCATTCAAAGAATGGCATAATCCTCACTTAACTTGACTACTCTTCGACAACTCATTACTCCATCCAATAGTCAATTGATGAAAGAGAAGAGATCAAGCACAAGTTTTTGTTCCTAAGATATACACTTGTTTACCCGCCACCAAGAACCAAATGCTTGCTTTAAATGATATATTTTAATGATATCTTTAAATAATATATACAATTGGTTGTCGTAAATTTGAGGGACTATAAACATATTTAAGCCTTAATATTATAACCATTACACAAAACAAGGACTAAAGAAATATTAACAAGTATTACAAGCCTACAATGACCGGTTAGCCCTTGTGTACCCTATAAATCTTCCTTCAAGGAATTCAAAATTTCCTTGCAGGCTATCTTCTTGGCTGTGTCCCTAAGAGCAGGGCCGGTATACTCATACTCGTGAATGACCCCATCAGCTTCTACCTTCATTCTATAATTAGTAACACCATCTTTGCGAGACACGTCCTCTAGTACAATCTTATAACTTCTTTTCTGGCATAGTTCATTCAACTCTCGGATGGGATGGAGCTTCAATGTTTCTGGTGTCACAAGGGGTTCCAAAAGTGGCCTTATGCTTTGCCACACAACCTCCTTATTGAATCCTGAGTCAACAAGAATCGCTCCAGCCAGAGACTCTATAATGTCTCCAAGTACCTATTGAACAATAGGAACAATCTTTATGAGTTTTGTAACGGTTAACACATTGTGGCTGAACAGCTGAAGTAACAGAAAAGAAATGCACTGCAAAACTCAGAAAGTATAACATTACATCTTTAAATTATGCCAAAGAACTAAAGTAATGACAATAAAGAAGGGGACAAAGCAGCTACATGTTAAAACATGAGTCATGATAGACAAATAATGTTTGCAAGGTCCTTTAACATTGGAGAAGCACAAGAATTTCATCAAATTTACCAATAATTGTTTAATTCATTAGTGTAGTAACTAATTATCCTTCGACATTTGAAGTATGTTTAGTGAACTAACTAATTTATCCTTCACATAGA
Organism: Glycine soja; assembly: GCF_004193775.1. Taxonomy (NCBI): domain Eukaryota; kingdom Viridiplantae; phylum Streptophyta; class Magnoliopsida; order Fabales; family Fabaceae; genus Glycine; species Glycine soja. The sequence goes on from NC_041010.1 coordinate 2,016,564, forward strand.
GAAGCTACTCCAAAAATTGCAAGAAAAACAGAATAGAAAACCAGAACAATGCTTCACCAAAAACTAAACGAAAAATAGTAAATGGTAACCATGGGTTTTCATGTAACAACTTATGAATAGGAAAAAAATTAAGTTTTATAATTGATGCGTTAAGTTACCCATTTATCCAACTTTATCCCCCACCCCCTCCCCATCAATGAATGGTTAACAGACATTCACAACAGCTTTTGTAGAAAAACTCATACCAAATATTATTGCTAAAAAACCCATAAAATAAACCACCATAATACAGGTCACTTTTCCTCTCATCACTTAAAAGATGGTGTTTTCTCTAACAATAACGAGATATTTAGTTAGTTAAGCATTTTCAAGGATGCTCTTAAGTAGACTTGTAAGTGCTGGATAAGCATGTATCCACCCTAGAATTTATAGAATTAATACACCCTTACTTGCACACTTTATAGTCCAGTTCACTTTCAAGGAGCTTTTCCCCGTATTCAAACACCACGATGACAGTAATAATATTTGTTAGCATTGACTCAATACTTAAGAAATAATAACCAAGTGAACCTATGAACCAAAATTTAACAACCAACCTTAGGGGGTGATGCCTCTGACTCGTATCCAAAAGTTGATGATGAAGACAACTTATCAAAATTGTTAAGTGTGACAGCAATGTGCTTATGCAGTTCTTGTGAGGCATGGAGTACATGTTTGTGCAACCCATGCTTAATGGCAGACCATGCATAACAATCATTATTCACAGAAGCTGCCCTCATGTCAGTCAACTGCCCAGGTGACATGCCAGGATATTCATTGTACAAATGCCAAGTAATCAGATAATCCAAAACTGAATCTCCAAGAAATTCTAGTCGCTGCAGGGAAAGGAGTATATCATTCACAATTGAGATCAAAGAATCAAAAGTAACAAGAATACGAGGAAAACATGATTGATCATAAAGAATCGGCACAAATACTATTTATTAGGTCCCACCAAGACTTAAAAGTTAAAACAGATAGGCTAGTCAGTCAACATGAAATAGGTAAAAGTTGTCCTTTAATAATACATGCTAATCACTGTCTTGTTTCCATATAATGAATAATAACAACAGGAAATACCTGATAACATCTAGGAACTTCAGGCAGCATGTACGAACCATGGGTTAGGGCTTCCACTAAAAGAGAATGGTCATGGAATGAGTATTTTAATTGTGATTCTAGGAATCTGACATTTAACAGTTTCTCAGGTTGAATGTCAAAGTGCCTCTCATAGGGTATTTTATCAAAACTGACTTTAATACCAACCCAATCCATAAACAGCAATGCAGATATTTCGCCACCAGTACTGAGGAAGGCACCAATTAGTGCCTCAACAACATCAGCAATAATCTTGCGATTTAATTTTCTTTTTCCGTGAACATAAATTTTTTTCCCCTTGATAACCAGCTCTTCTAATTTTAAACTTTCAGGTTTATCCCCAGGAATGGTCCAGGCATGAGGATCAAAAGGCTCATTTCGTATGAAGCCCTGCAAATCAAAATAATGCAGAATTCAGAATTCTGAAGTTTCAAGATGATGGTTACACAATCCTCATGATAAAAATGCAGAATTATGAAATCATGTTAATTCATCTGAGAATGGATCAAGCGATAGCTAGCAATACAGTCAACTCCTCATGATAGAAGCATTACAAATTAGATAGCACATTACTCGTAAATAACTAAATATTATAAACTTTTCAGTTTAAGCTTTGATAGGAACCCAAGAAACAATTCTGGAAATTGAGTGTTATACTACTATGAGGAGCTCCTAGCTCTTACAAGGAAAAAAAACCCACACCAGCCCAAAGCCTAGCTATCTGTACACACTCAACAATTTTCTGCTTACTCCATACTAGTCTCTTCCTAAAACAACTGTAGCATTTCCAACTGCCTACTCAGCATACTCACGTGCAACTATTGAGCAGCTCGCTGCACTCCTTTCTTTTCAGTAGACTATTCAAGTCTTAAAAACTGATCAGTTTGGGCTTCCTCAATATTAGAGCTCCCAATTCTATCAGATCTTCACTGCTCAAAGAGCAAATAAAATCCAAAATCTTGTACAGCATGATAATCGCCCAAAGTCCCAAACAATTGCAACCACTCAATTGATTAAAAAATATAATCTTTTATCAAACATTTTAAAAAAATCAACTAGTCAAAGCATTGAAGCACTCATTACTTTAAGTTATTATATCAGAAATCAAACTCTTTTTTACGCTGATAAAGAAAAATAATACAGATTAAGAAATCAACCATAAGTTTGAATAATAATTCTAAACTAGAATAATGTAAATAAAAAATGCTGTAAGGCAGCATCGTAACAGATGCAGAGCATAAAAAATGGAACATTAAATGAGAGAGAGAGAGAGTACCGGAAGTCCAGAACTGCACCCTAACTTACAGAGGGCAGCATTAGAAATGATCTTTTCCCTCTTCACACTAAGGAGACCTTCATGGTGATTTTTATATGTTTTAAAAAGCTGTTGACTGGCAGCATATTTTAAAAAAGAATCTCCAAGAGTCTCTAGAGACTCATAATGAAAGGCCTCATTGCATCTTTTAGTAGTTATTGCTTCCAAGACCTACAATGCAAGTCACAGATACTATTGGTGCAATTATCTTTAAAATATTTGACAACCAGACAAAATAACAATAATAATAATAATAATCATAATAATAACAATAGTTTTTTTTAAAAAAGGAATCCACACATTCAGAGAACACTAATAGAAATCAACCAAAAGATGCTAACATAGAATATTTTACACTGCAAGTTTCTTCTCAATCTCTTCATTATGTATTGGCTGAGGCAACAGAGGGTGAAAGGAGGGCAGGACAGAAGGAATTAGTTACCTTCACTATCCACAATGCTTGCATCCTATATAATTTTTTTTTTCAGAACTGCTTATATATATATATATATATATATATATATATATAAATATATATATATTAAGCATACAAGAAAACTTACAGTAAAATAATCAGTTTTCACTACACTTTTTTGTCAATCAAGGACAACTAACAGAAAGATATAAAATTGCCTATTCTGGACTCTGGAGGGAAAAAATGGTAATGTACACTTTTCTAGATTGTAGTGATGAGCAGTTGTAACACACCTTGATTGTTTGAATTTCATTTTGTGTGCAATGATCCAAATGCATCTTCTTTAAGTTGAAAGCTCCAAGTAATGATTCCAGCCGATGCATGATTGATGGAATAAATGAGAAGGTATAAATGATACTATCTTTTATCGGTGACATGACTATAGAGCACAGTTCAGGAGGTAACTCAACAAAGGCCTTGCTTGCTTCTGAAACAAAAAACATAAAGTTAGGATTCAGATTGAATTGTAGGGCTTGATGATAAGTAAGCACTAAGCATAGCCGCAACTTTTTGGTACATATAATACACCTATAATTTGGAAATGAATGAATTTAGGCATTGTGACATTGATATCTTAATTTTCATTAATAGAAGAAGTTACTGATGATACAAATTCTGTTCATATTAAATAACATTAGCTTTCAGAAACAAGCAAAGCCAATAGAGGTAACAACCAAGAAGATTAAAGTTCCTAGTCTAACAAGCCTGATTTCCTTTCAATATCAGAGGGCATATAATGGCAGGTATACATTCAGAAAAATCCACTTCAATTGATATTGGTTACACAGATAACCCAATTTTAAGATTCATGGGCATAATCAACCTCATAGGTATCCACCAGTAACAAAACTATTACGTTTTTTTATAATTTATAATTAAAAAAAAAGACACTTCCATGCATTTCTGGACAACAATGATCAAATCGTTGGCCTAATCTCACTAAGAGATTAAGGAACAGAATAAAATAAACAAATTGAAAATTCCAAGTCTAACCTCCATCCTTCCCTTGTTTTTGTCCATGACAGTAATTTTTAACTTTAAAATGGTGTCTTGCTTTGAGTAGCCATTGATTTTCAAATTGTAGTTGAATGCCATGGCTGAAAATTGTAAACAAAAGGAATAACGCACTCTAGTAGATAAAGTAATCTGAGAATAAACATCAATAAAAAAAATGACTTACTGTTGTTCATAGTATTTCTTGTATGTAGTAACTTCACCACCCCTTAGTTCCATAGGTGAGTTTCCATGCAACTCCATTATACCAGTGGTGATATAGAAATAAATCTTACCACCAGGATGGGAAGTACAAACCAACGCATCTTGTAGTTTACAAGTGCAAACTAGACCACTTTTTGTCTCTATGTGGGGTTGATGATACTTACACGTAAAACTAGATGGTTCTACAGATTTGATAGCTAACCAGTTTACATGTGATTTTTCCCCTTTACCAATAGCTGGAAGCAGCAGATAATCAATCTCAACATTGTCTTCCAAATAGCATTTGTCTAAACTAGTTGCCAACTTATTCATGCTATGATCTATGATACTTCCAAGCAAAGTGACCTGGAACTTTTTACACAAAAGAACCTGGAAAACAAAAAATTAACAATAAATATACTGACTTTTCCGAACATTTCAAATATGTTAGATACAATTAAAGGACTACACAGCATACCAGGTTTGGCGAAAGATTAATCGTTCCTTTGTATCTTAACTTTAGTGACACGCTACCTCTGTCAAAACCCATATCAAATTGTGTGCATCCAATTTCTGGATCAAGCTCAATTCTTATGGCAAGAAAAATATCTTGCACAGAGATATCATAGCTAAAATTTTGACTGAGTTCCATCAAGTAACAATGGTATATCGTGTGGCTATTATTTGACACAGAATTTACCAATCCAAATGGGACAAAAGTTGGTTGGTTTTCATCATAAGGTTCATTCCCTGAAAGAATTTGTTTCCTGTGTTAGTCATTCAAAGAAATTTATGGACAATTAGAGTTTTATGTTCAAGAGACAATATTTAGAAAGAAAGAAAGTAATAGAAGGAGAAATGAATAGAAGCCAAGTAAGTTACCAAATTCCTCCACCTCTGCTTCTTCAATGACAATATCAGGAACAAGATTATCTGTCAGAGCTCCAATTTTATGAAGTTGTTTGCATGCTTCAAGGCATGCGATATTCTTTAAGTGTTTTTTGTTACCTTCTACACAAATAGGCTGTAGAGGGCAACTCTTGGGAAGATACAGTGTTCCAGTCTCTTTGTCCCACCTTGGAGCTGGTTTAAAGTACCTGGGAGTTTAATCAAGATGGGATAAATGTTGAAGAACAGGATAAAAATAAAACAAAAAACCAGGATGATGCAAAGGAATGCATATCTTAGGTTCATTAAAATGAAGGAACAAAAAACATGTAATAAGGGAAGGAATGAAATAACTAACCCATCTGCAGGGAGGCGCGAGCAATATAAGTATATCAAACTAATGCTAGAACTAAGATTTGCAATGGCTCCTGTGCTTGATACGTGATAAGCTTCCTTATCAAATTCATCACCTTCAAAAGGATCACATGGAAGGGAAGAATGACGCAATGACTCCTTCCTCATAATATCTGCACTAGCAAGGTATTTCTCTAGTCGAGAACACGTAACTGAATCCCCACTGTAATTTCAAAATAAAATAAAGGTTGTGTAGGGAAAATTTACTTCAACTGGTAAAGCATATAGATTTGACGCTATAATTTTGTCTCATACAGCTTAATAATTTGCACTTGCCTAAGTGCCAGAGTAATAACAATACGGAGGGAGTAATGTAAAAAAAAAAATACCTCTTAACCATTAATATGTAATCTGAATTTCTCATTCTGGCACGTCCTCGGGACTGTATGAAACTGCACACTGTGGGACATGGATCAAATCTAATAACTAAATTGCATCTTTGAACATCTAAACCCTCTTCAAGAATTGATGTTGCAACAATGATGTTAACCTGCATATTAATTTTTTTATTCAGAAGACAATGCATTTGATTATTATAATACATGAGGTTGTTTAAGAAAGAAACATACCAATCCCATTCGAAATTCATTCACGATTTCATTTTGTTTTGTCCTTGACTGATTTTGCAATCCAAAATTGTATCCTGCAATGAATTTAGTCTTCCAGCTGTTGTATTTTGGAAGCAAGGTATTCAATAGATCCTCAAGGACAATGGCTGTAATGATCCTTTCCACAAATATTATGCATCTCATGTCAGTCAAACCCCTGCAATTGAAGCAAAAATAGTAGATCCATCAAATAGATTTAATAATAACCATAACCTGTCCCCATATTTGATAATTCAGCCTATTTAAGAAGAAAGATGAGACTTCACATTTAAATGACTAAGTGACCAACCATAAAGGCATTTACTCATTCAATAAGAAACTTAGACAGTCTAATAGGATAAGGAGAACCTAGAGGCCAGAACATCCATAATGATAACTCACATTGAAAATATTTAAAAAGAATTATATCCATGATAATAACCTGTACTCGAGTAGAGAGTCAACAAGACAGCAAACTTTGGAGGTCAACAGACCCATCTTCACATCAGATTTAATATTGTCACCAATAGACCACTGAGGATCTGAGTAAGAAAACATTGTGTAAAAATTAATTCATGCTGGGAATGCAAGCAAAAGATTTATATTTAAAATTTCACTGTTCTCTCAATGGTAGAAGAATCATTACCACATTGCAAGTAACTTTTAAGTGCATGTACACCTTCCAAAATAAAGTCTTTGACAACTCTATCCCCAGAGTGTCCCCATGAAAATGACTCTATTTCATTGGAAGATAAAGACTCTGCAGCCTGTCAAGAAAACAAAAAAGAAATTGTCAATTATGATTTATGAAACCTTGAACAGACATGAGAATCAGAAAGTCTCTACAGTCTCTACAGAATAAAGGCAAGAAAAGAACCTTCAAAGCCAACCAAACACCAAGCTCATCCAGGCAAAACATTAAAGAACAAAAAATCTTTGTTATTCTTTTTTGTGCAGACTCAGCAATTGATTTAGTGAAATCTGAACTTCTTAGAGTGAGTTCATGCTGAGAAACAGAATATCCACTGTTAAAAACCTCAAAAGAAATAATAAATTAGGACATAAAAAATACAGAACTTATAAAGTAGCACTAAGTATAAATGAAACTGTGATTCTGACCATGAAGATGATAGGATCAGCAATTGGGAATTGATTCAAACACAACTAGGCACTCAATAAAAACAAATGACTAGAAAGCATACTCATATTTCCACTTTCAATATATGACGAAGAGGAATTTTCCTTTTTCTTAGTTGTTTCAGAGTAGATATCAAAAACTGATATCCTTAAATGTACACACCTGCTCTTTTAACATCTTGAGTTTAGATGCTAATTCTTCAAATAATACAAATTGAATTCCATTGTTGCTGTAAAACTTGAATTTTGGTGTTGATGTTGGTATGAACTCTGTGATGACAGCTTCACTTACACATGTATATACCTTCATTTCAAAATATTTGTCAACCAAACAATCCATAGCAAGACCAAATGGTTTGCACATCAAAACAAACAAGTATTAATCCCATGCAAAATTGCAAATAAGTTTTTCTAACCACATTGCCTCATTTCTTCAAATAAATTAAAAAAAAAAAAATTCTAGCATAACCTGCATAGGTATAGGTTTGACTACCTATAGGCATGTTAACATACAACTGTTTCCTAAAAACTAGGGAAAAAACACTTCTAGAGATAATTATAAAGTATCAAATAAGATACCATCAAGTTAACATAAATTTAACCCTTTTAAATTTTAATACTTCTTGCCAGAAAACTTGCCACTTGGAGGCCCTAATGATAGTCTCTATAATGTATGTACATATGGTTATCTTTAATTACTCCAATGTTTATACAATTATATAAAGAAGGTAGCAGACAACACTCAACACAATAACATGAGCAGAAAGAAGAAAGCAAGAAAAACTGTACAAAAGAGGGAGGAAAAAAACAACCTTTGAATGCATTAGAATCATTAGTTTCTGAATATTCTCTGACCAGGATGATTCAGATTTTCCAACTGGATTGAAAAAAAAATTAAAAGAAAAAGGGAATTCAACATTAGAGGAATGAAAAAGAAAAGGAAAAAAAAACAGGCAATGCAAGGAGCCATAAACTTTCTCTAGGCTTGTATACCTTTCGACTTAATAGGAGATGCAGTCATCCCAAAAATTCGAGGGAGGTCAGAGATACCAGATTTTAATTGATGATGATAAAATTCCTGCATAAAATCAAATCTTACAAAATTAACAAAACTAAGTCCACAACACAAACTACAATCTCATAATGCAGATGCTTAACAAGGAAACAGTAACTTGCAATACAAGATTGTAATAGACTAATTGTCCTCAATCAAAACAGGTTACAACTGTTACAGAAAAAAAAAAGGAAAAGCACAATACGAACAACGTCACCAATTCAAATTATAATCTCCTGTTGTAAAGTAAGAAGGTCAATGGAACAACAAACTTTCAGATGCTGTACATCAGGCCACACCACCTTATCACATCCATGGAATTCATGTTCAACATCAAGTCCCTTTACATATTATCTTTGGAAAATGCAGTATTCAGATTTCAGATCAATTACTCACAACAAAAGTTTACTGCAATTTATATGACAGCGTATTGCAACTATTAAACAGAGGGTGATAGCGGCGGTGAAAGCACGGCCGCAACGAATGCGTCACGTGCTGGAAAGGCATTGCTGTCTGGTGTTGTTTGGCAAGCACAAAAGGGCTGCATGGGGGCACGTCAGAAGTCCAATCCCGACACCGTGGCCACCGTTGTGTAGATTGGCGAACAGTAATGCTGGTGGTGGGGTCACCGGCCGGAATGGTCACGGGCAGTGGCTGGAAAAGTGAAAAAGATTGCCAGAAAAAGAATGGCAAGAGAGGGGACAAACCAGAGGCATACACAATTCACCGAAAAATGAATTTTATATCCGGGGACACTGGGTCCACCAGGCAAGCATGGTTCTCAAGATACCTTTTTTAGGATCTGGATACCATATTAAACAGTAGGAACCAGAGGCATATTAGGCGGAAACTGTATGTCTAAATGACATTATGGTACAGGTTTATATAGACTCATCATATTAATTACACATAATTGGAGGTGATACAGTTTCCTCTAAATCACATCCTATCAAATCACTATGCAATAAATAAAATTTATTTCTGATTCTCAAAAAGCAACCAATGGCATGTTTAGGAATATAGTTTGATTAAGCGATTATTTAACAAGAGCTTATCGCATAAGCTTATTTTGATAAAAATCCAAGTAAAGATTATTCAAATATGCCAAAAAATAAATATAAGAAAGTCATAAGCAACTTTCATAGGCTTAACCAAACACCTGCATAAGTGCTTGATTTAATGTCAAGAGGAGCCCAAGTTATGTAAAATCTCTTCTTTCAAACACCCCGCAAATGGACCTAAATGCCTTTTTCATCAAATAGTTTCCAGGGATGAGTGCACACTGCATATATTTTTCCATCAAATAGCTATTTATAGATCTAATAGCTGACCCACATATGGATGGACAGTCTTTTGTTATTATCGGTAGGCATGGCAAAGAAGGAAAATATTTTAATCTCACCAATCAACCACCGCTCACACCTGGTCTGTACATTATCCATTGAAAAATGAATCCAAGGTCAATGACTTAGAAAGGTTAAGGGTATATTACAAGTTTACAACATATTATTGAAGAAGTCATTACTCATCCTACAGATCATGATGATTCAAATCCTACAGACCGTGATTCTTGTATTGTTCGAATGATAATTACACTGAAGTAATTGAACATTAAAAAGTCTGAATTTTATCCAAAAACAACGTCATTTATGGATTTTATCAGGAAAATCAAACAGGTCCAGTTCAGTCTCTTTTTCACATATTATAATTAGAATTAGAAAGAAATTCAGAGGCACAAACCAGTAAAGAAAAAAAAATGGAGAGGATATAACACTTACAGTCATGATGCAGGCATAAGGGTGTTTACCCCTAGCATGATGGCATTCATCCATTATTAAGACATTAATCATATTCAGTTTGAAGAAGCTATGCCTCAAGCAGCTCAGCAATATTGCAGGAGTCATGACAAGCACCTATACATTCAAAAGCAATACAGACAGTAATAAACAATTACCCATGCAGCATACAAAAAATAAATTTCAGAGGCATCAAACTAAAAGTAACAAATGATGCAATGCGAATCATATTCAAGCCCATTGAATAATAGAAAAAAAGAAAACAGTTGTCATCTTTTCCATTTAATTCAAACATAAAGATAGAAGCCAAAAACTATGTTTAAGTATACTATAAGGCTTAACCCAGTACAAACTTCAAAATAAAGAGGAAAATGTCAAAATTAGAGAGCAAGCAAGAAATGGATTCCAAAAGGAACAATAAAAGAGTTTGTGGCAGATGGCCATCAATAAAATCAGTGAAGTAAAAGCATTTTCATTACTATGCAACACTTATGCAATCAAATAGGATAAGTTCAGAAGTGTTACTTCAAAGCCATTTCATTTAACAATTTAAACTTAAAGGAATTTTCAATTTTTTCAATGGAATTGGTGAAAGTAAAAAAATAAAATAAAGTAACAAATCGTTGAATTGTGTGATTTGTATCAATGATACGGAATAGCACAAATTCATTCATGTATCGTGAGACACAAAGTAAGATTCATCTTCTTTCAAAAAAAATAAAATTAAGATTCATCTTATGATAAAAGTCAGTAAGTAGCTGAATTGTATCAAATTGTAATATTCAAATCATAAATGAATTGTAAGTTCCAAATCGTTAATCATAAGATTTTGATAACCATGGAAATAAATATTCAGCCACCTTTTCAAGTGGGGGGAACAGGAATATGTCACAAACAGATGGGTTATGATTAAGCAAAGCAGGTCTGTAAAAATAACAAGGGCATCTTTCTGTTCTGATAGAATGCAAAAACCCTCACCTCATGTTTTTCCATTTCTTGTTTCCAGGTAGCAGCATCCCAGAAGTCAACTCCCATATCTCCCCAATACATTCCCACTTTCAAATCAGTATGTCTTTTCACGGCTTCCGCTTGCTAAATTTACAAGTGAACAGCAACAAGTTAAAAGATAATGAAGAAAAAGTCACAGTGATTGTACTGATCCATTACATGGCAACCAAATAATGCGTCCCAAATTTGCAAAGGGCATCATAAGAGAGAAAGTAGCATACTTGAGAGACCAACACAACTTGGGGAACCAAGAACACTGCAATGTAAGGAGAAGGCTTTCGCAGTTGATGAGCATAGCTGCGAAGAAGCATGATAGCTATCAAAGTCTTGCCTGAACCAGTCTCCAAGTACACTATGGTATTCTCATGGATAGCTTTGTACAAAGCTTCAAGCTGATAGCTACAAAAAAACAAAAACAAAACAATCAATTCAACATCAATGAGAAAGTGATGATGATGACACGAAGATGATGACAATAATAATAATATATTCAACAAAAAATGCATGCACTCATGACGGCTTTTTTTACCATTTGGAGTAAAAAAAAAGTTCAAAATTAACAGAAATTGTAAAAATTTCGAAACTACTTTTACGACCTATTATCCTAAATGAGAATTAATTCAAAAAATGTCCCCACTTGATAATTTCCAAAAAAAAATAACCCCCAATTGTTATAAAAAAAAAAAAAACCACTCATGACTCAACACTAGAAGTGTTAAACAATAACATGTGCACATTAAATTAAACTCACCTTCTAGCAAATGGTAGAACATCAGGAGCAATGTTCTGATCCTCCTGTGAATCAGTATCCATTTCCATTGATGGTGCCTCTTCCATGGTTTCTTTGCCTTTCTGATCAACCTACATTCAAATTCCAACGAAAGAAAACCACCCCATCACGAAAAATGATCCATTTCCTTGTCATGGAAAATGTAAAACAGCAAACATATCTAAACCCAGAACTCACAAACACAAATCGAATAAAGGGTAGTGCAAAAGGTTCTATATTTCCCCTCTGAGAAGTGAGAGTGATAGGGTTCTCGTGTGTGTGTGAAGTGGTCGTCGTTCACATTGGATCATTGGGTATTTGGTAAGCAAAACAAAAGATTAAATTTTGGAAAATGCCGCACAAAGGAAATAAAAACTAATAATTCTAACAACTAATATTTGTCTATATATATATATAAAAAAAAACCTAATAGATACGAGAGAAAGAGAAAGAGAAAAGAGAGTACCAATGAATTTGAACGTTGTGCTGATTCTCTTTTTCTTTTCTTTCCGCCGTACACTGAGAGTGAGAGCGATGAGTCCATGCTTGACGTAAAAAAGTAATCAGAAGAAGACTCTGCCGAGAAAGAAAAGTTGGTGGAAGACCAAACAAAAGGAAGTATGTCGAGGACTGACTAGATGTTGAAATTTATACACGAGAAAGAGAAAACAAAAAAGGTTAAATAAGTGAATATTATTATCTTGGTCTCTCATTTTTTTTCTTTCGTCTCTATAAAATTTGAAATATTATTTTAGATCCTGTAAAAAGAGTAAATTTTGATTTGTGTGTAAAAAGACTTCTTTGATTTTCATGTCTATGAGATCTAAAATCATTATTTTTTTTATCACAATATTCATTTTAAGCGATAAATAACATTTATAACATTGCATAAATCTAGATAAATACTAACATTCTTATTTAAGGAATGTGAGCACGTATGAGCAGAAATTCTACAAAAGATCGGGTTGATGTACAGTTGTACACCTTATGTTGTAAGGAACTTAACTAACCTTGCATGAACATCCTATGACATTATACGCTGCTCATGATAAGATTTTGGTGTATATTGAATAGATTTTAACATGTGTCATTGTTGACCTATATGGTCGAAGTTCATGGTATATTGTGTTAAGGGACACTATTGACTTATTGCTTATTGATAAGAATCTTCATGAACAATCAATTAGACACAAGGATACAACAGGAAAAAAAATGTTCAGGGATCCTATAAAAAGAAAAAAAATTCAAGGAACTAATTAATTTTTTTTTTTGGTAAGAATATGATGACTTGAGAATCAATTTAGCCTTATTCAAATATACAAGTCAATAAGAAAATTCTTATTGTTAGTGCTCTTTTATTGTTAAGTTGTTTTTTTTCTTATTATTTCTTGCGGTCCTTTTTACAAAACCTAATTAACTAATTCATTAAAATAGATGAAATTGGTTATATTTTTTTGGTAGCATTAAGTATGTCTTAAAAATTTATATATATATATATATATATATATATATATATATATATATATATATATTTCAAAATTATCCCTTACATTAATTAAACACTTACGAAAACGTATATGCCACCAACTATTTATAATACAAAGAGAAACCACTTTAATTATTTTTGTAATAAATAATTAATGAAAAAACTCTTTAGATTTGTTCTTAAAAGAAAGACCAAACACCACTTCTAACCTATAAAAGTAACATATTCCCTATGATCTCATATATAAGAAAAAAGAGTACATTTTTTATCTTAAATACCAGATAATTTTAATTTATTTTATTTTATTTTATATTATTGTCTCTAAATTACCCTTAGTTTAATTAAGGTACTAATTTTAATAACTCTTTTTTATCCTTAATACCAAATTTTAATAAAAAATAAATTGAAAAAAATCATTTTTAATTAAAATTAATACAATTAAATATGATTAATTAATTAATTAGTATGTATTTTTTTATATATTTGTGATCTAGTACACTGGCGTGATTTTCCCCATTCAAAACAGGGATGTTTGGTAACTTTACCTCATATAAGATTAGTGGAATAAATGAGTGATTGAAACACTATTAAGCAACGTCATTTAGTACAACATTAAAGAATCTTATCTTATATATAAAAGTAAAGTACAGTGACATAATTTTTTTCCCGCACAAAACAGGGATAGTATAGTAACTTGAGATACATAAGAAAGGTGGAATAAATAATTAATTGAAGAACTATTAAGCTACATTTATTATAACATTAAAGGATCTTATATATGAAAGCAATGACACTGACATCGATTTTTTCCTCTCAAAATAAGGATAGTTTGGTAACTTGAGTTATAGTATAAGATTAGTGGAATAAATGAGTGCTTTTGAAGCACTATTAAGTTGCATTTTTTTATGAGTTTTATTACATTAAAGAATGGTATAATGATTTTTTAGGAAATAAAAAGTAAAAACAGCTCCTCTTTTAAAGTGGGTTGATAATTTGGCTTATTTTGTTCTTTTTCTAAGACACAGATATTTGTCCTTACTATATGTTTTTTTGTATGATAATAAACTTTGTATTTTAACATATATTTTACTATAATTTCTATCCATGATTTATCACATGTGGTATAAATAAATGTTATTTAATTCTCAAATGTGACTCATATCTCTAATAAAAAGAAAGCATTCCATATGTTGATCTTCAATTCCTACATATATAAAAATTATTATCGTTTAGTGCATCCAACAAAAGTTAAAATAGACTGTTGGCTTCATAAAACAAAATATCATTCAAAACTCTTAAGATTCGAGATTATAATATTTAAAGTTAGTCAAATCTGATTTTTTGTTGTTGGACAAATCTTGAATTAATTAATTTTTGTCATGAATTACTATAAGGATGAAATAACCTTCTTTATAAATAAAAAAATGATGAAATAATTGCAATGTGTCCACCTATATGGATAAAAAAAAATATTATCGTCTACTGCATCTAACAAGAAAGTTAAAATAAATTGACTTTATAGAACAAAAATATCATTCAAAACTCTCAAGATTATAATATTTAAAGTCAGTCAAATCTGGTTTTTTTTTTTGGACAAATCTTGAATTGATTAATATTGTCATGAAACTAATTGGTAGCTATATTGCTTTTAATTGTGTTTTATGATCTTCATTTTACTATATTTTTATATTATTATATTTTTTCTTTTAATGTGTCTCCTTACATAAATTTATTGAAGTTTTTTTATTTTATTTTATTTAAGAAAATATGAAAATGCTTTTGCCTAATTAATGTAGATTGAATTACATGATCACATATAATTTAATTCTTGCGTGTTTCTATATTCTATATATAAATTAAATTTGGACTCTATTTTGTTATCACGGTTTTAATGATTTTTTAATTCATTGTTATATTACCTTTATTATCATTTTTTGTATATTCAATTTAAATTTAAATCTGTCTTTGAATTAATTTAGATATAAGTTGAATTTAAATTATTTTAAATATAATATAATTTTATATGCTAAGTACTTGAAAAATTCAAAGCCCATTAACGATGATAATATATATAGAAGAGATAATATGTATTATATTAAATTAATATAAAACATCTCGAAGAAGTTAATTTTATGAAATATAGATTGAATAGAATAATAATTTTTAATACAATTTTTTAACTAATATGTCATTTTATTAGTTTATATCTTATCTAATGAATTTTTATAATTTAAATTATTAAAAATATTTTTTATGAAATTTAAATATTATAAAATAATAAAGTTTACCTTTTCTACAATATAATTGTAATAAAATAATTATTTTTTCATTTTAAAATTCAAGATTATAAAAAATTTAAATTTAAATGTAATATAAAATTTAACATTATATATTAAATAATTTTAACATATAAAATAATGATTATTCATATCGAATGAGCAATAAAATCATACTCAAATGTTAAAATTAAAGAAAAAACATGTATAAAATATTATGTACATTATAATTATTAAAAACTCGAATATATATTTAAGTAAAATAACATATTATCTTATACATAATATCTTATTTTTTCTGTAAAGTAGATTGTAAATAGAGAATTCTTTAAAAAAAAGGGAAATAAAATTAAGTTAATTTTATAAAAACATATTTCAAAATATAGTCTTTTGGTGAAATTATTTTTAACTTTTTTTTAAAATATTTTAATTTTAACCATGCATAATTTTTTAATTACAATTATTTACATATTAATATAATTATTTCGCCCCTCCCTAAAAAATTCTTGAGTGTATGACACAGGTCTATGACTAATTTGAGTCTTATAAAAAGAAGCAAAATATTATTTAAGCAAATTTTTGTGTATTTTTGTTTTCTTGCCTTTAACCTTTTTATTTTCTTAAAAAAAACTACCCAAAAAAATTAAAATTATGGTTAAAGTGTGTTTTAAAAATTATGCATGAAGTACTTTACTCAATAATTATGTTGTAGTTATTTATTTTTGTCGAACTGACTTATTGTATAATTGTCCTTTTTCTGTAACATGAAAATTTTACATCCATTTTCTCTAAATAAATTAAATAATCTTACTTAATTGAATTAATTATTTTCATATTTTCTGCTAATTAATTCCATAAGATGTCCACACGTTACAAAAAAAAAAATACAATATTACATATTAAATATTCTTAGAAAGAAAAATCCTTAAAACAAGATATAAAAGACAACAATTGCTAAAGTAGTAGATGGTGTCGAAGGGTCCACTAGCTGACCATGCACAAACTCATCAGATTTGGCCATCTTGGATTCAAAGTCTGACTCAAATTTAGCTATTTTTGCTAAAAATGACATTGCTTTCTCTTCTAAACAACCCTTCACAGCAGTAAGCTTTTCAGCTTCCTGATAATCTCCAGGTTTTTCTCCAAATCTTCAACCTAATCAGCCTTCACTTTTGCTGCAGCAAGTATCTCCATTCACGTAGACACTCAGGTTCAGCTGATAACCCTTGCACAAAGCAAGAAACACCAAAAAAAATACCAACAAGTATTGCTATTACAACCTACAATGACAGTTTTATTTTTTTGAATCGGCGAAATAAATGATATATAACTAATAAATGGTACAGGGGTACCAAAAACCCTTTTACATCAGATTCAATAGCGAAGCATATGCCTGCAACAACCCCACATGGTTATAATGTATTTATATTCCAAGAAGCCAATACAAAATAAAGTATAACCTTAACTACCCCCACTTTATACCCCTGCAAAATAGCCCTACAATGACAGGTTAACCCTTGTGCACAGTACACAAGTTTTTCAAACTTATGCACCATTTGATTCTCCTTCCTTCAAGGAATTTAATTTTTCCTCGCAGACTATCTTCTTGGCTGTGTCCTTATGAGCACCGCCATCCTTCAAGGAATTCAAAATTTCCTTGCAGACTATCTTCTTGGCTGTGTCCCTAAGAGCATCACCTTTATACTCGTACTTGTGAATGATCCCATCAGCTTCTACCTCCATTCTATAATAAGTCAGACCATCTTTGCGGGACACGTCCTCTAGTATAATCTTATAACTTCTTTTTTGGCATAGCTCATTCAACTCTCGGATGGGATGGAGCTTTAATGTTTCTGGTGTCACAAGGGGTTCCAAAAGTGGCCTTATGCTTTGCCACACAACCTCCTTGTTGTATCCTGAATCAACAAGAATTGCTCCAGCCAGAGACTCTACAATGTCTCCAAGTACCTACCAAACAATAGGAACAATCTCATGAGTTTAACAATGATTAACAGAATGTTGTAGCTGATCACCACAATAAAGAGATATTTATTTAGTTAGTTCAATATTCTCAAGGATTCTCTGAAGTAAACTTGCCTATGAAGTGCAGGAATAAGCAGGTATCCACCCTAAAATTTATAGTTAATTGTACACTTTACAATCAAGTTCACTTTGAGGAGTTTTGTCCTATATTCAAACACCATCAACAGTAATAATATAATACTTTATCCGTTTCTATTTACAAGGCATAGTTGACAAAATTACGCTTATTAAGAAAATTAGTTAAATTTAGGTATTAGCATTAAATTTGTCTTTAATTGTAATATTTTTCCAAATTTGTCCTTAACATTAATGGGAGTCTACTCACTTCTTCTATCTTCATACAAAAGAGAAAGTGACAACTCAAAGTAACATTTAATTATAAATTAAATAAATAAGGGTAATTTAGTAAAAAAATAATTAATGCACTAGAGAGATGAAATGAAGTCTTATAATAAGGGATAAAAATACTTGCTGACTGTCTTATAAAGACGGAAAGAGAGGGTATATGTTACCATTAACTCTAATGTTAACAACTAACCTTAGGGAGTGATGTCTCTGCCTCGTAACCAAAAGTGGACAATGAAGATAGCTTATCAAATTTGTTGAGTGTAGCAGAAACATGCATATGCAGTTCTTGTGAGGCATGGAGTACATGTTTGTGCAACCCATGCTTAATGGCGGACCATGCATAACAATCATTATTCACCGAAGCTGACCTCATGTCAGTTAACTGCCCAGGTGTCATGCCAGGGTATTTATTGTACAAATGCCAAGTAATCAGATAATCCAATACTGAATCTCCTAGAAATTCTAGTCGCTGCAGGGAAAGGAGTGCATCATTCACAAATTAAGATGAAAGAATCAAAATTAACAAGAATACGAGGCAAACATGATTGTTCATTTCCAACAAAACTTAAAGAAGATAGGCTAGACACTTTGGAGTTGGTGAAAGTTCATTCATACATAATAAACACATGTCACTGTCCTGTTTCCGTATAATGAATAATAACCACAGTAAATACCTGATAACATCTAGGAACTTCAGGCAGCATGTATGAACCATGGGTCACAGCTTCCACTAAAAGGGAACGGTCATGGAATGAGTAATTTAATTGCGATTCTAGAAAACTGACATTTACCAGCTTCTCCGGTTGAATGTCAAAGTGTCTGTCATACGGTATTTTATTAAAACTCACTTTAATACCAACCCAATCCATAAACAACAATGCAGCCTTTTCACCACCAGTGCTGAGGAAGGCACCAATTAATGCCTCGACAACATCAGCAACAATCTTCTGTCTTAATTTTCTTTTTCCACTAACATAAATTGTTTTCCCCTTGGCAACCAACTCTTTCAATTTAAAACTTCTAGGCTTATCACCAGGAATAATCCAGGTATTAGGATCAAAAGGCTCATTCCGTATGAAACCCTGCAAATCATAAGAATGCAGAATTCAGAATTCCAAAGTTTAAAGATGATAATGCAATCCTCATGGTGATAACGCAGAATTCTATAGCCACAACAATTCATTTGAGAATGGATCAAACAATAGCTAAGCAATACAATCAGCTCCTCATGGCACAAGCATTACAAACGGGAGAGCACATTACTTGTGGTAACTGGTACCTATTGTAAACTTGTTAACTTGATCTTTGATAGGAGCCCAAGAAACAATTCCGAAAATCAAGTTTTATTCCACTATTAGAAGCTCATAGCTCTTACAGGGAAAAAGACTCACACCAGCCCAGAGCCTAGCTATCTGTACACACTCAACAATTTTCTGCCTACACTCCATACTAGTCTCTTCCTAAAAAACCAAAGGCATTTCCAACTACTTGCTCAGCATACTCACATGCCTGCAAGCAGCTAGCTGCACTCCTTTCTTTTTTAGTAGACTAACCAAGACTTGGCTCACTTGGATTATGGTCCAAAAACGTGATCTGCCTTGGCTTCCCCCTCAATATTAGAGCTCACAAATCTATTAGATCTTCCCTGTTCAAAGAGCCAATAAAATACAAAACTAATAGAAATTGGGTCAGAAACTCAGAATTACAGAAAGGAAAATGTTTAACTTGCGGAACTTCGAGGATCTACACCTCCCAATGATCAAAGGCCACAATCCTCTAACAAATGATGAGATGATCTCTCTCTTCCCTTCCCTCTTATTTATAGGCAACATGCTTTATTTCTCTAACTAACTAACTCTCTTTAATCATTCTACTTACTAACTATGGGGGTTACCTATAAAAAACTTGCACAAACATGATAATCACCCAAACAATTGCACCCAGTCAACCAATTCACAATTATAATCTTCTATCAAACTTTTTTAAAAAAACAGCATTAATTAATTGAAACATTCAGCCACTCGTTAATTTTTGTCCTTATATCAGAAATCAAAACTCTTCTTCATGCTGATAAAGAAGAATACTACAGATTAAGAAATCAGCCATACATTTAAAGAAATATTAGTTTTAAAGAAGAATAAAGATAAAAACATACAATAAACTGTTAAATGTTAATATGAAAAATGCTGAAAGACAGCATTTATAACAGATGCAGAGCTAAAAAATGGAACATAAATATCAAAGAGAGAGAGTACCGGAAGTCCAGAACTGCACCCCAACTTACAGAGGGCAGCATTAGAAATGATCTTTTCCCTCTTCAGACTAAGGAGACCTTCATGGTGATTATGATAGGTTTTAAACAGCTGTTGACTCGCAGCATATTTTAAAAAAGAATCACCAAGAGTCTCCAGAGACTCATAATGAAAGGCCTCTTTGCACCTTTTCGTTGTGATTGCTTCCAACACCTACAATGCAAATCACAGATACCATTGGTGCAAATATCTTTTTAAATATTTGACAACTGGACCCAAAAGAAAACCAGAATCCACATATTTATAGAACACCAATACAAATTAACCAAAAGATGCTGACATAGAATATTTCACAAGTTTCTCCTCAATCTCTTCATTGTGTATTGGCTGAAGCAAGAGTGGGTAAAAGGAGGGCAGGGCAGAAGGAATTAGTTCTCTCTCTCTCTCTCTCTCTCTCTTTCTATCTATCTATCTATCTATATATATATATATATAAGTTTACAAGAAAACATACAGTAAAATAATGATGAGCAGTTGTAGCATACCTTGATTGTTTGAATTTCATTCCGTGCACAATGATCCAAATGCATCTTTTTTAAGTTGAAAGCTCCAAGCAATGATTCAAACCGATGCATGATTGACGGAATAAATGAGTAGGAATAAATGAGACTATCTGATATCGGCATCATGACTATCGAACACAGTTCAGGAGGTAATTCAACAAAGGCCTTGCTTACTTCTGAAACAGAAAACACATAAGTTATGATTCAAATTGGATCACATATGGGTAGTGCTTATAGCCGCAACTTTTGGGGTACATAGTACAAGTATAATTGAAATTTGAAAATGAATAAATTTAAACATCTTGACATTGATAAGTAAATACTCATTAATAGAAGCAGTTACTGCTGATACAAATCCTATTATGTTGACAGGGTGTCAAAAGAGATAAAATCTCTATTCAATTCCCTGAAATATTTCCGTAAATAAGTTTGATTTTGTACTTATTTTGTTTCCCTGTTTAACTAGTAATTATTGTGTTTCCTTTTTTAGTTTATCCTATTTTAGGTAATTCATTATTGTTATATTTTCTTTCCCTAATTTAGGATTTAGTTTCCATATTTTAGGAAATCACCTAATGTAATTCTCCTTTATAAAAAGGAGGAATCTCTGCACAGTTTATTAACAATAATATTCCATACTTTCCATATTTCTGGAAAGCAGCCTCAAAATAGTTGTTAATAGAAGCGCAGTTACTGCTGATACAAATCATATTCATATTAAGATTATAACATTAGCACTCAAGAACAAGCAAGCCAATACAGAAGCAAGCAAAATTCATGGCATAATCAACCTCCTTGGTAATCACCTATAACAAAACTGTTATATTTATCATAAAAAAGATCATCCATGGAACAAAGATAGAGTATCATTGGTCCAATTCCAATCTCACCAAAGAGAGATTAAGGAACAAAATAAAATAAACAAATCGAAAAATCAAACCTCCTTCCTTCCCTTGTTTGCGTCCATGACAGTGATTTTTAACTTGAAAAATGTGCCTTGCTTTAAGTAGTCGTTGATGTTCAAATTGCAATTGAATGCCATGGCTGAAAATTGGAAACCAAGAAAATAAGAATGACGAACTCTAGTGGATAAAGTAACCTGAGAATAAACACCAACCAAAAATAATTACTCACTGTTGTTCATAGTACTTCTTGTACGTAGTAACCCCACCACCCCTTAGTTCCATAGGTGAATTTCCATCCAATTCCATTGTACCGGTGGCAATATAGAAGCTAATCTTACCAATAGGGTGGGAAGTACAAACCAATGCATTTTGTAGTTTACAACTGCAAACTAAACCACTTTTTGTCCTTATGTGGGGTTCATGATACTTACAGCTAACTTCAGATGGATTTACAGAATTAACAGCTAACCAATTAATAGCTGTATATTTCCCTTTACCCATAGCTGGAAGCAGAAGATAATCAATCTCAAGATCATCTTCCAAATAGCATCTGTCCAAACCAGCAGTCAACTTATTCATATCATGATCTATTAGAATTCTAAGTATAGTAACTTGGAATTTTTTACACAAAAGAACCTGGAAAACAAAAACAAACAATAAATACACTGACTTTTCTTAACACTTACAAATATGTATTAAAGGACAACTAGACAACATACCTGATCAGGCGAAAGATTAATGGTTCCTTTGTATCTAAAGTTTACCGACAAGCTACCTCTGTCAAAACCCATATCAAATTGCATGCATCCAATTTCTGGATCGAGCTCAATTCGCATGAGAAGAAAAATATCTTGGACAGATACATCATAGCTAAATTTGTTATTGAATTCCATGAAATAACAATGATAGACCGTTTGACTATTATTTGACACAGAATTTACCAATCCAAATGGGACAAAAGTTGGTTGGTTTTCATCATAAGGTTCATTCCCTGAAAGAATTTGTTTGATGTGTTAGCCATTCAAAGAATTCTATGGACAGATAGAGCTTTATGTTCAATAAACAATATTTAAAATGGAAGGAAGTAATAGAAGGAGAAATGAATAGAAGGCATGCAAGTTACCTAATTCCTCCACCTCTGCTTCTTCCATGACAATATCAGGAACAAGATTATCTGACAAAGCTCCAATCTTATGAAGTTGTTTACATGCTTCAAGGCATGCGATATTCTTTAAGATTTTTTTATCTCCTTCTACACGAATAGGCTGTAGAGGGCAGCTCTTGGGAAGATACAATGTTCCAGTCTCTTTGTCCCACCTCAGAGTTGGTTTAAAGTACCTGAGAGTTTAATCTAGAAGGGATAAATGATGAAGAACAACATAAAAACAAAACAAAACAACCTGAATGATGCAAAAGAAAGCATATCTTAGGTTCATCAAAATGAAGGAAGAAAAAACATTAACTAGGGCAGCAATGAACCAACTAACCCATCTGCAGGGAGCCGTGAGCAATACAAGTGTATCAAACTAATGCTAGAACTAAGATTTGCAAAGGCTTCAGTGCTTGCAACGCGATAAGTTTCCTTGTCAAATCTATCTTCTTCAAGAGGATCACATGGAAGGGAAGAATGGCGCAATGACTCCTTTCTCATAATATCCCCGCTAGCAAGGTATTTCGCTAGTCGAGAACATGTAACTGAATCCCCACTGTAATTTCAGAATAAAAAAAAGGTATTTAGGGAAATTTTATATTAACTAGTAAAGCATATAGATTTGATGATTTAATTTTGTCTCTTGCAGCTTGATAATTAGCCCTGTCCAAGTCCAAGAGTAATAATGATACTGAGGGAGAATTGTAAAAAACAAAACCTACCTCTTAACCATTAATATATAATCTGAATTTTGCATTCTGGCACGTCCTCGGGACTGTATGAAACTACACACTGTGTGACATGGATCAAATCTAATAACTAAATTGCAACTTTCAACATCTAAACCCTCTTCAAGAATTGATGTTGCAACAATGATATTGACCTGCATATTAAATTTTTTTCTTGATAAGACACTATGTTGGGTTATTACAATAGTGGATTTTAAGAAAGCAACATACCAATCCCATTCGAAATTCTTCCACGATTTCATTTTGTTTTTTCCTAGACTGATTTTGCAATCCAAAATTTTGTCCTGCAATAAATTTAGTCTTCCAGCTATTGTATTTTGGAAGCAAGGTATTTAATAGATCCCGAAGGACAACGGCTGTAATGACCCTTTCCACAAAAATTATGCATCTCATGTCAGTCAAACCCCTGTAATTGTAGCATAAAAAGTAGGTCCATCAAATATATTTAATAATAATAATCACACACACACACACACACATATATATGTATGTCTATATCATTTGTCTTCAAATAAGAATAAGTATTGTAAAACATCCATCAGTTCTCAACCTTAAAAATTGTATGTCATAGCATAAAATGTCCTAATTTATAAATTTTGTCAAAATATCGAGTCAGCCTAGTACTAGCCCAATCACTAGTCAGGACATGATTGGGCTGAATTATGAAATATTGTGATAAGATAAGATTAGGTTAAATCCATCGATGAAAACCCATATCCAGAGCTGAAGAATAGAGGAGAAAGATGAGACTTCACATTACTGACCAAGTGACCAACCATACAGCACTTTCTCATCCAATAAAAAACTTAAACAGTCTAACAAGGAGTCAAGAACAAGGAAAGTCTAGAGATCAGAACATCCATAATAATACACATTATGATTTCAGAATCACATTTGAAATATTCAGAAAGAAACTTATCCTTGATAATAACCTGTACTCAAGTATAGAGTCAATAAGACAGCAAACTTTGGAGGATAACAGCTCCATCTCCACATCATATTTAATATTGTCACCAATTGACCACTGAGGACCTAAGTAAGAAAACATTTTGTAAAAGTAATTGATGTCAGGAATGAAAGCAAAAAGATTTATATTTAAAATTTCACCAATTCTCTCATTAGTTGTAGAATCATTACCACATGGTAAGTAAGTTTTGAGTGTTTGCACACCAGCTGAAATAAAGTTTTTAACAACTGTATCCCCAGAATGTCCCCATGAAAATAATTGAATATCATTAGAAGATAAAGATTCTGCAGCCTGTCACATAAACAAACGATTGTTGTCAATTATGATTTATAATATTTATAAAACTATGAAAAGACATACGAGTCAGAAAGTCTCTGCAGGAGAAGGGAAAGAACCTTCAAAGCCAACCAAACACCAAGCTCATCCAGGCAAAATATTAAAGCAGAAAAAATCTTTTTTGTTCTTCTTCGTGCAAACTCAGCTGCTGATTTAGTGAAATCTGAACTTTTTAGATTGGATTCATGCTGAGAAACACAATATCCATTGTTAATAACCTCAAGAAATAATAAACTATGACAGAAAAAATACAGAACTTATAAAGTACCACTAAATAATAAAAGTGCGACTCTGACTAATAATTAAATACAGGAAGATGATATGATTGGCAATTGGGAGTTGATTCAAACACAATATGCCAATCAATAAAACAAATGACTAAGGGTCATATTCATATTCTCACTTTCGACACATGGAGAAATTTTCTTTTTCTTAGATGTTTCAGAGCAAATATCAGAAACTGATATCCTTATATGTACACACCTGCTCTTTTAACATCTTCAGTTTAAATGCTAAATCTTCAAATAATACAGATTGAACTTCATTGCCCTGGTAAAACTTGAATTTTGGTGTTGATGTTGGTATGAACTCTGTGAGGACAGCTTCACTTACACATGTATATACCTTCATTTCAAAATATTTGTCAAAGAAATAATAAATAGCAAAATCAAATGGTTTGCAAATCAACACAAACGAGTATTAATAACATGAGAATAAATTATTCCAACCACATTACCCCATTTCTTCAAATAAATAAAGAAATAACTTTCTAGCAAAGGTATAGGTTCCAATACCTCTAGGCATGTTAACATTAAGAGTCTTGAACAGTCACAACTGCTTCCTAAAAACTAAGAAAACAAATGCTAGAAATAACTAGTATCTATTATCTAATAAGATAACTCATAGTTAACATAAATTTAATCCTTTTGATACTTCCTTGCCATAAAACTTGTCACTTGGAGGCCGTATCAATAATCTCTGTAATGTATCTACATATGGTTATCTTTAATTAACAAAATAGTTATACAATTATACCAAGAAGCTAGCAGATAACACTCAAACAACACAATAATATGAACAGAAAGAAGAAAGCAAGAAAAACTGTACAAAAGACGCAGAAAATAAAAATGCAACCTTTGAATGCATTAGAGTCATTAGTTTCCGAATATTCTCTGACCAGGATAATTCACAATTTCCAACTGGATTAAAAAAAATAAAAGACAAAGGGAATTCAACATTAGCAGGAAAAAAAAAAACTAGCAATGCAAGGAGATATAAACTTCTCTAGGCTTGTATACCTTTTGACTTAATTGGAGATGCAGTCATCCCAAAAATTCGAGGGAGGTCAGAGATACCAGAATTTAATTGGTGATGATAAAACTCCTGCATATAATCATATCTTACAAAGGTAACAAACTAACTCCACAATACAAAATACAACCTCATGATGCATATGCATTACAAGGAAAAAGCTGCTTACAATACATGATTGTAATTGTCCTCAAACAAAAGAAATTACAACTCTTACAGAACAAAATACAATTAGAAAAAGCATGATATACTGAACAAAGTCACCAATTCAAATTATAATCTCATGTCGTAAAGTAAGATAGTCAATGGTGCAACAAGTTTTCCGGAGCCAGGCATGAAGTCATACCACCTTATTACATCCATGGAATTAATGTTCAACGTCAAGTCCTTTTTCATATTATCTTTGGAAAATGCAGTAGTTCAGACTCCAGATTAATTAATGACACCATAAGTTTACAGCAATTTATATGACAAATGTAGGAGATGTTTGGGAAAACAGTTTAATTAAATGATTATTCAATAAGAGCTTATCACAAAAGCTTATTGATAAGATTGAAAGTGAAGATTATTTAAATAAGCCCAAAAAAACTTATGAGAAAGTCATAAGCCATTTTCATAGGCCTAACCAAAGTACCAAACACCTGCACGAGTGCTTGATGTTAATGTCAAGAGAAGCCCAAGTAATCTATGTAAAAACTCTTTTAAACTCCCCACAAGTCTATGATTGGACCTAAATGCTTTTTTTCATTAGAAAGTTTCTAGAGATTAGTGCACACTGCATATTTAATACTCAATAGATTGGTTTCCTTTCTTAGCTTCTATGTATAGGCCTAACTACAGTTTAGTGTGCCTTTATAGTTAACTGACTAGAGTCAGTTGACAGTTAGAGTTAGTTGACAGTTACTTCTGAGTAACAGCCTATATAAACTGAGTTGTAACCTTTCTCTTTGGGTTGAATAATATAACTCTTCACCTCAATTCTGTTAGTGATATTCTCTCTCTTTCTGAGATTTGTATATGGTATCAGAGCTTTGTTTCAATCATCCATGTCTTCCGCTTCCCCTTTCAATTATCTTTGTTGTGTATCTCATCAATCGTCTTCCATCATCATCTATTAATCAAGAGGCACCTTATCAGAAGCTGTTTAAAAGACTTCCAGATTACAAGTTCTTAAAAGTCTTTGGGTGTGCTTGTTATCCTCTACTAAGGCCCTACAATCAGAATAAACTCCAACCAAGGTCTGAAGAATGTCTTTTTCTGGGGTATTCTCTCTCTCATAAGCGTTACAAGTGCATGGCTGCAGACGGAAAATTTTACATCTCCTTGGATGTGATTTATGATGAATTGAACTTTCCTTTCCCTAGGCTGTTTGGGGAACCAGCCTCAGATTCATCAGCTCTTGCTGCTGCCTCTTCTCAACAGACCTTAACTGTTTTGTCTGCTCCTCCAACAGCAGCTACTCCTAACACAACAGTCAATCATACCACTGCAGCTCAAGTAGCTGATGATCACTCACCAGCAGCTTCAACTTCAGAGGGTGTTGCTTCTGTTTCTGATTATGTTTCTCAGCCAGACCAAGAAACAATGGCCACTGCAGTTGCCCCCTCTCAAGCAGCTCTTGTCAGATCTCATAATACTCATCCAATGTGTACTAGGGCCAAGGCTGTTGTTGTTAAACCCAGGTTGCAGCCTACTCTTCTTTTAGCTCATGCTGAGCCTAAGAACACAAAATCTGCTCTTTCTAATCCAACATGGCTAGCAGCCATGAAAAATGAGTATGAGGCCTTGATGAAAAATGGAACTAGGTCTCTCACTGATCTTCCTTCTAACAGGTCACCTGTGGGCTCCAAGTGGGTTTTTCGAGTTAAAGAAAATCCTGATGGCACAGTCAGTAAGTACAAAGCCAGACATGCGGCCAAAGCCTTTCACCAACCACTTGGTTACGATTACAATGAGACCTTTTCTCCTGTAATCAAAGCTGGTTACTGTCAGAATTCTTCTTCTCCTTTACTGTCACTCACAAGTGGAGTCTTCAACAGTTAGATGTTAACAATGCCTTTCTCAAACAAGCCCCTATGGCATTCTTGAAGAGGATATCTACATGAGTCAGCCCCCTGGATTTGAAAATCCCAACAAACAGCTTGTGTGTAAATTGCATAAGGCAATCTATGGTCTCAAACAAGCCCTTAGAGCTTGGTTTGACAAATTAAAGGCCACCCTTCTAAGGTTTAAGTTCAGGTCAAGCAAGTGTGACCCCTCTTTATTTGTTTACGCTGATTCCAAAATTACTGTTATCTATATGCTTGTATGTAGATGACATAATTGTTACTGGAAACAATCCCACTTTCATCAAGTCCTTAGTCACCAAACTCAACTGAGTTCTCTCCTAAAGACCTAGGGTGTCTTGACTACTTCCTGGGAATTGAAGTCAGACCTCAGTCCAATGGTGCTCTCATTCTGACCCAGACAAAGTACATTAGGGATTTGTTGGGGAAAACAAAAATGGATGAGGCCAATCCAATTTCTTCTCTGATCCCACACTATTCAGGTCTATTGTGGGGGCCTTGCAGTATGCAACCATCACTCGACCTGAAATTAGCTTCTCTTTTAACAAAGTTTGTCAGTACATGAAAGATCCATCAGAGCAGTATTGGGAAGCCGTAAAAAGGATTCTCAAGTATCTAGCTGGTACCATCAACTTTGGCTTCAAGTTTCTCCCTCCCTCT
Source organism: Glycine soja (assembly GCF_004193775.1). NCBI lineage: Eukaryota > Viridiplantae > Streptophyta > Magnoliopsida > Fabales > Fabaceae > Glycine > Glycine soja. Next base: position 2,045,453 of record NC_041010.1, read on the forward strand.
ACTGGACTTCCCTTTACATTGCATGCTTACTGTGATGTTGACTAGGCATCTGACCCAGATGACAGAAGGTCAACTTCTGGTGCAGCCATCTTTTTTGGGTCCAATTTAGTTTCTTGGTGGTCAAAGAAACGGTCCGTTGTTGCCAGGTCCAGTACTGAGGCTGAATATCGCAGTCTAGCTTTAGCCACTGCAGAAGTTACATGGATTAAATCTCTTCTGTCTGAACTGCACATTCCTCATCACTCTCCAGTCATCTTTTGTGACAATCTGAGCATTCCTGCCCTTGCTCACAATCCGGTTATCCGGTTATGCACTCTTGTACTAAGCATACAGAACTGGATCTCTTCTTTGTTAGAGAAAAGGTTTTGGAGAAGCAAATTCAAGTAGTTCATGTTCCTGCCATTGATCAGAAAGCTGACATTTTGACCAAGGCTTTTTTTTTTTTTTTTATCAGCAAAGATAATATTGTATAAATATAGAAAGGAGTACCAGAGGTACTGATAGGGATACCATACAAATGGTTCCATATATTTTTTTGACCAAGGCTTTAACTCCTTCCAATTTTGCAACTTACAGATCCAAGCTCGGAGTGGCTGAAAAGTTTACTTCCAGCCTCTCATGAGCTTGCGGGAGGAGGGGGGGGTATAGGAGTATATTTACTCGATAGACTGTTTTCCTTTCTTAGCTTCTATGTATAGGCCTAACTACAGTTTAGTGTGCCTTTATAGTTAACTGACTAGAGTCAGTTGACAGTTACTTTTGTGTAACTGCCTATATAAACCGAGGTGTAACCTTTTCTCATTGGGTTGAATAATATAACTCTTCACCTCAATTCTGTTAGTGATATTCTGTCTCTTTCTGAGATTTGTATAAAGTTATATTACAAAGAAGTCACAACTCAAATATATAATGATGATAAGAATTAATAAGAAATTCAAAGACACAACCCAGATACTAGAAAATCATAGAGATTATATACTTACAGTCATGATGCTAGCATAAGGGTGTTTACCCCTAGCATGATGGCATTCATCCATTATCAAAACCTTTATCAAATTCAGTTTCAAGAAGCTATGCCTCAAGCAATTCAGCAATATTGCAGGAGTCATGACAAACACCTATACATTCGAAAGCATTACTGACAGTAATTACCAACTATCCATGCAGCATACAAAAAAATAAATTTCAGAAGCATCATACTAAAAGTAAAAAATGATTGTAATGCATGCCATATTCAAGTCATGTTTAAGTATACTATAAGCTTTAACCCAGTACGAACTTTACAAATAAAGAGGAAAATGCCAAAATTAGACAACATGCAAAAAATAAATTCCAAAAGGAACAATAAAAAAAATTGTCGCCAGATGTCCATCAATGAATAAAATGGAGTATCCCTTGTGTTCTCTCCCAGATTGGGGGGGAGGGGGGGGGGAGGATTGTGAAGTACCATAATTGTTTACTTCCATGATTAGGAAAGGTTTGTTTAAACTTGATATGTATATTTAATTTTTATTCTGTTCTAATTCCATAGTTAGGTAAGATGCAGTTAATCTTTCAGTTCTGATAGAAAATGCCAAAAACCCTCACCTCATATTTCTGTACTTCCTGTTTCCAGGTAGCAGCATCCCAGAAGTCAATTCCCATATCTCCCCAATACAATCCCACTTTTAAATCAGTGTGTTTTTTCACGGCTTCGGCTTGCTAAAGTGAATGAATAGCACCAAGTTAAAAGACAATGAAGACAAAGAGTAAAGTGAAAGCACTGATCCATCACATAACTCTCCTCAACCAGCACTTGGGAATCAAATAATGCATCTCAAATTAGCAAAAAGCATCACCATCATATATATAAGAGAGAAATCGGCATACTTGAGAGACCAACACAACTTTGGGAACCAAGAACACTGCAATTTGAGGAGAAGGCTTTCGCAGATGATGAGCATAGCTTCGAAGAAGCATGACGGCTATCAAAGTCTTGCCAGAACCAGTCTCCAAGTAGACAATGGTATTCTCACGGATAGCATTGTCCAATGCTTCAAGTTGATAGCTACAAAAACAAAAACAAAACAAAATCAATGAGAACAGTTTTTTTTTATGGACAAATGTTAATTGTTAGTTTGTTTATTTTTTTTATCGACAAATGTTAATTTGTTAGTTTGTTAGTTTTTGTTAGCAATGGGGATCAAAACTGCAACCTTTCCCTCCTTCCTTTTTTTCTTAACCACCTAACCAACATTATATCTCCTCAATGAGAACAAAATGATTATAACTATAATACATTCAACAATGCATGAACTCAACACTAGAAAATGTTAGCATCTGTCAGCACATTAAAACTCACCTTCTGGCAAACGAAAGAACATCAGCACTAATAACCTTCTGCTGCTGCTGGGTATTGGAATCCATTTCCACTGGGAGTACTTCTTCCATGAGTTGTTTGCCTTTCTGATCAACCTACATTCAAATTCCAAAGAAAGAAAAAACACCCCCATCACAAAAATGATCCCTTTCCTCCTCATGGAAGATGCAAAGCAGCAAAAAAAAAGTTAAACCCAGAACTCACAAGACACCGATTGAAGAAAGGGTAGTGCAAAAGGTCGCAATTTGGCCTCTGAGAAGTGAGAATTCTAGTGGGTGTGTGTCTATTTAACAAATCTTCCAAAAAAGGCAGTGGATACTATACTACTACTACTACTACTTGTTACCTAAGCACCTTGCGAGAGAAGGAATAATAATACGTGACAGAAAAAGACACCAAATCAAAAGAGGTCACTCACGTTGGTCTATGTGGTATTTTGGTAGTATATGAAAAGAGTAAACTTTCAGAGAATAATAATCATAGCATACGATATACTCGTGTGATCTTGAATATACGTAACAAAAAGCTTGTATTTTGATCTCAAATAAGAGATTAGTAAATCCTAAAATGTATTCATTGACACTCACACACGCTCACTATTTTCCCTGCCACATGAGTGGCACGTTTTTAAATAAAGGGTTTGTGACAAGGACAGTGAAAGCAAGTTGAAATTGCAGAGAATTTGAAGCGGTGTTGACAGAGTTTCCAGAAATTTGAATTTTAAATGAATACTACCATTGTGCTGATGTGTTCAGTTTCTTCTCTTTGTCTTTTTTCTCCTGCTGTTGCCTGCATGCTTAAATAAGAAATTGGTAAATCCTAAAAAGTACCTGTTCAAGAAAAAAAAAAATAGGTTAGTGGCAAAAAGTGTGTGATGAAAATTTTTAGAAAGTTTTTTTAGGTAAAATATATTTTTAGATTAGTAAATCCTTAAACTTTTAGAAAGTTAGACACAAGAGAAAAATAAAATAAATGACAAATTTAATTTGATATTTTCTAGAAGTCAATTTTTAATATTTTCTTTTTAACTAAACAAAATAAAATATATTGTTATTGACGCCTTTCTCCCAAATTATTTCATACAAGTAATAATAATAATGGATTACAATTTGGTGTATTTTTTAATTTATGAATATTAGATTAAATAAATGGGCAATTCAGATTAAAAGGGTAAATTACGAAAGAGGCATCAGCAATATATTTTTTCTATAATATTTTTATTATTAGTTAAAATTTGTTAAAAATAAATAAATAAAAAACAAAATTTATCAAATAAGAAGTGAGATCCATAAATTTTAGTGATTTTTAATAAATTTTAGCTAACATAAATAGTGTGGTAGAGAATGATGTGTTGTTAAAATTTTTCTCTTTTATTTGTTTTTTTTTCTTTCTTTTTTACTCTCTACATCATCAATTTCCCCAACCCTAATTCAAGTAGGAGTCTTCCTTACCACTATGAAGTTCGAGGCCTATGATGTTTGGCATTAAGCAAGAGATGTCGACGACTTTGTCCTTCTATTGGAGGCGCCGCCACCACCAAATGAGTGATTATCGATTGCTATAGACAAATGTTAACAATTAAAACACCACAAGCAATTGCTGGTTGAAAGATCTGAGATCTAATTGAAGATTTTAGGGATAATCAACTCTTCACAATAGTCTCAGTGATCCACTATCTTTTACTATACATAAGAGAAATTAGGGTTATCGTTAGTCTCTGGACGGCGGACTATGTATGTATATATATAGTAGTACATCACTTGTGCGTTGTACCCTATAATTAAATTTAAATATAAAGATATTAAATACGTTAAAGTCATAAAAGAAAACATAATTTTTTTATTTAGTCTGTGAACGGTAGACCTAATCTACGTGGAAAAATTGTTAAATAATCCCTTTATTTATATATATATATATATATATATATATATATATATATATATATATATTAATATATCACTTATGCAATGTATCCTACGATTAAATATAAAATATGTTAAAATCATTAAAAAAAGAATTAAGAGTTTAGTTTGTGGTCGATCAACTTGGTATACACAAAAAGTTGCAAGACAATCCTTACTTTATGCAGTAATGTAACACTTGGGCAATGTACCCTAAAAATAAATTAAAATATTAAAAATATAAAATACGTTTAAATCATAAAAGAAATCAGGACAAGCTTTTAGTTTGTTGGTGGTGGAGATGGTATACACAAAAAAGTTGCTAGACAATTCTTCATATATGCAGTAGTATATCATCTGTGCATTGTACTATAACATTAAATTAAAATATAAAAAAACGTCAAAATAATTTTAAAATTTAATAAAGATACCATAAAAAAATCTAATGAAAGATAGGATTAAAACACTTACAACTAAAAATAAGTTTTATGTATAAGATAAAATATAATATAAAAGAAGAAAAATTAAAATTACATACATTTCATTTATTATTTATTATAAGTACATATTTCTATTTTTAGATTATTATATAGTATTAAAATACTTTATTAAATACTAAATTGATCGAATTAAAAAAATAAGTTAAGAAAATTTTCATCAAAAGCAAAAGTAATTAAGTTATAAGTGAACTAAACAAACCTAATTTAGTTCCCAACTTAATTCAATTGTTTTATACTCCTAATTTCCATGTTTGATTTCTATAAAAAGAAAAATCTTAAGTATGTAAGTATTTATTTTCTTCCAAAAATACTCTTTTAGTAAATGACTTCATGAGATGTATTTGTTTAAAACTTTATCATTTAAAGTTTTTTTTTTATAAATATTTGTATATATTATTGTGGCAACCAAGTCGCCAGGACAAGAAAAATATAAGTTAAACATAGGAGCTACAAATTAAGGAAAACTATGAAAAAAAATCCTTATAAAAGAGTTAATTACTTGTAAGGTTTGTTCTAGAAAGAATACTTCAAATTAATTAATCAAATTAATGTATAATTTTTTAAAATATTTATCTCACCAAAAAGTAATTTAAAAAAATTAACTACAATAAAGATATATTTGTTTATTCAATATGTGCATTTATTAAATTTTATTATTATGAAAAGGGAGGATTAATATTTTTTGTGTTTTTAGATGGACAAAAGAGATTATTTGCTCTAGTATATCTTCAAGTGCAAAGGAAAATAAAGTAACAGTTCTTTTATTGAAAAAATTGAGTGTTGATGTTTTTTTTTAATATTGTTATTTTTTTTTAAATTTTATTTTTTAAGCAATTTAGAGAGGTTTTAAAACTTGAAGTTGTCTAATGCCCAAAACCTCATGATTAAGAAGATTTACATCTAACAATCATTTATCTAATTATGATTTATTATCACTTATAAAGTATTTTGATTAAATTATAAAAACTAAAATATATTTTTTTTATAAATATCAAAATGTTTAAATTTTTTTTTTAGAATTTTTTATATATTTTTTCTCCTCAGAAGTCATAACATTTAGATGTGTTATTTTTTTATCCAAAGTTAGATTTAAGCTAATCCAAACCTAACTAAAATTTAGATAGGTGCAACTATGTTCCTCTTTCTTTTTCTCATATTCTCTCTTCTATCTCCTCCATTTTAAATCGTCTTAGATCCAAATCCTTCACCTCCTTCGTTATCAAGTTGTGTTCCAACCATGCTGCATACACTTCTCACATCACCACTCTTCCAATCAACATCCTCAACCTCAAGTTCCTTTCTTATCTTCCAAAACAAGTTGTGTCCTCCTTCAAGATGTGTGGTTCACAGCGGTGCAACAACTCCTTCCTGAATAACATCCACCAAATCATGAGGACTTCTCCACTGTACTCTCCACCATTGCCTTAACTTCTTCGATTAGGTCGATGCTGACCTCAAGCCCCTTATCGCCTTTCGCCGCCACATCTTCCACCATCACCTCCTCTTCCTTGATGGTGGTGTTTGCTATTTGGTGATGAAGGTGGTCTAGTGGTTTTGATGGCAATTGTTATAGGTGGTAGCACTAGGGTGGTGTTTATTATGTGTTTGGAAGAAATGTGTTTTTTGGTAATAAAAAAACTATAATTTGTAACCTTTGAATCTTCAAAGATTATATTTTAAAATTTAAATGAAAACATATTAAGTAGTTTCTAATTAGTCTAACTCTAGTTTTAGATTAAAAAATAACACATTTCAATCTTGTAAGGACAACAAACATACCAAATTTTTTCAAAAGACGAATTTTGAACATTTTATATTCATAGAAACAAAATATATATTTTAGCCAATTATAAACTAATTATAAATTATAAAATGCTTATATTTATTGTTATAATATATTTTTGAAGCAATTATAGTTATAAAATTTTGTTTTAATTTTCTGTAATTTTAATTTGGGTTCAATAATGTCATTTTGGAGAGAAGTTTTAAAACATTAAATTGTCATAGCTTTCGTTCCAAAAACTTCAAGCTTAAGAAGATGTCACATTCAAATAATTTTTACTCCAATAAAGTTTTTTCTATTATTATGGTTAAAAAAGATATTAATAATCAAGAAATATTTAATGGAGATTATGTTAAGATTTATATTTTTAATATGAATTATTATGTCTAGAAGATATTTTATTATTAATTATGATTAAAACTGATCAAGAAGAAATTTAAAAACACTGAATTGTCGGAACTTTGTATTCTCAAAATTTCATAAAGTAAAAAAGATGTCACATTAATCAATCTCTTTTTTCACCATGATAATTCCATTCATTCAATTTCGCTATTTTCCCTAATTTAATTACAACTGCTTACTAGCTTTTAAATATTGGATTTCACTGCAATTCGACCTATGTTTTTTATAAATTTTGCATAAAGGCTTCAGTTGGAGATCTAATGCTAAAAAAAACCCATCGTGCCTGACATAATTAACACAAAATCTAAATAGACAGCAAGCATACTTTGACAGATATTTTTTTTCTCAATCTTCTAGTTCATTAAAAAAAATTATCATTAATTCAAAGTTGAGTCAAAGATAAATAAAATTTGGCAAACAAATTATTTTTATCAAATCAAACTCGATCGATAATGCATGAATGATTTAACCTTTAACTTGTGATTAATCAAATGGTTCGTTGAGAGGGAGATTAAAATCAAATGAAAAGGTAAAGGAAGTAAAATAAAAATAAAATGACCAAAAAGGATTAATGGAAATGTTAAACCAAAAGGAAGAAACATGTAGAAGTACGTTTGCATCAAGATACCCTTAAATGGTAGAGTTACTGCAAGCTGGTGCCTGAATTGAATGGTAGAGTTACTATTTTCAAAACAAAATGGTTGGCTATCTTTTCGTGTGTGGTTTTTTTCTTTAAGTTTGTTTCAAAACGTGACCCTCTCTGATGCACATACTTCCAATTCATAAGCATTAATAAATTATTGAAGCCTCTGAAACATATTCACGTGAAGCCTCTTTTTTCTACCTGCCTAGCTAGCTCTTGTGTCTTTTTCAAATATTTTTGACTACTTTTCATTGATATGTTAAGGTATTGATTTCTTTTTTCCTAGTCAACTTTCTAAATGCAGCTTTGCTTTGTTTGTCCTTGAGGGTGGGTTGTGGGAGAGAAGAAATAAGATGGAAAAAAAATATTTTTTTAAAATTAGTGTTAGTGTCACATTTCTAAAACTCTATTTTGATTTAAATATTTTTATCTATTATTTTTCTTTCTTTTCTTTTCCACTGTACCAGTGGATGTGTTGTTGCTTTCTACCATTTGCAATTATTATCTTTGGAGGAACCAAACATTCACCAAAATGGGTCAGAGCAACTATATGATTAGGTATCACAAATAATTTCTTTCGTATTTATGGGTTTTATCTTGAACCTATTTCGACTTTAATGAAAAATATTCCTTTTTAGTGAATATAAATATTATTCAAATTATCTATGTGATGATGAGAGTAAGGATAAATATCAAATTATATCTGTATTCATATTTATACCTGTCTTATTATATTTTTTATATAATTTTTTTCACCACATATATACACATAATATATATAAGATTTTATTGTTCTTTCTTCACAGCTCTCAAAGACCTTGCTTGTGCCTGAGGCTAGTGAGGCTAGCTTATTAGAGGGACCAACATTCATTGAAATGGATTAAAGTCACTGTTGCACGTTACTGCTGACTCATTCTTTTGCTTCCCCAAATACTCAAATACATGTCAAATTATTTGTATTTTTTTAGCTAGCTTTAATTAGGCTTTTTTGGACTTCTTTTATTTTCTAATTTTTTTAGTGATCCAATTTGATTAACAGTGCCAGCTTAAAACAAGAATAAAATCAAAAAGTGGACAGAAATAGGTGTTCACGATCTTTAATATATTCAAAGAAAATAGTAGAAAAAAGTTATATAATAAATGTAAAAAGTTTTATCTAGTCATCCAATTACAATTTAATAAATATATTAAGTTTTGTAACTTTTAAAATAATTATTTAAAACTAATTAAAATATTAAATTATGATTAAATCACAATGTAAAAGACATAGACAAAGAAAGGGTAGGAGAAAAAATAAAAGAAAAAACTAGAAAACCAAATGATTTACATTATATTTGCTAACACAGCAGTTATTGGGCTCACCTATTACCCGTACTCTTAGCCAAACATTTGCTTTCAAATAAAAGCAACACTAATAACATAAAGGTGAAGATTATGAGATATAGACTAATCAATGTTTGCTCAAGAGGAAAGAAAGTGAGATCAATATGGCATTTGAGTAATACAAAACTTTTTTTTTAAGTGTGTGGTAAGGAATATTTTTTCTTCATCTTTATTTTTTTTACTTTAATTACTCATGAGAAATGCATGGGCATTTTTTACCTCATTAAGGAAGTAAAAGAGAGTAAAACAATCTCTTTCACAATATATTGAGATCTATTGAATATTTGAATTACTTGTTTAAAAGTTTTGGTAGTGAGAAAATAAAAGCTTTTAATCCTGTTATGGTTTTGGTAGTGGTTGATTTGGTCTTAATTATGTCCGTAAACCCTGACTTTGGTGGCCAGAGTTTCAGCAGCAGCAGCTCCGACATGTGCCCCACCGACGACATCATTTTCTGCGGCAAACTCGTTCCCTTCAAGGTTGAAGAGCCGCTGAAAAATTACACAATGCATAAATATTAAACTGTTGATATTAACTCGATTTTAAGCAAATAAAAAAAAACAAAAGATTTTTATTGAAAACTAGAACTCATTGACATTAGTTGGGCCTCTTTTCACTGAATCGAGAGGACATTATATAACTTATACGTATGTTTTATTTTTTAATTTATTAATATATTAAATTTTTTAATAGTAAATATTTTTTATTTATAAAAAGGTATACAGATTAAATAATTTGTATGAGTTATATCAAAATTAATTATCACAAAATTTATTATTTAAATTTACATGCGCATTAAATATACATTTGAGCGTTATGCTAATAACCTAAAAGTTATAAATTAGAATCTTGCTTGGATCATTAATTTTAAATTAATTCATAACACATATTTTTGAATTTTTTTTTTTAAAAAAACTTTTGGATTGAGCTTCATACATATGAGGCGCACGGATCAGCTCATACGGATCAACTGATCCATGGGCCTCATACGGATCAGCTGATCCGTATCCTTTTACGAAATGATAAAATGAGAAATTTGCAAAATTGTTGGTGTTCGCTGGGTGCGCGTAGCAGTGCCCTTGGGTAAATTGAAGATTAATTTGGGCCCAACTTTAAAGCCCAAACCCAAAAGAGATCTCAGGAGCAAAAACAGTGACACTAATAACCCCAACGGCTAGTAATTTTAAAACGGCTACTTTCGTTTACATTTTTTTCTTTCACCTTTCATTTCTCAAATTTTCTTCCTTTCACTTTCTATCGTTGAAGCACTCATTGCTCGTGTGCTTTTCGCCCTCTGTTAAATTCACAATCTTTCTCTCTTTTCCCTTCACATCCTTCAACTAGAGGGAAGAAGAAGAAGTGGGGTTCTCTTAAGTTGAAGAATTCAATCTTTCAGCGTTTTCTTGTTGAGAAAGTTCTTGTCACAATGCTGTTTGAAAGAGGATCTCCGGCGAGGTGCTACATGACGCCGCCGCCGCAGCGAACTTCGCCGTGGAAGCCGCCACATTCACGGTCTTCTAGTGTGCCGTTTTCAGAGAGAAAAATGTCACCAAATTCTGTGAATAAAAGTGATATTTTTCATATAATTCACAAGGTTCCTGCTGGGGACTCACCTTATGTTAAAGCCAAGCAAGTTCAGGTAACATGTTTTGTTTTGAATTTGGACGTTACTTCTCCTGGGATGTACTGTTCTTGCTCGTGTTCCTTCACTTCTTGGCCTTGAATTTTCTTACGTAAGAAGGTTTTTGTTTCTGCAAATTTGCTTTATTTTGTTTCTTTGATGTTTCTTTTCTTTTTTGTTATGAATATGATGGAATTTGAGGGTGTAGCTAATTAGGCTTACAGTGTTTTGCAATTATAGAATTCATGGGGCGGGGTGTGAAGGGGAACTTGAATTGCCAAAGGGGTTTTGCTGGTTTGTTTTCTTTCACCGGTTCTGTGCAGTGATTGTTAATCTGAACTCTTCATTTACAGTTGGTGGATAAGGATCCGGGAAGAGCAGTTTCCTTGTTTTGGGCTGCCATCAATGCCGGAGATCGTGTTGAGAGCGCCTTGAAGGATATGGCCTTGGTTATGAAGCAACTCAATAGGTCAGATGAGGCAATTGAAGCTATTCGATCTTTCCGTCATCTTTGTCCGTCCGATTCTCAGGATTCTCTTGACAACATCTTGGTTGAGCTGTATAAGGTAAAAAAGCTGGTGAATTCTCTTCAATTTTGTTGCTGTTTTGTGTCTTTAAATGAATTAAACCTTTAAATGCTTGTGTATGTTGGTACATCTTACCTAGTGGGGTAAGGCTGTTATTGTTGTATGTATGTTGGTGTACATCACCTAGTGAGATAAGACTATTATTGTTGTATGTATGTTGGTGTACATTACCTAGTGAGATAAGACTATTGTTGTTGTATGTATGTTGGTAAAGAGGTCCGGAAGGGTTGATGAGGAGATCGCCATGCTTTGTCACAAGTTGAAGCAAATTGAAGATGGCTTGACCTTTGTGGGAAGGACTACAAAACAAGCGAGATCTCAAGGAAAGAAGATTCAAATAACGGCCGAGCAAGAGATATCGAGGTTTTTTTTTTTACATTCATGCTCTTTTATTATTATTTTCCTTCTAGTTTATGGACCATGTACCTCTTTATTTGACTTTGAATGTCTCTCTAATAATGCAGGATATTGGGGAACTTGGCCTGGGCATACTTGCAAAAAGGAGACTATAAAACTGCTGAAGAACATTATAGGTGAGCTTCTAAGATGGAATCAAAATGGAGTTTATGTATTTTACTTTTGTTTCTTGGAAGAGAAAAGTAACAGTTCCTTATTTGTTTCTACAGGAAAGCATTGTCCTTTGAGGTTGATAGGAACAAACAGTGCAATTTGGCTATATGTTTAATTCATATGAACAAGATCAAAGAAGCAAAGTTTCTACTCCAGGCAGTACGTACCGCTACAAAAAATAGAAAGATGGATGATTCATTTGCCAAATCATTCGAACGCGCTTCTCAGATGCTAATTGAGATAGAGACATCATCATCACAGAATGCAGCATTTTCAATGACAACACAGTGCCCTCCACAAAGCTTTGAGAACTCGATTAGAATGAGCTCTGATAGTGTTCAGAGTAGGTCAGAAAACCGGTCTGAGATATCTGAGGGGGATGCACCTCATGCTAGGAGGAGATTGTACCAGTCCCCTGATCCTAGTAGAAGAGATCTCAGTGTTCCTTGCACAAAACCAAAAAGATGTTCATGGGGATTCAATAATGGACATCGAAGGGAAGCTTGGGGAGATGCCAATTCAGATTATAAACCTACATTTGGGACTCCTCCTAATGATAAGCATGTCACAAGGATGCTAAACTCAAGAGAAAATGGTTTCTCTTCACCTGCCAATGGGAATGGGAAGGCAGCAACATTGGAAGATCCTGCTATACTAAAGCATGAAGCTACAAAAGTAACAAGTTCTGATTCGTTACACACTTTGAACACCGAATCAGCTACGGAGTTTACTGAGAAGGAGAAATCTGCTGCAGATGACAGTAGCTATGGATCAATACTGTCAGAATCACATGTCACAGTTGTGAATGGTGTCAATGAATTTGCTTCAGGAAAAAGAAAACCTGAGAAGAAAAGTTGGGCTGACATAGTAGAAGAAGAGCAAAATGAAGAAAATGACTTCTTCAGTGGATTCACAAATTTTGATGATAAGAATGGTGCAGAAGTGTTTAATGATGAAAATGAAGACTCCAACATAATCTATCCAAGTCCCTGGCCACAGAACCAGCCTGATGAATGGTCAAGCAAAAAGCTTGAATCATTGGACAAGAAAGATGGACACTATGCATCTGAGAGTGCCATTCTGTCAAGGAATCCAACAGCAAGGCGTTCTTTGTGTTTCAACCCGGAACTGATTGGGGAGAAGAGGCTAACTAGGAGAAGTAGGTTACAGGTATTTCAGGATATTACTCTTCTCCCCGAAACCCCAAGATTTGCCTAAGATTTATTTGTCTCTACACAAGTGTCCTAATAATGGATGGAGAAGGATCACATTGTTAAGACTTAGTGGCTTAATTACAGGATCATGGATCTCATTTACTGAAGGAATTCTATTAATATAGCTTATTCTTTCATTCACACTCATTTTTTTTAACAAGTTCTGTAAATCCATGTTCATTTGCCCCATTACTGTAAAATAGTTACCTCAGTTGTATTGAAACTGGAAGAGTGCCGCCTATTTCTGGTACACTCTCAGATTGTGCTTCAATTTTCTAGTTTCATTACTGATATTATGTACTTCTTCTACAATCAATGAGAAAAATTATGCTTCTGTTTGTTCCTATTAAGATTTGTAAATCCAACTTCATGCTTTCAAATACTTTAAATGAGTAGTTTCCTCTGTTGTATTGAAACTGGAAAAATGCCTTTTTATAGTACACTCAGATTGTGCTTCAATTTGAATAGTTTTATTACTGATATTATGCATTGCTCCTTCTACAATCAACGGAAAAAAAAACTATGATTCTGTTTGTTCTCATTAGGATTTGTAAAATTCATGTTCACATTAGAACTAACCTTTTGCTATTTTGGTAAGATATGACACATACACTATACAGTGACTAACACCTACTTTGGGCAATAGTAGACTCATCATCAATTTGTTAGGCTTCAGAAGACAATTGAATATTCGTAGGATATTGATACATATTTAAGAAAGAATTGCCTGCAACATGGATCACACTCACATACATTCTAAAACTGTCACACTATAATATTGTTCAGAAGTGTTGATTATGCACTTTGACAAAATCATTGACTATCTCCAAAGCAACATATATATTACTTGCCTTACCAGATATTAATAAAATTTTGCCGTGTTACACCCAATTAATGTTAATTTGCATTCAATAAAAAAATGTTTCTACATGAAGATCAAATTGTACTTGCTCTTTCTCAGGATTTCAACTTGTAAGATCATGCCCAATTTACTTTTAGATAACAAATTCAAGTTCGCATTTTTTTAAGTTTTTTTTTTTTTTTAAATTTTGATATATTTTTTCCGTGTAAATATTTTTACATTGTTAAAAACATTAAATACATTACATATCATTTTGTAATCATGACTTAGAAAGCTATATTTAATGTGATATCTATTTAGTTAAGAATGTAAAATTTTTTACATTAAATCTTTTAAAATAATTGTTATAAAATTAATAATTTTAATTATATAATAAATATTCATTGGATGATAATATAAACAAATAGTTAAATTATTAATATATTTCAATTAAATTAAAAAAAAAACTTTTACGTGTGTCTTCATTTTCATATGTATGCGTTTCTCATATTAAGATATTATCTTTCAAATTTTCATAAAATCAAATTAACATAATAATTTTTTATGTCAATACTTAAATTTCTTTTTCTTATAAAATATTTACATTTTTTTTGTATGAGAAATAGTGAAATACTTACATAAATTTCTTTGACCAATACTTCAGATTACCATTTAAATATCATCAATTTTTTAATTTTATTGAAAACTTAAAAATTTTCAAACACATGTCATTTGATATCCCTACTTTCTAACCGGAGCGAAGAGACAAGCGAGCATAGCAGTGTGGTCTCTCTCACTCCAACTCCAACCACAGAGACAACAAATTCAACAACGTTGTTTCCATGACAATGGAATCTGCGCTTACAGCTTCTAACTGGAACCGTTCTTTGATTCGGATTCGCCACACTAAGCCACGCTTCGGTGCAATTCGCCCCACAGCAATACGGTGCTCCATCAACTCGTATCGCTTGTCCAACCTCACTCCCTCTGAGCTTCAGAGCCTCAAGAGCCGACCCCGCATCGATTTCTCTTCCATTTTCGGTGTTGTGAGTGGTTTTCCCTCTTTCCCTTTGTTTTCAAATGGGTCACTCTCAAAATTGTTCCTTTTTTTTCCTTTCAGGTTAATCCTATTGTCGATGATGTTCACAAAAGAGGGGATGCTGCGGTTAAAGAGTTCGTCTCTTCTTTCAAATCTTCTTATTTTCATCTATGAATATGATCTTGTTATTGTTTCATTCACTCTTGTTGTGTGTGGTTTCTTAACTTTTTCTTTTTTTGGTAACCATGTCAGTATGGAGTATCACTGACTTTGTCAATGACTAATCTCCGTCGGGTACCTGGCTGACCACCTTTAGTTGGGTTCTCCCCTCCCAACCATGTTTTTTCCATTCATGGGCTTGAACCCAAGACCTTGCTTAAGAAGACTCAGTCCAGTATCACTTGGATCAATGACTTGTTGGTTGTGCTTTCTTAACTTCTTTGCCTATGTAACTTCTTCACTTTTGTGTTTTGTAGATACACTTCAAAGTTTGATAAAGTTGAATTGGATAAGATAGTTGAGGTTGTCTCGGAGCTCCCTGACCCTGTGGTATGTTTGTTTGGATATGCATACATTCTGAAGATATGCCTTTGATTATGATTCACTTTAGTGATGTTGGTTTGGGCGCTATTATATTCTTGTTTTTGTGCCTTTTATTTTGCAGCTTGAACCGCCTATTAAGGAAGCTTTTGATGTCGCCTATGATAATATTTATGCATTTCATGCTGCTCAGAAGTCATCCGAGAAAAGTGTTGAGAACATGAAAGTATGTCAATACTGATTCTTGCCTATAGACTGGCTAGGTTGGATGAACAAGCCAGGGGCTTATTGATTCATGGCTGAAATGATACTTTGCATAAATTTGTTCTTGTGCATTATTAAGTCAAAATTTGAAATATTCAGTGGTAGGATATAGTTAATGTAGCTAAGTCTTACAGCATTATCTAGGAAAATTTAAATAATACTAGAAAGATCAAATGGGTAGATTGTCTTTTTCAGTTGTGATTATGTGCTTTTCTGTCCATGGTTAGTCTCTTATTTTTTTATTTATTTATTTATTTATTTGTGTATATCTTGTTGTTTGGCTATCATGCCTACATGATTGTTTGTTCTTTGGTTCTTGATGTTTCCCAACTTACGTGAATCTTGAGTTTTCTGAAAATCTCAGGGAGTCCAATGCAAGAGAGTTGCAAGAAGTATTAACTCTGTGGGTCTTTATGTTCCAGGGGGAACTGCTGTATTACCTTCAACAGCTTTGATGCTTGCAGTTGTAAGTTGAATAGATATTTCTGTTCCTCTTATGCCTTTCAATGTTCTACAATTTTGATATTGTAATTTGTATATTTGTATTTATCTTGTCAGAATTAGCTGACGGTTAATTATTTTGTTTACCAGCCTGCACAAATTGCAGGATGTAAAACTATTGTTCTTGCAAATCCTCCAACTCGGGATGGCACTACATGCAAGGTATTTATCTATTTTTGTTTGAAAATTATAGTCATGATGTTGTTCTTGTTCTGAGCAATGTTTTCCTGCAGGAGGTACTGTATTGTGCAAAGAAGGCTGGGGTGACTCACATTCTCAAAGCTGGAGGAGCACAGGTTTGAAGCATGATAGTATAAGATAAACTTCTTCTGGTTTTGTAATCTGAATCTAGTATCCTTATATTTAGCTTTATTCTAATATATTTGTATAACTCATTATAAATTATACTGTGATTAATATGGCATTTCTCTCCATTGTAGGCCATATCTGCCATGGCTTGGGGAACAGAAACTTGTCCAAAGGTGACTAGCTTCTCATTTAACCCTTCTTTATTGTTTGCTTCTCTATTGATAGTTAATGGATTCAGCTTTATTTATTATTATTTATTTTCTCTCTATTAGTAATTTAGTTTTCATATTCTAATAGTATTGCAATTCATGATTAGATATAGTGAAACTCATTCCATGATATATTATCAAACTAATCCTAACACACACTACATAGATTACGTAATATTGTGATTAAACCGTACTTAAGATGTAACTTCAACAAGAAAACTTCATACTTATTTGATCATTTTTAATTTTAATTGTGAATTTGTGATGAAACTAGTAGGTTGAAAAGATTTTTGGCCCTGGAAACCAATATGTCACTGCTGCAAAAATGATACTTCAAGTAAGCATGTTTATATCACATTAGAATTTATGGATCCGTATCCACTATTACATTTCGTTTGTTGAATCTTAGATCTTCTGCATTTCTTTACCTTTTGAAAATCTTATGCAGAACAGTGAAGCCATGATTTCGATTGACATGCCGGCCGGTCCATCCGAAGTTTTGGTCATTGCAGACAAGCATGCAATTCCTTCCCATGTAGCTGCTGATTTGCTTTCCCAGGTTTAATAAGTTTTAAAATACTTCTATTTTCCTTGCAAACATTATCCACTAATTCACATTCATAATGAGAATTGGTAATCTTTCTGTCACCCTCTTAGAAACAAAATTCATGTTCTAGTGTAATTTATACATTATTCTAAAAATATTTTATTTGTAGTTTCTACATTATGATGTTAGTTTTCCAAAATTCAATATAGGATGAACTCATAATTTGCGCAGCATGTAGGAAATGTGAATTAATTGAAGATTAATTACTATATCTAGAAAGCAACCAAATTTGTAAACTGAGGATATGGAGTGTAGAAGCGATTTGTTTGTTTATTTAGAATCTGATTATGATTCAGTGTTCTCTTAGTTGACAATGAATGTGCAAATACACCACACTAGAGAAAACGAACTGGATCACCTTTCTTCAAATAAGGCCCAAAATCTGCAAAACTTAAAAGCACAGATAAACCCCAACTGACAGAACCACTACAAACAAGAGTACAAGACCTAAAACCTGCTAAAAATTCAGACACGGACTAGAAACAGTAGTGCAAACAATATCCCATATAGAAAAAACTAATATAATGTTCAAAGTCTCAAACAGACATGCTTCCCCATCATCTTGCCAAATTATGACTTGAGGTTGATAAATTGTCCCTTTTTTTCTACCTACACACTTCGAAGATGATTCCTAACCTTTTTAGCTTCCTGTACATTGCTGATATCTATGCACCTAGTTTACAATTTTCAGGCAGAGCATGGCCCAGATAGTCAGGTTGTTCTTGTGATTGCTGGAGATGGTGTGGATCTGAATGCAATACAGGAGGAACTCAGCAAGCAGTGTGACAGTCTTCCAAGAGGCGAGTTTGCCTCTAAAGCTCTGAGCCATAGTTTTTTTGTGTATGCGTGTGATATGCTTGAGGTCAGTCCTGTTATCTATGTTTCTTTCTTGACCTACTAAATGTAGAGCGACCAGATCAGGATTAAGGTAGAGAGAGAACAATTTCTTTGGAATAACTAGAACAGACTGTTAGGCTTCTATGCCTGTATTTATACAGTGCACAGCAAGTATGATTATTCCATAATATAGATTGTACTTGTGTTGAGGAGTGTTAATAAGTTGTTAGAGAAAATCAAGAGAAGAATAGGAATAGCCAAATAGGAAAGACAGGCCCACCCCAAAAATACAAAATAACCTATGAAACACCTGTATAAATAACTATTCTCAGACATTTATGCCACATGGAATGTTAAGATGATCTCTTGATATGTCAGAATTCATAACTTTCTTTGGAAGAATTTATAATTTAGCATTGAATTATATATATATTATGTTTATTTTTCAGTCAACTAATATTTTATATTTAATTCCTAATTCGCCTCTCACTTGTTAAGTCTCAATTCACCTAACTGTTGTTATTGGAGTTTTAGAAGTAAAAGTTACCTTTGCATCTTTCAGGCTATCAATTTCTCAAACTTATATGCACCTGAACATCTAATTATCAACGTGAAGGATGCAGAGAAGTGGGAGAGTTTTATTGAGAATGCAGGTGTGCCTATGGATTTTCCTTTTGTTACTTTGAATTTATTTAGTTTTCAATAAATGTAGGGTTTGGAGGAGTGGGGATGGACTCTTATCAAAGATACTTATGCCTTCAATCTCTTTTAGGATCCAATTCGTTTTTGATAACCTCATTTTGCATCCTTGATGGCATGGCAACTCAAGAATCCTAGATCCTAACGTCTGTCATTGCCTCTGCAGGTTCTGTGTTTTTAGGGCCTTGGACTCCTGAGAGTGTTGGTGATTATGCAAGTGGGACAAACCATGTCCTTCCTACTTACGGTTATGCAAGAATGTATGGTGGTGTGTCATTGGACTCCTTCCTGAAGTACATAACTGTGCAGTCTCTCTCAGAGGAAGGTCTAAGAAGGCTTGGGCCATATGTAGCAACCATGGCTGAAGTTGAAGGCCTTGAAGCCCACAAGCGAGCAGTTACCTTGAGACTTCAGTACATAGAAGCCAGGCAGGTTTCAAGATGAGATGATGCTTCAACTCATTGTTCTCTTTATCTCTTGTAAGCTACTAGCTCTTAGTTTTTGGCAAGTCTAGGACCATTTGCTTGGCGAGATTACCTAGATTTAGGTGGTATTAGTAGCTAGAAGTTGCCATTTCAAGTTCATGTAACAATATGGATTCATATTCTGTAATAACAAACATATACAAGTGCCTAATTTGTCGGTGATCTTTGGAATAATGCATCCGATGTATTTGCTAGACTGTACTTTTTTCCTTCCTGATAAGCTTGCTCAAATGTACTTGTACTTGTTCACCATGGTTAAGAAAGTATTTGCAAAGACGGATAACTCAGTATATCGAAAGAATATTAATTTCATTAATAAAGTGTATTGAGAAACCTTGTAAAGACAGAAATATCTATGTAAAGAGTGAAGTGAAATCTTGTAAGACTAAGGAAAAGTTTTGTTAACGAGTATCTTTTAACACAGGTTGAGAAAAATTATTTATAATTTGATGCTAATTAGTGTCATAAGGATGATCAATGTTTAAATTTTAATATATGGCTAAATAGTTTATAAACGAGATTAGTCAAATAATTTGTTCTCTTATCTCTTTTTTAGGTTTTAGCTATTAAAATTGCATGACCATGTTACACATAAGTATGCTAACAGGGTTAAAAATACCGAAATCATTGGGCATAGAACAATAAACCGATTTGTCTAAGAAAGCATACGTCGTAAAGGATAACTAACAGAAAATGCAATAGAGAATATGTAAAATGGGTGAATATTTCATCTCAGTTCTTTACATTATACAAGACCATCCTCAAACTATGAAGAGAAAAAAAAATCCATGCTTGAAGGATGAGCTATTAGTGCATATGGTTAGGAGCCCAGGAATCAACAATATAAAACCAAGGAAAAATTAGTGATGTTTCACCCTGCTAGATTTTCTCTATTACTATCTCATGTAAAAATGGATAATTCCACATAAAGAGAAATGTTTGGCTTGTCTTTTCCACACAATTTCGTTTATTTTTGCAAGGTCAGGAAATGGGAAACCCCTGCCTAAGAATAAGATGGTGTATATATTGTATGAGCTTGAAACAGACCCTATCAGGAATTAAATTATCAGAATCTACGAGAAAAGAGATTTGTAACAGAAAGAAATGATACTCCTGTTGATTGGACTCCCAAGTGGAAAGTCCCAAATCCCAATGCAGGAAAACTTGAGTTTGTCCCCAACAAACATGGAAGTCTACCAATTCTGGAGCATGCTTTAGCCACTGCACTTGAAGCAGCACATCTAGTTGCAACCAAGTTCATCAGATGGCCATAATCATAAAATGCTCTGCCTCAGCTACACAGCTATTGATTAAATAGCATCAGAAGAATCCTGAGAAAGCCTACTTACAAATGATTTCTGCTTGATAGGAATGTATAACAATTATTTTGTTTCCTCTGTCATCTTAAAGGGCTAACAACCCAGCCTGTAATCGGGTTCTGCTGTCGAAATCTCAACTTCCGGTGTCCACCACTTTGCAACCGCTCAAGCACTGCATGCGTAATTGAATCTGGTGTGAAACCTTGCTGCTCGAGTTTTGCATAGAGGTCCACTGCCTCAGCAGTTCTTCCACTCTTTTCAAGACAGTCAAGCAAAATATTATATGTGATTAAGTTAGGAGTGCATTCTTCAGCAAGCATTTCATCAAACAACCTACACGCCATCTCAACTTTATCCGTCTTGCCAAAACACTCAATAAGTGTACTATAAGTCACGATTGTAACAATTGGGAATAGAATTACCCATTTGAACCTTCACTCACTCACTAACAATTCTAAACTTTATTTATGAAAGAGAATGTACATAAGGGTATTTATTTATACCCTCTTAATCTGGATTTTCCTAATGACAATTAACTTGCTAATCAAGCCTCTAATTTCACTTATTACAACACATCCGGATTTAATCCTTTCTCTTGCATCTCTTTAAATCTCATGTGAGTTTCATCAACATCCCCATTCTTTCCAAGGCAATTGATCAAAGTGTTATATAGGAAATAATGTCAGGCTTACAGTCGCTATTCTCTAGTTCTTCAAAATTTTTAACAGCAATGTCTACTCTTCCAGCCCTGCCAAAGCTGGAGATCAAAATATTGTATGTAAATATGTCTGGTTGAGGGCCATCTTGTTTCATCTTTTCATAAAGATCATGAATTTGTGATATTTGTTTCAACCTGCCAAGAGCTGTGAATACTGTATTATACACGATAGTATCAGTGGTTATACCCTTTTCATGAATTTTATTCAGAAGGTCTTGGAACGCTGCCTTTCGCTCGTTAAGAACCCGACGAGGATGTTGACGGTGGAGATGGAGCCGCGAACGGCGCGGCGGTCCATGTCGCGGAGGAGCTCGCGCGCCTGGTCGAATCGGGCAGGGTTGGTGGACTTGGAGAGGATGAGGAAGTGGCGGTTGTAGGTGAAGGACTCGTGGCGGAAATTAGGGTTTAGGGAGGGGCAGAATTGGAAGAATCGGAGGGCGAGGGAGGGGTGTTTGAGGGCCTTGAGGATTTCAGAGGCTTCGAGAGGGGTGAGGGAGAGGGAGAAGGAGGAGAGGTAGTCGGAAAGGTCGGAGAGGGTGGTGGGGAGAGGAGGATTTGCAGATAAGATCGCGCATGGGGAGGAGGTAGCCGTGCGAGTCGGAGGGGAGGGGCGGCGGAGGGATTACTTCGGCGGCGAGGGAGCGGCCTGTTGCGGTGGTGGAGATTATCTTGGCGGTGTACTTTGTGGTGAAGTGACGGCGGAGGTGGAGGAGATGTGGCGGCTTCGTTTTGTGATTGGTGGTGGTTGAGTTGAGTTGGGCTTGGTGGAGCTTAGGGGACAGTGTTATGCTGGGTTGGGACATGTTTAGTGCAGTTAAAATTGTTACGCCCCATGTTCCAATGGAGATTCAAGGAATAAAAATCCTTTTACCTCAAAACTCAAAAGTACGTTTTTTTAACTAATATCCAAACATGAAATGCTTTTGCATGCAACAAACTCAAAAGTACTTATTTTTAACTGATATCCAATCATGCACTGGTTTTGCATGCAACAAGTTCGATGCTTTCCCCTTCCAAAATGTTTTATTTTAATGATATAGAAGAAAATGTAGGTAAAAATATACATGCTTCAAAATTCTATTGTTTTAGAACATTTTTGTATTGTTATTAATTAATTATTTGTAGTCTTATGTAACTGCATTTGTTTTGGAATTGTTCAGTCATAAATTTCGAAAGATGCATAAATTTGTTTGATCTGAAGTGTGCCCGGTAGTGGTAGATGGATGCTTTTGAAGTGTGAATATTATGATCCGAACCCCAAAACAATGTTTAAGTTCGTTATTCGTAATGATCCCCAGTTAAAGTATAATTTTAATATAAAAAAAAAATGTGCGTACCAGTCCTGACCTAGGGAGAGGAATTATATGCTGTTTAGTTGATGAGAATAAGTTGAATTATATCCTAATTTGACTTTAATCCAGAATATATTTAACCATAGTCTTCATATACTAATTTAATAATGAAATTTTTGAAAAATTCATGCAATAATAAGCCATATATGAAGAATCCATCTTATTTCTTATTTCACCCCATCTGTTAGTTTTACAGAAAACGAATGTACTTTAGAATGGGGATAGAAGCTAAACAACATTCACATGGCTGACGTGCTTCATAATCAATCAACAATCATGGGGAAGAGAAGCACAATGTCAATAAATGGTGAGCTCGTGTTGTATGAAAACAATGCTCTGCTCATTATTTAGAAACAGAAATGATCATTATTTTACAATAGAATTGAAATAATTTCGATCAAAATGATAACCACGGGGTACACCCATTATGGTAAATGGCTGGAATAATAACACACCTACTATGACTATCTACGTCCTGATTAAACACGGGGGAACAATGCTTCACATTTAAACAACATCGGTACACAATAATCCCCTATTCTCTAGACTCAAATCCTGATTGGACTAGTTTCCAATACCTCATTATATGAATATAATTGGCTACACCGGTCCATTAAACACAAGTAACAAAAGCTATAACAATAATATAATCATGCACACGGATTAGAGGCATCAAGAAAAAGACTCCCCCAATTACAAGGTTCAGCGGCAGACCGGTTCTCCTTCGTTGGTTGAAAAGATTTGTCTTGGTGCGCATCCATGCTTAATCAAGCTTGACATTAGAATATAGAAGGGTGTCCCTTGTGAGCGGCATATTCAGGAGGTAGCATATCTGCCAGCAAACAAATAAATTAATAAATATTATGCATCAATATCAATATTACCTATCCACCATAGCATCATTAATGACGGATCCTAAAGGACCTTATGCATGATTATCCTCGTATGTAATCCTTTGATTCCTTCATAAAGAGATGGATTATCCAAATGCGAAACTAACACTTTTACTGATACTTGCACCCATCGTCCAAACAAAAGAATCATTTAAACTATCACGCTAGGATTTCAATCATGAATAAGTTTTCAAGTAGTTGCTATGATAGGTTACTACCCTGCCCCTGCTCTAATCAAAATAAAGATTGCCTTCCAATATTTAGCTAGGCCTTAATGACAGATTTTAAACCATACAGAAAAGGGGTTTCTTTTTTGAATTTCCATTTTTATCTGATTAATAATATTACTATTAACTAGCATAATTAGTTCACCTAATACTTACCCCCATAAGGGTTGAAACGAGCAATATAATTCCTGTTATCCAAGCAAGGGTTCTCCTAACCAGCACCACTTCTGGCAATGTTGCATTCACTGCATTTGTTTCTGCCAACCATCGAGCATACGGATGGTGAGGAGTAAATATCACATCAAACTTCTTGCCCGACTCTTGAGTAGTGGCCCCGTGACAGTAGATAATTCCAACAATTTGACCTGCTCAGTCATTTGATCATTGAGAGGTTACAAGAAAGCAAGTTAACTTTTTAGATCAATACAGTTGACATCTGATATAATCTGAAGAATGAATGATCAGCTAAGACTTTGCCAGTTGTTTGACAGGGTTTTCTATATTAAAGCAAATCATTACCAATATTGAAAGGCTTTAATTTAAAATCAAACAGCAATTGTTTTAGCCTAACAAAATTGACCTTTATATGCTTCTTGCAGTGAACTAAATATCTTTGTCAAAGTTGCATATAGCAATTCAACTCCATGCTGAGCAATACTTTCAGTTTCATATTGCTCTTGCAAAACCTGCACCATATTAGTCAACAAGACAATTAAAATCCATGTATATAACATCAACAGTCAACATTTTTATTGATTACTGGTTATGTTCAAAAACTAGATAACAAAAGAAATGCTCATTGTATCAAGTACGCAATATTACTTTTGTTTTCTTTAAACATATATGTAGCTGAAGAAATAAAAGTAATAATGGAATCAATGCTCTTTTGTCAGGGTAATGGAATTAGGGATTAAAGATTTGCTGCACGGGGAGACTCTAAGAAGTGGAGAAATATAATGTCTCACTAGACATATCAGTAATACATGTAAATTGAGAAAAAGCATTAGAAAGAAAATTGTTATTAACTCCAATATCATATCAATATACGTTCATATAAATTCAGAAAAAGCATTAAAATAATTTTTTTATTAAAGGAATATCCTTTAAGAACATCAAATCTAGAAGTAAATAACATGACCCTTGTAAGACTAATACAGTTTCATTTTTATAGGAAAAGAGATATCATTAAAAAGAAAAGAAACAACAAACATCTAACTGATGAGAAAAAGATGCATCACCAGGGTCTCCTGGCCCTTAAATTTTCTTTTGTATAGGGTAATGTTCTTATCCTCTCCCTAGGCAGTGCTAACAATTGCGGATTGCAGAATATGGTGGAAAGCCAATAATCTACTATATTGGATAACGTTGCGGGTAAATAGCACATTTCACATGGCAGTTCTTCCAAAAATTCAAAAGAAGAATAAGGCAAAGGTGTGAAGAAGAACATGACATACCTTAATGCCATTGAAGCATCCTGTTAACAACTCAGCAGGACTCTTCACACTCTGTGATAAATTGTCATGCATTTGAATTGCTCTTTGGACATTACGTGTGAGAGACATAAGACCTATGATGAACTTCCTTTCTGCTTTCTGCAAACACAAACATGTAAAACTCCCAATCAGTCTTAACACATTCACATAAAAGTAGAAAAATATACCTTAAAATCCTCATTATACCTTTGACATATGAAGATTCACTGAGGCACCATTTGCCAATGGAATGGTAAGCACTCCATTTAATGGCTCAAGGGCATCAGGAGCATATGATCCACCTATCGAAGATGACTAAGAAAACAATGACAAAGTCATTTTCACATGAAACGTGATAATCAAATAATACAGAAATAGCTCATAGGCATGTATAATATAAATCAAAACTAACAAAATCACTAATTTCTTTGTCAGTCCAGTCTTCCAGTTGCTCATCCAAAGAAACCACAGAAACATCATTTTCATCTGCATAAATTTAAAAACAACAATGAAAACGAAGCTCTTTTACAAAAAATTATTAAATCATATTGCCTACCACCATTTTCATTATATTCTCTTTCTTTTCCAAAATGAACTTTTCAAAGCCTCACCTGGAAGTTGAATGTCAACTTTATCTGAATTTGTACTCCAAAATGAATTGCTGAACATTGGATTATCCTGGACAATATTTCCAAGACCTGCATTCATGATACATTACACTATTATCTTTTTACGAAAGAGAGAACCAATATAGAATTTGATTATTAAAATTAATCCAAGGTCAGAGACCATTGATTCCATTCACTTCCAGCAAAAACACAGCACGAGGCCTCTTGAATGGGTTAGGAATCAGAACATCATTCAACTGCACGAAAAACAAAATATCGTCATCAATCAAATCTATAACAAAAATATGATGTAACATGAATAATGTAGTGAAAACAGAACATCACTGATGATTTCAAGAACCTTGGATGAACTGGCAGCTGGAAGGGTGGAAGGAGGAGCAAAACCAAGCAAGACTGACACAGCAGCACCAGCTTCTTCTAGCAACAGTGAAGGTTGCTGCAACATGAAATAATACCACCCAGTGAGATAATTATTATTGATTCAACCATTAAAACAGAATGCAGTAATCTCGTTAGTGAAGCTAAGTGGAATATGGAACATTTAATCTATTTAACTAATTGGTCTAATTGGAAATGTTTCAGATGGATTCTACCAGTCAAAATTTCTTAAAAGGCTCTTTATCCAAATTCTTTATCATTTGAGTTATGACATTAAGAACCACACAATCTATTTATACAAGGGCATCTGTGATGCCAGTGTAATGAGAAATTCCCACTATCTGCTTATTTCACTTCTCCAAACTGCTAGCACATCCTAAAGAGTATAGAGCCACTGAATTTACACAGGTTGATAGTGGTAATCTATATTCTATTTTGCAGACTACTGTCCAAATCCCACAATAGAATACAGATTTCCATATCCTTTCTGACCTACGACCAGGTCTACTTTATCCGGAGAAAGCAGTCCACTAACCTACTTTATTACCTTTGATACTACCACTTCAAAGTCGAGCTTCTTCTGCAATCAGAAATTAGCAATAAAACCCCGAAACTCTGTTTGCTCAATATTTTGACAATCCAACGAAGTTCTATGGAAGATGCTTTTACAGAAAATCATTTTATCTACTGATTTGAAGATGGATTTGTTTCATGTATTACAATAAATTTGAAGGTGATAAACTAACGCCATAGCATCCAAACTCACCAAATAAACAAAATTCCGGGGCTGAAATGTTACAATTCAGTTCTGGCATCTATTGAAAGTTCTTATTCATTCATCAAGTGTCACTTCCCCGGACATTCCAACACTACCGACTAGGCAGAAAGGCTCATATTGCATGATTTATTCATAACATTTCGAAAATGGAATTTATTTTATCGACTAAAATTGTTCGGTCCTAATTTTTTTAAATAAACTTAAAATCAAAGTACCATAAATGCGTATTCAAATAAACGACTGAAATTCGCAACGATCAGCGAGTTGAATTGGAAGATAGCATAAAATGCAGAAACGAGACAAAAAGAAGAATCTGAACCTCATAGTTGGATGATCTGGCGCGAATGAATTGATTACTGGAGCTATCGACGAAGAAGACGGAACCAGAAGCCTCACCCTGCGACAACACACACACACACACACAATCGAATCAAACAAAGAGAAAATTGTTAGATCGAAGCCGCACCGCCATCAAGTTCTTACGTACTCATGAGATTGAAGAGAACACTGAGAGGGAGAAACGAACCTTGATTTGAGGAGAGAAGAAAGAGACAATGAGGAGAAGGCTCCAAATGACGGAAACGCGAAACTCCATCGCAGAGAGAGAGAGATCCAGAGGTTCCACTTCAGCAACGTGCTTCGTTATTTCTCGCAATAATGAAACGTAAATCGCACTCAGAAGACACAGGCTCGTTTGGGCCTTCTCAAATCACTGGGCCTTTAAAAAGCAAAATCTAGGGCCTGAAATTGACATCCCTATGTTGCTATTTAAACCCCCACCAGTAAAAAGACCTCCCTGCCCTCACCATTTTCCCTACTCCCGCCTCTTAAAACACCCCCCACCCCGGTGGACACCCCCTTACCCTCTTCCTCTCGTTCTCTTGCTGCTTGCTCTTCAGCTAAGCCTTTTTCCAAATTTTGGCCACGTAAGCCTCCTTTATCTCCTTCTCATAGCTCAACATTCCATTCATCTCCACCAATTGTGCTACTTAAACTCCATTTTTTTTTTTCCATTTCGTAGATCTGAAAAAAAGTTAACGATATGCATTGGGTGTTGTTGCCTTGTGTTTCAAGTACGAGCACTTCAATGATGCCAACATGCACAATTGTTGCAAGTTTGTTGGATATACGATATAGATTATATTTTGTTACGTAATTCTAGGTTTTTAGTTTTACGATAAATATTTATGGTAATGTTCTATTTAGGCAAGGGTTTATATATGAGCACTTTTCAACTATTGGTTGCAAGAGAATCAATACATACATTAAGACAAATCCCCGAAGGAGATCCTACTAAATTCACTACAATTAGATGGTGTCATTTGGACACAATTCAATGATCAATGAAAGGTGCAACAATTTCGTGGGATATATATTATACTTGATTGGCTTGCTTCGATTTGGCAGCCACGTTCATGCCTATCTACTCGAGTGGATCTTACGTCAATTTGGCCATGTCTAGGGGATTCCTCAACCCCCTCATCGGATTATATATATAGGTGCCCTCTTTTGAGGATGTTGATGAGTATTATCGACAATGTGCATTGATGATTATTATAGTGGTTTCACATCTACTCTCATCCATACATATTGTCCCCAATAAAAGGTCCTCTCCTTATGCCTTATCGGCATGCATGCTACAACAGCCAGCCAGATAAACACCCAGATAAACCATCTAGATAGATAATTAGCATGATAATTATCGTGTAAGTATCTTTATATCTCTATCTTTTGTGTTGTATAATTTCATTGTACTTATATATATATTTTTTTGTAGAAGATTTTCAAACCATATTAGATTTAAGGAAAATGAGGCTTGTGAGGATATTTAGTACTGTGTATTGAGCTGGGTGTTGAGGTGGCCGGTGGGCATAAAATTAAGAACACTTCAAGAGCATGCACAAAGTGGAGGAGGAAGACTTGCCAAGTATTTATGTTTTGTCTTTTGTATTTGACGTTGTGTTTTTATTATTGTATTTTGTTATTGAACGTTAGGTTGTGTATCTATGATGATTTTAGTTTGATTTCTTCTATAATGTTACACCCATCTATATATATCATGTTAATTATGAAAAGTAGCCTAAGAATGAAATCGCTTTAATTAAACTCCATCGAAATAAAATAAATATTAAATCACAAGCTTATAATTTTCCCCATAACACAACAAAAACTTGTTTGGGTTATGTATCTGAGGGTCACACAATAAAACCATATACAGAATGAAAACTTATCTTTGTTATGTATGCGCGTTGTTTTTTTACACTATTGTTAAATTAGAAACATATCATTCTTGAAATAATTTTTAATATTATTTTATAAAAATTAATACACTTATTTTTCTTGATAATTTTTAATTAGATAACAATATAAAAATATTTACATTCTTAGTTTATTTTAATTTTTTTACTTTTAATTTGTTGTAGTCTCTTGTTTTAGATTTTTGGAAGGATAAGAGAGAGATATATAGTTATAAAAGTACGTTTTTTGTAATTTGTTTAGTTAAGTGTTTAATGAATAAAATGGTAGAAACGTATTAATTATTATTATTTAATTATATACTTATTTGTAAAAATATTACAAAGAAATAAAAATAATATAAAAATATTAGATTCATAATTAAGAAAGATAGAAGGTATATTAGCAAAATAAAAATAATTTTGAAACAATTTTAATTATTTAAAGAAAATATGAAATATTTTTAAGAATTTTTAATTTGATTGAAAGACTTTTTTTATTTGTTGATATGTATATTAAAGGCATATCTTTAATATTCACCCAAAAGGAACATATTTAATAAAATTATTTTTAAATGTTTACAAACTTAAAAAAATATTGTGAAATAAATAATGACACTAAATATAATTTTAAAAGTATTTCAAGGTAACTTTGATTTAGGAAACAATTAATTACATTTTCAATATTATGAAATACTAGGTATGAAATTTTTAAACCATTAATTTTTTATTAACTAGTTTTATTTAAAATTTTTTAAGGGATCTATCATTATTATTAGTACTAATTAATTATTTTTCTCTCCTATTTTAATATTTTTTTAAAAAATTGAATAAACTTTCCTTTTATGTTAATATTTTTTATTTATTTTGAATTTTGGATTTTTCTAAAATAGAAATTATTTTTAAAAAATTTGTAAAGTTTTAGTTATTTTTAAATTTTCATTTTATGTTAAGATGTTTTTATAAAATTTTCCTCTTTTTATCATTTTAATTAATTTTAAAAAAATCATGTTAAATTTATTTATATTAAATATTTTATATAAAATTAATTATTATTAATTTATTTTTAAAAATTTATTTCCCTCTAAATCTATTCAACTTATATTTTTAGTTGAACTAAACAATATCCTTTGATTAATGTTCAATATATTTGCTAGTATATGATAATAGCTGTCCTTATTTTATGACAAGTGATTTTTAATTAGTTTATGTATAAGAATAAATTCAAAATGTAATACTTTTAAAACGGTTACATATTCATAGAAAAACCTTTTACACTAAACAAAATAAATAAGACAAATAGATTTTTTTAGGTAAAAATAACACATATAGATAAAACTTTGGAAATTGAGGAGTAAATTAATTATGATAAAACTTATGTGAATTAATCATTAATTATTACAGTTAGTTTGGAGTGTTCGCGTTCGGTTTAATTTGATTTTTGATTAAAAAAATCATCCAAATCAAATCTATAAAATATATGTGATTCAATTTGATTTGATTTTTGTTTAAAAATAAAATTTGAACCAAACAAACTAATACTTTAAAGTTTGGTTGATTCAATTTTTACTATTTTTACTAAAATATTATACCATTAAAATTTTTATATTTTCTTTTCATGTTTTAAATTAAATTTAAAAAAATTACTAATAACAACCTATGATACTTATTAATATGTTTAATTTTCTACAATAAAAATCTATCAAATTTTCATCAATTTTAAATCAAATATATCTTAAAAAATTTATTGAAAAAAAATGATATACATTATATAAATTTCATATAATAACACTACAAAACATTATAACACTCCCGTGATATACATATAAATCATATAACACTAAAGTAATATAAGTATTAATAATATAAGTGTTGCAATTCGATTTAAAAAACAAAAATCAAAAACCGAACCAAGCAGATTGATTTTAGAAAAAATCATCCAAATAAAATCTAAAAAAATCAGTTTAGTTTGATTTTTGATTTTTTTAAATAATTTTTCATTTTTATTTTGGATTGATTTAAATTTCAACACTTGTACAGTCATTTCCATAAAAAAATTACAGTCAGACAAAATTTACAAATATAAAAAGTTTTGATATTATCAACTGAAGAATTTAGAATAAACCGAATTCTAATAATAGTATTTAAAAATGTTTTTAAAAAATCAGACGCATTGAGTGAGAATAGATTGATAAAACTCTCCGCTCTTAAGAGTAAACACTTTAATATATAATTACTATTTATTTTTTTAATAAAATATTCACATTTCAATGTTGTTAAATTTTTAAATTTCATTCATCTTATTTTTTATATCACTATAATGTTTATTTCTTTTCTTTTTGAACGAATATAATGTTTATTTCTAATGGTACTCTTTACTGAAAATAAATTTATTCTGTTTTGTAATGTGTCACCACCGCTATTATTTGATCATTAATTGATTTCGTCATCCGCATTTATTAATTTCTTTTCAATTTCACTTTTTATGCTTTTATTAAATAAAAAATTATAAATTTAAAAGCTTCAATTAATGTCTTTCTCTCACAACATTTATTCGAGTATATCATACTCTAAAAAAATAGAACTAAAGGCTCCAATTAGTGCCTCCCACCACAATTACTACGAGAATATATTATATAGTAAAATAATAATATAAATAAAAGGCTTCAATTAATGACTTTTCGCAATATACGAATAAAAACACATCCTTAAAGCGATGCTCATTAATTGCTTACAATTTATTTATTTTTAATTTGAGTGGCCCTGTGTAGCCAATGTACATTTAAAAGGCTCATACTCATTTATTGTCAATTATCTTATCCTGCTTAGAAACTAGAAAGTATATTTATTTTGAACCTGTTTTTGTTTTCCTCCTCTTTGCATATTCCTTCTTATTTCATTACAAGGGTAAGCACAAACTTAACTCCACGATATATATGCATTTTTTTTTTAAACCACCAAACCGAAACTTAACCCCACAGTTTCAAATTTCATAGTCAAAATTCAGTTTCAGTGTTTTGTTTTTTAGTTTGATATTTTCCGAGTTCTCTCATCTTTTTGCATGCATATCATGAGTTGTCATGCTTGGTACAATGCAAGGCTAGGCAAAACCATCCGTTACAATCTGAATTTTTCCAAATATACTCTTCATTAATATTTTTTTTTCTTATAACTTTCATAATTTGTTTTTTACTACCCCATATGGCTGTTACTAGGTTGGAGAGGTATGCTTGTATGCGTGTAAATAAGTTGAACATTTAATTTCTGTCCATCATAGCACACAGTTTTTTTTGGTCGGCAAAATAACACAATAATCTTAGGGAAAATCCTTCCTAGGAGGTAAAAATCTCATTATTATTATTATTTTCTTTGCCGGATTTTATCACTTTTTGTGATCTTGGAAATGCAAACTGCAAAGGTAACTCCTATATGCTCACCAAGACTGAGGTCGTCATGCAAATTGGCATTTATATAAATCTCTTAAGAGTTCACACAACTCAACGCAAAAAAGGGTAAAGGAAGCAAAACACTCAAAAACTCTAGTCTTTTGCAGGTGAATTGAAAAAAAAAATGGATTTTGCCATGGGAGCTGCTGGTGGGTCTGGTGATGATCAACACAATCAGAGCTTAAACAAAGGAAAAAAGACGACCACCTACCGTCGTCATAAAGAGGATCAAAGAACTAGGCTTGAAGAGTAAGATGACTTCTTGCTATTTTTTTTTTTTAAAAAAATTTAATTTGCTAGTCTTTGAATTATATGAGTGAAGGATATAAAAGAAAATGGCTAACTTGTCTCAATCGCAGCAGATACCGCGAGATTGACAATTGATACTTTGGAGATCTCTTGCTGCATGTATATATAGAGCAAGCTATATCCATAAAATCTAATCACTTTTTCATGTAGTTATCAAGTTCAATTCATTATGTGCGTATAGGTTGAATAATAAATTACTGAGTTATTTTTTTCTTGGCTTGTTTTTTTTTTTCATGACATGGGTTTTGCTTTGTTTGATGCTTTTAAAGGAAGATCTTTTGTTGATCTACTTTCCAAGCGAAATTAGAATTTAAGATCATGACTGCTGTTTTTTGTTTTAAAAAAATATTTTTGCATATTTTTATTAATTTTTGTGGGGTATTAGTCTTCACATGTCTGTTGTGTATTTTAGGCATGAGAACCATACGAGTTGAAATTGGTTTGACTCTTCATGTCCCTGTAACCCTATCTCCATTGAGTTTTGTGGGTTTAATTTTTTCTTTTTTAGGAAAACCTGTTTCACTTATATATATATTTTAAGTAAATTATTTATTAAATTATAAATTATATTTTAATTTAAATAATATATAAATTCAATAAATAACAAAGATCTTAGAAAAAAAATGAAATTAATTGTTTATTTAATTTTTTATTTATTTGTTATCATAATTTTAATTATTTAACTATTAAAATAATAATTTATATTTTTAATAAATATAAAAAATAAAAGTATGAAAATGAAATCTTAACTTTTATATATATATATATATATATATATATATATATAATATAATATAATATGCTTTTAAAATAAAACATAACATAGTAGCCGGGGTTTGGGAGTGGGATTACATCCACGACCTTAGGGAAACCGAGTTTTTTCTACCAAAATCATATCAAAGTTGAACGAATACTTAAGAGTTTGAATTTAATTATAATGACTTGTGTTCGTGTATCTTTTCTGGCTCCTCTATATATTAATTTCATTTATTTTTAAAAACCATTTTTAAATTTCCCTTCCGTGATTGGTTCCATTTGCGATTGGTGCCTTCTGTAATGCCATAGTTTATCTGACAAGAATGGGCAAGCCAACAAGCAACACCAAGAATGAAAGTGGAGATGATGAATTGCATTTTAGATATATTAATACTTTTTCTGATTAAAAAAAAGATATTAATTTTCATATACTTGTTGATGTCTCTGTATACTTATACACACATATACTTGTCATTTTAGTAATTAATGGCATAGCATTCTACATATCCTTCATAGCTTATGTAATTTTTTTTCGGGATTATGCATTTGTTATTCAACTTAAATTATCTTGCAATACTTTCTCTATTAACTGGGATCTTTGTTTCAAATTTATAAGACTGTTCAGAAAGTGCCCAAATCCAGATGAAATCGAAAGACGTCAAATAGCCAAAGATCTCGGGCTTGAGCCAAAACAAGTAAAATTTTGGTTTCAGAATAAGAGGACTCAAAAAAAGGTGCGTAATCTATATATTTTCTTTACTTAGATACATCATTATATTAAAACATTATTTTACATGCTATTCTAACCATTTTACATGTGCTATGATCTTATATAAAGACTATATCTGAGCGAGTGGATAATAATGTCCTTCGTGTTGAGAATGAAAGAATGCACAACGAAAACCTCGTACTGAGAGAGGCATTAAAGACTATAATTTGCCCTTCTTGTGGGGGTCCACACAATGAAGATGAAAGGCGTGAACTTTGTCTAGAACAACTTCGTCTTGAAAATGCTCGTCTAAAAGCACAGGTTAGTTAACTACTTTGATTAGTTATTTATTTATTTATTTATTTATTTATTTATGTGAATTGTTGTTTATTTGATTGGTTTTATTATTACTCAGATATATATTTTTGGTTCTTTGAAATTTTGTCTTTTTATTTTTGTTCCTCTTTTTCTTTTCCTTAAAAATTACAAAAGTCATGCCTATTGTAGGCCATCAAAAGATTAAAATCACATTATTCTATTAAAGATAGAAAACAAGAAATTAAATGAAAATAAAATAACAAATATTATGTTATCTTTGAGACTAAAAACATTTTTTATCAAAAAATTTTAATTTATTATAATGTTAATTCTTATTAGGAGAAAAGTAAACTTATGATATTCTTTCCTTATTCCTTAATCATTCAATACATCTTATAAAAGCTATATATAATATGATTCATATCTATTTGTGTTTTTTTTTTTTTGCAGCATGAGAAGTTGTCTAAGTTTCTTGTACAGCACATGGATAAACCAATTTTGGAACAAAACTTGGATTCCCCTATCAGAGGATCTTCGTCACATGGTCCATTACTAGGAAGTTCTCTAAGACTAAGAGCTGGAAGATCTCGTATGAATCTTGGTGCTTCAACAAGTCATGATTCATTTCAAGATGAAGAAGATACCATGTCAAGCCAAGCTGGGAGCAAAATAATAACACAGATGGAAAAGACAATGATGGCACATATTGCAGTGGCTGCTAAGGATGAATTGCTCAAGCTTTTGCGCACAAATGAGCCCTTATGGGTCAAGTCTTCAACTGATCAGAGATATGTTCTTCATCTTGAATGCTATGAAACGATCTTTCCAAGGATTAACCACTTCAAGAATTCCAAAGCGCGCGTAGAATCATCAAAAGATTCGCGAATTGTCAGAATTAAGGCGAAGGAATTAGTTGACATGCTTTTAAATTCGGTCAGTACTATTACTTTCGCCCTCATATATATATATATATATATATAATCATAATCATTGGCAGACCTACATTATGATCAAGGGTGTATCTCATTTTTTTAAAACTCACAAGTAAATTGTTTTTTTACAAAATTTTATAATTTATTTTGTATTGTATTTTTTCTATATTTATATATTTGAACCCCTGATTTCAATTTGTATAATTTGCTCCACTAGCTCAGGGTCTTGCATTGGTCACTGATTCATAATGAATTTTCTTTATTTTGTAACCTTTGTAGGAAATTTGGGAAAATCTTTTCTCAAGAATTGTTACAAAAGCGCGCACAATCCAAGTACTTGAAAATGGTTCATTGGAAAATCGAAGTGGAGTTTTGTTGCTGGTATACTTTCATGCAAACCTTATTGCTCCATGCAATAAGTTTCTTTGTTACAATAGTATTTCAATTTTATAACAAACCACGATTTTTTTATATTTTGTAGATGCGTGAAGAGATGCACGTTCTTTCACCTTTAGTGCCATCTCGGGAATTCTACTTCCTTCGCTATTGTCACCAAGTTGAAGCTAATGTATGGGTTATAGCAGATGTTTCAGTTGACTGCATGAAAGAGAACAACCATGATCCTAACTGTTGGAGGTTTCCCTCTGGATGCATGATTCAGGGAATTTCTAATGGCATGTGCCAGGTGAGTACATATATGTAGTTGCATTGGTGAAATAAGTCATCAATGTATAATATATTGTTGTTATACTTTATGGTCAAATACATGGTCAACCACTAATTTCTTACTTTTTGTGTCAAATTTTTCGTAACAATTAACATTTCTGGTTCTATATCAGTAATGCTAAATTGTACCATAATTAGTTGCATAAAAGCCACACAAATAAGATAACTAAAGTCTGATTTGTTATTTTTTTTTACTCCAACTACCCATGTATGGTTATTAGTTTCCTAATTGATTTTACCACTAATTTGTAGATTTTTGTGTCAACTTTTTCATAGCAAATAACATCTCTCTTTCTTATATATCTGCGACGTATTTAATTTGAAAGGAAAATGTGCATGTCAAAAAATGCATGAATATAAAAAATTGTATTTTTAACACCTCTTAATATATATACTCATTAAGATGTGTTTCTTACTTCACACATCACCATACTTTAAAGGAGTTGGATATGAAATTTTAATGTTTATACTCATTAACTTATTTAAAATTAGATGAAATATATATTAGAGACACAAAAAAGGTAAAAAGGGTAAGCAGAGGACAGGAAGGATAAGCATGGAGCAGGGGTGAAGTTGGGTAAATATGAACATTGATGCACATCTAACTTAAAAAATATATGTTGGTTCGAGTTATCATGTAAGGATGTTAAAAAATAAGTGATATCAAGTTGGTTACCAGGTTAGAAGAAAATGAATCCTATTAAAAATCAATCACAAGACTTATTGTCCAAGATGAATAAATGCTTCATGTGTGAGATGACATGATCTCAAGTTTGGACTTTTTCTCATGACATGAGGGTTTATTGTCCCCTCATTTAGCATGAGAAAATATGATGATGTGGTTAGTTTATGAAATAAATTAAACTTCAAGTTAGTCATTAGGTCACGTCAATCTAGAACAAAATCACCAATCGCACCTTCTCTGTCTCACTTGGTGTCCCACCAATTAAAATTTGTCACATCAATTAAAATCCACACGTGACTATCATGTAATTTCTTTTCTACCATTCTTTTCCCATTTTGTTCCAAATTGGTCTGCTAAGCTATCACTCCCCTTCGCCTCTCCAATCCTAAAACTAATTTCAAATTTGATTCACATCGTTATACTAATATTTAAACTAATTTTAATATAAATTGAAATAATTCTACACACAGTGACTTTGGTAATTACAAAAGAAAGAGGGAACTCATATCTGTTCCCCACCCAACACAACCAAAATAATATGCAAAATAACAACATAATATGCCCTCCATTATAAGCCTACCACAAATCATGACTGAGATATAACGCGGCGCAATAAATGGCATGGAACACCCGAAGGATAAAACCACAGCCACTTCAACTGTGGGCCGAGGTTCTGCCATTGACATTAATTTGATATTTTGATAATACTGATAATGCAAATATATATATATATATATATATATATATATATATATATATATATATATATATATATATAAGATAATTATTTGATAATGGACAAAATTATATAGTTAATATGAGTAAAAGTTTGCAGGGTTTTGCACAATATTCTCTTTCACATCATCATGTCAAGAAAGACACCAAGGGCCATATATAATTAATTGAAGGACAGTTTTGTACCAGTGGGTTGATGATTTCAGGAACCTTGAACTAGGTTTCATTTTTTCTTCCAAAAGACATTTATTTGTGTGTTTTTCCATGTTGGAGGAGAAAAATAAAGAGTGGTTGATTTGGGGTTGGAGAAGGTAGAGGTTGTAGAGGGGGAGGGAACCATATCGGTAAGCTGTAAAAGACAAAATTAGGATAGAATGGAAAGAGAATGACAGAAGAAATCATGTGTGGATTTTAATTAATGTGACACCAAGTGAGATAGGGAGGGTGGGACTGGTGATTTTGTTCGAATCAATCTTATAAATACAAGCTTATATAATGCGTGTAATTAATTTAGTGACTGCTTATTGAAATAATTTATACGATCATTTACTTAATTAGTCCCAATTTGAGGGAAAGGTTTTAAGATAATACCTTTCTTTTTCTTCCTTTTTTTTTCCATTATTTTAAATCATCAAAATAATTTGAGGTAAAGGATTTAAGATATTACCCTTAATCTGTTTCCCCCTTATATATAAAACATCTATTTCTATGATTGAAAGCAAACTCATGGGACAAAGAAATCTTTGCCGTGTGTTTTATGTGTGTATGGGTGTGTATGCCTTTGTTTGTCCGTGCATGTGTGAACATTTAACTTTATATTTCTATTTTAAAGATTATGAAAAGTTGTACTGCATCATTTTGAGACCATTAATGCTAATTGAAACAAACTTTTGTTATAACTTTATATACGTCCTTCCAGGTTTCTTGGGTTGAACATGTTGAAGTGGATGAGAAGATCCAAACACATCATCTGTTTAAAGATCTTGTTAATAGAAATATTGCATATGGAGCAGAAAGATGGCTTTTGGAACTTCAAAGAATGTGCGAAAGATTTACTAGTCTTGAAGTTG
The DNA here is from genome assembly GCF_004193775.1 of Glycine soja. Classification (NCBI taxonomy): domain Eukaryota; kingdom Viridiplantae; phylum Streptophyta; class Magnoliopsida; order Fabales; family Fabaceae; genus Glycine; species Glycine soja. The sequence continues at coordinate 2,084,433 of NC_041010.1, forward strand.
AATACATACCTAATTATGACATCGGTGGAGGTTACTCTTTTCCATCTCTGTTCCAAATCTATTTACATTATTTATTTATCGAATTTGTTTTGACATGTGACCATAAGTAATCATTAAAGGTCTAAACGAGTATAGGTTGACTCACGAATTTGATGGACCACTTGATTACATTTTGACATTTTGGTTTGGACCATTGGTTCAGTTCGATTTTTGTTTTCCTAACCCGACCTTGTTTGGCTCGAGTTTTAGGTTATAAGTTTACAAACCTAAAAAATCTAACTCGAGTCATACACAATATGTGTAAGGTTCCTTTTCTCATCCACTCACTCACTCGTTGAAGCTCCATGCTAGAACTCCTTTTTCATTATGTGTCGTGAGGATCTTTTAGTTGACACATGAGTTGAGGCATAAGTTTGACAAAGATATAATATACGATCACTTTGAACTCACGATTATATAAGTCATTGATAATGACACCATCTTGGTGACTGTAGTCTTGTTTGACGACACCCTAAAGATTCTAACATCCTTTGTAACAAGGATATATGAAGAAGACACTCTAAGGAAGTAAATGAGGAGATCATTGAATAATTAATTCATTGATTACACAAATTAAAATTGTAAACCATAAAATCACTAAAGTAATTATTCGTTTGATGATTCCTCATGAACTATCTTTGCCATAATCATAAAGTTTCAAACTTTGCTTCATTTGTACAAGAAGCCTTTCTCATGCCAGTGGCCTAGGTATAAGGCTTTGGTTGTGAGTGGGCATTTCAAGGGTGGTAAACTCATTCCTATATGGTGTTGCTTTTATGAATTCGAAGGTGGTTGGTGAAAGCACCAGAATACAAGGTGATGTTGTAGAGGAAGATGAATATATGATTTTTTTTCTTGATTTTTCATACTGTTTATTTTCAATTTTTATAATTTACTATTATTTTGGAACATTATTTTATCACTTAATTTTAATCAACTTGTCGGTTGGTTTGATTTCAAATGCATACCCAAAAGCAAAAAACTTGAACCAACCTAACTTGGTATTGTTTATTTGGTTTAGATTTCTAGACACCCCAAAGTTGTTTAATAGATTTAGATTTTTGGATGCCCCAAAACTCACTCAACTTGATCCAATTACACCCCTATTAAGCATTAATTTATATAAACAATTTTTTTATACAAAAAGATATTTGTTGAACCCCAAATACAAAAAGTCATCTAACATTTACTTTTGAGGTAATTAGTTAGTAATACTTTATAGGATGTAATTTATATTTGTTAACATTTTTCTAGCCCTATATTAAAAAAACATTCATTTATCTCCTATTTAATCCATTATGTGTACATATCTAAGACTATATATATCATTCATTTTCAGTGATCACTACTCTAGGAGGAAGGATGAGTATGATGAAGTTTTCTCATCAAATGGTTAAAAGCTTCTATGGAATTTTAAATATGTCAAGTATCACTGACTTCCCACAACATTTAGCTGATGAGAATACTGGGATTAGGATTTGTGCTCGAAAAGTCACAAACTCAAATCAATCAAATCCCAATATTATAATCACTGCTACTACATCTTTCCGACTTCCTTTGCCTTCTCAAAATGTTTTTGACTTCTTTAGGGATCCAATAAGACGTGTTAAGGTTTAGCAACTAAGAATATCTCTCTTTTATTTTATTGGCATATAATTAATATTTTTGTTTGTAAATCATAATTTTTCATTATAGAGTCATCCATTCATTTGCTATTTTCTTTTAGTGGGATGCTATGTGTTATAAAAGACCTCTACATGAGATTGCACGCATATCCACGGGAACTCATCCCAACAACTATATATCCATTATTCAGGTACTTAATTACCTTATATATTTCTAAAATAATGCATGATCATTATGTATTGAAATGATTTTAGTTTATATTTAGTTATTAATTTTCTAATGACTTAAATAACATTTTAGTCCATATAATATACGGCTATTTTGTTTTAGACCTCTTAATCTTTTTGTCTATTTTAATCCTCTTAATTTCTTGCATTCTTGTAAGCTTTTAAAATGGAGGAAAAAATTGTAAACCAAATGTCATAAGATAACCGATGAAAAATAGTGTGATTAGGGTTTCATGCATTGGAAAATATATAGTGATTTGTGTACTTATGATTATCATATAAGCTATTGCAATTCCTTTGATTTACCTTTTAGGAAAAATGAAACCTTCAATTAATTTATTGATACTGCTTTTGATATGAACTTGATTAAACTTATTTTAATCATTCATGTGAAGCAGCCTATCCACCCAACTGCAAATAATGTGGTGATTATTCAAGAAAGTTGTACCGATCCTCTAGGATCATATGTTGTATATTCTTCAACCAATATACTTGACATAAAGAGGACAATAAATGGAGAAGATTCATCGACAATGCCATTTTTTCCATCAGGCATTGTCATTTCAGAGGAAGGACAATCTATTACAAATGCTCGCGCATCGAGTAGTGGAAATGGGGATGTAAGAACAAGAGGATCACTACTGACTGTAGCTTTCCAAATATTGATGAATAGTTCACCGACCATGATGATGGAATTTGTGACTGTTGTTAACTCTCTCATCACCTCAACAGTCGAAAACATAAATGATGCTTTGATCAGTTCTTTCAATTAAGATTTCTAGGGATTTTTCATTTCTAGATGAAGGAGGATATGATTGGAAGTTTTTGCTTCCATAGTATTTAAGGGTAGTTGTTGGACCTTCTTGTGTCATTTTGCATAATTATATCACAAAGAATTACATAATTCTTTACTTTTAATTAATTTAAGTCTTTTTTATTTCATATATATAGGGAAAATGATTTGATTGTGAGGTAGAGAACTTCTTTTTCTCTGTGACTAACCTTGGGGGGTCAAACTTATATTGTTGAAGTTGTTAGATAAATGGGGACAACAAGATCATGCAATAGTAGTGGCCATTGTTTTCTTTCTAGGATAAGGTTATAAGAAACAAACAATCACGGCCACCAAGGGGGAAAATGGATTTAACATAGCAAAACCTTGTTAGAATTGAGTATAAGAATGACAACAAATTACTTTCGAAGGTGTATTTAGATGGTAAAGTTTTCCAAGAATTACGTGGACCTTGGAATGATGCTTTAGTGATTAAATTACTTGGAAAGTCAATTGGCTATGGCATGATGAAGGTATGGAATCTCAAAAGGGGCTTTGATATAATGGATGTGGATAATGGGTTTTTCATGGTCAAGTTTGATTTAGCGATGACAAATGTAGTCAAACTTTTGCTTCTCCAAGTGCTCACGTAAAGCAAACCATTGTACGGATTTGGTTCCCAAGATTAAATATTATCTATTATGATAGGAATTTCGTCCTGGCTATTACTTTCATAGTAGGAAAACCCATAAAAGTTTTATCGTAACACTTTGAAGGTTGAGCATAGGCACTTCACAAGAATTTGGGTGATAACGAATATCTCCCAACCAGTGGTGGCTAAAAAGTCTTGGTTTAATGTCCATTGGTACAAAGTGGAATAGAAAGGTCTGTTTATCATATGTGCTTCATGTGGTTATTTTGTCCACTTGGTCAAAAATTTCCTTATACACCCATAATTCTTGTCAAAATGTGCTCGATCATCGCTCTTAAGGGAAGTTGGCCAACAAGAGTTCAACTGGTAATGAAACAAAAATTGTGGAGGGAAATATGACAACATATTCGGTAATGAATTCTCACCTTAATGATGATAAAATATTACATGATGAATGGATGATTGTGAGGTGAAAAAACATTAATCTCCAATTACTAAAGATATAAACAAAAAAAGGTAAAAATTCTAATGCTAGTAACAAATTCAAAGTGATTGTGATTATGAATAATATAATCGATCAGATGGAAATCCAATATTCTAAGAGACCTACATTATCAATTCATGCTAATAGATAGCAGAGAGAAAATCATGACGCTAAAAATCATAATAAGCGAAAAAAAGTTGACATGATAATGGTCAGGGTTAACGAACAATGCACCTTCTACTTGTGTCAATAACAAATCTAGCGATTAATCAATAGGGATGATAAATTGCATGTTTTGCACACTATTATACACTCTAATATGCCTTCCCAAGTCCCATATTCTCCACAAAAATGCACCATCAAACCTCTCGAATGCAATGACTTTGAAGGAAAACACTTCATCATCAAGGCAAGGTGTTGCTCTAGCCAAACCCATCTTTCAAACAACTATGGTGATAAAATAAGTTGGTCATAACCACTTTCACTTTGTGGATGAACCAATCGATTCCAATGTATCATGGTTAAGAAGCGTGAAATCAAGGATTATACCTACTTTAGCGACCATCTGGGACCAATAAGATAGCAATAGAGGACTAAATAGAATAGGCAACCTATTTTGTCTCATAGTATACCTCTTTCTTTATAATCTTGTTTCATGGATATGCTACATGCATTTCAAGACAAAACCATTCTCTCTTGAAATGTTAGATGGACAATTAATGCTACAACTATGTGAAGATATTATCCCCTGCTTCTTTTTATCCTTGAAACTCATGTACAATTTTAAAAAAAAACTATTTTTTTGTATCAACCGATAACTATTGTGTAAGTTAAGGGCAAGCGGTGGGAATTTGGGCATCTATCTAGATAACTAGAAACTTTATGATGACTATCCTAGATACCTCTCCCTAATTAATTACATATAGTTTTAATGTCGGTAATCATATTGTAATATGTGTAACATCCCCAAAATAGGTTAATGATAATACTAAAATAATAAATAAGATGTATTTTTCACTTGTGTGATAAGTGTTTTGTATTATATAGTAATAGTGGGCTATAGTTAAGCTAATTGGGAGAATGCCCTATGAGGCCCAATAAGAGCCCCTAAGCATTTCTAGACACACAAACACTCACTAAACTTTTAAAAGAGGAAAAGAAAAGTGAGAAAAAGAGAGGAAGAAAGAGAAAAAAAAAGGAAAGAAGAAATACCTCTACGCAATCATGTCAAAAATATATCTTGCGAGTGTATTCCTTTTTCTTTTCCTTCCTTTTTCCTATTAATTTATTGTTTTCTTTCCTCCTCTTTGGTATTTTATGAATCACTAGGACTTGGATTTATTTATGTGATTGTTATGATTAATGGGTTAAAATATGAGGATTTGACGTTCGAAGGCATAATGAAGCATTTTTGTTGTATTTACAACATTTTTGGTTGGTTAAGGGCCATTAATGGTCACAAGGATATTAAATTTGTGACTTTTGTAATATAAAAATCACCCTTTTGTGCTAAGTGTGCTTTCATGGCCCTAAGCATGAATTATGTGAGACTTGGGTTTGGTGTCTAATATGTCTACACTAAGCGCAACCATAGTCGCGTTAAGCATGAAGCTTTTAAGAGAACGAGATTAGGGCTCTAGATAAAGACTCTAAGCGCAAGAAAAGTGTGTTAAACACCAAAACATGTAAAAAGTGTGTCCCAAAGTTCCTACATGACAATGCTAAGTGCAACCTTTGTGCGCTAAGCACAAGTCTTCTAAAGAGAAAGTCTATAACCCTTTGCATAGTTGCGCTAAGTGTCATCCTTACGTGTTAAGTGCCAAGGTCCAACATTAAGTATGATTGTACCTATACTAAGTGCGAGACCCCTAGAACATCATTTGACATAGGATTTTTTCATCCCATTTTTCCTTATAAAGTGGTAAAATTCTTTTTTGGTAAAGAAAGAATGATGCCATGGAATAAAGGACACTCCTTGCTCAAGGATGAGGCTAAAAATTGGTGAAGGGGAATAAGTGAGAAAATGGTGAACTTAGACTTTCATCACTTATGATAATTTCAAGATTGTTCGTAGAGATATGTGTTTTTCCCACAATGTATAAAATCAAAATGAGGTGGAGTTTCTTTAACTTCAACAGAGAAGCTTTTGTGTTGGCCAATATGTGATTAAGCTTGAAGAGTTGACCAAGTTCTCATAGTATTTACAATCCAAATAAAGAGCGGTAGACAATTAAGTTTGAGCAAGGTCTAATGTACAAAATTTGTAATATGGTTAAGATCTTGGAAATTAGGGATTTCTTCACTTTGGTTAACAACTACCTCATAGTGAAGAGGAATTTGAGCACAATGGAGGGGACCAAACACAATCCTTCAAGAGGAAGAGGGGCAAAGGAAAGTGCTTCCAAGGAAGAAAGTCTCAAAAGGTTGGATACAATGTAGTGATTATTGTGAATCCAAAGGTGGAAGGTTGTCCCAAATATGGGAAAGTGAGTAAAGGAACATGTTTATTCAGTCAAAATGTCTACTTCAAATGCACTAGGTCATTTCATCGAGATTCCCTAAATCTAAAATTGGGTAGAGCATTCAACCAAGCACTCAAAGTTAAAGGAAGGATCTTTACCTTGAGCAGTGAGAAAACAAAGGTGGTTAATAACCTTATTCAAACCATTTGTTTCTTAAACCAAGAACATTTAGTTATGTTATATGACTTAAGATCAACCCATTCCTTTATTTCTTATGATTGTGTGCATCATCCGAAATTGTTTGTTAAACCTTTGCCTATTTTGCTTAATGTATCTACTCCCTTTTAGGATAGTATTCATGCTTATGTTTGTATTCACTATCCTCTTGTAATTCAAGATAGGTTCTTATTAATTTGATATGTCTGCCTTTTGTTGGACTTCATATTATCCTTGGTATGATTTTCCTTTTGCCAACCAATCAAGTTAAATTTTTTGGTTGTATTTTAAAATTTCCTAACAATGTTGTTTTCACCAAAGCTAAATTCTTTTATTTTCTCTAGTGTCTCTTAGGTTTTCCAAAGCATAAAAGAAGGGGGCAAACCTTTTCTTTTGCTATAGAGGTTATCCCCATCATTCATGACATTTGGTTTGCAAGTTTGATTTTCATTTAAAAGCTTACAAGATTGCAATAAATTAAGAGGACTAAAATAGACAAAAAAAGAGAGGTCAATTAACAAACTTAATCTTGTATTATAGTGACTACAAATTTATTTAAGTCTATATAACATTACATAACTAAATATAAACTAAAATAATTTGATGCATAATGATCAAAATATTCTTTTAGAAATAAATATGGTGATTAAGTACATGAATAGTCAATATATATTTGCTATGATGAGTTCCAATGGAGATGTGTGTATTCTCGTGCATAGGTCTTTCAAAACACATAACATCCCACTACAATAAAATAACAAATGAATCTATGTGACTCTACAATGAAAAATTATATTTTACAAACAAAAAACTAATTATATGCTAGTAAAATTAAAGAGTGACATTCTTAGTTTGTGAACCTTAGCATGTCTTATTAGATCTCTAAAAAGAAGTCAAAAACATTTTAAGAAGGGAGAGAAAGCCAAAAAGAGGTAGTAGTAATGATCATAATTGTGAGATTTGGCTGGCTTGGATTTTTTATTTTTCGAACAGAGATATTAATCTTAGTATTATCATTAGCTAAATGTTGTAAGAAGTTAGAGATATTTGACATATTTAAAATTTCATAGAAGCTTTTAACCATTTGATGAGAAAACTTCATCATACTCATCCTTCCTCCTAGAGTAGTGATCACTTAAAATGAACCGCATATATAGTCTTAGATATACACATGATGAATTTAAAGGGAGATAAATTGATTTTTTTAATGTGGGGGCTAGAACATAATAAATAATATTAAATAAATCCTATTAAAAATTTTAAATAATTAATTCATAAATAAATTTGGGATGACTTTGTATTTGTGGTACAATAAATGCTTTTTTATATAAATTAATGCTCAGGGGAATCCAAATATCTAAACCAAAGAAGCAAATTGGTGGTGTCCAAAAATCTAAACCAAATGAACAATGTTGAGTTAGGTTGGTTCGAGTTTTTATATAAGATGAATTATTTTTTATTTAATCAATATTGATCATATTTACTAAATAAAGGTTGTGTGATTATACATAAACACAATATTACATTAAAACATTATTATATATTTGTTTTAAAAAAATTGTTATATACCAAAGTATCATAGTATGGGAATAGAGAGAATGGCTAAGAAGACAAATCAAAATGGACAGAATCACAACTAGAGGTATAACTTTATCTCAAGATAAGTTGAATCAGGGAGAAGAAGATTAGTTGAATGTCAAATAAAAACTTTAGATATCTTATGGTCACACCAAAAAAATTGTAACAAGTCCAAAATAAAAATTTATTATGTCAAAATATATTAGTAGGGGAAAGAAAATATTTATTATATAAAAATACATTAAGTTCAGTTATTACTATCTTTTTAAATAATTACAATATATTAATTAATAGGTGTATTTAATAGTATTTCTTAATGGTTTATTTATAGTATAATTGGGTGAGAGGAAAGAAAAAAACAAAAAAAGAAAGTATAACAGTATATTTTATTTTGTTTAGTTAAAGATAAAATAAAAAATTGTCTTTTAAAAATAAAAATTTAATATTTTCTCTTGCTATTTTCTTTTCAATTCAAATTTAAAATTTTCTTGTTCATCTCTTTTTTTCCCCATTAATTGAACCAAATAGAAGATTATGTACCATCACACTAGGATTATATATATATATATATATATATATATATATATATATATATATATATATATATATATATATATATATATATATATACTAGAAGCTTAAATATGAATTTAATTTGTGTAAGTTCATGTATTTTTTTTATTTGGTCCTTTTAATATTTTAATTTTTAGTCCTTATAAGTTCGTACTTTAGGGACCACAAAATTAGAAAAAACACAATCCTATAGGAATTATATATAAATGAACAATAAACTTACAAAAACAAAAAAAAAACAAAATTTATGAAGACTAAAAGCACACAAAAAGACTTGTAAGAATCAAAATCTAAAAATAATAAATTTAGAGGGACTAAATTCATATTTAAGCCTTATGTACGTTTGATTAAATAACTTATGTTTTATATTTAACGTGTCTCACACATAATTCATTCATCTTATATTTTTTATTTTTATTAATTTTTTAATCTAGGTACATATGAAAGGCTTTAAAATATTCCATAGTTGTTGTCAAATTCTTCGAAATAATCTTTTCCCAAAAATAGTGTTTTGCAAAAATACATCCTTTTTTATAATTTTTCCAGCCTTGTCAATTAATAAAAATTTTCTTATATGGAAAAGATTAATGACTTTTCTATTTACTCTCACACAAGAATCCAAAAAAAATGTAGAAAATAATCAATTTATATTGTTTTCTATTTATTATTTTTATTATATTAATTTCTTTTATTGCCTTTTGTGGAGGATAAATCATATGTGCAAATACATCGAGGTTTATGAAGGTCTAAGGGGATTATATAAACACCCTAAAGGCTCAGAAATCTCCAATAGTTGCTTACCGTAGGTGGTTGAAAAATGGATTCTTCAATGGCAAGTCCTGGAGGGTCTGGTGATGAAGGTTCTCACCAGGGAAGAAGACCCTCCTACAAACGTCTTTCTTCTGCTCAAACAGCCAGACTTGAAAGGTAAGATCACCCTTTTGATGGTTGTAAATATTTTCTTTCAACATTATTGTTTTTAATTAATATTTTGATTTGCTTGATTTTGAGGGAACATCTTGCTTTATGGGTGAAGGAAATGAAAGTAAACAAGTAACACAATATAGTTCATTTAGATTTATTAATGTACGTGCTAGCTAGCTGTTTCATAAAACTTTTTTTGTTTCATTATTTTTTAATCAAGCTCAATACATATCTCTCCACATTAATGATGAATAACTTCTCTTGATTTTGTCTTGCTTGGCTTCATCTATTTGATAACATGGGTTTTCATTTTACTTAAATTTGGTTTAATGTCCTTTCCACTATCACTAGAATCACGATGAATGGTACCAATATTAATTTGTAGAATTGATTTTTTTTATGTGTATTACAGTGACCATGTTGATAGAATCTAAGTTCTCGTACATATTACGCATGATAGGTAGATTGATTTTATAAGTAGAAGAGAATTGGTAAAATTGATTATAGATGTGAGATTCACGAATTATATTTTTTTAGTTTATGATTGTTTATAAGTTAGAAAAATCACTTTTGCACTTTTTTTCAAAAGCACGTACATTTCAATACAAATATATGATTCAAATGAAGAAAATACCAATAACAATCTTTGATATTCTCTTTCTAATAAGTTTTTTATTTTACTTTTTATAATTAATTAAAATAAGAAATTTTAGTAGGTTCTACTTTACATTTAACTTTGGTACTTTTTTTATGCGTTTCAACTTTGGTACTTGATTGTATGATGAATGACTTAATGATGAAATTAGTACTACTTCACATTTTATTAAATTAACCATAGGGAATTGGTACTAATTAATAAATTATATTATATAATATATTGACCAATAAAATAATATAAAATTGAAAAAATTAAGTCTAATTTTTTAAAGAGTTTTGACTGTTTTTTATCATTATTATTATTATTATTTTGACTGATTCTGTTCTAATTTTGACTATCTTTTTATCTATTGAATTTGAGTTGTCAGGACTAATTTAATTAATATTTTGATTTTTTTAATTGATTAAATATAATTATTATGTTCAATGCAATAGATTCCCTTTAGAAATGAAATGGAATTTAATTTTCCCTTTTTACTTCGTCTGTTCTTATTTATAAGAACAAGAAAAAATAATTTTACATTTATTAAAGAAATTAATTGTTTTCATTAAATTGTGTGAATCTCAATTAAAAAAAAAACTTTTTCTTAAATTACCATTTATTATAATTTGATATCAAGTATTAATCTCTTATTAAATTAAGAGTATTTTAAAGATAGTCTTATCAAATGAGACAAACCTAATTAAAATTTACTTATATTTAAGAAAATAAATATTTTTTTCTTATAAAGGAGAATGAAGTGTCAAATTCAATGAACTATTTAAACATATTATTTAGGGTTAACCAATAGGAATTGAGTAAGAGACAAGTCCCTCACAACTTGACATACCAAAGTCTAAATTTTTATTGAAATAAGTATTCATATTCAGTGTATCATATCTTAAACAAAATTGTTTTCAAAGAGGGATAATGTGAGAAAAATGTTTATTTTAACACATTTAAGGTTAAGCATCTTAGTACATTTACTTTTTGGTTATGCATTTCTTAATTATTTAACTTATCGATCATCTTGTTCTTATACTGTCTCAACTAATTAATAATTGGGGTTTAATTTTTGAAATAAAGATTCATCAAGGATTGCCCACACCCTGACGAAGCTCAACGACGTCAATTAGCTTCTGAAATTGGTCTTGAGACTAAACAAATAAAGTTTTGGTTTCAGAATAAGAGGACCCAAATCAAGGTGATTCATTTTCTTTTATCTAGTACTTTTCATTTAAAAACTATTTTACATGTGTTCATACTTAGTGCTTTCATTTTAGAGAAAGCATTTTCTATAATAAGATTTGAGAGAATACTTTATGTAAAAGAGTTTTTTTTATCATATATATAATAATAATTACCATACAAATTATACTAAAAAAATAGAAACTTTTGATTATTTCAGAATATAAAAATCATTACGTACTAACAAGATATAGAAATTTAAAAGGAGAGAAATGTATGATGAAATAAAAGATGTTTTAAAAAGATATAAAAAAATATTGTATGAATAATATATATAACTCACCATTTTATTTGTATGTTATCTTAAGAATCAACACGAGCGAGCAGATAACACTGCTCTTCGGGTTGAGAATGATAGGATCCATACTGAAAACCTTCTAATGAAAGAGGCACTGAAGAACATGCTTTGCTCATCTTGTGGGGGTGCACCGTGTCAAGAAGAAGATCATGAACATGCAATCCAAAGTATGCAACTTGAAAATATTCAGCTAAAAGAAGAGGTTAGTGATGAACTTGTTTGATTAATTAATTCTTTTTAAACAAAATTAGGGCTATAGAGTGATTAATTGGTTTTAATTAGCATATATATATATTTATTTATTTATTTGTGAATTGGTTTTCAGCATGAGAAAGTGTCTAGCCTTCTTGCAAGGTACTTGGAGAAACAAATGTCACCACCTGAGCTCCAACAACAGGCTTTTAATATTCCTATCATAGGATCAAGTTCACATGCTCCAGAACTTGAAAATTCATCACTAAACTATGAGATTGGTGGAAGTTCATCAAGTCATGGTCCAAGTCGTTATGGTATGCAAATTATGGTTAGTGATGACCATAACTTATTGAGAAGTGAAGGTATAGAAAAGGCCCTTATGTTTAAGGTTGCTGCTGCCGCAATGAACGAATTGATTAGGCTTATTCGGATTAATGAGCCCTTATGGACCAAGTCTTCAACTCAAGATGGGAAGCCAATTCTTCAGCATGAAAATTATGAGAAAATATTTCCAAGGACCAATAGTTTCAAAGGTGCCAATCTGCGTGTAGAAGCAACAAAAGAATCAGGAATAGTGAGCATTAATAGCATTCAACTAATTGACATGTTTCTGGATCCGGTGAGCATGCACTTCATAACTCTTGTTTGTTAAATATTTCTCTCAATTTTATGAAAAATGCTAACTAGTGGGAAGTAAATAAGAATTTTTTTATTGAGACGTAAAAAATGTGTTCTCCTGTGATTTTAAAATGTGTTTTCATATAATTTCCAATAAAATTTGATTTCTTTTAGTTTCTTAGTCAGTATTCTAGACTAGTTATACTTCTTAACAAGACTCATTTTTATTTAATGTTACAATTACAATATTGATTATCTACAATAAAGAAATACATCTATACTCATAAGAGAATGGTGAATCCATCTTTACAGGACAAATGGGTTAATCTGTTCCCAACAATTGTTACAAAGGCAGAAACAATGAAAGTAATTGAAAATGGTTTGGTAGGAAGTCGAAGTGGAGCCTTGCAGCTGGTAAATATTTTCATGCAAATTTAATCTTGCTTTTTGTGATTAAGTTTCTTTGCTATAATTTTTTAATTTGTTGATAATACACTTTTATGACAGATGTTTGAGCAAATGCATGTTCTTTCACCTTTGGTGCAACCTCGCGAGTTTCAATTCCTTCGCTATTGTCAGCAAATTGAAGAAGGTGTATGGGTGATAGCAGATGTGTCATTTGATTCCTTTCGACAAAAAACCTCTTTTTTTCACTCTTGGAGACATCCCTCTGGATGCATGATTCAAGAAATTCCTAATGGCTGTTCCATGGTTAGTAATTTACATATTTGTAAAATAGAATACCTGATTAGATCTTCAACTATATGATTGAAATACTCTACATGTTATTGAGAAAGACATTTTATATATTCAAAACAAATTTTAGTGAAAAGTATCAATGCTCTTGAACATGCTAAGCATGGATACTACGTGAAGAGTTGAATGCCTAACTGAGAAAATGTAATGGCTCCCTCACCCATTGTCTGTCACTTGCTAGGGCTATAATGTCAAAGCATTCACGACTTTTCCAATAATTAATATATGAATTGGAAATTTTGTCATTCTTTTAAAACAGTTTATGTATGTGTGAATGTAACAGTAACTAGTATAAGATCAAAATTCTAAAATGTTCTTGAAAGGAAAATTTTATTACCAATTTTGTTAATTAAAAAATTCCACCTCCCTCATTATTTGAGAATATATCCCAATGAAATTTTACTTTCAACTAACTAAAATCATATAATTCCGATAGTATTTAATAAAGCCACGGATTAATTAAGTCCAGTTATTTTCATGGATTGTGTTCAAATATTCATATTCAATTTCTTCATCAGACAAACTCAACAGAAAGATATTATTATGTTCTATGTTAGGTTACTTGGGTTGAACATGTGGAAGTGGACGATAAGATCCAAACCCATCAGCTATACAAAGACCTTATTGCTACAGGAATTGCATACGGAGCAGAAAGATGGATTATGGAACTTCAAAGAATTTGCGAGAGATTTGCTTGCTTTTATGTTGAAAGGATACCTAGTCAAGACTCTGGAGGAGGTCACACTTTGTCATAATATTCACTCAAAAACCCTTACACTTGTTCATTTATATATTTGATTTATGATTTATCATCATATGCTTATATATATAGCTAAATATATACTTTTTTGTTATTCATTGTTCAGTGATCAATTCTCTTGAAGGAAGGAGGAGTGTAATGAATTTTTCGCATCGTATGATCAAAGTCTTTTGTGAGAGTTTAACCATGTCAGGTAACTTGGACTTCCCACATATGAATATGGAGAACAATAGCGGTTTGAGGGTTTCTATTCGCAAAAACAGAAACCACCTTGGTCAACCAAAGGGCATGATTGTTGTAGCTGCTACCTCCATTTGGCTTCCTCTCCATTACATGAAAGTTTTTGAGTTCTTCACTGATGATAGAAGACGTGCTCAGGTTCGTACAATTAATAAGCTAGCTAGGCTAATCAATCTTTTATTTCATTGTACAAAGAACAATTTTTATTGGTTAATTAGTTAAATTTAAATCAACCTTTCATTGCAGAATCATTAACACTTACTGAATTGATATATTTTCTTATATACATAGTGGGATGTTCTTTGCTTTGGAAATGATGCGAACAAGGTTGCACACATCTCAAATGAAATTCATCCTGGCAATTGTATATCTATTTATCGGGTAATTAACTTCAATCTTTCATGCTTATGTTTTGTGTTTCAATTTTGTTATAAAGAGAAGTTTAGCTTAATTTTTAGTACAATTATATTCAACAAAGACATTGTGTCATTAAGGAATTTCTGTAACTAATCAGCATGAGAAAAATAATAAGGAGTACGGTAATGTAAATTGTCAATTAGATGCTTAAATATAATATTCCTTTTGATCTTTTTTTTTATAAGAAATAAGTTTTAGTGTATTTTACATTGACACTTATTAAGGTAAGAAGTACTTTGAATTAAATTATTATGAACACGGTGCTAATTAACTTCATTAATTATTGTTTCTTCAAGTAAACTTGTATAATTTGACTTCATGTGTAGCCATTCATCCCTAATGAGAACAATGCGCTGGTTCTTCAAGAGAGTTTCACAACTCCCATGGGATCGTATGTTGTGTATGCTCCAACCGATGTAGCAGCTATGAATTCGGCCATAAACGGAGAAGACTCTTCAATGTTACCAGTTCTTCCATCAGGTTTTGTCATCTCTGCAGATGGTGAACCAAATGCAGCTTTGGGAGCATTTAATAGTTCAGATATTGAAAGATTGGGAGGCTCATTACTGACTGTGGCTTTCCAAATACTTGCTTCAAGTCCAGATGGAATCAATATGTCAAACATGGAATCTGTGGAAGCTGTGAACTCCCTTTTAACCTCAACAATCCTAAAAGTCAAGGATGCTTTGAATTGCAACAACTTGGAGTGATCTTTTGGTTATGTAGTTTTTTTTCCTATCTCTAGCTCAAGGACAAAATATTGCTTTGTTTCCTTTGCATGCATGACTAGTTTGCTTGACATTTGAATTAAATAATATCTGCTTTATTTCATTTTGCCCTCTCTATTTATGAGTGATGAATAATTTTGATCCTTATGTTATGGTGCTAATGGTTCTTTAGACAAGCTAATCATTTTTCTTCTTCTGATAAGCTAAAAAATATATTTAAAGAGACTACAAGGGGTACTACTCCTACCCGGCTACAAAGTTAAGCCATCATGACTTTGAGGATTGGAGAATAGGTATAGCTAAATCTCTGATTTATTGCTTTCCCATAATTTCTCTACAATATTCTCTTATATTAGCTATAGGCAATTTGTGGAACAATTTTTATATAAGTATCAGAGATTGAGTTCTAAAATCTAAAAGTTTGTATCTCTCGCTGTGTTCTAGGAGCTTTTGCATCTTGTTTGCACCCTTCAACCTAAAATTCTTTTGGGTTCTTGTTATATATGATCAGATTTTCGAAATCCTGTTTGGTGGGAATTCGTTCCTCTCGATTAATAATGTCTAGATAAAATTTCATTGTTCGATTCAATGAGAAGAATTATTTTAGTTAGAAGATTCAATTCAAAATGTTCGAGAAAGAGAATGAAGAGGCATCTTAACGAGTCCAGTTCAGCTCTTTTTTTCTTTTTTTTAACAAAGTTCAGCTCCTATTGTCACCCAGGAACTTCAAACATGGGAGGCTAAAAATGCACGAATCATATCTTGGATATTAGATTCAATTAAATCACATACGGTGGGTAATCTAAAATCGTTTTCTACAACAAAAGAAATATGAGAATATTTGATACTGATTTACAATCGGGAAAAACAGTCGATTCCAATTGGAATTGAAGATAGGAAATTTTAGTCAAAGAAGTTTTTCTATTTGAGCTGTACTATTTAGTTTTCTTGAATTTGTGAAGTGAATATTCTGACATTATTAATGCAATAGTAATTAGGGGCACTCACTACTGATTTTTAATAATATTTTTTTTCTAACACTTAATAAAAATATTGTTAAAGATTTTTAATCATATAAAAAAATATTGTCAAAAATAAATATTATTAATATATTTTTATCACATTATTATTAAATATTATATAATCCATACATATTGTTAAAGTGTAAAAATGTGATAAAAAGACTAACATAGTAAATATTTGATAAATGTTACAAAATATATTTAATAATATTTATTCATAATTTTGTAATATTTTTTGAATGTTGTAAAAAATTTTAATAATATTTTTATTAAGTGTTAGATAAAAAAAATGACTAAAGAGTAAAGACGGTTAGAAATTTAAACTAAAATGATGAATTCATAATGGAATTAAAACTAATTTGTGACTGCACGGGAAAGACCACAAGGTTAACTTCACTTAACAATATATATATACTTCTCAATACCAAATTCTATAAATTAATCAATTGATAGACCTTAACACAAAAAGGCCAACAAATAATAAAGCATAGAGATGGATAAAATGCATAAAAACTACACACATAAAATTCAATACAGTGAACACACAGTAAACAATAAATGAAATTCTATATCTCTCCCATGTTCTTGTACCTAGAACTTGTTGGACTGTAGATAATTGACGATAGCCTTGTCCAAATGGAAAGCCTTAACAAGAACATCACTATCTATATCCGGCGTAGCCCCAAACACCGCATTAGCAACGGTTATGAGTCCTGGATTCTGGCTGCTAAGTGCTGCAATGGCCACAGCATTGCCATACCCAACATTTCTCTGGTAATGGACGAGCCCTATGGGGAACACAAACGCATCACCCTTCTGTAGAACCACCCTGAAGTGGCGGTTTTCGGGGTTGGAAGTGACGAATCCAACCTCTAAGGCGCCATCGAGAACGGTTAAAATCTCGGTGGCGCGAGGGTGCATGTGAGGAGGGTTAATTCCCCATGGAGCGTAGTCAATGCGAGCCATGGAGATGCCGAGAGTGTTCAACCCTGGAAGCTGAGTTGCGAAGACTGGTGTCACTTTTGAGCCATTAGGGTTTGTGGTGTTGCCTGCTGTGTGAAGACCGCTGAAGAAGAAGTCGTTTGCTTCAACAAGTTTTGGATCCTTGCATGCCAAACCGTTCACTAACACTGCCACAATTGATCAATGGGTACAATGTTAGAATCTTGCACTACTTCTCTCTGTGTATAAACTATAAACTTTTGTAAACCCTAAACAAGGAGTCATGTTATAGTTACCACTTACCTTAAACTTTTGGGATAGATTAGAGTAAATTCCACTTTATTCCTCTAATATTTTATAAAATTACACAAACTCTTAATTCATATATATTAATTCCTTTAATTTTTATAAATATACACTAACATCACCTTTATTCATTATAGATTACACTGACTCATCATTACCTTAATTATTTGAAAAACATTAATTATCCTGTGTTTTCTTTAAAAAAATGTGTAATTTCAATAATTTTATGAAATTTCAAGAATAGTTTGTATAATTTACTCATAATATATATATATATATATATATATATATATATATATATATATATATATATATATTAATTTGCCCACAAAACATTAAGCTTAGTTCAATGCCTATTTTTAAATAAAAAATGTCATAATTTATGAATTTCTAGTATGCAATCCTCTTATATATGCAAGAGTGAAAAATTATCTTGTCTTCCTTTTATTTATGTTGAGTTGCGGGAAATACAAAGTTTAGAATTTAAAATAAAATGCCAAGATAATTAGGTGTCACTAAAAGGACAATTAATATATATGTGCATTTGCTATACCTTGCCCTTTTGGGTCTGCCACACAGAAATCTTGGAGAGCACTATTATCAGCTGCTAAAGCAACTGATGAAAGTGAAAGAGCTAAAACTGCCACCAACAACGAGAGATTAGCCATTTGACAAGAATGTAAAAACCCCTAGTGGAGTTTGTAGTGACAAGAATTATATGTGCTAGCAATGTGTGTTGTAGTATTAATTGGTTATTGGTGGATGAATATAGCATTGCATTAAGCCCTATTTATAAACCAATATATAGAAACAAATATGCCGCCCTAATTAAGAACAGAATTGGCCATGCAAAGATTGGTTTCAATAATATTTTTTATCTTAAAAAAACAGAACAGAATTGGTCGTCATGTTTGAAGTGGTAAGAAAAACATTAGTGATTGGTTTTGCTCAAGCTAGCGTGTGTACTACGGATTATAATGCCGGTGATGCTGCCATTCGGCTAGTCATTTACAAAAGAATCTTTAATTGATTAATTAATTTAGTTGAAACAGCTAACTCTTCCATTTGTAAAGAACATTCTAAAAGTAGAATGCGAGTGACCAATAAAATAAGATTATAGTGTATTCTAAATGGATCACAACCGTATCTATTTGGGGTTGGAGCTGTTGTACGTACGTATTGGAGAAAAAAAAATTGGTATTAATTACTTTATCGGCCTTTTGGCTAAGATCAAGTGTACGTAATTATGTATCCGAGGAGAAACTTCGCATGTCTAGTAGATTTTATTTGGTACAATGCAATCAATGGTAGTCAGAAAAAGTAGGGGAAAAGGGCTTGTTGAAGGTTGGAAATATAATTAATAAATATAAAACACAAAAAAAAATCTTTCATTTTTTCTCTTCTGTGAGTCATATTTTGAAAACAAGTTCATAAGTCATAATAATATCAAATGTTTTTCTTGATTTTTATTAATTAGAGTTCTTTGGGCTTAATTGCACATGTTTGTCTATTAATTTGAAGGTTGTTTCTGTTAATTTTATTGAAGATATGTATGAGAAAGTCTGAAACATTTTCTTATTATTATCTGGTTGAGGTTTTGAACTTTATTTTCGTAATTTGTAGAGGTTTAATTTTAATAGCTTATAAACATCATCATTAAATAATAATTCTAAAAATATTTCACTTAATATAATTATTCAAATTTACATAGAGATAATTACAAAGGGAGAACCCAAAAACCTGACAAGGTTTTCACCCAAAAAGTTACCAATTATATACACGTGCAGGCTGAGCAAAAAAATTAAAGGGAAAGGAAATTTCGTATTCGGAAAGTTACCTTTGGCCCTTCCCAAATTTAATTCTATGCCTCACTTCTAATTAAGCGGATGCCAAAGGATATTTCCTAGGTGTGTCTTTTTTCTTATATTTTTTTCATCTCTCTCTTTCTCATTTTACTGTTTTCATTCTACACCCCCTTTGCCCAACCAATTATGACTCGAGATGATGATGAATAATATGAACAAAAACCAAGATCTGGTGAACACATGTTTTGTTTTTTACCTTTTTTTGCCGAAATAAGTTTTTTCAAGAGTTAAAAGTTTTAACTTTTTCAGAAACTAAAGTTTGAAGGTGATAAAATTTTGCCGATAAAAATAAAAGTGATACAATTTTAATAGTTTCAGAAAATAGTTTCCAAAACATATCAAATAAATTTTATAAAAAAAACTAATTTTCAAAACATCTATAAATTTTTTTCAAATATTTTTGCATTGAAAAATATGTTTCATAAATTAATTTCTAAAAAGATAAAAATTATAGGAAGAGACGAATAAAAAAAAAGAATTACTCTATAATTAGGTTGCACGAAATGGGCCTACTTTGTACGTCTTTTGCAAAGGCAATACTGGACAGCTCGTTGTGGACCAGCAAGAATAGATTGCAATTGCAACTCACCCACTCTTAAAGATTACCATCATTTGGGACATGCTAGGTGCACCCAGCAACATTGCTGGTGCATCCAGCAATTAGGTGAATGGGCAAAATTGTCCTTGTATTAAAAAAATAATTCCTTCTTTCGGAAGAAGGTTCTTCCGATAGAACAATTTATTCTATCAGAAGAACTTTCTTCTGTTCTTCCGATAACTTCTCCGGAAGAAGGTTCTTCTGGATGAACAATTTGTTCTACTGGAAGAACCTTCTTCCGAAGAAGCTACTGGAAGAAGGTTCTTTCGATAGAACAAATTGTTCATCCGGAAGGACCTTCTTCCGGAAAATTTCCGAAAGAAGGTTCTTCCGGTAGAACAAATTGTTCATCCGGAAGAACCTTCTTCCGGAAGAACAAATTGTTCTACCGGAAGAACCTTCTTTCTGAAAACTTTTCGGAAGAACCTTCTTCCGGACGGAAGAAGAAATTATTTTTTTTAAAGTAAGGACAATTTTGCCCATTCACCTAATTGCTGGGTGCACCAGCAATCATTTTAGGATAAACTATAGCATTTACATTTTTTAAAGTTTAATGACATTTATTTTAGTTGTCCTTTTAATACAAAAACATAATAAAGTTAACAAAAAAAAGTCCGTTTAAAAATAAAAAACTAAAAGGCTTTTATATTTCAAAAAGCAAAATACTCCACCCATACAATTTCATAGACACTTGTATTTTTAATTCAGAGGTAACTTACTATAATCAAGATATCAAAAGGGGGGAAGAAAACGAGACCAGTCATTAACTATTACAAACATCCATGACTTGATCTCTCAAGAACATAAGCATTGTCAACAAAACCCAGTTTATACAATGTCAACAATCAACGATAAGCATACACATTAACGAGTCAATCTAATTTGACTGCACAATTTAAACTTACACCACTCGTTCAAAGCCAACCATATCGATATTTGAAACAATTTTTGACAAATAAGAGAGGCGCCTTAAGCAGCAATCTCTTCTTCCTCTTCCTCCTCCTCATACTCGTCCTCGTCAGCAGTAGCATCCTGGTACTGCTGATACTCAGCAACAAGATCGTTCATGTTACTCTCGGCCTCGGTGAATTCCATTTCATCCATTCCTTCCCCGGTGTACCAGTGCAAGAAAGCCTTGCGCCTGAACATAGCCGTGAACTGCTCACTAACTCTCCTGAACATCTCCTGGATTGAAGTCGAGTTACCAATGAAAGTGGATGCCATTTTAAGACCCTTAGGTGGGATATCACACACGCTGGACTTCACATTATTAGGTATCCATTCGACAAAGTATGAAGAGTTCTTGTTTTGCACATTGATCATCTGTTCATCCACCTCTTTTGTGCTCATCTTACCACGGAACATAGCTGAAGCAGTCAAATAACGACCGTGACGAGGGTCAGCAGCACACATCATGTTCTTGGCATCCCACATTTGCTGAGTCAATTCAGGAACAGTCAAAGCACGGTATTGCTGGGATCCTCTTGATGTCAAGGGCGCAAACCCAACCATGAAGAAATGGAGCCGAGGGAATGGGATAAGATTGACAGCAAGCTTGCGAAGATCAGAGTTCAATTGCCCAGGGAAACGTAGACAACAAGTAACTCCACTCATGGTGGCAGATATCAGGTGGTTAAGGTCACCAACTGTAATCAAAACAAGATTAAAAAAATTAATTCAAAAAATTGAACTTACAACTAATGTCATGTTTGCTTAAGGCCCCCAAAGAATTTATTCATAAACTAACAACAGTTGTCCGGGTAATTTTTGGAGTTCTCAAAATCAAATCCTGCAATGAGTAGAATTGATTAAAAACTAAATATTTTTTTAGCTTTTCTGATGGGAGTAAAATTTGTTTTAGGTGAAGGAACCACAAAAACCTAAACTTCAAAATGTTTCTATTTTATCATTCAAGTAAAATTCTTGTAACCACTTTTAAAATATCATTCCCAAACAAAACTCAATTTTCTTAACAATAATTTTTTTAACATCTTACATAAAAATCTCAAAAAAATATCATCAGATGAAGTGACCACACATTCCATTTAGAGAAAGTGACTGAAAACCAAATTGATAGAAGAAGCTGAACAACAACACCCACCACAACTACCAAGACACAAAATCCCCCCCTGGCCCCACTAACACAATGACACTTCAGCTCTATTTGAATAAACTTCTCCATAAACAACCATACAAGACAAAATGAAATACACTTCTCCCATGAGCTAAAATTAGCTTATGTGTAAGTTAAGTTATTGTAGCTGTCTCATTTAGTTTTTAAAAGTTGACTTAACTAATGCATAAGCTAATTTTAGCTTTGGGAAAAGCATATTTCATTTTTCCTTCTTATTTTCTTCTCTAAGTTCTTAGAGAGAAATTTATCTAAATAAACAATCACTACAGTGACAAACATTACTCATCTAAGCTAACAGAACCTTAAACATAGTTTAAATTGTGAAATTGAAAGCAAAACCAGATAATTAGACCACCATTTACTTGACAATTAAACCATAATCTGCAAGAAACAGAACAACAACAATAACAAAAAACACCAATCAAAAAGAGAAACCCGAAACTCACATGTCGGCGTGGCGAGCTTCAAAGTCCTGAAACAGATGTCATAGAGAGCCTCATTGTCCAAAACCATACACTCATCAGCATTCTCAACAAGCTGGTGAACAGAGAGGGTAGCGTTGTAAGGCTCCACAACGGTATCCGAAACCTTAGGCGAAGGAAACACGGAAAAAGTCAACATCATCCGATCCGGATACTCCTCCCGAATCTTGGAGATCAGAAGCGTCCCCATGCCAGAACCCGTTCCTCCACCAAGAGAATGGCACACTTGAAACCCTGCCACATCATCATCACCACCATTATTCAAATTCCATCAAAATCACAACAATCAATCAATCAATCAAAATTAGTAAGCAACCAGTAGATTCAACTTATGCATTGCACGGAGATCGAAAAAACTAACAAACGTTGATAAAAAAAAAAAATCCATGAAAATATTCAGTTGAAGAATGACAGCCAAAAACACTCTAGTTCAAGATAATTATTCTAATGACGGATAAAAACGCTATCGTTCAAGATAGTTATTCTAATTCAATTTATACCTTGCAAGCAGTCGCAATTCTCGGCTTCTTTGCGAACGACGTCGAGAACGGAGTCAATGAGCTCAGCGCCTTCGGTGTAGTGACCTTTGGCCCAGTTGTTTCCGGCGCCGGACTGGCCGAAGACGAAGTTGTCGGGGCGGAAGATCTGGCCGTAGGGGCCGGATCTGACGGAGTCCATGGTGCCGGGCTCTAGATCCATGAGGACGGCGCGTGGAACGTACCTTCCGCCACTCGCTTCGTTGTAATAAACATTGATGCGTTCCAATTGGAGTTCAGAGTCGCCACTGTACTTTCCGGTGTGGTCGATGCCGTGCTCGTCGCATATCACCTCCCAGAACTTCGCTCCGATCTGGTTCCCGCATTGCCCTCCCTGGATGTGCAAGATTTCTCTCATTTTCAAGATGAGGAATTAGGGTTTGAGAAGATTGGGAATTGGAATTGGAATTGGATTTGGATTTGAGAATTTGTGAGTTTGGAATGAAAATGAATGAAGCGGGGCCAATGGTGGTGGGGGAGAATTTGAAGGATGGTCCTGTTTTGTAAATATGGAATGTTTCGAGGGTGTTTTTGGAAGAGAGGGAATGTTTTTAAAATGATCTTTTTTTGGTGGTGTCCAATTGTCATAAGGAACTAGGAACCAGACGAAACGACACTATTCTGGAACCATTTCCATCTCTGTCTTAATTAATACTATTTCAATTTATATTTTTTTATTACCAATATTTATATAACATTTTTATAACTAGACCATTGTAATTTATATAAAAATGTTATGCTTTGTAAAAAAAAAATTCAAGTTGATTAAGAGTGTGAAATAACTTCATTTAATTTGCTTCAATTTATTTTAAAAATGAAATTTTTTCCTGTATTATCCTTCACAGATTACTAGTCGATGAAAGACTTTTAATTTATGAAAATTTGTTTGTGAGAATATTTTTCTCCATTTTAAGGATATTTCATTGTTTTTTCTTTGAAAAAAAGGATATGTCATTGATATTACAAAACTCATAAAATCATTGAAAATAAAAATCTAAACTAAATAATTCTATATGAGGTTTTAAACTAAACTAATCGCTGTTTATTTTCTAATCTAGAGTGTATTTTTTTGTAAAATGGACCAAACCATACTTTCAATTTGGTTTTTTATTTTTATATTTATGTGGAAAAAAAACACTTTTAGCCGATTAAAATTTAATAAAATTATGCAGTGGGATATTAAAACGGCAGTTGAACGAGTGCTGATTGGAGTGAGGTGGGCCGGTGAGAATTGATGGCCTTATAGCCCAACCCAACTGTCACTGATTTCTCCAATTTTTGGATCCAACCTTTCAATGTCGAGTCACGAGTGATTGGATAAGTTTTATTTGTGATGAATTTATATATAAAAATATATGTACAAAATATAAAAAAAATTAAATATTTTATATTTAAACTAAAAATAATTGTGTCTTTAAATATATTTTTTAATCAGAAAAATAATATATTTTTGCTCCTTTTTTTTTTGTACATGCCAGAGGTTTAACGCTGCTATAGAACTTCACCGAACCAATTCCTCAAAATTCAATGTGAGTATGATACTGGTAGCGTAAAAAGAAAAATAATACTAGCATAGCACACAGAAAATAACGGATATTTCATATGTGCAGTCTTATTCAAAACAACAAATTAATAATGACTAGCAATTTTTCTTCTTTTTTTTTTTCCTTAGAAGAAATGAATACACGCCACCTCCAGTGATGAGGAACATACTGCTGCCAACAAAGGTTGGTTTAATTGTTAAGGATTGAAATCATATTACACAAAAAATGTGAATTAGAACCTTGTTACCTATGTGAAGATTTTGTGAATAGGTAATCTATAAGAATATCTATAAGTGTTTTTCTGAACCTTTAAGTTTATTCTGATCATGATGAACTCAAACTTACCAAAACTTTTATCATTTTAGAAGAAAAATAAAGACTATGCTACTTGCGGATCCTATGATTCTAAGTAATCATTTAACGTATCTCATTATTATTATAAATTACACAATCCGGTGCAACAAAGCAAAAATGAAGTGCATTAAGTAATACCCATGATCCTATGAGATTCCCTTTCTTGCGTTTGAAAGTATTTTTCTTCCTTTTGTTTTTGGACCATTATAAAAAATGTTGAGTAAACTCATTAAAATGGCCCATTACCAAAAAATAATTTTAGCAACCAGCAAGGTTGTTGCTTCATGTACCTCCTTTTTGGCTTTCGGAATGTCAATCTGACGCTCTTTTTTTGGTTTCCAGAATGACCAATCTGAAAGATAAAAAAAGACATTTTGAAAAGGATGCAAGAAACAAAATGGGTGATTTTAATGAAGCATTTGCACCCAATAACCCCCTCCATCCTCCATATTTACATTCAAGAACTTGCACCCACAATGCTTCTTATTGAAAGAACAAGTTTCATCTCCACACTCCTAGCAATGCCTCATTGAATTGGGACAAGTTTCTAAAGGGGTAGAAAGGATATCACTGAATTGATCAATGACACCCTTCTTGCAAGTGACAAGGTTTTATGCTTCCAAGTCTCCTCCTTCCTTCGATTAGCACCTATGGGAAGTCCAAGATATGTGAACAACAATTTTGAGTTTGCAATTCAAAACCCTAGCATAAGTCTCCAACATCGGTCCCTCCACTCCCAATGCTCCAAAGAAACTTTTTATGAAAATTTACTTTAAGCCCCGACATAAGCTCAAACCATCTCAACATGCTTTTTATAATCATCACATTTGCTAAAGTAGTCTCTTAAAAAAAACATGTTTACTTCCACCTTTGACTTACCCACCAAATAGTTAGTGCTAATTTATTTTTTATTGTTTGCCTCATTATGTCACATAATCCTTCGACAACAATATTAAAAAAAAAAGAAATTAAAAGATCTCCTTGTCTTAACCCCTTTTGAACTTTGAACTTCATAATAGAACTCTCATTCACCAAAACCAAAATAAAGATAGATACCTCTTTCTCCTTACTCCCCTCAAGTTTGAGTTTTACTGCTTGAAGTAATTAATGTAACATTTTTTTTCATAGAGAGAACTATGACATTTAATGAGAAAACCGTCAATTTTTTAAACTTGGAAAGCTCAATGTTCAACTATAACTCCAAGTCTCATGAAATACTCAATTCACGTGTGCTTTCATTACGTATCAAATTTAGAAGAAGAAAAAAACTTAAAATAACCAACTGAAATTTGAAAGATAAACTAATATAAAACAAAATTTTGATAAGAATTAATATTCTGAGAGGTTTTAAAAATATTAAATAACATGAAATTATATGTTTTAAAAAGAAAAGGCATACTAAAATATTATTTGATTTTAATAGTGGAAACTTCACTCATATATAAAGACAAACTTTTTTGGTAGTGATAAATAAAGACAAATTGTTCTTGTAAAAAAAGACAAATTGTAACGCGGCATCTAAGTTTATCCATCAGGGAAAATAACTCCTATTTTACATTTAAAACGTGTCACTTCAGTATTTTCGATCGTTCCAAAAATAAATAGTACTTTAATATTCATTATTCAGTCCCTTTCAAGCCTCCCATCCGTAGAAGTATTAACAGAGTAAGTTGATATGTCAAACCACTGTAAGGTTATGCAGAGTAAAAGTAGTTAATAAGTTAAATAAAAATAAAAATTAAAAAAATAATTTTAATTGGAAGTTGTTAAATTAACTTAATAATTTTTTTTATTGGGAACGTGGCACTGTTGAAAGAAAAAGTTACAATATTTCGCTACTTCTAGAATTAGGGTTCATCAGACACAAAACATTGAATTGCTTCTTGAAAAGAAAACGAAATGAATGGAAGTTCGATTATCATTATCCAACTAACTTTAAATGGAAGTTCGATTATTATTATTATTATTATTATTATTAATTTTTAATTGGTTTGGTGTGTTTGCTAGTGTCCCTAAAAATGGGCATTGAAGATCTTCAAACTTGGCTTGCGAGTGTGGCCATCTTAACCCCCTCAACAACGAGACATCTACGTGTGGCACCTCTTAAAGAAAAATATCATACCTCCATGCCCAATTCTCTATTCACAAGAAACATTATATATATATTTTTTTGAACGGAACATTATCCTATGGCCGACACTGCTGTCCAATGTCTTGAAAATTAGAAGTATTGAAATTATTTTGTAACTATAACCAACCGATTGGCATTAATTTTGAGATTAAAGATGTCCCTGTCCTGCATTTTGTCTCATCAAGTCTAATGAGAGCTTCTTTTTTTTTTGTTAAGAATTAACTAGGGAAGCTTAAATAACAAGAAAAAGTATTGTTAATTAGTTTGGTATATTAGTTAGTGGGCATGATTGACGTGCATTGATAATGTGTGTTATTGTGTTAGGTAACGAAGATTGATATTTGGGGTTAAAGAGTAATATATTATCTTGATTGATTGGTCAAACCACAGTTTGACACTACTTTAAAAAGATTGATT
The DNA here is from genome assembly GCF_004193775.1 of Glycine soja. Lineage (NCBI taxonomy): Eukaryota > Viridiplantae > Streptophyta > Magnoliopsida > Fabales > Fabaceae > Glycine > Glycine soja. The sequence goes on from NC_041010.1 coordinate 2,112,214, forward strand.
CGGTGACCTCCAACACAACCAAATTAAAGAATCTTGTTTTGTAAAAGTTGTTGATTCAATAACAATTTAAAATACTTGATTTGTATCACCAAACACGAATATGTACTGATGTAAGAATATTTTAGTTTAAGTGAGAGTTTGAATTTTGAATATGCAATTCAATGGTTACCAAAAATACATGGGTTGTAAAACTGTGCTTAGAAAGGAATGAAATCCATGAAGATATAGCAAAGCTAAATATGCTCGGCGCTTGAAAAGGTTAGTAATGGCTAATTAAGGACCAAGGGTGGCCCATAAGAACACTTGAAAACAATTGAAGAGTGACCACTGACTAGAACCAGAGAATCAGTTTCTAATACCATCAGACAAAATGACAAATTGCATCTAATGAATAAGATATGTTGAGGGAAGGTTTATTTATGCAACATTTCATTGCCCCTCACCCCACAGCCGATCCAGTACTAAAATAAATGGCATCCAGCAATATATTTGAGTATAATCACTATTAATCAGTAAAGATATTTATGAAGAATATAAATCAATTAACACTTGAAGTACGTATTCTAACATTTTGAATTAATCATTATTATGAATTCACAGAATTGAACAAAGGCTTTTAATATTGCTGTGCTTGGTAAGCAAAGTTTTACATAAGTTATTGTGGACAACTCATTTAGTCCTATGAGTGCTGAAGAGAGATTTTTCCCCCCTACTACCTGTGATATTGGTAAGAAATCCATTTTGGACTTGTGGAAGAAAAAAGATAACTGAAAAGTGAAAAGGCTTTGTTTTGACAATGAGTAGCAATGACATGAATTGATTCTACCCTACAAAATCATGGTGAAACCATGAAAAAGTAGAAGCAATTATTTATTGTTTCACTTTCAGCATGAAAAATTAATTGATTTTTTTTCTCACTATGAATCTATTCCAAATACATTATTGATCCCTGGCTTCCTGTCTACTCAGACGCGGGCACACACACTCATATTAATTAATTTGATGTGGCTCAAGTTCCTATAGATGGAACAGATATTGTGGTTCATTCACTAACTTCTGTAGGGAGATCAAACGTTCTGTAAGGGTAAGATGTTGAGAGATTTTTTCTTCTTCCTTGGCTGAATGTTGGTGGTTCTTTTGAGAAAAAATTGGAGAATTTATTTTGTGATTCAAGAGAAAAAGATATAAAACTCAAGAACAAGAACGATAATGAGACACACTATGAGAGATGAGGCTCCTGGTTTCCCTTCCTTTGAGTTCAGGGGTGACAACTCCACTGTACAATTCACTTCTTTCTTGAAATGGCTTTTCCCTATGCCATATTAACTACCCTAACCAACTTATTAGGAGCTGTTATACAATTGAAACTATCCTCCATGTCACCTTGATTTGTTGCACTTGGAACTTCTGTTGCTGATGGTGGCTTAAGTCATTTGTTGTATCAATATGTTCTATACTTCTATTAGTATTAGCTTGTACTTTGTGTTAATTAAGTAGTTGCTAGCTGTAACATATTTATTAGCCAGCCCTAACCAAAGTGCTTTCCTCAAAGAAAGATTTATTACCCATTAATTTATACATGTGCATTCGAAAAATAACAAATTTGAGCAACATTTTCAGCAAAGAAGGTGATATGTGTCATGACCATGTAATTGGTATTTTGGGTCAAATGTGAACATTTTAGTGATTAGCAAATGAATTTAGGCAAGTCAGCTTCACCTTTTAGCCGAAACATTCCTGCAGCAAATATTTCATATGTTGATCCTAGGACAAAGATATTTGATTGCATGCTTATTTTCAGCTTTCTGAAAAGCAAATTCCTGCTTTTATTGAAGACAAAGTCAGGAAGTTATAATGGTGAAAGAGTAGAGCACTATGCTATTGGTCGAAGGAAGAAAAGTTCAAACAGGAGGCTTAACTATGCTTTTAGATTAATATATTATGATATAGTATTTAGTTTAGTTTAGTTTATTTCAAATAAATAATTAATTAATTTTAACAGCTTTATATGAGATTTTTAAAAAAAAATAAGTGGCCATTTCTCTAACTTTAATCTTTATCAAACACCCTATATAAGATAATGGGTGTGCATTATATTTTCCTCACTTTTGGTGGGGACAAAAGTAATGTAAAAGAAAATATTAGTAGGCTTAGCTGGAATTGTAAGAGAAAAATAAAATAAAATAGCTCAGTATAGGTTTTAAGGATTTGAAATTTGTTAACTGTGTCATGATCTGCAACTGCAGACAGGGTTAGAGGCTATTGATGACAAAATCTCTGTTCCACAATTTCACAAGAAATAAGTGATTAAGTACCTATGCGGGTCAAGCATGGCATTTGGTAGGGAAGGAAAATTATTGAAAAGGGTTTTCCATTGGCGGGTTTGTCAAGGAAACTCCATGTCTTTTTTATGATCTTTTGGATTCGGATACCTTTTGGATTAGGCCATGTCTTATTTGTTCAAATTTGATCTCTACATTGCAATAATTGATAGTGGCACCTTCTTCATGCCACATTGGTCTTTCACTGTTATAGTCTCTCTTTTCCTCCCAAATTGGAGAGTATATTCTTAGTTTGAGACCTTCACAAGGAGAATATTGCCCTGCTGAATACTTTACTCAAATACTTTGATGTATTAAATCAATAAAGTATTCACAAATCATTAACTTTTTATTTATTGTATAAACATTACACTGACTAATGTTATTAACTTATTATCAATGAGTTAGTACAAAAATCTCTCGTGTTCTACATAGCATTCTGGTCCTGATGCCATATGATATGACCAGAGAATCAAATTTTTCTTAGTCCAATAGTTCACATTCTGTGGTGCATTTCATTGGTAAAAGAACAACCTAATACACCACAAACAATAAATAAAAAAATAAAGCACTGATTTTAAAGCTTGAACCTATGACATATTCTATATGGGAGCTTGGACAATCTCAGTCAAAACATAAGGTAGGGGATGAAAGGAGTAGACAAGGTATCACTTTCTCATAGCACGAGACCAAGTAGAGTCAAATTCCATATGATTCCACGTGCTTCTCGTTCCAATGTTCCCCAATGATTCTGACTTGGCATTTACATCACCTATTGATGTGCTCAATAAGGGCTTTGTATTATAAGGTCCAAGAAAACATGCTAAATTATTCTGTTTTGTTTGTCTTAAAATGATTCCTTTGTTCAAAGAAATACTGCCTGGGATACCCACCAACCCCACTGTCACTCACTCACACACCCAGCCATAATCATAGTTTTTTTCAAGCTCGAAGGGTTAACTTTTTTTTTGGGTCTTATCCCACTTTTAGGACCCCAAAAGTCAATCTTTTTAAGCATATACTACAAATGTTCAAATGTTCTCCTCAATATATATATATAAAATTTAAACTCAAAACTCTAAATTAAACTAAAATAATTTTACATCAATGGATTTACACATTCGATATTTTGTCTTATGATTCTAAAAGCATGAATATATATCCATTATATTATATGTAATTTGATCAATAGGGAAATGGCCTAGTGGTCCCATTAAACAACTATCTAATGTGCTCCAATTATTAAGGCAACACCTAGTGTTCATTGTGTAGTGGGAAGAATTATATAGTCAATCACAATCAAGCAATATCTAAAGGCAGCTTAGGAAAAAGAAGATAAAAAGAATAGTGTTGTTGTTGGAGTTCACTGTGGCAGCTCCTGTGTTACATTTGTATAGTTTTTCTGATAACTTTTCTTTTCCCTTTTTATTTGTTTTGCTAATTAACAAATGTAACCTCTCATTTCCTAGTTCTTGCTGGCAACCAATTGGAATGGACGAAAGTGATATAATCCATATTATAAAGCCATAAAGATAGAAAAGGGATGCGTTGTGTTGCTGAATTGGGCAGCTCATAACGTGACAAGAAAGTCCATGTCAGGTTGCCAAATAATTGCAATAACAAAATTAATTGTGATGTTACTTATCCAAATTAGGATTAACCTTTCAATTTCACATTGTAATTTGTGGTAAGATCACCACTTATTTTCTTATTCTTGATTGATAAATTAATTGTTACTCTCTAAAAAAAATCAATTTTATCATATATATATAGGTACACATTGTTTTTGTTGGTTTTAAACAACTGTATAGCAACCTACCAAAAAAAATTAACTGTATAGCAAAAAATATAACTTGCCTTCATAAAATTCATTTTGCCATATAAGAAAAAAGGTCAATTTGGCAGGTGTGTCACGCATTATGAATTAATTTCATGTTATTGGAATTTTTTAATTAAACATATATTTAAGATGTCAGTCCACTTGCTCTTACATCTTATTAAACAATTTTTTGAATTACATTATATAGAAAACATAATAGGAACAGTTATTAAAATTAATATCATTTCAGTACTTTTTGTATTATTAGTTAAATTAATCTATTACATTTTGAGCTTCTTGCATTGATTTTAGAATATTCCTATTAGCTCACATCCATAACAGTTTTTTCATGAAAATATATATTTGTTTTTTATAATGATATAATTTCAACTAGCTTTATGGATATGATATTGCCAATTTTTCATAAAAAAAATACATTGTATTACTAAATAAAAGTCAATAGATTCAATTTATATATATATATAGAAAAAGTCCATAAACTCTTTATTTTCAAATTCCGGGGAAAAATCTACATCAACTTTGAAAATCATAGACAAGAGAAGACTGATAACAACTTAAAATAAACAAATTATATAACGTCTTAGTTCACCACTGTTCATAGTAACGTTATAACTTATATGTATACATATTTAAATGTAAGGGATGATATTTTAATTTTTCAATACACTTCTCAAACCAAAATACTTCCTCGCCGTTTTGTATGAAACTGAAGCACTTAATTTCCATAATATAAACATTAAACAGTCTCCAATATATATATATATATAGCTTGACAAAAAAATTCCTCGACCATTGATTGGTAAAATGTTGTTACAACTCCACGAGGAGGTACCTTGTTATTAGTTTCCTATTCCTACTTCACCAAAAAAAAAAAACCCACCTTCTCTTCCAAATAAAAGACATATACATACAAGAAACGAATCAATACTCCACATACCCACACATATTCTCCCTCATAATAAACTAAAAATCAATGGTAAACATATCAATTTTTAAATATGGAAAAAAATGTCTTTAACTCCGAAAAATCACAAATGTTAGTTATATTACTCGCTTTCAAGAACTAATACGTTATTGTCTAAGAATTAAAATAACCAATAATTCATCTTAAAAACTATATAGTCAAGCTTATTCGGTACAAACTTGACTTTAATTTTAAAGATGAAAAATAATTCTAAGAAGTAAAACAAGCAATAAGTGCCGCACAACGAAGGGCGTTATCTCAAATTAAAATCATTTAATACTCCATTAACGCATACCAAAATCAACATAACATATACTAGTATTTTTTAAAATATATAAAAATAAGAATAATTAAAATGATGTTTGGTATAAACTTATTAGATGGTAGTACAAGAGCTTTAAGCGTTATTAATAACAACAAACACCTGTACTGACTCAGACACGAAATTTTAATTTTTTTCTAGCGTTGGAAATATGAACAGTCACGAGTCACGAAACTGTATAGATGAACATTGATTAATTGTGAGGTTATATGATTGATGTTTGAATATTTTTATTGTAAAATAATATATATAAATAAATTCTGAAACCAAAATAGATTAAAATGAAAAAAAGAAGGAAAAATGGGTTGGGACACGGTAACAGTGGTTTATAAACCCAGGAAATACTCCATTCAGAGTCTCGGTGGAAACCGGTTACTTGTTTCCTTGTAGAATCTCTCCCCTTCCTTCTAAGTAGTTCCATTATTATTATTATTCCTAACCCTAACCTAACTTAAACTAAACTAAACCCTTTCACACACTTGTTCTTCAATCAAGTTTCTTCCCAAAACGACCATGCCGTTTCCGTGGAAGAAAAACCGCGTCCCCCGAATCTCCCAATTCGTCGCCGATCTCCAATCGCCAAAACGCGGCGGTTCCCTCGTCGTCGAGACCGGCTTCCCCACCTCCCTCATCGACCTCTTCGTCAAAAACCAAAGCCGCTTCCAAAAACACCGCTCCAAAAAACCGCCACCGCCAAAATCCCTCTCCGCCACCGATCCTCCGCCGCCTCCTCCACCTCCACCGCCCTCTCCGGCCACTTCTCCGCCTCCCTCACGCGTCCCCGCCGTCCCAACCACTCCAGTAGAGCAAGACGACACCGCCGTTTCCGCTCCGGATCGAATTACCGAATGCTCTGGCTCTCACTGGTCTCGTGTGAACGCCGTCGTCCTCGTTGCAAAGATTCTGATGGTGTTGGTCTTAGTCGCGAGCGTGGAGAGGCTCACCGTCGGAATCACCGCGTCGGCGTTCGCGCTTCTGCTTCTCGAATACGCAGGGCTGCGGCGCGCCGTCGTTTCGTGTTCTGTCGCAGAATCGCGGTGGCGGTGGTTCCAGAAGGTTCCGAGGAAGGAGCGTGTTGTTGTTGAGAGAATTGAATTCGAATTCGCCGAATTGAACAAGGGTTTGTCAATCGATGAAATTGAGGTTGTGGAAACAACCAACGAAGGGGGGATTTGTTGCAGTGAAATTGGTGACGTGGCATTGAAGGTTTTGGAGCCGTGTTTATGTGATGAAGATGTTTCTGAATGCAAGATTAGACCTAGCCGAAGTGGTAGGTTTAGGTCGAAGATGGTGAAGCTTGTTTCTAAGAAATTTCGTGGGTCTAAGAAAAAGAATAAACACAATGAGGGTGAGTCAGGTAGTGAAATTTCAAGTGCTGTGGGAGAAGAAAAGTTACCAATTTTAGAAATTGAAGAGGAAGAGGAGGAAGAGAATGGGGATAATAAGTCAAGTAACACTAAACCTGATTGTGGAATCACTTGTTCCTATGAGAAGAAAGTGAATAGAGTTGAGAATTCAGGTTCTTCCATGGTTTTAGTTATGATTATTGCCCTTGTTGGGCTTCTTTTGGGTCGTTTTCCAGCATTGGTACTTTTGATGACATGGTGTTGCTTGATGAAGATACTTGGGATTCTATGGAGAACACAGAAAGTGCCTATGAATATGATCAAGTGTTCTGTTTCAAACTCTTGATGGGAACAAGTTTTTGTGTTTTTTACTTTTTTTATTCCCACTTTGTTTCTGGATTATGATACACAGCTGGTAAAAATTTCATGTTTAGTCTAGAAAGACTGAGGAGAGGATTATTCCCATGATAGGAACTCCAACCATTTGTTGGGAATCCAACTTCATGCGTTGTACTTTGAAATGTAAATTTATAGATAGATAGATACTAATCATAGTCAATACATTCTTTCTTTGTCTATGATGTTAATTAGTTATTCTTATGATGCGTTGTTTTAGATTGATGGCAAAAGATTGAAAAGGTTGAAATGAAATGAGATGACAAGGAAGACATTTGTTTAGATGTTAGAAGATGCAGTTAAGTTAGGAAGGAATGGAACTTCTGGTGACTTTAATTCCCCTTTGTATTCCGTTATGCAGAATGTTACTTATCTTCTAGATTGGGAAAAAAGGATGGTGATTTAGAGTTTTGAGATTAAAAAAAAAAAAAAAACTAGAGATAAAATGGATGTGAGAAGTGATAAATTCATGATTTTTTGTCATTTTATTCACCTATACTAAAATTTCCAAAATAAAAAAGAACTTCATTGCATCGGTACATTGATATTCTTCCAAGTTAGCTTTTCAAAATATTCAAACATGGCATAAGTTTCTTCGTTTTTGTTTGTTCCCAGTGTCTTTACATATATTAATTGATTGATTAAAAAATATATCTTAAATATATTTTTTATTAAATGATATTTATATTTATATATTATATAGGCTTAAATGTAATTTTAATTTTTTTTTCTTAATATGTAATTTTAGTTCATTTATTTTAAAAAAGAAATATTTGGTCTTTTATTTTAAAAAATATGATTTCAGTCTCTCGTTTTAAGATAAAAATATTTGGTTTGATTTGGTTTTTTTATTTTCTAAGGTGTGTCTCGAAATCCCTAGAAACTATTATTGCTAGTATTTTGTTATTGTTGGATATCAACGTTTTAAGTTTTCATGATTGAAAGCAAATATTCTAAATGTTGTTTTACTTTTTTTTTTTTTAATTCACTCATTTGAACTTGGAAACAAGTATTATATTTTGTTTACTTTTAATGACTATTATTCAATTATTATTTTACTTGAAAATAATTATTGCTTTACTTTAAGTTTAATTATTGTTCATTTATATTGTTGAATTAATTATTGTTCAAGTTTTGCACAATTAATAACAAATTTTTTAAACATTTTTTAGTACTTAATAGCAAAATTTTAAAATCACAAAAATTAAATCCGCACTTAATTTTTTTGTTTAGCTCAAACTAATTTTAAATCAAAATCGCATCACACTAAACCTCTAAAGCCTAGGATGTTCTTTTAAGGTATAATAAAAAAATGATTTAATTAATTACGTTGTAACAAATAAAATATATATAAAAATAGAAATTAGACCAAAATTAAAGATTAAACAAAATTACATTTATATATATATATATATATATATATATATATATATATATATATAAAGGTTTTATTTTGTGATCTAACGAGTGGATCCTATATTCATTTTATCCAAAAAAATATGAAATTTTTTTTATTTTTTATTTATAGAAATCTATATTAGGAAAATAATATACAGAATTAAATAATTTAATAAAAATCTATACTACACAGAAATTAAATACATAATCATGTATATAACCTTCCTTTAATTATATAAATAATATAAATTGATATTTGATATGACAATTATTTATGTTAACAATTAATAGAAAATTGGAAAAATATTTTTGGACATATTTTAAAATTAAATGAAAATAATTTATTATAATATTTATTTTCGGAAACATAATTAAAAAATCTAGTTTTAAAAAATTCAAATTTAAATATGATAAATTTTGGAATGCACTAAGGAAGTACGAAGCATCCATATCATTTTTTTTAATTTCTGTATCAATTTTTATTATGGCTTAAAAAAATCTGAATTTGTAAAAGTAATATGTAACAATAAAAATTAAGATAAATTTGGAAATGAGTTATATTTCCTATTTCAAATTCAGGCCTATCATTCCTTTTTATATGATTTCTGTCCTCTTTTTTTGGATATCTCATTTTTTTCCTCCTTTTCTTTTATTTTTTTCCTTTATATTTGTATAACATTTGTATAAAACATTTATAATATTATCTTGGATGAAAATTTTGCCATGTGAACAAATATCACTTTTGACAAAAAAAAAAGTCATTGACAAAGTCACTAGATATATCCCACAAATAGCACGGTTATAAAAAAATGAATTAAATTAATTTAAAAAAAAAAATAAAAAAGGGCATGAAAGATATCAAGTAAAGGAAATGTTACTTAGGATAAATAACACTTCCAATAGTATTAATTTTATGGAACATGTTTGTAAATAAAAATTATTTAAATATTTATTGAAATATCTATTAATATATATATATATATATATATATATATATATTAAAAATTTAAATTAAATAATCAATAATATAATAAAAAAATTAAATAATATAAAAAATTACTCATATATAAAAAGTTAATTTAATACTCATATAAGCCTCACAACACTAAATTTGTAAAATATATTAATAGAGAGAAATGTAAATGAAAGGTGTATTTTTTTTTTTTTTGAAATTAAGGAAAGATGTATATTATTTCATTCACGTAGGGATATTATACAAGTAAATGAAAGAATTACCATGCGGAAAAATTGGGGAACTATGATTTGATAATTATTTTCAATATCCTTATCAACGAAAACTCAGTACATCATAACTGATTAGGAGGAATCAAAACAAACAAATTATGGACATTACAATATAATAATATTCATAACAATCTTACCTTTGTATATTTTTTTATATTCTTTTTTATGCATAGAAATTTACGTATTTAACTTAATTAATTAAGTTAAGCCTCCTTCACTTTTGCATATTCATATCCTATTAAAACATTCAGGCAAAAAATATCTTATTGAAACTTTACTTAAAAAATTTGGTAAAACAAAAATTTAGCGAAAGCAAAAAATAAATATTCTTTAATACGTTATAAATATTGCCTCATTACAAAACACATGGTTTAGTATAAAAGAATACATTGTGTATAAGATCACATGAGATCTTTGAGTTGACAAAGTCAAATATTGTAGACATGTTTTTCAAAAGATGTAGTATGAAGAAGTGATTTGATAAACAAATATGCTTGATTACCACATAAACAAATTTATTAAATGTATATATCACCGTTCTTTGAGAGATAGAGTGAATAATAATTTTAGTGAAATATGAGGTGTTTTTTTTTTGTTTTACAAAGGTGAAATATGTTTTATTCTATCACTTTAAATGTATCGTTTTATTTAACCCAGTAATACATGTAGTATTATTTTCATATGAGATCATTGATTATAGGTCCTTGTAAAAACATGAACTTGGACCATTGGGGGGAATTCTGAATTTTGAATAGATAAACAAAAGTGGTTATTTTAAGAACTAGAAGATTGGCGCCATTTAATGGTGAAAAGGCAAAGGTTCATGGTATACAAACGAAATAAAAGTGGCATCAACTTTATGTGTGAGGAACTAATAAAAAAGGCAACAAACACCACATATCATGCTCAATTGGTCATACTCATCATAAAAGGAGTTGGTGATTCCCGTGAAGTGTCAATTACCTAATGAGTTGGGTATGTATATTTATTGGAGTGGATAAGGGGCATCAATAAGTGAAGTAGGATGTTTTTGGGACAACATTTGTGGTGCTTGTGAAGGTGTGTGCCTCTTTCACTCTTTGAAGAGGAGACAATCATAAGTACATGATCAGTTGAGAATTGCTAATTCCCAGCAAAACATGTAGCCAATGTTCCGGTACTGAACTATCCATATCGTGATAAGTTGTGGAATATATATAACTAAGTTCTTCATTATAGGTTTGATGCAAGACGTATCATAAGGCATATGAGATCAAATCTTGTTATATTTTCTTAAATTTATATTTTAAATTAACCTTTGCAAAAGGGTTGTTCGAGTGGTAAATTTGCTTGATTTTCCTGATTGCTGAACCTCTTGTATATGCCAATAAAAATGATAAAACCAGCATCTTCTCGAAGCGTGTTTGTGGTATGTGTTTGGTTTCGGTAGGGAAGAGTTTAATGTATATTAATATAGATATAGATAACTATTTTTTTTTCCGATTACTTGCTTAAAAATTTATATATATAAATAGAAAAACAAGCGCAATCTTTAAAATGTGACACAATATATATTTTTCATAATTGTATCTTTTTTACTTTACCCTTCAATTTAAATTATGTATGATTTTAGTCTCTTAGAAAAAATTAAATCCTTTAGATAAATAAACTTATTTAATCCAACACAGAGCTGTAAGATCTCGCTGTATTCACATGAGTGAAAATAATCTATTTAATAAAAAAAAAAGTAAGATTAATTTTTGACCCCAATAAATTAAAAAAATACTTGTAATATTTAATTTATATCATATCATGAAAAAGATTAACTTTTAACTCAATAAATTAAAAAAACATTCATAATTTTTTACTTTAAGACAAAAAAAATCTTAATCTTATGCCGACATTTTGTGCCATCACCATTCCAACTTATTACTATTTTTTAGGAGAGCTACCGCGTATCAAACTAATTAATTAATCATTGGTTATTTTTTTTATTAAAGAAGTCATTCTGGCACATAATTTCCCACGCCTAAAATCAGCTATGGCATTTATTTCATAATTTAATTCACATATTCACACAGACTAATATTAATTATTATTGTCATGGGAATTCTTTTTGGATATGTGCAATAGAGTCTCAAGCTTTTGTTCTGCTTCCATCTTCAAACTACATTGACACTGACCCTGAATGCAAGGACAGTCTGAGCAATCATAGCTACCCCAGCAAGGTATATGTAGATTGATCTCTGCATCTGAATCTTCTTTAGTCTCACACTGCAAAACTGAAATTAAAAGAATGTTCATTATATTTTTAATGGAGAATTAAACTTTTAGTTATTCAAAATCAATCCTAAAAGAATCACTTTGACAAAATAATATAATTCCGAAAGGAGATGAAATTCTTTTGTTTACAAGTTATATACTGTTTTTTTATATCTATTTTTAGTAAACATGTCATAAATTTAAATGCTAGTTAATTGGGGATTTCAAAGTAAATTTATTAAAATACTATAAATTTCATTTATCGTTCCTCAAGGTGTGCTAAAAACGAAAAATGACTCATAAAAAACATGTAAATTAAATGTTGGTTTTCAACATGCATTGATGGCAAACATGAAGGGTGGACATTAAGTTATTTAATTTAATTATAGTAAAATTATTTCATTTAATAAGTTTTTGTATATAAGAATATACACAAAGAATTGTTAAACAAAAAAACTCATGTCAAAAATTATTTCTAAAATAAATTCAACTCCATCAATATATGAAATGGAACTGGTGGTTTGATAAATAAAGGATTACAGGAAGCTTCTTCAAAGAAAGAAGAAATTACCTGAAACAAACACCTAGCTTCAAAGACTTGTCCATGTTCTGTTTAGCTCTAGTGACTTTTTTCTCTCTCCCGATATTCTGTTTGGCTAGTGTTTATGTCTTCTACCTAGTATCTGATTGGACATGAATTATTACTAGCCAAAGCTATAGCTTGTATAATTTGTGAGAACTTTTATATACTTTCAAGATTTTTTCTTTTTCTTTTCTATAATATACATTAATACCTTCAAGACTCAAGGGCATTTTTGTAATATAAAATAAGCTAAATTGTGTTTTTTTAGGTTTGATTAATTTTCATACTAACTTGTGACTTCCTCTTTGGATCAATCTCATAATTAATATGTAATGACTATCTTTGTATTAGTATTAAATATAAAGAATAGAATATGAAACTTTTATTAGAGATGAATTTGATTTTTTTTTTTTGTTTCTTTTTATGTTATTTTATTAAAATTATATAATTTTTAAAATTAAATATCATCATTAAATATTTATATAATTGTTTATACATTGTCATTAGAGGATGTGTGAATTTGGAGGTAGTGGGTTGTTGAGAATTCTTGTTTTGTTTTCTTAGGGGTCTATTGTTTTATATCACTTCCAAGCCCCACACTTAATTCATGACACCACGTGTCCTGTGTGCCGCGACAACCTCGTTCCACCGAATCCGAGGATGTTCCAGTTCCGGAAACGTTAACGCGAGACATCCAAGCCCAAAACGACGCCGTGGAAGCCGTGTCTTACATGAACCCGAATTTATTTCCCTGGACATTTGAAAAGGTTAGGGAAGAGGGGCTTTGATTTGAAAATTTGCGATTTTTTTTCAATTTGTGGGGGATTTTAATTTCCAAAAAAAAATGTAAGAATAACATTAAATAATTGGTCCGATGAAAAAATTGATGAAGAGTGATTCATAAGTACGAAAATCAACTAAACTTAACTACGGACAACTAAATAATACATTTTAATATTTTGAGATGAAAGAAAATAAAAAAATACAGAAATAAAATTCATACCTTACGAATTTTACAATGATAAAAAAAATATATTTTAATCTATGTAATATAATTGATAGTGTGTACAACAATTAATGAGAGTTGAGGTAATATAAGTCACAATATAAGATATAGATTAGATTTTTTTTTATTAGTAGAGATATATTTATATTTAATCAAAGATGTTGCTAATGATTCTTAGATTATTTTTAGTGGAATAATTTATTTTGGATTCTTAGAACACTTTTGTTGGTTTTATAATATTAATATTATATAAAATATGAGAACTTTGTTCATTTTTTTTTCCAATTTGAGTTTTCAGATTAGTTTTCTTGGGTTTTTCATTTGAAATTAATTAGGAAAAGAAACATTATAAAATAATATTTTTGAAAGAAAAAAGTTCTTTGGGAATTTTCTTCCTAGAACATAATTTCTAACATGAAAAATTCTTAAGTAAAAATACTAGTAGATACTATGGACAATGATTTTTGAGCTCAAAATTCTAATTAAAGATACTCTTAAAAATTGATTAAGGTAAAAAAAAGCATAAATAACACAATTTTGCATATTTTAATAATTATTATTATTATTTTAGTTACTTCACCCCTACCTTAAGAATGTTTTGCCTTTAATTAATAATACCTGACTAACAAATTAATTAACAAAATTACCTCTAAAACATGTGTGTGAAAATAAAAGAAAAAGCGGTGTGCAACAAATAAAAAAAAGTGCATAATGCTCAATATTTTTATGTAACAAACGAAGAATGACGTGAGGCGTTGAATTTTGTGAATAAAGTGAGAAAAATAAATTGAAAATTAAATGTTGATGATTGAAACTTTTGTAAGATCCGAAAATAAAAAGGTTCCTTACATGAAACGTAACACCACCGCTATAATATTATTAAATAAAGTTGAAAGTTTATTAGAAAAGCATCGACGAGGTTAATAATGTTTTCCAAATACAATATCATTAAATCGTAGGTTTTTAATAACGCTTTCTTTGGGAACTGTTATTTATTTATATGGCTAAATTATGTTTTTAATTCTATTTTTTTATGAAATTTACTTTTATTTTTATTTATTTATTTTTTTTACCTATTTTAGCTTCTTAACTGTTTGTCCATAATTTATTTTCGATCCCGTCACTGAGTGCCACTCAAAAGTAATGTGAAGAATCAATCAGGACAACACAAGGAATTTAAGGTTATGTTTGTCATTTTATTTAATTTTAATTTTTTTAGTGAAAAAATTTATTTGATTATTTGGTAAATAAATATTTTTAAGTAATTTTTAGCATTTTTAAGTAAATTTTATTATTTTTTAAAATGTTAGCTTATAAATTTTTATATTTTTTTTGAAATATTTATTCAAATTTTTATCCTTTTTAAATATTTCATTTTTATTATTTTATATTTTCTATCTACTCCCACTGTTACTTTTATGTACATGATTTAATAAGTTAGCTTAAAATTTTTAACTTTTAATTACTTTAAAATTTTTGGATAAAATATATTTAGTCTCTCATCCTTTTATTAAATTCCATTTTAGTTTTTCAACAATTTTTTTACTAGTCTTAATTAGTCCATCAATTATATATCTATAGTTATTTTTAGTTTTCTCTCACCAATTAAACATCACCATTAAGTAACTTGTAAATTAAATAATAAACTACTTCTGTTTCATAATTTCTTATTTAATTTTAAGTTATTTGTCAAAAAGAAAAAAGCATATGAAAAACCCAAATAAGGAACGAGACTTGTGAAATTCTCTGAAGCTCAATCTTTGAATTCTTCAATTTTGTAATTTAATTTTATTATTTTTATTAAGTACAACAAAAGTGTAATTTAAAAAAATGTCATTACTTAAAATTTAAAATATTTAATGAACTTATATGTTTTATGCAAAAAAAATAAAATGAAAATGATAGTTGTTATTTTAAAATAAAATTGCTGACAAGTTAATAAGGACTAAAATATTCACATTTGGATATATATATTTTTATTTATACCTAGACAAATTATATATTTTTTGTTTATTTTCAATAATTTTTTTATATTTTTATTGCATTTAAAATTGTAAAATATTTCTAAAACAGATAAAGTTCTAGCGGCACGCAATTTCCCACGCATAAAATCAACTATGGCATTTATTTAATAATTTAATTCACAAATTCATGACACTGATTAGTTAATTATTATTGTCATGGGAATTCTTTTTGAACATGTGTGCATGCAATAGAGTCTCGAGCTTTTGATCTTCTTCTTCTTCTGCTTCCATATTTAGATCACATCGGCAGCGATTGTTAATGCAAGGACAGTCAGGGCATTCATAATGACCATAGCAAGGTATAACCAGATCAATTTCTGCGTCTGAATCTTCTTTAGCTTCACACTGCAAAACTTCAAATGTATTTTTTCTCTCAATAGCCAACCATTTTATTAAAAAATTTAAAGAATATTCATTATATATATTTTTATTTATGTCTACTTTTAGTAAACATGTCATAAATTTAAATACTATTTGTGGATTTCAAAGTAAATCTATTAAAGTAGGATAAATTTCATTTGTATTACTTGTCAAGGTGTTCTAAAAACGAAAATTGACTCATAAAAATTAAATGTTAATTTTCAACATGCATGGATGACGAACATGAAGGAGTACGTGGAGATTAAGTGATTTTAATTAATCATAGCAAAAATATTTCATTTAATAAGTTTTTGTATATAAGTTTGAATTATCAAACTGTTAAATTTAATATATTGAAATATTTGAAGGATTATTAAAATTTTAATGAGTACAAAGAATTGTTGAGTAAATAAATATAACCTATCAAAAGTTATTTCTGGAATAATTTTAACTCCAACCATATGTGAAATGTAACTTGTGTTTAGTAAATAAAGGATTACATGAATGTTCTGCAAAGTAAGGAGAAATTACCTGAAGCAAAAACCAAGAGGACGACGAAGAAACCTAGCTTAACCAAAGACTTGTCCATGTTCTGTTTGGCTAGTGACTATGTCTTCTACCTAGCCTCTCATACATTAATTTATAGCCGAAGCTAGCTCATATAATATGTGAGAATTCAGTTAATTAATTAGCCTCTCTTACTTTATTGCATTATATTTCTTGAAATTAATGTGTACAACAATTAATGAGAGGTTTTTTAATATAAAAAAAATAATGATCAATGCATCTCCTAATTTGACATGATAGATAAAAGATGATCGGAGATAAAAAAACTAACTCAAAAGTTAGTTAAAAATAAAAACTAAATTATTAAATTAGAAATATTTAATTAAATTAACTATGAATAAAAAGTGTAAAATGATAAAAAAAAAATATTTATATTTTAGTATTTTATGTTATATTTTTTTCATGTTAAATATTCTATTATTAATCTTATATTATTTTTAAAATATTTTTAATCGAATTTAAAATAATATAAAAAAAATCAATTATACTTTTATTATGTTAATTAGTATAACAGTCAAAATAAATCATCTAATATAAAATTATTTAAAAAATAATAGATAAACTATATTGTTTAAAAAATAAATTAAATATTATAAGTGATACAAATGATTAAATTAAATAATGTAATATAAAATATAATAAAAAATAAAACTATCAGCTATCATTATTAATGTTTACATTTACAATATTAAATTAATAAAATAAATAATATACTCATTAAATTAAATTAAGAATTTAATATAAAATTATCCAAACATAATATAAAAAATAAAATAAATTAGAGTAAATTTATGACTTATTATTATGTTAAATAACAATAAAATTCTGATTTAATTTATTTAAAAAAGATAAGTAAAAAATTTGATAAATATATTAAACATAAAAAATAAAAGAAAATATATAAAAAAACTAAGGTTTAAAAACGTTGAAAATTACAAAAAAAACACTTTAAAAAATTATTTATTGAAGAATAAATAAATTTTTTAAATTAAAAAAATAATTAAAATACGTTCTCCAACGTAAGTAAAATAACAACCAGAAAAGTGCGCCCTTTCAAAAAAAAAAAAAACTAGAAAAGTGCATAAAGCTCACATAGAATGAGGCGAGACGTTGATTTTGGTGAATAAAGTGAGAAGAAATAAATTGAAATTGAATATGATAACTGAATTTTTGTCATCAGAAAAAAAATAAAAGACGGTTACTTATACATAGAAGGTACCATTGTTTTTTTTCCATTGACATGACAATCACATGATTGTTAGTTAGGAATTCGAATTTTAAGGCAAATAAACACTTGGAAACACTCAAAGAACTAAGGAGAAGTAACCAAGTGAAAATGCCTAACAAAATGTAAGGAATTTGGGGTATAATAGATAGTGAATGTGATATTAGGGGTGTGGAATGGTTAAAATCTATTTTCCTAGCTCTTTGAATTTCCTCTTTTCTAGTATTCTTTACATACTATTGTTCCCAATAATTCAGGAGCTATCATAATGCAAGAAGCTATGGCAATGCTTTTTTCTTTTGCACTCCAATACACTAAGAGATAATTGTTTGCAATGTGTCCTTTGATTAAGTCACATGTTAAGCACTTAACAAACACCCCCATAAGAAATAAGCACGATTCTCACGTTCCTGACCTATGTGAAAGCTAAAAATATTACCCACAACTCATATGTCGACCTTGAATTTTTGAACATCTACTATGTCTAATTCTTCTGACAATTTAGAGTTATTATTCAATTCTGATAACCTGACGCTTACTATAACTTAATCATATATTAAGTTGTAGACATTATTTTTAGATGATTCCAAAAGCTATTAGTTACAATTCAAAGTCCCTATACTACAAGAGTTTACAATCTACCAAAATTTCTTCATAAAAAAAGTCACAGCTTAATTAAGGTCATGTGTACATGTGACCAACACATCCCTCAAATTTGAACAAAATGCAAAATGCGAAGTTCTTTTAAAATTAAAGTTAAATTATAAATATCCATAGTTGTTTTAAAATTATATATACTTGAAAAATTAAAATTTATTTTTGATTATCTATGCTATATGATTCAAATTTATAATTTTTTTAGTAACATTTTTCTTTACTTCATAGGCTCCCTACATATTTATTCTAGACATATAGTTTATAATTTTCATTCTAGGTAATTTAACATGGTTCAAATAACTTTTTGAATTTAAAAGGCATTACTTATTTTTATTTTCCAAATTATATCTCTATTTTTTTATATTTTTATGTAGTATAATAAAAGTGCATTAATATAATGAAGTTGTAAAATAAATTTGTATTTCTTTAAAAGTTTATATATATTTTTCCTCTCAAATTTAATTTTTTTTAGTCCTTCAAATTTAAAATTACTTTTTTAATCCCTCAAATCTAAAAAACACTCTTTTTCCATCTTCCTAGATCTCACTAGCATGTATCAAAGAAGGACTTGTTAAATTTTAATTTAAAGTAAAAATTGTGATTTTTGACTATTTTAAAACGTGAAAATCATCTAAATCAAAAATAAAAATATAAAACATGAAATTTTTCCTAGACCTAAACTGAAATCAATTCTCAATGTTGGTAACCCTAGCCCCAACAAAACCTCATGCATGCCTAGCACCTTTAGCTACCAACTACATGTCAAAATGGTTACCGAAATCATCAGTGTGATGAATCACAACAACTTCGAGGTGCGGATACACCATCTGTTTGAGCTTCTACACCTGTGGGGATAGAGCAGTGTTGACGAGGGAGAACAAGGCAACAACAGTACAATCAACAGCACCATCGAAATAGAGGAAGCCGCAAGAAAATAATATATTATTTGTTTTCAGGAGAAAATAGTTTAAATTTTTGTAAAATACATATAACTTTATGATTAACAAAATTCAAATGACTTAATATAAATCTTTACAGATTACAATTGAGTTAAGACCCTTGTTTGTATTACTTACTTGCTTTGTATGTTCAGCATTGTAAGAGCAAAACAATACAAATTAGAAAGATAAAATAATAAAATTAATATTAATTTATTATATTTTTTATCTCTTAATTATAATCTTTTACATTCATCTAAAAGAATTGCCTATGGGAACAAGACTTAGATTTTTATGGGGTAAAACTATTTCTTAATCAAATATTGTAAGTAAAAAAGAAACATTTTTTAGGACAATTGTTCCCATATTCATTAACATGCATCATTCCCTGGGTGGGGATATGCAAAGGCCTATTTTCAGTGGATTCTCAAATATGTGGAGATGGGATCTTGTTTTGGTTTGGGGATGTAAACTTGATATGCTTTAATGTTGATGTACTGTTTCCTAGGTACTTAGCTACATTGTTTTCTTGTTTTATTTTTTTTCATACTTACTTCGTACCTCATTGCCCAGAGGCTCTTCGCTATGCAAAGGTATAGGGGAGGGATGTTGTACGCAGCCTTACCCTTGCATATGCAAAGAGGCTGTTTCCGGATTCGAACCCATGACCAACAAGTCATCAAACGGTTAAAATTGATGCAAGTGAATTTAATAATTCTTGTTTGACAAACATTGATACGAGAATAAGGGATTTATTTCTTAATGTAGATGACCCTAACCCAGATTCTTTCATATATTCGAAAGCTTAATTATTATTATCATGGAAATTCTTCTTTGACAGGTGCAATAGACACTGGCTTCTGTTCTGCCTCTTTCTCCAGATCACATATACACTGATAATCTATGCAAGGACAGCCAGGGCATTGATAATCACTATTGCAAGGTACATGCAGATCGAGTTTTGCTTCTGTATCTTCCTTAGCTTCATACTGCAAAACTGAAAATATATTGTTTTTTAAATCTAAATAGTCCTCTACTGAAATGACAATAACGTAAATTATGGAATAATAATCTTATAACTGTAATCAGTTGCATGGTTAAACGTAAGGTATTCTTATATGTGATTTTAAACAATAAAAAGAATAATGATTGTATGTTTTATATTTTTTATATGAAAAATATTTCTATAATAAGGAATTACATTTTTGATTATTAATTAAAATCAATCTCAAAAGAATCTTTTAGATACAATAATAAAATTCAGAAAGGAGTTGAAATTCTTTAAATTTAAAAGTTATATATAGTATTGTCCTTATATTTTTATGTTAAGTCTATTTTCAATAAACATCTCATAAATTGAAATACTAATTGTGGATTTCAAAGTAAATTTATCAAAACATCATAAATTCCATTTATCGTCGGGGTATTCTAAAATCGAAAATTGACTCGCAAAATTAATGCTATTTATTTTTCAAATATTTAATAAATACTATATGTTTTACAAATAAAATTCACTCAAAAAAATATCTAATACTATATATTTTTCATCATGAAAAATTAATATTTAAATAGTTCAATTCATATTATAATGATTTCGAACACAATATTATCGATGAAAAGAAACTTGGTGTTTGGATAAGTTTGTGTTAATCTTACATTGTGTTTGGGTAAGGTTAAAGAAAAAATGTTTTTTTTAAATTACCTTTTCCTTAAAACTTTCTTTTGAAAACTTCTCTTTGATAATCTTTTAAAAAAATCACTTTTTTAGTTTTTCATTTTTCAATAAAATGTTGCAAACATATATATCTTTTAGTCAATTTGTTTCCCTATAAAACACAAATTAATAAGCTTGCCCACGGGACTATATATATAGCTATGCAAAAAGCTAGTATTGTATTAGCTAGAGATTGGTTTGTGGCTATGTACATCTTGTACTGATAATCTGACATGATGCCACTTTTATTCCAAATGAATTAAATGTTTTGCTTCTAAAAATAAAAAATAAAAAAGCATGACCTGTATCAACTATCAAGGTAATCAAAACACATAAATTTAAATAATTACATGAAGCTTCTCCAAAGAAACAAGAAACTACCTTGTGAAAATAGCAAAAGGGCACCAAAGAAACCTAGCTTGACAAAAAACTTGTCCATTATATTTTGTTGGGCAGTGACGATGTCTTCTACTTGTTGGAGTATCAGAATTGGCAAGCAAAAGAAAAAGAACGTACAAAAAACCTAAGGGGAGAGAAGAGAAAAAGAGAAGTGTGTTTTAGTGAGTCTATACAGGAAGAGAAAGCGTTCCTTTTTATAGGTAGACAAATATTAATTATTATATTATTCCCAGCAATAAAGATGATTGACAAGAAATAATAAGTAATAAATAGATTTAAACACAATAATAGACTATTATTACTGTTTTTTAAAATCTTTGACTCTTCTAATATTCTATACTTACTTATACTTTATTACTATTATCTATTTAATTATATCTTTATCTGTCTACATTCTATTATATATATATATATATATATATATATATATATTATATGGTATGATATTTAATTATATTATAATATAATATATAATAATATAAAAATGATGACCCCTTTTTTTAATCAAAACTTAATATTATAATAAAAAAGGAAGAATAATATTTTGATTCATGTCAATTATATCAATATATATCATTTATATAATTAAAAATAATATCAATATTTAAATGTGTATTTATGATAATTATGTATAGCAAAATCAAACACTAAATTTTTTATTTATTTAATTATTTAATTTTATTATTATTATTATTATTATTATTATTATTATTATTATTATTATTATTATTATTATTATTATCTATTCTATATCAATCATATATATATATATATATATATATATAAAAGAGTGTTTCATTCTTTGATTTATATGTCACCTGGCATCTCTAAATTCATTATATTGTACGTACAAAAATATTCTATTTTAGTATTCAATCTATTCTATTAGGCTATTGTTAAATGTTTGACTTAAAAATATTCTTATTTCCTTTTTTAAATATAAAATATTAATATAAACAATAAGAATTCAGTTTCATTTCGTCTAATATTATTCATTAATTATGTTGTTAAAAATATTTTATTTTCATATTCAATCTATTCTATGAGGCCATTGTTAAACGTTTGGCATACAAATATTCCTATTATCATTTTTAAAGATATAAAATATCCATATAAATAATAAAAGTGACAAATAATTCATAATAATAAACATGATCCTAATCAATAATATTAGTTAATTCAAAATTAAAAAATAACTCAGAATAAAAATTAATAATTATTAAATTTTCTGATTAATAGTTGACTATTTTTTAAAAATTATCAATCCGCATAAGATAAATTTAATTATTTTCCTTAATTATAAATTTAGTTTATTTTATTTTATATTATCAATCTATTTGCATACGATTTTCTCTTTGTTTGTAGCTGATATATTTTAGATCCTTTAAGATTTGATAAAAAAACACTTTCATTCTTACGTTTTAAAACAATAATTTTAATTTGGATAAAAAAATTAATTGATTGATCGCCATTATAATTATTTTCATTGTTAAATATATAAACTATTATTGTTTATATAACAGAAATATAAGAGAATCATCATATCACGTAAAAATTAATGTATCATGCAAATTATTTATCAAATATTGATAAATAATTATATTTCTACGTTAGAAATTTTTTTATACATGCGTTAGAAAAAATATATCAAATTAGAAAATTTAGTATACGGGAATAATTATATACCTATGTTAGAAAATATGTATCAAATTTTTAAATAATAATATAGAATTTTATAACATTAAATACTGATAGACTGATTATATTAAATATTGATAAATAGTAGAATATATACGGAAAACCGTAAAATATCACAAAAAAATTGTATCTTACAAAAAAAATGTATAATGAGTAAATTAATTATACATGTAAATTATAGAAAATCATGATAATTAATAAAAAAATTATCATAACTATAATACATTAAATAAATTGATTATCATATAATATAAATTTTTACAATCAAGGTAATAAATCAATTCAATCTTGAATTATTATTTATTTATTAATTTTTCTTTTAATACATAATTCAAATTATAATTATTTTTAAATAGAAGATGTCTCAACTAATAATTAATAAAATAGGAATTATTACAATGAATAGATGAATTGAATAATACTATTTAGTAATTTTGAAAAAAATAATATGAGATCATCAGCTAGTATCACCCATAGAATCAAACTTTATTTTATATATATATATATAGATAGTAGTGTATTTTAAACATCATACTAAAAAATCACCAAGTTCAGTACTTCAACTCAAATGAAATTTAATCAAATAAATTCCAATTCAACAAGACATATTAAATTAATCAGAGCATGTTTAGATGAAGTATTTAACACTAAAACAATTCAGTAATTCCTTTATTCAAACATAACCAAATTAATAATTTTGATAATATATCCAAATATACTCCGCTGTGTCGGAAAGAAGTTCCTATGGTCCCAACTAAAACAAGCATAGAAAATCATATAGGATTCATTAGGATATAAACAAGCAGTTTTTTTAGTGCCAAAATAGTTAATATAAAAAAACACAAGTTATGTTTTTGACCTTTTGATTAATGTAATTTGATATATCTTCCCCACAAAAAAAATAAGTCATTTCATTATTTTTCATTCTTAATAAAGCTAAGGAAAAAATTTCGTTTTTTAATTTCTGTTTTACTTCTTTCTTCCCCATAAAGATACTGAATAGAAATTTTAAAAATAAAAAATTTCAATTTAAATATTCTTAGAATTTAATTTTTTTAATCACATATCATGAAATAAATTCCATGATAGAAAAGCTATCAAAACCCTGATACTAATTTATCCAAAGAATTAAATTTCTTAAAATATATCAAATAATTTAAATTCCTTAAATGAGAAAAATTAGATCGTTAAAATAGGTGTTTCTTTTTGCACCTTATATAAATCAACAACAACAACATCCTTGAGTGGATCTAGGGTTTGTTACACCAACTTCTATAGCGTCCCAGAACTCACCGCGTGTTGTTCTTCAATCCCTTTACTCAGGAGATTATCAAACTACCAAATAGTTGCCTTCTCTTGTGCTCCAACGTCATCTGACTGTGTTGTGTTTACTGTTAAGCATGTTAGTCCTACCGTTATGGCCATCAGCACATGTTACCCCGGGGCAACAGAATGGACCACTGCTAGTTTCTTGTCTTCTCATGCAAGGACTGACCTCCATATATGGAATAATGAGAAACAGTGTCTTCTTCTCTAATTAAAGTTCGTTTTTATGGAAAGCGTTGCATATCATTCTCTCTTGGTGGCTATAGATACTATCCTCCTAAGCAGTGGCATGACTGGGGAGAACAAGACCCTTTTGAAAACATATGGATTGAACCGCCAAAAGATTTCTCTGGGTTCACATGAAGAATTTTAGTGAAACAAGTAAGCATTCCCAAATCACTATTTGTTATGACTTATTTTTTAACTCTTATTATAACTGCTGGATATATGCTTTCGTTGCCAAATAACAAGGCATAGTAAGCTTGTTGCTCTTTTTTATTAAGTAATTCTGTATAGTTGAATTTTTCATCAATGCTATTGATGTTTGTATTACTTAATTATTGATGTGTACTATGTGCAAATTACAAAGTAATCCAAGTTGCTCTCACTAAAATAGTTTTACTACAACAATAGCTATTTAAAAGGACACTTTATATTGATGTGCCACACATGATTGGAAAGCTCGTTAAGTATCATCTGATTCTTGAAGGGATTTTTCTAAATGGTTAGTTGTGTTAATACTTTTAAAATAGTATAGTTTTAGTCACAAAAATAAATGATTCTTTGCATTTACTGCATGTTTTCACATACAAATTCATTTAATTGCTATTTAATATTTTTAAAATGGTATGGTTAGTGTCAATGTTTTAAAGGTGCTATCTCTGAGGTCATTATTGGCTTTGGAAAAGAGAAAAGGGGTTAGACCGGTAGAGGTTAGATTTTGTATCATAATTGTCTGCATCTATGTGTATTTTATATACATTCATCCAAACAAGGGAGATCACTAGTTTTTTGTGACTTTGAAGGATGAAAGGAGTGAATCCACAATTGGATCTTATGTGAATAGTTACGATAAAAGACTTGAATTGCATGTGTGTGTGCATTGGAATTTATGATTTTGAGTTATTTCTTAAAAATCTCTTACAAGTTCATTCATTTGCATTCAGCAATCAGCTTTTATAAAATTTTGACATGATCCGTACAGGTAGTAAGGCTAGCAAACGTTATGGAGTAACTTGCTTAGTAGGGAGGGAGAAAAAGTGAAAGCAAAGAATAACTATTAGGGGAGAACGGAGAAGGTGTGTAGTGAAAATTGTAAAGTTGTAGGCAGAAGCGAGGTCCATGTTGCTTTTCTTAAACACAAATCTACATACATTGATTAAGCAATAAATATCTTATTCTGGTTATTAGGGGAGGGGTGGGGGATTGCAAAGCTAGAGACAAATTATGAACTTGAAGCCCAAGTGCTCAACAATAAGAGAAAGCATAACAAAATGGCAAGTTAGGGAGTGATTTTTAAGGGCATTGTGAATAAGAAATTTGATAATTAATGACAGGGGAAGGTCAAAGACTTAAAGGTTTAATAAATGGTCATGTTCCACCTAGTGAACTTGGCAACACAGCCTGCTTCCTTACCCTACCATCTTAAAAAGCCAACTTATGATTCTGAGTTTGATTGGCTTTCAATACGTTAGTAAGTGCACAATTTAAACTTTGTTTGGCCCTCCATATTTTTCTGAAGACAGCTCTCATGTACAAAAATTAAAACATATATCTGAAATCCTGAAAAATTATCTCTCCTACTCAACAAATTTGGTTTGGGACAAACTGTTCTGAACCTTTGATTGATGGGTAAATGTTTATTTAGCTGTTTATCCAAGACGGTTGTGTTCTGTGTGCGAAGTGTCCAACCTTGTAAGTTGTGACTATTAGGTTCCCTGTCGTCGAGCATATAACAGGCAGTGGCATTTTCATACAATTTCCTATTAGTGAAGCTCATTTGGAAGCATGCCGAAGGCTCAATAGCACAAGTGCACTGAAGGAGATAAACTTTACTTTCATCTTCCACAATCAAAACACGACTCTTTTGATAACATTCTTTTTTCGTGGTTGGCTAAAATTCATTCGAAATCATTGATATAAATGGATCTCGCTTATAAATCAGAAGAAAATAATTGAATGAGAAATAAGATATATTAAAATTAGTGAACAAATTTTCTAGAAAGAGAGTGGCAGAAAAAAGTGTGTTAACATATTGCTGATTCTACAAATATTTAACTAAACCGTTCTCAGAAAAGTAGTTCAGATACGGAAGGACACGTGGCGGTGGGAATTGAATCCACAATCCACATGATCGTTAACGTTTCACGACCATTTCGAATCCCAATGCAAATACCAATGTAACTATATTCAATTTTTCTAAACCCACCCCCACCCTCACCCTCATTCCTCCATTTCCAATCCCCCAACCGTCACAACCATCACTCCCCCAACCGCCACAACCACCCCCGCCAAAACCGCGCCAAAACCAACCTTTGGGAGGCCGCGCTCGGCGCCGTCTACGACCTCCGGCTCCACGTCTTCGACCGCGTCCTCCACCGGGAGCTCGCGTACTTGGAAGGCGTGTCCGCCGGTGACGTGGCGTACCGAATCACCGCCGAAGCCTCCGACCTCGCCGTTACCCTGTACACTCTTCTTAACGTCGGTATCAACTGTTTTACAGTTCTCTATATTCCTACTTCCTCTTCTGCTCTCGATTACGTTAATCTTTCATTCCCATCGCCACGGTAAAATAAAAAAAAAATTATCAAACAAAGTACTATAAATAAATTCCACTCTCGCCAAGGTTGCTATTTTTATTTTTTTTAATTCTAATCTTAGAAGAGGAAGTGTGTTGTACTAATATATAAACTTCTATGTATATATAAAAAACAAAAGCAAAAATAGTTTTTTCACAGTAGTGAAACCGATCACAAACTACAACGGTTTTATTCTGCTATCAAATAAACCACAAACCTATATGTTGACTTTTACAAAGTCACACGGATTAAACTCTAAAATAAAGTACTATAAATATTAGTATTAATTAGAATATTTTTATTATCATTTAATTATAAATTAAAGATTGATAAAAAAATTTAATAACTATTTTAAAAACCATATTTTTAATTAATTATTAGCATTAATTTTTTTATGCTGAATCTATAAAATATTAACTAATATTAATAATTTAATTTTAATATATTCTTAATGTTATCGGTCAATAATTAAAAAATCATCTTATATAGAATTATTATTGCAAAAGTTAAAAAAAAATTGTATATGTAATATCACTTATTCTATTAAATTAAATTAGTAACAAAACTTGAATACAGGGTGACAATCTTCTTCCACTAAAATTAATATTTTATCTTAAATTATTTTTAATTAACTTAAATATGTTTATATATATATATATATAATATACTTCTTTATCAGATTTCTATCTATTAATTTTTTTAATTATTACTTGAACTTTTTAAATTTTTGCATTTGATAATATGTTACATTGTGTTTGAATTTTACATGTGACACGGAGACCTAACACCACCCTGGAGTTTATGAATTTTCTTCTCACTAATATTTTCCTCAACCTTTTCACTTCTCTCTCGATGTGACACTTCACCTCCCACTTCTACTCTAACATTCTTCCTTTTAAATGTGCCCGCATTTTCTGTACCTGACTAGTGGCTTTGCTTGACATTTTGATAACATTACATTTTATATTGCTTTTATGTAATTACATGTATCTGATTATTAGTTTTTTCTTTCTTTTCTGACAGACGATAGTACCAAGTACTCTGCAGTTGTTGGCAATGATGATGCAGATGTTAGTCTTATACCCTTTCTTTGATTTCAGCCATGGTGAGTCACAATCAGGGGCTTATGCTTGTTTCATTGCTGGTTCGGGGTAATTTGAATGGTGCTAGTTGTTGCCTTTCTTGGTCAAGAACTTCGCAAGGTATCCAAAGAGGCACATGTTAGCATTGCTGCTCTCTCAGCTTATCTAAATGAGTTAACTTGAATTTTCACCAGAAATAATCTTAAAGGGCATGCATTGTTTGCCCAATTTGCTATTCGACCTTGTGTGTCAATGTTATTGTTTGTTTTTGTTTTTCTTAATTAAGGTGCTTCCTGCAATTCTCTTTGTGAAAGCAAACAATGAAGAGTCGTGTAAGAATACTAGGTTTAAGAGACTGGCCCTGGTGGACTATACTGCAAGGCAGAAGAAAAAGAAGATGAAAGCATTGATTCCTCAGATTATACAAGCTATATACTTTGGAGTCCTTTCCATACTCAAGAGGTTCATTGGATCGCTATAGCTTGGTTTCATTTGTGACATCGTTGCTTTTCTTGATTCAGCCAATCCAGGTATATATTGTTATCAAGGTTCAGCTTTTGAGGAACTGTCTTTGGTTATCATCAATCTGAAAATAAAGAATCACGCAGGATGTAGGGAAAGCTTACAATGAATGCTGGCAGGGAGAACCAGCTGCTGAACGCTTGCTTGCCATGAGCAGGTTCAAAAATAAGGTAAATGCATTACATGTGATCTGAACACATTTAATTTTCTTCTTTTTGTAATGTATGCTTTTAAATTGCATGGAGAATTTTGTTTGAAATTGACAAAATTCTGATAATAAGAAAATGTAAAATGGTTCTTGAGCACACTTTATCCACTGTTTTTTTTTAAAAAATTCAATCGAGGTAATAATTAATATGTTGCACTGCAATAATAGATCATTTTTTTCCTCCACAGTAGTGGTTGAAAAACCAGATGCTGCTGATTTGATTTGGACCGTGTTACAGGGGACCTGAAATTCAATCGATGACATGCCACTTGTTTTAAATGGAATGGATTAAATCTTCTCATTAGAACTGGAGAGACAGTTGCTATTGTGGGTCCTTCTGGTGGAGGTAAAACAACACCTGTAAAACTGTTGCTTCCTCTTTATGATCCTATATCTGGTGAATCATTTAAAATAAATCTGGGATTGTGATTTGTCAAATGCATTTAATATACTAACTGGTTTTATTTTACAGTAATTGCTGTCTATCATCTTATGCCTATAGGTTGTATACTGATTAATAACCATAACATCCAAAACATTGGGTTGGCAAGTTTGAGAAGACATGTTAGTATTGTTTCTCAAGATATAGTAAGTGATTCATGCCTTTGTATTGTTGCAGAATTTGTACTTCAGTTCATGATGCTCATTAGAATTTAAAATGTGGTTGATTTGCCAGCTTGAATGATTCGTACTATTTTTCACAAGCATTTAGGGTTGCTTTTCACTTTCAAAACTGGTTTAAAACGGTTTAAGATAAACTAGTAATATAAATTCAGGCTATATTGTAACTAGTTTTAACTAAACTTTTTACTGAAGTTTATTTTAAACCAGCTCTTTTCAAGAAGCAGCTTGCTTATAAACAATTGGTTATGATTATGTCTTACCCATAACTACCCCAAGCCCTTACAACTAACTGAAGAGGCAGGGAGAATGAAAAGAATGAGAGACGATTGGAAAATGTTGGACTAGACAGAAAACCAATTTTAAAATAATTTTAAGAACTGGTTTTAACTCAAAATTAGTTTCTATAAGAACAAGTTTTAACAAATGTAGGTAGTTACAAAATATCATGTTTAAAAACTGGTCTATTGCATTTAGATTTCTGGGCTTTTATGTTACCAAACAGCCCTTTATATTTTCTTTTTCCTTCCCTTATATCAATTGTTTGATTTTTCTGCTATATGTTAATTCAGCAACTTCGGTCATTCTTGATTGCTAGCATGAATAGTTTACATCTACTGGTATCTTTGATCTTTTGTAGATTTATACGTCATGCAAATTACTCATGGTTCAACTAATAATGTTTATGATATATATACTCTAGACACTTTTTTCAGGTACAGTTGCTGCAACAATTGGCTATAGGGATCTGACAACAAAAATTGACATGGACAGGGTGAAGCATGCATCTGAAACTGCTCATGCAGATGAGTTTGTTAAAAAACTACCAGAAGGATACAAAATCAATATTGGATATTTATAATCTGTTCATCCAAGTGTGCGTGTAAAGGTGCAGGTGCATCCTCCTCTTTCTTTTCCCTGTAAATTCTTTTGTAATCACATTAATTTTTATTGGAGGGTCATTATCACAGTATTTTAACTCATGCTCCCTTCTATTTTTTTTATTTTTTTTATAAAGGCTTCCTTCTACTTTTCATGTGTTATGTTCTCCTTATTTTCAATTTGGTACCATGCCCAGGCAATTGGGAAAATTCATCGGGTTTAGTATTTGCCAAATAGAAAACAAAACTATGAAACTACTGTTTTATTGATTATTGATCATTCGCTTGGGGTAAGTTGACTAAGTTCACATGCTTACTTGCTGCTATACAAATATTGTGTTAGTATAATTAGAGAAACGGGTTCGGAAACCTGATATATAGTCATGTTAAGGCCACAGAATTTACTGAATCAATGCTAGATTGCTTGAACGATTAACAGAGGGCAATTTGTGACCATAGCAATTGGTAATTGAGAAGAAAAAGAAATGAAATCTAAGAAAGAATAAGAATTAGAAAAGGAATGTAAACTTTTATAACTTGCACTCGGATGTCAATTGCCAAGGTATTACATTGCCAAAAGCTTATATGATTATCATTTTAAGAATAGAATCGGGGGTCCTAAGGACTTATTTGAGAACCCAAAATTATGGGAAATAATTCA
The DNA here is from genome assembly GCF_004193775.1 of Glycine soja. Taxonomy (NCBI): domain Eukaryota; kingdom Viridiplantae; phylum Streptophyta; class Magnoliopsida; order Fabales; family Fabaceae; genus Glycine; species Glycine soja. Next base: position 2,143,557 of record NC_041010.1, read on the forward strand.
TATATATATAAAAGAAAGGGACCTCAAAATAAAACTAACATAAACAATCTCTTTAAATCTTCTATTTCTCTCTTGGGGAAGGTGAGGTCATTTCTCTCTTAATTTCTTGGTTATGGCAAAGGCAGCTCCTGCCACAGCAACAACTATGCCTGAAATTATAATCGCTGATTTTATTGTTTGCAATGCATCCTTCTTTTGTCTTTCATTTTTCTTCTGTTTGGCCTCGGCTTGTTCCTTCAACCAATCAATAAGCAAGTATATACATAAGACCAATCAGTACATGATACAGAATAATACAAAAGAGAAACTATAAATTCTTCAAACAAGTCTCACAATTCCACCTAAAAGATAGAAGGAGAAAAAAGGGCATTCCAATGAAAAATTATTACATGGTTCAAGATACTAATTTTTATGTAACATATTATTAAGTGTTATAATTTACCAAAAATAATACAAGTACTATTAATCCATTAAAATTTAAAAAGAAGTGTTATTAATTCTTTATTGTAAATTGAAAATTTTGAGAACGTATCACAAGAAAGTTGGTTGGCATCGGTGGACCTACATTTTGGCCATCAATAAAAGTGTTTTAAACAGAAAAATATAAATAAAATTTTATATTTTTTATTATATTTCATCTATATTTATATATTTGAACTCCCTGATTTTATTTTTTATAATTTGTTCCTATGACTCTGGGTCCTAAATCTCATCTAATAGTTTTTCTTATTGCAATAGCACGTTATTATACATTCACTGGTAATATGAAAATGAAAATATGCATGTAGGTACCATCATTACCTTGGAGGCATCCACCTCAGAAGACGTAGGATCAACATGAAAGTGTGTGTTTCTCCCAGGATTCAGTTCTCCAGCAACGTCTGCTGCTGGGAATATTAGGTCTGAATTCTGAGGTGGACTTGCCATGTTGTTCTAGCTATGTTAGCTTTCAGACAATGGTATATACTCTAACTTTGTTATGGAATAACCGTAGGAAGAAAAAGAGAAGAGAAAGAATGAAATAACTCCTAAACATTATCAAGGATTCACAGAAACGATGCCAAAAAGGTTGTTCATTGTAATTGACACGTGTGAGTGTTGCAAATGCTGAGGTTGTTATAGCTTTGTGGGTGTCAATGATGTTGCCTTCTTGTTCTCAAGCTTGCCGAATATATGATGTAAATATTACCTCTAAATTTAGATATTTATTGATTTAAATTTTTTAATATTTGTTTAAAATAAACTTAATTATTATAATTTATATTTTTTTAGATAAATGTTTTATGTATTATAAATATTTTTCATTTTATATTTTCAATGTCAATAAGTATAAATATTTAATTACCAAATGTAGTGGCTTACAATATATATTATTTATGAAAATTTTAATTTCCACGTTATATAATAAAAAAATAAACATATATTGAGTAATTTTGGTGCTGAGATCTGTATTCATTTTAAATTGAATTGAAGTCTAATTCTAACATATATTAAGCTTCAAAAAGGCTGTAGTTACAGAAATGGTGCAAATGGGGTGTGCCTCTAATCAAACTATGATTGATTTTATCAATAAATTTGTAATTAATTACTAATTTTTCAATCAATTGGTGATTAATCCCATGAATGAAATTATATTTTTTATTATTGTCTTAAATATTAAATGAGTAATAAATGCATGCTAAATATATTATATCATAAAATTATTATCTTTATAAATTATCAAAGTTGATGCCATGAATATAAAATCAAGTCTCCCTCCCTCCCTGAACTCATTAGCACTGGCAACATACTATTAACACTCCTCTTCCTCTTCCTCCCGCAATTAAGATTCAAATGGCATTTCACAGAGCCTCAAAGGCGAAGCCAAAATCCGCGAGATCCGGAATGCTGCTCCTGGCGGCAGCAGTGACAGCGATTGCGCTTCTCTTGCTGTTCTCCTCGCTTCTTTCCACCACCGTCTCGAAAGCCAACCTCTTACAACAGCCCTTCGAAAAGTACCTCTATTGGGGCACCCGCATCGACTGCCCCGGAAAACACTGCCGATCTTGCGAGGGCTTGGGCCACCAGGAATCCAGCCTCCGCTGCGCCCTCGAAGAAGCCCTCTTCCTCGGCAGGTATAATTACATTCACAATTGCATTGTCCCTCACCTTACAAGCCAGTTTTATAACCCACGTTCTAAGACATTGCAGTTACGGTTAGAGATACAATTAGTTAATTAGTTAGTTAGTTCCGAGTTTGTTTCTTGTTACATGTTGTATAGAAGGAGTTGGTAACTTCATCTTTTTCAGTTTTCAATTAATTCCATTTTACTGATTCTCTTCACTTCGGTTCTACCATGTTTCGTTATATTTACTTAATGGACAAAGATTAGATACAGTTCTGTAGGTGATGTAGCAGCTATTGTCCGATTAGAATTGGAGTTTTACCTCGATAATCTAGGTTGACATTTAATGCAAGCCATTGTTACACAGGTGAAACTCCAATTTTGATTTGAGAACAACACCACAAACACCTTGGGGATCACATCTACTTTTTTGTCCTTACTAAAATTAAATGAATCTTATCAACACATTCTTCTTTAACTCACTGTTAGCTGTAATTCATTAAGAATTACAAAATTATGTGTTACTTGTGATTTCAATGAATTTCGGCCAAGAGATAGTGTATTGCTAGGAGCTATTACTGTGGTTGTGAACATCAATTTGAAAGCTTAATTGTAATTAATTGAATTATGAGGACTGATTTGCAAATACCAATTGATGTTGTTATGCCGTGGTTGCAGAACTTTTGTGATGCCTTCGGGGATGTGTATTAATCCCATTCATAACAAGAAAGGGATCCTTCATCATTCCACTAATGCCAGTTCCGAGGAACTGTGAGTTGCTTTATTATTAAGTATGCGTCTTCTGTACTTTTTCATTGCTATGTTTTGTATGTTTAACTGGTCTTGTGCTTTTTTATTTTAATTTTATTTTATGTGCTAGGTGGGATGCAAGTTCTTGTGCCATGGACTCTTTGTATGACACAGAACTTATGTCAGATACTGTTCCTGTGATTTTGGACAATTCAAAAGAGTGGTATAGGGTTCTATCGACTAGCATGAAGTTAGGGGCAAGAGGAGTTGCACATGTGGGAGGAGTTAGCCGGTTTGAACTTAAAGAAAATAGCCGCTACTCAGATTTGTTGCTCATAAACAGAACTGCAAGCCCTCTTTCTTGGTAGGTTCTTAATGGAGAACTATGGGTGATTTATTTTATTATATTGCAAAATAAGGTTGGTTTGTGTAATAGTAAGTGGGGTATGTTCCTATAAGAATGGATCTTATTTAATTTTTTTAGCTAATTTATGCAAGAAACAATAGTGATTGCCTTTTAGCTTGGAAAAAATAAAAATTTTCTGTATTCAATTTGTTATGCTTGTCAAGCTGCAAATATGACATTGATTCTTATTATTTGCACCATTGCTGTAACTACAGCCTTTTTGAAGCTTCTTATTCCTACTTAAGTGTGTCTTCACCTTTAGTCCACATTGAGATGTCAAATGTGAATTGATTTAACCTAAGTTTTCTCATTAAAAGAATCCAATTTGAACTTGCAGGCCTGCAGAAGTTGATATATGATAGAAAGACATTTGTTTATGGGAATTTAATAACTCCTTAGTTATTAAAACTGATGTACATGACAAGGTCTAATGAGTTTAAAATATGCCCAATGTGGATGACTTTGATATTTTAATTGTATCACAACTTAGTTGATTTGTAAATTGTGCCTTGCAATAACTGGCAAAATGAAGCTGCTGTGTAGATGATTGCTCATAATGGGTAGAGATTCTTCTTAAAGTTATGTCCACTTTCTGAGGTGCTAATCACTTCCCAGGTTTATGGAGTGCAAGGATCGAAACAACGGCAGTGCCATAATGTTGCCATATTCATTTCTTCCCTCAATGGCTGCAGGGAAACTAAGAGATGCAGCAGAAAAGGTCCATCTTTTAATGTCCTTAATATTTTCATCAAGGGTTATAGATTTTGAATCTATTCTTGGACCATACAACTGTTAGAACGTACATATATTTTTCTCTTCCACATTGGATTTGGATATTTGTATCAATCAGAACCTAAATGTGTTATTTCAAGGGGATTTGCCAGGCTAGGCTCTCATGCCTCTGCTTTTGGTAGATTAAATGGAGGTTGTAGACTTGTAGTCTACAGGATTTCTTGAGTCTATCCTTGAAACACATATCCTTTTGTGGGCTAGCTTGTTGCAATATGTCAGCAACAGGTGGATTTGACTACATGGGACCTAACTTTTCTGATGTATTTTTTATTCACAAAATGTAACAATTTTATTGAGGCTGTTAATTAGTCCTTCTAGCTAAATTTTGGGCAACTCTTAATGCGTAGGTGAATGAAGAAATTTTATTAGATAATAGGGCTGAGATATCCCTGTAAATGGTAAGGAATAAATAAGAATAGCAAGAAAATAGATATCCCAAAAAGTGGCATGGAGCAGCCGACCCCCAAAACACTATAACAGGTAGCAAGATGATTGCATTTTGAAGTTTTAAGATGCACCTAACATAGATTATACTACACAGATGTATGCCGAAAAAGAAATACCTACAAGTAAAGACATTCATAGTTAATGACCAAAATTTAGAGTTTGAGAACTAAATACACATGCCAAACAACAAAATAAAGGAATCAAACCAGTTTAAGCCTCGAAGACTTTGAGCATCTAAATACTCAAATTCTAATACAGGTTTTTTAATAGCTATCATCATCTTCATCTCCAACATCTGCCATCTCTTCCTCATTTTAGCTTTCACAACTACATTTATAGATCTCTTCCTCCTCTCCAATATCTTCATCAATACATTCTTCATCTTGTATAACCTCATTTCCTTTTCCCTTAGAGCTTGAAGGCCTAGAACTAAAAGCAGTTGCAGCTGTCTTCTTTGATCTTGTTTACCGCCTAGTTTATGTTAAAAGCTCTCTAATCCTAGTTGCATTGGCAACAGCTCCCCAGGTCCAGGTATCATCCTTAAACACCAATTCATCTTCAGCACCTTCATCACCTCTACCCATTTCTTCTAACAACCACTCATTACTATCATTGACACCATTTAGGAGAATGGAATCCATCCCATCATGAAACTCAAAATGTTCTTCGAGAGTTTAGTTATATTAATGAAAATGAAGTCTTGCAACCTTGATGCCCAAAATGTTCTGACATATTTGGCTTTCTTGGCAGTGGTAGTGGGGTCACATGATGCTACACTTGAAGTTGCATTTCTTTTTCCACTTTGAATATTCAAAATTTCTTCCACTTGTTCCTCATTGTTTTCTTGAGGCTCAATCAAGAATGCTTGGCTTTCTTCTTTGTGCAGGCTTCTCTGAGTATGTCTATCACTTTGGAAGGAGTCTTTCTACAACTATCAACTTCTTCCCTCATTCTCATTTGATGTCTCTTTGTTTGGGTAATACCACTGGTGATGGGTTTGCCACAAAAGTTGCAAGTAATAGCCTCTATATTGTTGATGTCTTTTAAACTATTTCACTGCCAAGTTATATCCAAGATATTAAAGAGTAGGCTTTACAAATGCATAGGAAGAGATTGATATAGAGGTAGAGGCAATGCTTTGTGGTGTTCCCTGTGGCTGAGTGGATGAAGCTCTTACTGATTTAGTCTTGTGGAGAGGTTAAAGGACAGATTAGAGAAGGAAACAGAACAGAGATGAGCACACTAGAAAATGACCGGAACAGAGATGGGTGTTCACCCAATATTGCAGGTGTCACCAGAAAACTGGTCAGAAATGATCTGCACCCCCGGATTCTGGCTGCAAATTGACATGGACCACAGGGAATCTCGCCAGAAAGAGGGGCTTGTTGGAGATGGTGAGGGGTAGGGTTTTGAGTGGGGGAGCACAAATATGCAGTAGAAAAGGTCTCAACAGGTTAAATGTAAAGGGGGACAATATCCCAAGTTTAGCCCCCCCAAAACACCTTTAAATTACTCAAAACCACAAACAGGGCTTTATGCCCGTTGGGAAGTTGCAGTTGAGATGGCTGCCAAAATTGTGCAAAAGCAGCTGCGATGTGCACTACTCCAGCTGTGACAGTGAAGATGATGTCAGAGGGGTCAAAGAATAGGCAGGTGTGCGATGCTCTGCAATGATGCCATAGTGCCACCATCACACATGATTTAGAGCTTTGGAAAAACTAATTTTTATTGGTAAAATTCTTGGAGCCAAATTTAGGTTCAATTCGTTTGTCACTATACAAGAACAACAGCCTTATCTCATTAGGTGAAGTTCACTACATGGATCATACGACATCATTGGGCTTGGTCAGAAACCAAAAGAAGTATGAAAAAAAAACTAACTTTTAGCGGTAAAAATTCTTGGAACTAAATTTTGGTTCAATTCTTGTCACTATACAACAATAGCTTTATCCCATTAGATGAAGTCAACTACATGGATCATATGACGACATTGAGCTCGATTAAAAACCAAATTCTCAAGAAGGATATTATTCATCATGGTCCATGAGATCCCTTTTCATAATTTTTTTCAATATCCTTCTTAGTCTCCCTCTACTTTTCACAGGGAAAGAAAGCATTCAATCTACTCTCCTCATATACAATCATCTTAACATACTCAGTTTTTGTTTCTCCTACCTTTTTCTCTTATTATCCCTTTAAAGCCCAACATTCACTAAGATAGAGTACAGCTGGTCTGGTCACATAGAACTATAATAAAACCTCCCTTTGAGCTTGGTAGGTACTTTGCAGTCACAAATGCTGTCATTTTTTACAGGTCACTATCTATTTTCAAAAACACTGGCAATTTCAGCTGCATTTAGTCCAATGCATGATGGCTTGGAGGATGAGAAGTTAAGGGATTTGAGTTATTCTTTTTTCATGGATCCTTGTGTCAATGCGTGTGTCTGCACATATCTCATACATACATTTTTATGCAGTTAATCAAATTCTAAGCAGCCAATTTGATAGACTAATATGAACAGAGTTGACCTTACGATTAGATGGATGCATGATTTCATCCTTCATTTATAATATACTTTTTCATTTCCTTGCATGCATGTTTACCCACAGGAGGGGACAAAATGATGATCTAGAATTGTTGGTTATATATGAATCTTTTAGATGATGCTATAAGTAATGCTACTATCTACAAGCATAGAGCTTCTGATTGCTTGATTGTTTCAATGAATAAAATTGCTGAGAAGATAGAAATTTTCATTTGGAAGCAGCATATGGTTAACATACTATTTTCTTATTCTTTTGTTTGCATGTTCATTTTTTATTTATTTTCATTTACATGCTCCTCAAAGATATCACTGTAAATTTATTTATAATTTTTTGGGTAGAGATAGAAATTGCAGACAACAGTAGAGAAGTACAACTATGGGGAGGGTAAGACATCCTCCAATACAGAAAATAATAATGATGAGAAATAAAGAATCAATAATGCAAGAAGGCTGCCCTGTATAATCTCTGCAAGTTCTGTAATGGTAACCCCTTTGAAATAGTCATGAATAAAATGCTACGGAGAATCCATAAACCCAAGTCAATGAGGGAGGGTTAAGATAGCCTGATATTGTGACTTCTTGCTCATACAAAAATCGGAGGAGCTTAAGCAGTTGACTATTTTGTGTACTGTGTATTCCACTAATTCTCTATGAGTAACCTAGCTATCTCATACATAGGCAATGACGGTCATATTTATTGAATAAAAGTGATTGCCCTCCATTCTATTTTTTTTTTAACATTACGTGGATAAATTCTGCAAGTCATCAATTTCCTTAAATGGTGATCCATGTAAGCTTGCATTGAGATACATTCACTTACAATAAGGATGTAGATTTGAGACAGGATTATTGAAATTTATTTATGCACAATTAGATGACAATTTGCTTATATTATCCTGTAAATTTCAAAAGTTGTTGAAATATATGCTTGATATATTAAAACTGGGCTCTGCAGTACAACAGTGTCTCTTTGTTACACATTCTAATATTTTATCAGATTCGTGTTCACAGATCAAAGCATTACTTGGTGATTATGATGCCATCCACGTTCGTCGTGGGGATAAAATAAAGACCCGGAAAGATAGATTTGGTGTAGTGAGGAGCTTGCACCCTCACCTTGATAGAGACACTCGGCCAGAGTTTATGCTTTGTAGGATAGCAAAGTGGGTCCCACCTGGAAGAACCTTGTTTATTGCTTCAAATGAAAGGACTCCAGGGTTTTTTTCACCACTTTCTGCCAGGTAACCATTATCATGTTCACATTTTGGGGGGTAACGGGGTGGGGATTCTATGTAGTAATTTCCTTTGGCTGCACAAGTCACACCTGATAGATTGACAGAATGACAGTAATTAAAATATTTGTGTTTAATGCTATATGAAGCGGAGCGGACCCTGTTTATGCAATACAAATGGAAACAAAATGCATAAGCTTGTCATTTATGTTCTGCAGGAAACTTGTGTCCCTTTTAAGTTTAGGACTTTCGGTCCAGATTTATTTAAAAAAATTGCCATAGTTGTAGTATGGTAATATGCTTCTCGCCGAACCCTCTCTGGAATTTGAGACTACTCTCTCTGTAGTCTTTAAGCTATATTTCTTTTGCCTCTTCAATTTTTGTTATACCCTTTTTAGCTGTTTTTTGATGCATTATTTGTAGCTGATTATTAGATTTGACTGCTTGTGGACAATAATTTCTAGTCCATATTCTTTATAAAAATTGAGAATGACTCTGATATGCTTTAGCTTTTTAAACAAACCTTTGGCCGGCACCAAATACTGTTACTTTATACTACTTATGACTCAATTGCAGGTATAGATTGGCATATTCATCAAACTATAGCCATATCTTGGATCCGTTAATTGAGAACAATTACCAATTATTCATGATCGAGAGGCTTATAATGATGGGTGCTAAAACGTTCATTAGGACATTCAAGGAGGATGAGACAGATCTTAGCCTCACTGATGACCCAAAAAAGAACACTAAGCTTTGGCAGATACCTGTTTACAATGTGGATGAAACTTGTTGACGAACTAGACCTATCATGCTACAATTTCTACGTAACACATGAAATTAAAGAAACTAGCATCCCCGAATCTTTAGGAAGAAATTCTTGCAATCGAAGATGAGAGGTGATTGATTAGTTTGTGTTGTAAATTATTATGTGAGCTACAGTCAAGAGTTCATTAATTCATTAAATGTATGTACTTGTCTCATAGAAAAGTTGAAATGAACTATAAATTTTTAGGGTTAATTAACATTTTAATCCCTGCAAAATACATATTTTTTACTCCTAAATAGCACCTATAATTTTTTTCTACTTCTTCCTATCACATCATAATAATTATAAATTATAATACCTATATTTCTCTCTCCCGCTAGGTTCATGTAGCATTTTGGGTGTTCAAATATTGTAATTTTAGTTCATATATCGTTTTTTGTTTGAATTAGTTTTTTTAATACTATATTTTTTCATTTTAGTCCCTTCTATCAATATTCCTCTGTTAAGTATTGAGATGACAAACAAAGTATCACCTTAGTAAGATACATGTATTGACACATAGTTGGTGTATGTCAAGTCAATTATGTATAAAACATGTTTTGAAATTAGTCCTTACAATATTAATACTTTATTTAGTTCTTATAAAATAAATATCGATCCGAAAAATAAATATTTTATTGATTTTATTCATGCAAAATGAGAACTTTGTTGTTATAGTACTTGTTTAATCTAGTCCCTCTCATTGTTTTATCTAATATTTTGTTAGTTTACTTAGACATAATTAGATAAAAAAAATTGGGTGGTCCTTTTTTGAAGTAGGAGTAATCTACAACAATGCTACAAAATTTTGTCAAAATCCTACAAAACCACAACCACCCAACCAAATTCATTTACCAACCAATGAACCACAACAAATTTAAAACACTATAGCTTAAGTCATAACAAAGAAGAAAATATTACTTCAGTAAAATAAAAAAATTAATTGAATAGTATAATAATTGCAAAATTATAATTTGTACCTTCTCAAGGTAGACTAAAAATGCTTCGGTGTAAACTTTTTCCATGCTATCAAAATCCTTTCTTACACAATCTATAATATGCATAAATCGCATATCTATTAAAATGGATTTTGCTCTTTTGATTGTAAAGAAATCTCCTAAATCAATCTATGACCCATAGAAGGATCTCCTTCTACTCTCGCTTGAAGCTAGGGACACAAAGATTCTCTTAAAAGACATCAATCTTCAGTTAAAGTTTTCTCCTATTTAATTTCAAACATGGTCTTTAGGGTTTTCCCTTATTGATTCTCTTAATAGGCACAATACTCTTTTTCTATGGGGAGTTTGGTGTTATGGGTAACTATAACATAAGTGTTGAGTAATAGAATGAATTAGAACTCTTAATTATTTTGATTTGATACAAATAAATATTAAATTTCAAATGTTGCATAAGATGGCATATAGAAAAGTGTGCTTAGTCTGCGTCTAATGGATCAGGATGATGAGTTAATAAGTATCATATTTTAATTATTTTTAGGATTAAAATGTTAGCACTTATCTTTTGATTATAATAATCTTCTTATAAACTTCCCTTAAAGCTAGTTGTTTTATATATATTGTACATTTACTAATGTTTTTGTTTAAATAAGGAAGATTCATCATGATTTTGTAGGTTTTGATGATTTTTTGTTGGATTAGTAATAAAGTTTTTTTTAATACTTGGGGTTACTATGGTGAAAAAAGTTATATTAAATATTTATAATTTAAAATTATAAATATGAAAAAATCTACATGTAACAGCACAAAATCTACAAGTATTTAAAATTATGTAAAAACATGTATTGCATGGGATAATATAAATTATATAAAATATACGATAATTATATTATGTAAAACATAATTTGCATTTAAATTTAATATCAATAAATTAATTAATTAAATGATATAATTTGTTCCGATAAACTTGAAGAAGAAAAAACTCCTCAGATTATTTAATATTTAAACTGGCATATTAGTTAATTTCAATCAAAATAACTGATACCCAAATTTACATATATGAATTTTTAAGGACCAAAGTCAATTCCCTTTCATTGCAGTAACAAAAATAATTCTCATGATATGAAATTGTACAATTTTGAGACACGCAAATGAAGAGAAAAATGTACAATTCTGAAATTAGGGTCTCATTTGAAAAAATTAAAGTCAATTAATAATTGAGTATTTAGGATATTAATTAGGATATAAATATTTATATTAAAGACATAATTAATTAATTGAGTTAAATTCCTAACAAGGCTAAATATTAACTGTGTTAAACAAAAATGGAAGTTTTATAAAAAAATATAATAATATATAAATTATAAATATTCTTTTACATAATTATAATGACAAATCTGCGCATTGTATGAAAATCGAACCTATATAATATAAATTATTAATTAAAAAATTACTAATAAAATATTTATCTTTGTTGAATTAAATTGATATTTTTATTAATTAAATGCAAATAATTTTGACATTGTTGGTGTCAAAAACTAATAAAATAATCAATTTGGTCTAACAGTACCAGCAGAGGACTAAATTAAATGAAATTTCTAAGTATAAGGGAGTAAACCTGGCAACAATGTGCCTAAATTAAAACATTTTTATTGCTTAATTTGTCTATAAAATTAATTATTTGCAATTTTTAAATTTAACATCTTATATTGTCCAAAAAAATTAACATTGTGTTATAATTGATAATTTAATTTATTGTGTTGATATTTTAATTATAATAATCTATCTATTATTTACAGCTAATATAAGTATTTATTTTTTAAAATTTTAAAATCAATTTATTTAATAATTAATTATTATTCAATTTTAAATTAGGTTAATTTATTTTTGCATCAGCATAAAAAAATTCCTAATTAAAGATCGTCTTTTGTTAGTAAAAAAAATGGAGACACAACTAAATTACTTTCAAATTAAGATCGATATCAAATTATATTATAAATAATTGAACATGGTCATATTCTTTAGTATTTTGCACAATAAAATAAAAAAGAAACATAAATACGTGATAACAATAAGTACTAACCAACATAAGAAAACAAAAAATAGAGAACACCATTTTTTTTTTATCCTTGGCATGTAACTTAAGTATTTTTTTTTTTGAGTAAAAATCATATAAACCTAATTATTAATTGGTTTTAGTAATGTTTTCTTCTTCTTTTTTATTACCATTTTTTTTTACAATTCAGCAGTTTAAGGAGTGTAAAATAATAAGTAAGGAATAATATTAGTTCATAGAAAACAAATCTCTAAGAATCAGAAAAAATATTAGAAAATAAATCAGAAAACTATTAGACATATTACTTTGTAGTGAGAAACTAATGGACTAATTTGTTAATTATAAAAAATTGATGAATAAAATTATTAATTAATTACATATCATATACAATAAATAAAAGATATAATTAACAGAACGACATATTTTTCAAAATCACACAATTAATATGAATTGAAATCTATAATAATCCTTTTAATAATATCACCTTATATATATATATATCAAATTATATTCGTGTAACTTTAATAATTATTATTATATTATTTTTATAACTTAATATAAAATGTAATTTATATTAATCCAATCGTTGAATTATTTCTATGTATTTTTAAGATTATTTTTATTATATTTTGAAACATTTGTAGGTTGATTTTAGTTTATATGAAAGAGATAATAATTGATTTTGAATTAATATGAATTTTTACACATGTAACTAAATGAATTTTCAATTTAAAGCGGGTTGGAAAAATATAAGATGGTGTAATAGTAGTTAATGTTATATATATATATATATATATATATATATATTCTTTAAATTAATTTTTAAATTGAATTTAAGGGATATGATTTTTTTAGTCCCTGAAAGTTAAAAATATTTTTTTAATCCTTAAATTTTGAAAAATTATTTTTTTAGTCCATAGTATAAATAATTTGACATTTATGTAAATTTTTAGCTCTTTGTGAAGTTCTTCTCATACTTTGTAAATTTTAAAATATAAATTCAAAATAAATCAGTATTATAATTTGATTTGCAAAATCAATCCATTTTTTTGCTAAACAGGTTTCAACATCTTTTAAAATAGGCAAAAATATATTTTTTATCCTAATAAAAATAAAATATGTTAAAATTTGACCCTTAAATTCAAACATTTCCAAACCTACACCTCTATGCACATAAGTTAGTCCTTTAGTCAATTGAACACCAACACGTTTCAAAACACCAACCCTTTCTCTCTCTGTCTAGCATGGACCATTCAGCCCCAAATTCCTCTCCTCACTCCCTACGAACCCCTCCCTCTGGTGGCGAACGCCCATGGCTGTAGCGGAGTGCGACGACGGCGTCGAGGGTTTGGATATTGAAGGAGATATGGTTTTTGGTATCGGTTCCGAATCCAAGCTTTTCAACCAAATCTGGTTTTTGTGATGGGTTTAGACGGGAATCAATGTTTGCAGTGGGTTTTCCGACGAGGGTGTTCGTGACGAGAGCTGGTTTGCGTTTACGATTGGGGTGGTTCGAAGGGTTCATGGGTCACAGTGGGTTTGCGGGTTTATAATGTTTAACTTTGTGTTTAGCATTTTAAAACATGTTCCTTTGGAAACGGCTAAACTTGTTTCATAACTAGATCGATTTCACCTTCTCAGGACTATCCATTGGAGAAATTTGTTGGATTTCAAAAGTTCCTAGTTCCTACTATCAATATTTTGTATCAGGATCAACTACGTCACAAGTTGGATGATGGGTTTATCTTCGGAATCTTTGTTGGATTTGTCAAATTCTTTAACAATATCAAGTGCTGAACCAGGCACAACCTCAACAAGTGTAGGATTCACAAGCTTGACGTGTAATGATTCACTAGCATCATGCAACAATTGTTAATGAACAATATGGGTGGCCATTTGCCCTTTCAAGCCAATTGTAAGAATCCAAAATCATAAATTCGTGAACAATCCAAGGTCTTCTTGCTTAGGGGTTGCATGTTTTTGAGAGGAGAAAGGATACAAACACATTCCAGCTGGGGTGCATAGTGAGATTGGTAATTTATTGGTTTTGAGAGGAATTTTTATATCGATTACACTTTTAACCCATGCAATAAGTTGAAAAGTCTGACTCTTCATATATGTAGGTTTGGATTATGCAAACTTAACTCCTAGTCAAAATTTGACCAGTTTTAATTTTACAAGGATAAAAATTTGATAAGATTTTTGCTGACCGATTTCAAACATTTCATAAGGATGAGAAAGTTTGATCTTTAGTATCAAAATTAATTTTAAGCAAATCTTAATTATTGTTTTAGTGTCAGAATTTTATTTTAATTCCTAAAATTTTAAATTTTTTTTTCTTGAATTTAGACAAATTATTCTTTTTATTCTCTAGTATAATAAATTGATATTTTATGATAATTTTAGCGACTTGAATTTGTATTTTAAAATGATCATAAAGTGTTAAAAAATGTCATAAAATGTTAAAAATCATCATAAAGTGTTAGTTCACTATGTCAAGAACTAAAAATAATAATTTGTCAAAATTGAGAGACTAAAAAAAACATTTATAAATTTTAGGAACTAAAAAAAATACACTTCCTAAATTCAAGATAATTAAACTTTTTAAAAATATTATAATTGCATAAATTATAATATTATGGTTGCAAAAAAAAAAACATTTCCTTATTTCATTCGTCTACCACATATATGATCAACTATATATTTAATAATCAAAATATTATACTTTTATTCATAATAACAAATGGTTATATTTAATTATAGTAAAATAATAATAATTAAATAATTTGGAATTTTCATTTAGGCTTTGTTACGTCGTTTCATTTGTTTACAGATTTTTATTTTTTTTTACTTCATGAGAGAAATATTGTCAAAATTATTTTTATAATTATATTGAAAACTAATCACATTCAATTATCTTATACTATTTTTTTTATTGAGAAGGAAGAGTTGCTAAAATAGAAGGATAAGTTAATATTAGGTCTGATACATTCAATTTAATGCTTAATTTTTGTCGATAGAATGGAATTTGTGCCACTACTCGCAACTTTGTTGAAGGGAAGAATGGCTGGTGCTACTTTGCATGCAAAAAATGCAATAAAAAAACTCAAATTCAGAATGAGCCTTTTACATGTGTGCATTCATAGGTACAAGCTAGAGATAAAGGTCGAAGATAAGAACAATGCAAATTTCATTTTCTGGGATGATCAGTGTTTTAAGTTTATAGAAAAATCAGTTGCCGACCAGATACAATTAATGAAAGATGTATGTACATTCAACTTTAGCTTCTAATCATTCATTTACATATGCTACTTTATTTATTTTACTGGTTCTTAACTTTCACATCTGTCAATTGATTTTCTTAGGAGGGTGAAGATGATCTTAAAGTATATCTAGATCCACTTGACAAAATGTTAGAATGTACATTGGCCATGAGAATTAGGATGCAACCCAAGGTGAAGAGTTTTTTTCTGTAATGTGTGTTTGCTGACCCCGACTTCATTAAATCCATAAGAGAGCAGATAAACCCCAATGAGGTATGCACAAAATCTGCTTTTAGAGTAAATTATTTGTTATGGTTGAATCTTAGCTTACCTTAGATGTGGTTGCCATTATAGTAGTCTTTAATGAAAGTGATCCTAATACATTTACTTTGTAACAGGGTACATCTGAAGCTGTTAATACTTTAGCTGATGTGAATCAAGCTTCGCAGTGTGACAGTACTGTAAGATGTCACTGGACATATATTTTTAGTGTCTACGGTTTATTACGCTTGAATCATTGCTTATTTTATTATTTTTGCAATTTCAGCAGTCTTTATCTGCAACCGCAGATCATGATCCATATATGATGCTGAATGTTACTCCAGCCAAGAGGCTATCATCTGAAAGTCTTTGTGATGGCTTGTTATGCATAACTCTCTTCAACAAAGATCTCAAAGCACATCAAAAGTGAATCAGATTTAAGGAATTAATGAAAGTAGTTATTGTTATGATACTTGCAACAATTCTGAACCTATTTGTATTCCAACTTAGAAGGCTCAATGTTTTGTGTGTGTTTCTGTTAACCATAAAAAACAAGAACTTCTTATTTTGATGTTAACGACTTAAATGTTGATTAAATCTTAAACATTATAAAGTATTTTGTTAATGCATGGATGATCTATATTTTGATGTTATGAATATTTGCTCATTGGAGGTTAAAAGAAGGGTGTACCAAAGTTGATGATGCCAATCCAACCCGTCAATTCATTTGACTTTTGTTAACCTTTTAAATTTTGTAATTATTAATATTAATTAGATTAGATAACAACATATAATCTAGGATCTGTGAATTTTTTTTTACAAAATAATTAAATATTAATCTTTTCAATCTATAATATTAGATAACAAGGTTAATAGAAATAGTGAGACTTGTGTTCCTTAATTAAATAGTTTAGAGTTCGAATTTTAGTTAATTCTAGAATATGAAATAAAGTATGATGAAATAAAAACATTCATCTTGTTAAGATGCATTTAATGACTAAGATATATTATTATTTTTGAATGGAATAAATTCTTATTAATATCATAATAAAATATAGGTTATTGAATTAAATTTTTATCCTCTTTTATGCAATAGCGTAAATAATAAATAATATCTCGTTGTTATACATTCTAGACAATTAGATTATTCAACTTTATCCTATTCTAATATTCTCAGTTTTGAAAGTTATACTAAAATTTTCCATTTTATTTTATATAATTATAAAGTTAAAAATATGGATCATAATTAATGATTATTAATTAATAAAGTCGATAGTCATGAAAAAATAATCATAGTCATTCTGGTCAAAATAAATTCATATTAATTTTCAAAAAAAGAAATTGCGAGAAACTAAAAATCTACCCAACATTATTTAATTTTGCCACTGTGTAGATTGTAGAAAGGTGTTCAGTGTTGTTGTTCCTAACCAGTGTATCCTGCGTGGGCCACAACTTTAAAATATCTCATGCTACATTACATTACCCTGTCGAGATTCTGCGGGTCCCACCCACCTTAAAAAGACCATTAACGTACGAGAAGCCACTCAAACTCGGATTCTTCCCCTCCAATAGAATCTTGCCACGTCATCAAGACTCTACACACTTTCTGATCCTCACGTGAGCGTTCGCGCAGGCGATCCCGCCACAGTGCCAGGCTGTCACTGGCTAGAATCCAACGCCAATAGAGATATTATTATTCGTTGATGCCGTGGAAACGAACGGCCGAGATTCCCTCTCGCGCGCTTTTTCTAAACAAAAAAAAAAAAAACAAACTCAACGCGCCACTCTTCTCTATCCCTTTCCCATTGCTAGTCGTGGTGGAGAAGGGTGCGGCGCGGCGTGCTTACGGTGCTTCCTCTCTCTCCGGTTAGGGTTTGGATTTCGATCTCACTGCATTGCCTTCTGCTACTGCTGGGTTTGTTCTCTCGATTCACGTCTCGATCTGGAATTGATTTAATTGTTTCGTTTCAGCATTGCTGTGTTTCTACCGTTATCATGTGATCTTTGTTAGATGTGAATTTCAATTGTTTATAGTGATTTTAGAGGTTTTGCTACTTCAATTGGATCCGTGTACTTTCGCGGATACATGTTAAACTTTTAATTCGTGGCATTGTTAATTATTTGCTGATTTGAGTCCCACTTTCTGTTTTATATCCCAACAGACGTGTCAGTTTTGAGGATTTGTTTCCGTACTGTATACTGAGCATTGGTGATTATTGTTGTTGAGGAAAGGAAAATATTCATTTAATTTTTTAATTTTCTTATTTTTAGTTCATAGATTATAAATTTTTGGCATGTGAAATTATTGTTTGATGTTGATGATAAGTAGTTTGACATGTTTTTAGTGGGATGAAAACGACGCTGGTCGTTTCTAGTAGCTATAAGGGTGTGATAGGGGTCCGTTTGTTTTTATAAAATTGCGTGCGTCTTATCTTTGTTTTGCAAGTTTGCAGCGTGAAATAGTGCTTTGAGCAACCACCACGTAAGCTTTGGCATGAAGTAATGATAACTAGAGAACCTTTTTGCAATGTGGCACTATAAGACTGTAAACAAATAAGAGTATTAAAAATGAATTGTTTCTTTGTTCTTTTTGGCAACTCGCCTTCCTAGCTTTTTCCCTAATAAAGGTTAAAAATCAATGCCGTCAGGAAGGCAAAATAAAACAATACTTGTGAAGTTTCCTAACCCATGTGGCATGTAGTAGTGAGTGATACACATTATGCTTTTATATATAAGATTGTTGGTTTTTATCATTAAACTTACTTCCTGTTAAGTGCTGATACTATTTTTGGTCTTTGAATTCAGTTGCAAGATGGTTGTGCAGAACTTTGTAGTTGATTTGAATAAGGCCCTTGTTTTCCAGGTAAAGGCAAAATCCCTTGAGATTTTCTTTCAAACATGTTCTCCATGCACTTTCTTCCAGTAGTTTTCAAGTTTCATATAGGTCTCTTTTCTGTTTATGTATGAACTCAGGTTGAGTTAACAAGTGGGTAATTTTTGCTTTGTATACCAAGTAATCTCATGTTGAGTCTGATCTTATTCTCAATTTTAAAGGTTGGGCATCTTGGAGGAGCTTATGAAGAGTGGGTTCACCAGCCCATTGTCAGCAACGAAGGCCCCCGTTTCTTTGAAAATGAGATTCTGGAGGTATGCCCTTTAACTACAGATGAAACTACAAAACCAAGCCTGGCGTCACCAAGAGAGGTTGTCTAGATGAACCAATTGATGCCATATTGCCATTGGCTTAATAAAGAACCAAGCTTTTAGTAAAACCATTTAGAGCAAGTTCTTTTTTTTTTTTCAATGGTTTCTGCTAGCTCCTCTGCCTTTTCAATTTAACCATATTCCACTTGATCTACTTTTCTTCTCATGAACCTTCTGTTGGCTTTCATCTCATATGATTAAACTTTATCAGGTGAGTTTAAGTCATCTTGTCCTGAATAGTTGCTAATCCTAGTTTCTCCATGACTATTCACTTTTAATCTTGTTTTTCCTTTCATATGTTTCTACTTTTCAGCTCATTCATTCACCTCAGCGTTCCCATTAACACTAGAGTCATGTTTTGCTCTTGTTGATGCTTCTCTATGCAACATTTACTAGCATAAACATTGCTGGCTGCATAGCTTTCTGACGTTGATAAGCATGTTTCAACAAATTTTAAGATTATGATCCCATGTTCCATTTTTTTTAAGTTGACCAAATTACAAATGGACAAAGATTAAATTTGAAGTTCTGGTAATACAATGAAAAAAATTTCATGTGTTATTGACTTGTTAATGTTATGGAACAGTTCTTGACGCGCACAGTCTGGTGGGCAATACCAGTCATTTGGTTGCCAGTTGTATGTTGGTTTATACATAACTCCGTACAAATGGGCCTCAGTTGTCCTCATTTAGCTCTATTGGTGGTTCTTGGCATTTTTGTTTGGACACTGCTTGAATACTCATTGCACCGATTTCTTTTCCACATTAAAACAAAGACTTACTGGTTAGATTTATTTCTTTCCCTTTCCTTTCCATAGTGTGAAACAGTATGTTAATATTTGCTTGTAATTATGTTTAACTATATCTACTTTGATTAACTTCTTATTGGTTTGAATAACACTAAAAGTTTGTTTGCTTTTTATTTTGGGGGATTGAATGCTACTTTAGGGGAAATACCTTGCATTATCTTCTCCATGGCTGCCACCATAAGCACCCCATGGATGGCTTAAGACTTGTTTTCCCTCCTGCTGCAACAGCTATATTATTGATGCCGGTATCTCTTTTTTGTCATACTTTATATTGCATTTTCCCATACTTTATTGGCTGAGAAAATATTTGTGGGATTTAAATTTTCATCAAAGGTTTTACCATGCATGCTTCCTATAATTGGAAAGACCAAAGGATTAACTTTTCTCTTTTTCCCTCTACTGTCTAAATTACTCATTTAAATAGTTAAGTGTGTTACATTGAATTTTTTTTTATCAACAGGTCAAATGACTGTTAGTGATAGACGAGGTTATATATATTGTTACACTACATATCACTGTTTAATATAACAATTTGGATGGAAAATCACTGATTGGGCAACATTGGATGTTTGAAGTGAAACTGCTTTAGATACGAGAGTGAACAGTGAAGTACAAGAGTAGCAGATAGGATTTTCATTAAACTTGAAATTTTTTAGTTTTTGTTTGAAGAGATCTTTTAATAGTTCTGTGATGTTTATATTCTCAATTTGTAATAGTAGTTTCAGAAAATCTTAAAAGAAATTTTTGCTTCTGGATTGGCTTTCTGAAATCAGAATTGAGCCTTGTATATCACCATTTCTAGCTTTCTTTTGAAAATGTCCAGAGAACTTTTTTGACATTTAATAACATTATTTGATTAGTGTGCAACACAGATATGTCCATATTGCTAAAGATTTAGAGATAATTTCTGCACATTATATTTTAAGGTTCCATGCATGAAGTGATGTTAGTGATTTTGTCTGCTGTGTCCAGTTCTGGAACTTGGTGAAGCTCATGGCGACCCCTTCAACTGCTCCTGCTTTGTTTGGCGGTGGTTTATTGGGTTATGTAATGTATGATTGCACCCATTATTACTTGCACCATGGTCAGCCAAAGACTGAAGTGCCCCGAAATCTCAAGGTAGTAAAAACTTTTATCTTCAACTGTGGGTGATGATTAAATTACCATGCATTGCTTTGATATATTTATCTAAACAAATTCGTCTTGTTCTAGCACAAATCACTGAAAATGAAAATAGTTGTTAGTTTCACCAGTCCTTAGAAATTGAAGGGCATTACTCTGAGAGTGAGATACAGTGAATGTGGAGGTATCTTGTCAAGGGATTTGGATCCTCCTTTTCTTAAGAACAAGAGTTTATTTTTTTGTTAGATCCTGCAATCTTCCATTTTGTGTCTTGGGACCAACGTATCCTGTATAGAAAATGCTTGTATCTTTCTGTGATCTGAAACATAATTTTGGCATACTTTCAAGGAAAAGCAAAGGAACCAAGTCACTTTTACAAAATAGATTTAATTGCTAGGAACACTTTTACTGATACATACTTTCCAACACATTCTTGTAATTCATACAAGACACGTTAAATACGGAGTAGGGCCTAGTTCGTCTGGGCATTATTTAATTTGTCACACATTAATTTTACAATTTACTTTAATAATAGAGTATGTTGTAACTTGCTAGCACTTCTCCTGCCAAATGTTCATTTTCTCCTACCCCTTTTTAATTTTTTTATTTTTATGTTGCACCTCTTCTTTGACTGTATCATATACTAGCAATTATGTCCGTTTTATTAGCCATGCAAGTTAAATCATCTTTCTCCCATTTTTCTGCAGAAGTACCACTTGAATCATCACTTTCGGATCCAGGATAAAGGCTTTGGGATCACTTCATCACTATGGGATAAAGTTTTTGGAACACTTCCTCCTAAAATGGATGCCAAAAGTATGTAAATTACTGTCAAGGATAGCATATGTTCTTTGGTTAAAATAATATCAAAGTCAGGAATTCCTGCTTTTATTTATCTAATTTATTTGACCCCCCAATCATTGATGTTTTCTGGGGTGTTAGCGTGCCATCGTTCGTCAATTTTGTGGTGCCAAAGTTCTACAATTAAACATTCTGTAAAAATTGATTTCTTGTATCAGATTGATTTATGATGGAAGCTCACCTTGTCCATACTCCTTTCCGGTGTAACTTCAGTACTTTACTAATATCTTTACGATTTAATTAGTGTTTCAATGTGAAAATATTTTTTTTTAGTCTTAAAGGCCGAAATTTAAATTTGTATTTTTTAGTTTGAGTTTTGAAAATTGTGCTTTAGTTTATCTTATGATAAATTGACACTTTGTAACGGTTTCAAAATATAAATTTTAACGGTTAAAATTAAAAATCAAATTTTCACAACTAAAAATTATCACAAATTACTAATTTATTATGGGAAGGACTAAAAATAGTAAATTTCAAAATTCAGCAACTAAAGAAAACAAATTTAATTTCCAACAACTAAACTAAAAAAATAGCACAGTCAAATTAAAAGATTAAAATAATAATTAAGCTTATCTGTATGTAATTAGAAGTAATTAAGCCTATCTTTACTCTCATAACTTGGTGTGGGTTGACTTTTACTGTCCTACAAATCATGAGCATTTGGACAATAATGCTTATGCAACTGCACACAATCACACTTTCGTTATAATTTATTGAATTAAGGCTTATTGTAAATTTTTAAAATAATTCACGTAAAAAGGAAGCTTGAAAAATAATTGATTATAAATATGATGCAAACAATAATTGATTAGTGTCCGAAAGCAAATTTACTTTTATAATATATAAATTTCATTATTGTAAATGATTCCAAAAGTAAATATTTGTTTTTCTTTCAAAAGTAAACAAGTTTAATTACTCACCTCATCATTGTATAATGCCTATAAAAAGTGCACTTAAAGGACAAGCGTATGCGGCTGGCAACATACTTAAACTCTGGATATCCTATCTTAGAAACTAATGTTGATTTTAAAAATAACTAAAATTTAGAAGCAGTCTAATCAAATATCAAGAAAACTTATCAATAGCACTGTAAAAAAAAAAAAAAAAAACAAAGAATAATAACAAATAAAATCCTACTGTGTGAGTTGTTACATCGGGCCCCTGAGTAGTCATGTTGGGCGGGTGCGACGCCAATGCCTTCCTTTTTTTTTGTCCGTTTTGTTCTATTTTTTGCTTGAAGATTGTGCCTCTGTTACCCACTTATTTATTTATCCTTCACCAACATAAGAAATTAAAGCATTTCATGTAATTTTCGGATAAAACACACAAAAATATCATATACTTGAATTCGTCATTATGCCCAATTTGTCACACATTTCCTGTGAGCTTGATTCTAAGTAATATGATGTTGCTCTATAAATCTACATAAATTGTAAATTTATAATTGTTTCATATTTATTTTTATATTTGTTGATTTAATTAAATGATTAAATATTTTGAAACTCACTTTCTGTGTTATTTATATTCAGATTCTTCTTAATTATTTTAAGATTTAAACTCTCCATTGGATCTTAGTTATTTTAAGATTTAAACTCTCCATACTTCACAAATCATGGTGGTTGGTGGTTTGTGTCATGAAATTGTAATGAGCCTTGCTTTGTGAAAAAAATACGTGAATGCTGCCATGCGCCAACAAACAGACATCTTCTCATTTTTGGAGCTTATTGCAAGCAAAATGGTATAATTTTCGTCTTGTCAACTTGATATTGTCCTTGTTTCATATCTTTTAAATGCTCTCTAATTTGAATGATGATAGGGTAAGGTAGGAGTTTAATTTATGCCCCATCAAGTAAGGTTACTCTTTTTAGGAGTCAAAATTTAATAGATACGATTATTTGATAAAATTGTTAATTATTGTGAAAAACTTCTTAATCATCTTCTCTATGTTTCCAATTATATTCAGCCTTTTCTTTACATAATTGGAAATTTTTATCTTTTCTCAGAATTCCTTATGGTGGATCTTTATTTAGTTGATAATACTCAACCCTGATCTGAAAGTTTTCTCTTATTGTGTTCTTGTCTTCTTGTGTGATTCACATCTCTGATCTAGAAACAAGGGATTTCTCATATTTTCTTTTGCTAATTGTCAATATTGTGTTCAATGTTATTATCAGGCTTGGAGTTAACGTTGGTGGATATGAAGATCAAGGAGTTCAGAACTTGAGAAGTCATTTGTTCTATTATTCTTTGACGAATGCAAGCACTCCTGTTTCAGTTGCCAATGCTACTAGCTGCTTTATTTGGCCTTCTTCCTCTTCATTTTAGATGCTCAAAATTTTAGGAGGTGGCTTTTTGGGCTAAGTATAGATCAACAGGATCTGCTGCATGACATTTTAAGAAGCAGCATCGATGTATATTAAAAGTAAAAGTTTTATAAATAATGCTTTTCGAGAAATTAAGAAAAAAACAACGTAACATTTTAATAATTTAAAGTGTGTTTATTCTGGTTACAAATTATCAATAATATTTGTCTTTTATCTACAATAAAATTCTTGTGTTCATACTTATTGTTTGATTAAGGTTATCTTTTTCTCTTTTTTTCCATCCTACAATAAAGTATTGAACTCAACTTTCAAGAAATGTTTCTCTTTTGTCCATAAATCATGACCTTGTATTTATATCCCTTCTGATCCAATGGGTCCTTTACCACATCCTTAAGGATAGGAAGTGACGGAAACTGCCTATCACCAAAATGGATACCTCAAGTCTTTTGCATGTCTTTTCTTTATTACTTTAAAACATTTAGTCATCTATTTGGAGGGGTAGTTACTCTCCTCCCTCAAAAGGAGACTCCTTATCATCATAAGTGGTTATGTAGTATCCTCAAGCAGTGTATAATAACATGATAACAATGTAAATATAATTGAAACCTCCATTAAACGACATTACTGTTTCAGGGGGGGTCTCACTTAGCATAAGTCTAGTTTCGATTAGCAAGTTAGGCCCTAATGCCTAATGAGTAGGGATATCTTAGTCATTTACATGAAACTTCCAAACATGTTTTCTATAACTGGCTCCCTTAGCACTTGAGTTATGTTGCTTAGTGAGTTAGTGTAGCGTCTCCAAACCTACTCTATAAAGGTAATCTCCAACTTAATTAACAATGTACCAAAGGTTCAATGATGGGAGTTTAACATGTTTTCTTTAGTAATTTTTGCTTAGCGAGATTGTGTCCTCGCTTAGCACGACTTTGGTAACCTTTCTTTCCTTGTTTTCACTTAGAGAGGGAGGTCCCTTCCTTAGCACGGATACTTAACTTATAGACCTAGACCTTACTTGATTCTCGTTTAGTGATGTACGGATCGTCATACAAGTATGACGATTCTAAAAATCATAATTTTATCAATTCGTTTTTCTCGAGACATTAATGACACTCCTATGTAATTTGGTATGTAATATTGCTTCGTTATATTTTGATTTTTTTGTCTCTATACTTGCATTAATTTTATATTTTGATAGTTATACATATAAACTACATGTTTTAGTCACATATGAGTACTTTCTGATTACATTTTGGTCCTTGTCGTCAAATTCTCTAACACCATTAATGTGGCCGTGATGTGCTATTTTTTAGTCACTATACGTAGTAGTGACCTGCATGAGCTTGACGTTTTAGTCACTATTTGTTCAATTTTTATGTTTTGGTTCCTGTATTTAGAAACTTCACACTTTAGTCCTGATATGAAAAATTCTTTTATGTTTTGGTCATTGTCAACTCCTCTCTTCCTTTCTCCCCTCTTTGTTTTTTCGTTACCAATTCCTCTACTATTAAATCCTCTTCCATCAACTAACTTTCATTGACTCTAAATCATAGAGTGTCGGTGTTGCTGAGTTCAGATACATTTTTTAGATCGATAAGACAAAGTAACCTGAGTAACGATTTGTGTGGATACTCCTTGTAGTGATGGCGACTTGCTGCATATTTTTAATTTTGCTATATCAAACGCTTGGAGATATATTATTTTTTTGCATGGTTGGAAGTTGATACGGAGATGAATTCTGATTTAACTTCTCACTTAATTGTAGGGGTTTGGTTAAGAAGAAAAAAATAATTTTAGTACAGCAAAATAATTTCTTTTATTTTGCTTTGGTATGCTTATTAATACTAACTTTCGACATGTAAACACCAACCAAATGTATAAAAAATGAGAATATCACAAGCAAAGTCCAACGTTTACATATACTAGACCCTCATCATTGCTTAAGAAGATAGAAAGAGGATGAATATTTTGGAAGTGAAGCAGGACTAGATTGTTGAGTTTCTTGGTACTTAAAAAATATGCATTCCATGCGTCACACTTGAGTATCGTTTATATAAAAGTAGCTTCACTAGTTACACAGTTCTTGCTAGCAAAACAACACTTGTCACCTGTAATCTTGTCACACACACACATCCACAAAGATAGCAATGATTAAGCACTTCCAACAGTGTTTTACAACATTGAAATGACCAAAAAAAACATAACAAAATCCAAACGTATCCTTTATTCATCTAAATTAGCTAATCAACCCCATAACAAAACCACCCCAATGGCTCCAGCAACACAGTGCCTCATTCCCATGTCTTGCACTTCTTGTCTTTTAGCCTCATACTTGAAACTGGGAGTGGTGGAATGCTCTGCTCATGCCTGAACACATTATCAGGATCCACCTTGGTCTTTATTTTCACCAACCTGTTGAAATTATCCTTGAAATACATATTGCCCCAAGCAGTTGCCTGTATGTAACTTGTGCTGTTCTTCTTGTTCATTCCCAAATCAAGATCTCTATAGTTGACATATGCCTCCCTTGGGAACTTGGACACATAAGGTGTCATGTAGTTGTAAAGCTTCCTAATCCAATCTTCATGCTTTGATGCATTCTTATCCCCATCTTGCCAAAGAGTTAAGTACTGGATTTTGTAGAGTGTTCCATTCCTATGAGGGAAGGGAATATCAGATTCTGAAAACTTGCTCATCATTCCACCATAAGGGTTCCAAATCATCAAGGGACTATCTTCTTCCAGCAATCTTTGCCACAATCCCTCAAGTCCAGTTTCTGGTATTGGATCTCTCACAAAATCTGATTTGGCTTTGAAGTAGTTCTTGAAAGTTGACTTTCCTTGAAGCAGAACTTCAGGGGGGGTGTCATTTGGATAGCCAGCAATATAGAGCACAGACTTGATCCAACTAGTTTCAAGGCAATCTTTTTTAGTCAAACCCAATTCAGGAAAGCTTTCTTTCATCACTTGGAGGAGTCTGTCAGCACCACCAAGGAATTGAGCATTGTAAGATGTTGTGATGGTTCTCTCAGTTTTGTTTCCAACAGTGGCTGGTTGAATGATGACTCTGATGAAGAGATCCTCATCAATATAGGGTGCCACTTCCTGCCATCTATGAAGAATCTTGGTTGCATCTTGCTCTAGGCTCCTTGTAACTGTGAAAACAGTGACAGTTTCTGGCACAGGAACAAGCTTTATCTTCCACCAAAGAAGGATACCAAAGCTTGCTCCTCCACCTCCTCTAATAGCCCAAAAGAGATCCTCTCCCATGGCTTCCCTATCAAGGATTTGACCATTTGCATCAACTATTCTTGCATCTACGACATTGTCAGCTCCAAGGCCATACTTTCTCATCATGGATCCATATGCACCTCCTGTGATGTGCCCTCCAACACCTAAGCTTGTGCAAAGGCCTGCAGGGAAACCATGAACTGAACTTTTCTCGTATATTCTGTAATATACTTCTCCAATTGTCGCACCGGCTTGAATCCAAGCAGTGTTGTCTTCTATATCAACGTCGATGGCACGAAGCTTGGACAAATCAACAATTATGAAAGGGGACTCAACTTCAGAAACATATGAGAGTCCTTCATAGTCATGGCCGCCACTCCGAATTCTCAGATGAATACCAAGCTTCTTTGAGCAAGTCACTGCCACTTGGACATGGGAATCAGTCAAGGGTGTGAATATAAGCTCAGGTTTTGGCGCTGAAGGCACCAAATACCTTAGGTTCTGTGCAGAGGATTCAAGGATCTTGTTGAATGATGCATTTTGTGGAGTGTAAATTGATGCATAAAATGGAGCTGCTTTGTCTGAATAGAAGCTGAGACATTGGACAAAGTTTTCTTCAAGTGAAGCTGAAGCTGCCAATGAAACTGATAATAAGAGGATTAAAGTTACTAAGTGTGAAATTGGTGACACCATGGTTTTGTGTTCTGAGGTTTTGGTTTCAATTTTTTGTGTTTAAGGAGGCTACCACAAATGTTATATTTATACGACCATAATGTGCTATGGTGACAATGTGTTATTATACAATAGTTTACGTATAATTGAGCTAAGACAAACGTCATAATACAGATGAAGAGTGTTGGCATTATCTTGTGGCTAATGTTCTATTCTTAATTATGACATTGTGGAACATGAGCTTTCTGATCTATCTTTGATTACAAGAACATCGACCACTTTTCACATTTAACATAGCCTGAAAGGAATTCTCTATGCTTCATAGTTGCTAAAAAGAATGGTATAAGCAAAGCAACTGTCTTCAATGGCCCCACTAGTTTTAGAATATTTTTGAATAACAAGAGATAAGCTTGTCTGTATTTCTTGCAGCATCATATGATCATGCAACAACTAAAGGAAATTCTGCATAATTTTTTTTTATTAGTTTCTCCATATTCAATGATAATCAATTCATTTCATGGTTTTGTAGTGGGAATAAACGGTAGGTCCACAACATCACTCGTTCATTGGTACATATTTTAATTTACTACGCTTGATACTGTTACGCAAAGTTTAATGGCAAACTCTAAAGTTTTGTAATACTTGTTTGCCAAGCGTGGTTAATGTAACAAGAGGAAATTTTCATTGCCAGGAGGTGAACTTCTTTATTTTTTTTTTTTTTTATAGTATTCTCGTTTTCAAGTTATAGAGTAGTCTTTGTAATTTTGCACAAATTTATGAGTAGTCTTTGTAATTCTCGTGGTTAATGTAATTTTGCATATTACTTGTTTTTATAATTGTTTGGAAAGGTAGGTAACAACTTAATTTGTAGGGAAAAAAGTGTTTTATAAACAGTATTCTAAGCTTGGAGGTAGGAATTTTTTTCTGTAGAATACATTTCTTCATTTTGGAATGGAGACATGTTTTTGGTGTGCTTGTTAACAGAAAATATTATTATATATAGCCCAATAAAATAACTTCCCAAGGTAAATATTTTTATATTGAAACTGTTTTTTTTTTCTTTTCATGTGGCTTAAAAGAAGAACAAATAGACGCTTTGAAGAAAGGGTCAGTGAGGAAAATGAAAGAAAGCAAGAAGCTTAATCTTCCTTTAAGATTGGAGATAGATGGATTTCGTGTAGTATTCGCAACAGACCAATTGTGCATATATAATTGCCAATTTTATGAAAAGCACATGAACTTTTTTTAGTTTTGCTAATGCTTATAAAGGGAGACTCCAGTGCCAAGTTTGAGCTCAGTGATTGAAAATTTTCTAAAAAATTTGGAATTTGAACAAGTAAAATATTATTTTTTATTGGTAAATATTAATTTATTAGTTTTATTAGGAATATTATTACGGGAATTTGAACTTCTGACTTTTTTCGTTTTCTTCTCTGTTCACTCTTATCATTCAATCATCAATTTTATATTTTCATAATAAATTAAGACTATTAAATTTAATTTTTTAGCTTTAACATGGTTAATTAGAGGAATGAATGCATTTTCTTTACTGATATAAGCACCGAGGCAATAATGTTTTTTATCTGGTTTTTTCTCTCTTTTTATGTTTTGACTGAATTATCATGATTTTTTGTAACAAGTTCTTCCCTAGGTGTTCGTTCGCTATGGATAGAGTGAAAATAAATGAAATGAATGAAAGTGAATTAAAATAAAATATAAAAAAATATTTTAATTTACTCATTTTTTATTCTTTTGTTTTTTCAAACGAATGTATCCTAACAGTTTGTGATTTGATTGCCACCCCTACACAGGACTGAACCCCTTTTCTGGATATTACACAATAGTACGCTGCACCATATATATATAGCTTTTGCTGGTGTCAAAATTTTCAACTAAAACCACGCTTTCACCTCACCTAACATGGAACACAAGCATTGTTTGACAAGTTGAGATGCACCAATTGTTGGTGTTACATATTCATGTGCCCATGAATTAGTGTTACCTCTATAGCTACGTGCACCACTTAAGAATCCACTAAGTGGTCAATCTTGAGAAACTTTTGCTACATAATGGAAATGGCGTAGTTGTACAAGTCTCTTTGCGTGGTATCATGGCATGCATATAAAGTCGGCACTGGATTCAAGGAAAACAACTATTGACAAATTATAAATAAATAAATAAATAAATCTCTCGCAAATTAATTAATTAGGATATATGGATTCTATAAAGAAGGACCACGAGCTAGGAAGAGACAAGATTACTAGGCATTTTGAATTATGAGTGGATGATAATGTGACATTTATAACCTAGTAGTGGATATGTTCTAACAGGAATACACGTAGCCCTGCCAAGTAAGACTACCATCATCTTGTATAAATAAATGTACAGTTTCATAAGGAACTTTCCAATTAATTGGAAGAATGTGGAGTCGAGTTGGTGTACATCTTAGGATCTAATTAAATTAAATAATTATACATACTAAGCTAGAAAAACGCTTCAAACTTTCGTTGGTAAGTTTATATTCTTTTATATTTTTCAGTTCTTTTTTATGAAAATGATTCTTTTTAATTTACCATATTCAATGTGAAATAAGTGAACATGTTGCTTGAAGAGAACACGGTCAACACACCAATACTGATCCTGACACCATATGGAGGGAGAATGAGTGAGATTTTAGGATCAGAAACTCCATTTCTGTGTGGAAATGGGAGCATATATGGGATTCAGTATTTGGTTTATTGGGACTCAAATGAAGAAACACCAAAGCATATATATATATATATATATATATATATATATATATATATATATATATTTCAACCACATACTACAAAGATTTTTGGTGTATTCAAGTTGGAGATAATCTTGAGTTTAGTAAGAGCCTAGGGAGGCATTATTCTTTAAAACGTAGTGTTAGTTATATATTCATTTTCTTGTTTACCGATCGATGCATCACTATTTTTTTTTATCGATAATATGATCGATTTATTGTTATTAACTAGAGAAAAATAATAATAAGTTTCATTATCGCATTTTTTTATTGTTGTAGTTCAGGAAAAAAAAAATACTTTTTAAAGAGGATAGTGCAGAACATGGAGCAACGTCTTCATCTGAGAATGGATCCTGTAGGCATTGATGCCTATTGCATCACACAGAAAACATTAATACTAACGTAGTTAGGCACTTCAGTTATGTGCATATACTGAAGGATGAGGAGGAAGACTTGGGAGAACTGGTGTTATTTTCTACTATTTTATGTTTAGTTCACCTTGTTTTGCACTACTTCAGTTTATTTATCTTGTACTTATTCACGTTTTGTTATACTTATTTCTTACGAATTTTTATATTATTATTTGTATTGATATTGCTTTAAACGATTCTTAACGAGTGATAAATGTTGTTAATATTGACATTGGTTTAGGGTCACAAATAAAAGAAAGATTGAAATAAGTTTTTGTTGTGTTTCTAGACTAACGGAAACGTATTTTTGTAAGGAGTATTTTAATATAAAAAAAACATTAATCAAAAGGTTGAGGTGAACTTAGCAAAACAGGGTACAGGAACGACCAACGACCCTTAAATTCCTACAAACATAATGTTTTGGACCCATTCCTCAACCCAATAGGCCTAGTAAGTTGCCAACGTGAAACTTAAATAGTTAAATTCAAATCCGGCAACGGATTAGATTGACTTAATCATATTCATCAAAAAAAGATTTACATCATATCCAATATTTTATCGAATCTTTAGATAATTGAGTTTAAGTTTAAATAGATTACCCTATCAAAATTTTGGATCTAGATCCTTTCCCATATTAGGCGTCAATTGAAGGTGTAGTTGAGAGAGAGTTTTATTCGTTAGATTATACGCACGATTCTGATTTTGTCATGTTTTCTACATTAATTTTTTTTTCACTCTGTTGCTCCCGATTTCAAACAAAAAATAAAACTCTTGTCTCTTTCTCTCCCTGGTCTGCAATGTTGGTCACCAAAGAATGACAAATTGTCACCAAAATAACGACCTCCAAGATGCTAAGGGAGAATTTGCATTGGAAAATGATTTTTTCATTGCAATTAGACTCAAATTATAATGCAAAACTCTTCTTCAATAGCTGGATTTGTTACTTTAATCTCATGATTCACTTTGGCACTACTTCACCATGTGTGACTTTGAAAATTTAGTTACATTATGACTACTGCTTTGTGACAGCAACATTGCAGACAGACAGAGAATTTTTATTTTATTTTGTTTAAAATTAAAGCTACCAAGAGAGAAGCTATAAAGTGAAAAATAAATAATAAAAAAAATTAATGTAAAACACGTGACAAAATCAAAGTCCTTTATATGATCTAACATGCAAAACTCTCTCAACTACACCTTCAGGTGTCAAGTATGGGAGAGGATTCGGATTTCAAAATTTTGATCATGTGATCAACTTGTTATCTTGAGTAGGATTACATTTTACATTTAAAGATCTTTCATGTAGTGTATTTCTTCTCATTTCCTCAATTCTTAGAACTAATTATATAATTTTCACTATTTTCTATCGAGCTTTGTTGCCCACTTAATTAATCAAATTTCTTTCTTCGTTATCTCAAACTTGAACAGATTTCTACTAACTTAAGAGGAAAGGTCTACTGAAGGGCATGATTCTTGATTTCTTGCACTGGAAAAAGAACGAGTGGAAATAGTTATTTTTTATTTTTTATTTTTTATTTTTTAATATAGCAACAAGTGGTGGAAATAGTAGTAAAGAAAGGAAGAGATCCAACAACTACAGCAAAATAGAAGCATGAAATTCTACAAATTATGTGAATATCGTTTTTCTTAGCCGGAGATAAAACAACGACATTTAAAAAAAAAATCAAATGGAAATAAATTTATGACATACAAGTGGAATGCGTATGATTGCATTACAAATGACAACGATATATCAGTTCCCCTGTTGAATGGAAAACCAAATGGTACACTAAGTTTTGAAATATTCAACAACTTGCACGTTTATATTTAATCAATACTTTTTAAAAAATAAAAAAATAAACTCTATCTGTTTAGGGCTCCAGGATGATATTTTTTCTCTTCGTCCCACTAATATACATAAATGAGCAAATCCCCACATGTTAGTCCTTAAGATTATAGTTATTGAGAGATTTATTTGATGGTTAAATCTTTACAAAATTCACATTTAAATGACTAACTTAATATAAAAAACTTAAAAAATTAATAATATAATGATTCATTAATGTTTAGAGAACATGATCGAGGATGAAATCTTATTTGAAAAATCTCCAAGAAAGTACATGCATTAGCTGCTTAATATACGCGCTTACAAAAGTAGCAAAAAAGAAAAATACGTACGCGTTTGTAAGTAAGCCATTTACAAGTATAACCTTATATCCGAATATAATATAATATTCCTTTCCCACAGTTACCGTCCACATGGCACATGCTGACTTTTTTCGTTTATGCGGCATTGTTAGTCTCCGTTTTTTAATAGTGACAGAAAAAGGAAATAGCATGCGCATAATATGATTAGAAGTATTTTTAAGAATAAATAAATAAAATAAAATTGAAATGAGTTTCTTTATAAATTACAATTAACTTGGTTATAACCTAATTTCTAAAAACCCTTCCATTACATTTTTAAAAATAAATTTATTATATAATAAATGAATGCACCGTTTTAAACACTTATAATTATAAACTATTATTTTTATTTTGACTTAAGTTATTTTCAAAGTTGAAAAAAAAACAGTAAAAATAAAATAGAATATGTAGTCAAACTTATTTTTAAAAATTTGAAATAAATTCTTATTTTTATACCCATAAAAATTAAACATAATACCAAAAGATTATAATACTTCCACATCTTGTTCAATCTTTATTTAAACCAAAGAACAAAAGTTAGATATATTTATGTGATCAGTAAAAGTTCTATTTAATTAACTCCCATAAACATTTCAATATTCTAGAGTAAGAAATACAATAAACATTTTAAGGTTGTGTTAATTCATTGACAAGTGTATCAATTCACCCAAGTAATAAAGTAAAACGAAAGTTCGAGTGTCAAGTTCGCAAAAACTTTGATTATACGGAGAGTTATGTATATCTAATTTTTAAACAATCAATGAATTGAATTAAATATTTGTAACATGTGACATTAAACGTGAATTGACATAAAATTCAACTAATTAGCTAGCATGTGCAAGGCGAGAAAAAAAACACTTAAAGTGGTGAAGGGACGATTGATGCGGAATAACTATATGTTGGGACGCTTAGCCTATAAAAACTATTCTGGATGCAATACTAATGATTTTTCTCTATTCAATATTATTTCAATTATCATTTACATCTAGTTGTATACTCTATGCATGATTTCTAACACGAAAGAGCCTAATTTACCTAATTCTTCTTCTAATCTCTTAAGAGATAAACTAGCTCAATTGCATTATAAATAGAGATGTCTAAAACAAGCTAAATAATATCATTCTATCCCTAGAGATGAATTATTTAGATGTTCTTTTCTAGTTCTTGAGAGATAACCATTTTTCAATGTCTAAACCCTAAAACATAGCATGAATATGGATAATCAAATCACAATCGTAAAAATAAGCACAAAAAAGAGACAATGAAACTAAAATAATATTAAATAGATAATAAGAATCATTATATCAAGAATTTTTTTTTTTATTGCTAAACTCCTAACAATGGGTGGTTTATTTTCTCATTGTCACCAGAAACTTAAAATTACAAAAAGAGTGAAGGTGGTGGAAGAGAATAGAGGAAAAATAAGAATGAAGGAAATAAATGACTCCCAATGGGTGATTCTTTTTTCCATGGACGTGCCCTAGTCTTTCTTTGTGTGGGGGACAGAATGAATATTGATTCTCTCCTTTTTCCTCACTTAAAATGTAACTCAATTTTATTTTTTCACGATCTTGCGCTAAGTACGACTGCACCCTAAATGAAGAGTAAGTAGCGAATAAAATAATATAAATTTACCTGTTTAAGCACCTATTGGACAAAAACTCATAACATATCAAATTCCTAATGTTTCACAAAAAAAGCAATAATTTTTTTCCATAATTACAAAATATATTAATGCACAACATTTAAGTTATCAGGTTGTGTTTGAAAATTCATTCACAAGTTTTTAAACGGAGAATCCGATTTTATTTCCAATACAACCCTAAATTTAGAAGGATTGATGAATTACTGGTTAAAAAAAAGATTGATGAATTAGAGTCTTAAAAAAAAAAGATTGAAGAATTAGAAAACATGGAGTTCGAGTTTTAGATTTTATCCGATCTAAATTGGAGTATACATAATTAAAAAAATAAAATAAACGCACGCTTACACAAGCAAAAAGTTTTAGTAGTACTTCACATTGATTTTTCACCCTTCTGGGACATCGAAACTCATCCCCTATAACACTGCCCTTCGATTAAGGGAATGAAGGCGACACAAAACCCGGATTAATTATCCTTTTGAGACTTTTAAAAAAGTCAACATTCTTTTATACTCTAAAAGAATAGATATAATATTATTTTTAATATTATTTAATTAGTTGAAACTCCTTACACTTGTACCAGAAAAAAAAACAACTCCTTGTACTTTTCCTTCATAATGCAATTAGTCAACGAAGATAAGTCATGCAGCATGGTATAATTCAGCAACCCAAAGAAAGCTAACCAATCATAAATTTCTAATTTCATAGGGGGAAAATAGTCAATAACGCACTTTTTTTTACCAAACAAAATATCTAATTCATAAACAAAATCAACAACAAAAATACAAAATATATAGTAGTAAATTACCGCTCTTAAATTATTATTTTTTAACTCAAAATGATAAGCAAAAGTGACTTTATATAGAAATATCTATCTGATCTATTTATCGGATAACTCAATGTCTACTTCAATTCTTTCGTCACTAATATCCAAACCATTAAATCTGATTAATACTAGTAATCCATTATTCCAAAAACAAATAGAATTTTTTTTATAAAAAACTCTTTCTTAGGTAAAGTAACGTCAACAAGTCATAACTGATAATAATCGAAACGTCTCAAGAAGATTCCTTATTTTCACCAAATACTCTTTCAATAAAAAGAAGGTTTTGGCCGATAATAAATAATTCACGAGGATATAAAAATCAATCTTAGAGATTCACATTTTTTAACAAACGTTTATTTTATAATATTATATATTAGAAATAAAATTTCTCATTATGTTTAAGAAATAAAATTAAAACTGTACGTTAAGTCCTGATAGCATGTTTAAGAGATAAATTATCTGTTAATTATATTCCACTAATTCACCCAAAAAAGAAAAAAGAAAAACTCGTTCATGACAATTCTCACGTTGTGTTAGTCGCAAAAGTGGACCAACTTAACACGTCCCAAAACACTTGCAGTGTTATATATAAAAACCGCACTCACCCTCCCCAAAGTCACCAACAACACTTGTCACAGACAGACCATGGCAACAAAACCTCGTTTGGCTTATCTCCCTGCCATTTTTGTTCTTCTTCTAGTTGTCTTCACTTCTGTGACGGCACAATCCCCAGGGCCAGAATCTTCATCACTCCACGACACCTTCCTTCAATGCCTCACCAAATACACAAAAAACTCCTCATCTCAACTCTCCAACATAGTCTTCGCTAACACCAACCCCAAGTTCCCCACTGTCCTCCAAAACTACATCCGAAACGCGCGTTTCAACACCTCCTCCACCCCAAAGCCTTCACTCATCGTCACTCCCCAGAAAGAATCACACGTCCAAGCCACTGTAATCTGCGCCAAAAGCGTTAACATTCAACTCAAAATCAGAAGCGGAGGTCATGACTACGAGGGCATCTCGTACATCTCCGACGAACCCTTCATCATCCTCGACATGTTCAACTTTCGCAGAATCACGGTGGACATAAAAAACGAGGTTGCAGTGGTCCAAGCTGGAGCAACACTCGGAGAAGTTTATTACAGAATATGGAAAAAGAGTAAAGTTCATGGATTTCCAGCAGGGGTGTGTCCCACTGTTGGCGTCGGTGGCCATTTCAGCGGTGGAGGGTACGGTAACATGCTGAGAAAATATGGCTTATCTGTTGATAATGTTATTGACGCTCAAATTGTTGATGTGAAAGGAAATCTTCTAAACAGAAAAACAATGGGAGAAGATCTCTTCTGGGCTATTAGAGGAGGTGGAGGAGCCAGTTTTGGTGTCATATTATCATACACTATTAAACTCGTTCCTGTGCCGGAAACGGTTACCGTTTTCCGCGTTGAGAAGACTCTTGAAACGAATGTCACTGCCACTGATCTTGTTGTGCAGTGGCAGAAAGTGGCGCCAAATACTGATGATAGGCTTTTCATGAGGCTGTTATTGCAGCCTGTGAGTTCCAAGGTTGTGAAGGGAACAATAACTGTTAGAGCCTCGGTTGTGGCTTTGTTCCTCGGAGGGGCTAATGAGGTTGTGTCGATTTTGGCTAAACAATTTCCGCTTCTAGGATTAAAAAAGGAGAATTGCACTGAGGTGAGTTGGATTAATTCTGTTCTGTGGTGGAACGACAACAATAGTTTGAAGAATGGTGTCAAACCTGAAGCCTTATTGGATAGGAATTTAAACTCTGCGGGTTTTCTCAAAAGAAAATCTGATTACGTTCAGAATGCCATTTCCAGAGATGGGTTGGAGTGGCTATTTAAAAGAATGATTGAGTTGGGAAAAACGGGGCTTGTTTTCAACCCTTATGGAGGAAAAATGTCTGAGATTCCTTCTGATGCGACGCCGTTTCCTCACCGAAAAGGGAACTTGTATAAGATTCAGTATTCTGTGAACTGGGATGATCGATCACCTGGTGCTGCTCTAAATTTCACAAACCAGGCTAAGAGGTTGTTCAGTTACATGACCCCTTTTGTGTCCAAGAATCCCAGAAGTGCGTTTTTGAATTATAGAGACCTTGATATTGGGGTTAACAGCTTTGGTGAGAATAGCTTTCAGGAAGGGGTGGTTTATGGGACCAAGTACTTCAATGACAATTTTCAGAGGCTTGTGAAGATTAAGACCATTGTTGATCCGGAAAACTTTTTCAGGAATGAACAGAGTATCCCTGTTCTTCGTGGCAAAGCATAGAGAACCATACAGATACAGTGAAGAATGTTGCTTAGTTTTTTCTTTTTCTTTTTCTTTTTCTTTTTTTGACAGTAAAGAATATTGCTCAGTTAGTGCTCCTCTTAGTTGTCGCATCTTCTTTTGTTTCTATAGTTCTATATGAATAGTTGGCCCATAGGCCCGTGATACTTTGTCTATTGATTTGA
Organism: Glycine soja; assembly: GCF_004193775.1. Taxonomy (NCBI): domain Eukaryota; kingdom Viridiplantae; phylum Streptophyta; class Magnoliopsida; order Fabales; family Fabaceae; genus Glycine; species Glycine soja. The sequence continues at coordinate 2,181,709 of NC_041010.1, forward strand.
TTATTATTATTATATCATTGAATTTCAGAGTTTGGCGGTATATGTTAGGTTCTGCGTACGGATTTTCATTTATTTTATTTGTTCTTTTCTTTCTTTTTTTCTTTTGCTCTTCTATTTGTGCATTTAATCATGTGACTTGTGTTGGAAAATTCGTTTAATCTCAGTATGAATACAATAATATGAAAGCCCTCGGTATATTGGTTGAATTATTCGAACTATACTTGTGTGACGAGTGGAGGTCTTGCTTTTCATGCTGACCACATCTTGTGGTTCTTATTTTGTCTTGTCGTTTTTGTTTCTAGATTTTCTCGTGACCTGGTCCCTTGAATTTTTAATGCATGATGTTCTGCAATGGATTTTTAACTTCTCCACTTTATTCATTAATTTTTTTTGGACCAAATTCATTTAATTTTATAAGTCCACCTGTTTTAGTTTAATTAAACCAGAAGACATACGAAATTACCAAGCAAAATTCAGTGGAACCAGTTACCGGAATTGTTTGACAGAAATGTCGTTACGTGCAATTAATACTTATTTCGGTTCGTTTTGTAGCATCCAAAGTAAGAATTAAGAAAATAATTAATTAATTTAGTTAATAATATTACGTTTATTTTCATTTTATGTTTTCATTATATTACTCTTAACATTAATGATATAAACTCTTGTTTTGGTCCTAAGAAAGACCCAAAAGAGTAATTAATGAAGCCAAGTTGGAATAAATTAGGGCAATAAACAATAATGAACCAAGAAAGACCCAAAAGATTCAACTCTCTCACCCTGATCTCAATGACACACAAAGCCTCCAATGGCATCAACCACAAATTACAACTCAAGCCTAACTGCAGCTTGAAGGACTAGTCAATTTGCTGGAAAGATAGACCTTATCTTCTATTGGGGAATCACAAGATAGACATGAACAAGCTATATCTCATGATATATGGCAAGAACAATTCCCTAGCCAAGGATCATAAAATACAACGAGAACCACAAGATGTTTTTGTTTACCACTTGAAGTGTGAGAATGAATATGATCACCAATACTGTGAAAATTGAAATGTGAGCATATCACCAGTAGAGGGAAACATTGTGCTAGCTGGCGGCTATAGGCTCATGTGCACAAAAAAACAACCTACTTCAATAGTGAAGGCCTAGGAGACACCATTGTGCATGCGCTATACAGAAGCAAGTTGGGTCTAATTAATTTCTCCTACTCTGATTATTTGCTTTATGCTTGTAACCCTATTATTATATAAGTTTAATGATCATTGTACCGTACAGGTCATATGTCCAATATTTACTCGGATGTATGTCCTATATACTCTAGCATGACACACGATCTTCACTAAGCAACACCAAATAAACAGATGAGGAATGATTGTCGAGTTTAACCTCCACTCCTGTTTATATGTACTCAACCAAACCAAAATAGAAGGTACGTTTTACTTATATCTATATATAAACACCTTTAACTTATGATTGAAGTTTCTTTTATAATTAAGTATCCCACTAGACATTAAGGAAGAAGATCCGAGATTATACTACTAACACTGGATAAAAGAGAAGATCAGATTACTCTCCTAGTAAACTTAATAAGAATAATAATTATGTACTAATAATAATGTAAAATATTTTTATATTATCATTTAATTATAAATTATCTTTTGTATAACTTTTAAGATAATTAGTATAAAAATTAATAATCTTTTTACATATTTAGTTAGCATGAGATTCAAATAATTTTCAGTATAAGCTGAATGGGAAGTTTAACTAAACATGGATAAGTCTAAATTGGAAGTTTCATGGGCCATTAAGTCGGATTGTAAGTTCACTGGATACTTAGAAAAATTGGCCACGTTTAACTATGCTGTACTGAGTTAAATCGATCAATAATGTGTATTGGATTCAAATAGTTTAAAAAAGACTGTTTGTTTGTCGGACCAAAATTAAAATTTACTCATTTTATAAGAATTAAAAAATAATTTTAAATATTAGAAGATGAAAAATAATTTTTTTATAAAGACCAAATTTAAAACATGCTATTTTATAAAAATAAAAACATATTTAAACCTCATAAAAATTAATAAACTTGTGAAAAATATAGTTAAAGAATTGTGATTAAATAAATATAAGATGAGTATATATATTATTTATTCTAATCAAGAATGGGACCATACATCACTTAACATAACATGTCCATTAAATTTATCAACCCGATCCCTTCCACCGTCTGGTTCCCTGAATCTCAATTTTAGCGTCGGGATACTCTGTTAATTTCTGATATAGTTCTCGGGATCAACCTCAGTTTTAATCCTCACCAATCTGTAGAAGTTGTTATCGAAGTACTTAATACCATAAACCTCCCATTCTTGGTAGAGCTATTGTTATCATGGTGATTAATACCAATGTCAAGGTCTCTATAATTCAGAAAAGCCCTCCTTGGATTTTTTGACACAAATGGGGTCATGTAACTGTGCAACCTTCTAATCTGTATTGTAAAGTTCTTCTCTGCAGAGATTCCCGGTTCCTCCCAATTCACAGAATACTCAATTTTGAACAGATTTCCTTGTCGGTGAGGAAATGCTGTGGCATTTGCTGAAATCTTATTCATTCTTCCATCATTTGGGTTGAAAGCCATACTTGTTTGTCTTAATTCAATCATCTTTTTCCATATCCATTCTAACCCGTCTTTGGAAATTGGAGTCTTCACATAATCCGATTTCCTTTTGAGGAACTTTGCTGAGTTGAGTTTTCTGCCAAGTAGAGCTTCTGGGTGGGCACCATTTGGAAAACTATCCCACCAAACTGCAGACTCAATCCAACTCATTTCAATGCAATTCTCCTTCTTTAGACCCAAAGTTGGAAGCTCCTTTTCCAAAAGTGACACAAGCTCTTCTGTTCCTCCCAGAAACTTAGTCATAACAGCCGCTCTAACAGTTTTGTTCCTCTCGCCAACGTTGGAAATCACGAGGTGTAACTATCCTCATGAAAAGCCTTTCATCCGTGCGCGGTGCAACTTATTGCCACTGCACAACAAAATCAGTGGCATTTTGCTCCAAAGTAGCTGAAAAGAGTTAGGAATTATAAGATTACTTGGTGGTTGAAGGGAGAAAAAAATGAGAGAAAAAGATTGTGGATTTGAATTTCTCTTACAAAAATTAACAAACTAATAACTAACTGTGAAAAAATAAAAACCCTGAAAAACAGGAACAACTTCAGGCATAGGAACCAACTTAATTGTGTATGATAATATGACTACAAACTTGCTCCTCCACCTCCTCTAATAGCCCAAAAAAGGTCTTCCCCCATTGACTCCTTGTTCAGAATCCTACTTTTGACATCAACAATTTTTGCATCAAGGATGTGATCAATGGATAACCCATATTTTCTCATCATGTTACCATACCCTCCTCCACCGAAATGACCACCAACACCAACAGTGTGACACTCCCCTGCAGGAAAGCCATGAACATCACTCTTCTCCCAAATCCTATAATAAACTTCTCCGAGCGTGGCGCCAGCTTGGACCACAGCAACCTCGTTTTGCACATCCACTGTGATGTTGCGGAGGTTGAACATGTCAAGCATGATGAAGGGTTCATCAGAGATGTATGAGCGACCCTCAAAGCCATGGCCACCGCTTCTCGTTTTAATATTGTTTCTTAGACAATCAACAAAAGTTTCATGTACTGATTCTGTAGTTGGGGCAGCACATGAGGCATGGAGTGAAAACAAATACACAATAACAATGGGGAGCATAGTGGCCAATGGAATTGGTTTTTCCATTGGGGTGGTGCATGATAGATTTCTGAATTATAGATGAAATGAAATAGTGCGGGGCTAAGTTCGGTTATGTTGAAAGAGACACAAAGGTTGGGACGCATCATTATCATAGTTTTCTTGAGGGACACTAGTGAGTGATGAAGATTCTTCTTTGAGCTTTGCCGTTTGCTTAGCCGGCGCTTATTGAAGTTAATTACCTTTAGCCATATGAAGGTACTGTGCCAAGTACCAACCATTTAGCCATATATAAGAAATGAGAAATCAAACTGTTGATAGACCCAAGGTGCATCAAGATGAAATTACTATTGAACATATACTACCAAATATTTTTTTTAAATATAAGTTTAATCACTCATCATAATTGTATATGGTAAAGATTAGTTTGTCTTGTGAAATCACATTTCTTCGCAATATTCATTGTACATTAAAGAAGCAAATTAAACTTACAATTTGATATCTCATGTAGTAAAATATATTTCTTAGAGAAAATCATTCTAATTATACTTGAATTGTTTCATTCCCTTTTCCCCTTTAAAACTCAAAGTCAAGTTCCTTCATGTTCTTGGTGATGGGAATACGTTTTTTTTAGAGGAATTTAACCAAGTCAGTTAAAATCCCTCAGCTGAAGTTTAATTTAACTAAAAGTCTAAAACTAAAGACAGAAGGGACATCCAACGTTAATATATCGCAGTCTAACATTTATTACATGTTATTGGAGCTAACCAAGTGGTTTTCTCGTATAGTACATGGAAGTTAATTACATGCACCAAGTCTAAAGACTAAAGCTACGACACATTGAACAACAGATAGAATGACAGTGTTTGGGGGCCGGTGTAAAAGTTAAGTGAATGATCAGTTGAATAATTATGCCTATATATATAAAGTTAATTAATTAAGTTTACTAATTTTATTGTTCTGTCTTGTAATGTAGCTAAGGCACTCCTAGCGCTATTATATACTTTTATCTCAATGAAATTTTGGGTTATCTATAAGAAAAAAAAGAGTCAGTTCAGTCATTTCCCAACTTTTATTCCATTCATCATCCTTTACTTTGGTTGTCTCCACATTCCCAGCTCTCATATTTCATTATTCCTGTTTGCTACGCGTACCTCGAATTGAGCAACACGGACATAAAAGTTCAAGAGGCATAACTTTTCTGAAGCTTATATTAGATTACCGGCCTATTTCATAATATCATAGTATGTAAGCATAACTTTATATCCTTATATAAATCATTAGATTCCAAGTACAAATATGGAAAATATTTTAAATTTGAACGTAAATTTGCAATATATAACAAAAAGTTATTTCTTTGATTTTGGAATGTGTATAAAACAAAAGATAAGAGAGAGATAATCATATAAGATGTCATATACCATGTTAATTGGTGGAGGGTTTAGGGATAATATACATGAGATTATAGATTCAAATCTCAGTGTAATCTTTATTGTACATAAAAAATATCATGTTAATTTTTTTTTATAAAATTTTTTTAAGTCAAAAACATCTACATATCATAATCGAAATTAATCTTTGATTTAACCGATTAAGAAACACTTCTGATATGTGAGCGAAGAAAAAAAAAAGAATTAGATACTCAGATGTGTCATTAACATCTATAGCAATACTTTTAACTTGAATATACTAACAATTTACAAATGACAATATTCCTCCAATAAATCTCGATCAGCAACTTTTGCTTTTTAGGCTAGAGTATTATACTTATTGAATTGAATTAATTAGTAAACTATGTACGTAAAAAAAAATTGCTGACTTTAATTGTCAAATTAAACATGGAAATACGTACATATATTTATTTATTTAAGATCATATATTTAACTGAACATCGGTTTAACTTATTCAATTCCCTTGTAGTTCCATGCCAATAGAGATGAGGACCATATTTCATATTTGAATTTGATTTATGCAAAATAAACCCTATGCAGTAAGAAAATAGAAAAGAACTGCAATCATAAAGATTTGAGAATAATATTGGGAAGGACTACACGTACGGCAGAGTTTAAGATGTAGAACTTTTCAAAAACATTAATGGTAACCCGGGATACTAAAAAAAACATGTTACATAGAACGATCCATTTAATTGAGCAATACGCATAAGAGCAAAAAAGTGAACTAATTGCCAAGACTGCTTACATGGGAGTGGTTAATTATTATACTGCGCATATATATCTGAGACATAGTAGGATACATTGCCAAAGGATCATGGTTGCCCTTCAAGGTTAAGGCTTACAACTATGACCTAAGTAGTAGGACTAACACAAAAAATACCCTTCTTCCTAATTTCGCTCCCTTGATGCCATCGTTGATGATCGCAAACGCTGTTCCATGTTCTGAACTTGGCATTCATATTGAGGGTTGGAAGAAAGAAGAGTTAGTGTGACAAAATGCTTGCTGATGAGAGAAAACAGAAGGTGACAAATAATGGTGCTCAAGTGAGGGAAACATGTTGGTTTTGTTAGTGGCTTTTGTAGGTGAAAAGGAAAGTGGAGGAATGGATATTCCTGGCATATACCTTGACTCACTGTGCTTTTGTTTAATTGCTTTTCTGTCCACTTTTTTTTATATATATCATTTTCTAACATTATCTGACTTTACCAACTGAATGATTGGAATATAAATTTTTCTAGGATTCTTTTAAACAATTTTCAAAATGAATAATGTTTCCTTCTATAATTCCTTACACTTTTTTGTCATTTAAAACTACATGGTCATCATCTCTAATTGATTTCATCCTACCTCAAGGTGAGATAATCAACTTTTGCTTTCAAATAGGTGGATTGTTAATTAGAAAAGAAAATAGTAATTGTTAACTCAGTATTTAAATTAAAATATTTTTTTATATATTTTAATAAATAATCAACTATAACATGATTTTAAAATCTATTATATATATATATATATATATATATATATATATATATATATATATATATATATATATATATATATATATATATACATAATTAGTGATTTATTATCGACATAATCAACTTTCGCTTCCAAGTAGAGCAAACGTTGTAAAAAAGTATTTTTTTATATTCAATAGATAATTTTTATATTAAATTAAAACTGATTCAAATAACATATTTATTAAATTTTAATATTTTTTAATTGGTGATTGAAAATATATTTATTACTTTCCTTTTAACTTGATTTTGAAAATCTGTGACAATTTACATGCATTTGAAGTTACAAAAATGACCCTTAAACTTAGATTATTTAAATCAATCATATTAACACGTGAAAATTTATAAATTTTTTTTCTAAATTTTAAAATGAAAATATTCTTTTTCCTTATTAAATAGAGCGCTAGGGATAACAAATGGCGATTTTAGATTTTGGAGAAATAAAAATAAGAACTCTTTATATGGACTAGAGAAAAAAAACCATTCATTTTACAGTTACAAAAATAGTGATTTCAAATTTTATACATAGTGATGAAAAAATACAAAAACAAAAAAATGGCTCATTTTATTTATATTAAAATTTAAAACTAAAAATATATTTTAACCTTAAATGTTTTTTTTATTGGTATAAAATGAGGGAGTTTTGTTTTTGGATTCCATTTACATTTCCTTGTTTTTCATCTCTCTAAAATTTGATGTTACAATTTTATATCCCTAAAACGATTGAATTTTGATTTTGGTCTCTATAAATATTTCTTTCATTTTCATTTTTTTAAAATCTGAAATTGTGATTTTATGTCCCTAACATTCATTTTATGCCTGATAATTAAATAATATGAATTTTGATAACTAGAAAAAATTGTAAGATGTCTCATGCTAACATGGACCATACCATAGTGATTAATAGGTGTTACATGGTCGCTTGATTTTCTGTTAAAAGTACAAGCGGTTAACGAGTGGAACATGACAATAGGAACAAAACAACAATAATTTCATATATTTGGTTTGAAGTTTTTTTTTAAAGAGATAAACAAGAAAAACAAAGCAATTATAAATTAAATCCTATATCAATTCAATGCTCAAACATTGCTCATGCAGGCTGGTGGCCCATGTAGAACCACTAACTTGCTGTGCTGAATTTTAAAAGATTTATTTTTTGGTAAAACTTCTTTTCAATCAAGATTTTTAAATTATTTAAAAAATTTGGTAACATTCAATTAAAATTATCAAGATATTTTAAAGAAGGTACAAAATTAGTTGGTATTCAATTAAAAAAAAATATTTTGGCATAAAAAATTCAGTGAATTTTAGAAAGGATATATTGGATTAAGATCTTAAAAGATTTTTTGATAAGTTAATTGAATAAAAATTATATACCAATATATCTCTCAATAACATAGATGTTTATAGTCATTCCCACATTAATAATTTTATCAAACAATAAACATATTCAATAATTGTCTCAAATCTTATTTATATATTTATTCACTTATACATTAATCAACTTCTCACTTTCATTAAAATTATGTATTTCATATGTTCATATATACTCGATTTCATTTACATGTATAAATATGTAATCAAAAAGCTCCAAATTCAAAGAATTGTTTTTTTTTTTTTCATTTTAGGACATGTTGATCATTGGTTGAAAAAGTAAAAAAATTATTATGTGATGAAAAAAACATGTCAATTGACTAAAAAAAATATGTCAATTGACAGAAAAAAATAATCTCATAAAATTTCAAGAGTTTGGATGAAATTGTTTAATGTGTATTTTCTATTAAAAAGTCTTATAAAATTCATTAAAATCCATCTTAAAAAAGTATATATACTTTTGAATATAAAAAAAAATTAAGTTGTAAATTTTTTTAATTGAATACTAAATTTTATTAAATTTCTTAAAAATCCTAATAGTCTTATCTTAATTGAATATTATAAAACTTATTTTTATTATTTAAAAATCTTAATTGAATACATCAATAAAAAAATATTTTAAAATTCTTTCAAATCTTAATAGAATAAATCCTCCTAAGACTTTTACAACTTTAAAAAATTCTTAGTATTAACAAAATCTACAAATTTTAATAGATTATATTCTAGAATGAATTTCAATAAATTTTGTATAATTTTTTAATAAAATGTATAATATTATGTTTATCCAATAATCTCATCCTAATTCTTAAAATTTTGAGAGATTTTCATTTCTTTTTTTACTTTTCCCAAAGTAACCATAATTTTCTATGTCCATCACTCGTAATCCTTCCCCTCTCTCCGTTACTGATCTTCTTATAGATTTCCTAACCCGGCAACCCCAACAACTTTCTCAACTCAACCTATACCACCAATGCAATCAACAGTTATTCAAACTATCATCAGGAACGATAATATTTCAAAAACGGGGAAATTTTAGCATAGAGATTTTTATTGCATGTTGAATTTCGATATTTCATTGAATTTCAATTTTTCAATTAATCTGCATGCTCTAACAGAGGACGTAAACTAGATCGGTCCTTTCAATTGTGCCGAATTTTAATATTTTGTTGAAGTAGAACTTTATGAGAAAAAAAAGTTATATACTGATAATATAATTTTTTTTATATAATAATCAAATAATAATTCATCATGTATAATAAATTTATTAACTTTTAAGAGATATATTTAATTAGGATTTCAAAAAATTTTAAAAGATGTTTTGACTCTAAGAAAATCTTGAGATATTCAATCAAGATTTTTGAATTTAATAAAACTAAGTCTTGTGGTATTCAATCAAAATAATTAAATCTTTTAAGGAATTCGATAAAATTGATTGGTATTTAATTAAAAAAAGTCTCCTAACATTCAAAAGTATATAGATTTGGGTAATTTTTTTAAAAGATGAATTTTAATTGATTTTATGAGACTTTCTTAATAAAAAATACACATAAAATAATCTCACCTAAAATCTTGAGATTTTATGATATTTTTTTTTTCTTTCAGTGCCAATTGATATATTTTTCTTTTCACATCATACATAATCGTTTGTTTTTTTTGTTGTTAAAAATGATAAACATTTATATTTTTTAACTCTTGCAACCAATGGATACCATGCTCTAAAACTTGTGATATGGGTGATTTTTCTAATTTTTTTAATTTGCAATTATGACATTTTGATTATGTGTTTATATATATATATATATATATATATATATATATATATATATATATATATATATATATATATAAATGAAAAATATTTAATTTTGGTGATCACAAGAAATTGACTTATGTGTAAATACATAAATATATAAATGAGGTTTGAACTAATTGTTGGATATCTTTTTTGTTTAGTGAGATCGTTATTGTAAAAATAACTATGAGTATCCAAATTACTTGTAGACATTGTAGTATATAATTTTTATAAAATTAATATGATTGATGTTTAAAGGAGAATGAATATATTGTGTTTGTAAATATGTTGGAAAAAATTGATTTGTTACCTAATAAGTTTAGGGTTCTTCATATTGAATGAGTTTTATTTAAAGAGTTAGATAGGAAAAATTGATGGATCTTTATCAATAATTTTGAATATTTTTTAAAAATTAATGAAATTCTTTAAAATCTTCAAAATCCATAATTTCCTTTCCAATTTTATGATTTGATATTGTATGAATCCATTAAAATTCGAACTACAAAATCATAATCATACAAGTCTTTTAAAAAATCTTAGAAATATTACATTTTTACAAAGTCTTTTAAAATTCATAATTTTTTTTACACCAAAATAGTCTTTTAAATTCTCAATCTAATATATTTTTCTAAAATAATTATTTTAAAGTAATTTAAACAATACTTTATAATTGAACGACAATGTAAAACTGTTTTATACTATCAATTTATAGATATTAAACTCTTTGTTTATTAGATACTTAAACTATTATTCAAACCTACTGATTTTACTATAAAAAACACGACCGTGAAGTTTGGAAAAATGATTGATTTTACTCTCTTTTTTTAAATCTTACCATTTTGTTATTACCTTTTGTATTAATTTTCTTAATTTTGAATATTTTCTAAAAATTCAAAGAATCATTTTAAATATTATAATTCTATAAAATTCTTTCAAATCATTTAAATTCTTACAATGTATTCAAACTACATAATCTTAACTATAAAAGTCTTTGAAAAAAAATATGATAAATCATAATATTTCTAATTATCTTTTAAAATTCACAAAATTTTTTGATATCAAAATAATCTTTCAAGATCCCAATATAATACATCCCCAAGAACATCTACAATACATACTTGTTTATGAGTTATTTATCATAATTTTGTGGGTCTTATAATTTCATATGGATTAAAAAATTTAAAATAAAAAATTACTTCCATGCTAAGATTATTAAAATGAGTTCTTAAATTAATTTTGTGTGTCTTATAATGCTTAAAAATATGTTATTTATAGTATGATGTTGTTAAACACTAATACTTACATAAACAAGTCTACCTCATATGCTCCATTAAAAAAAAAAAAAAAAAGCTTAGATAGCAATATAATGCTTAAAGTTAAGAATCTTATCTAAGGATGTTAGTCGGTGAATGGACTTTAGCATACAGCGAAATAGTGTCTCTGTTACGACCTTCTAACAGTCTCGCATACCAAAGATTCCACATAATGATCGGGACCACCCTTCCAAACTCTAATGATATCGTGAAGCCATTGTGAAAATTCTAAATCTGGTTTAGGAACTTGAGGAACACCTTATTAATGAAGTGTCCATAAATTACCACCAGTAAATTGTACACAAAAATAGACTGTGACATATTGTCTTAGATGCAGCAAGGCATAAGGCCACAAAAAAAAAAAAACAGATGCAGCATGCCATAAAGGGTATGTTGCGGAATCCACAATAACCTATCCCACCAGAATAGCACAAAGTAGTTTAGCATGATGAAAGACTTGAAAGAAAGAACTGAACATATATACAGGAATATCCTTGTTCCACAGGTTCTGAAACAAGTAGTAGTGCACAGGAGAAGTTTAATCCTTTTTTTCAATTGTCATGTCTATAATGGAGGAAGCCCATACCTTCCCTGATTCCCTTTAACCCCTCAGTGTGGAGGAGTTATTTATTTATTAGATTTATAAGATTGAGCCTTGAGGCTTTATATTAACTATCAAGAGATTTACACCAAAATGGAAGGAAGCCCATACCTTCCCTGATTCCCCTACCATGGTTGAATTTCTAAATTTACTTTTGTTGCAGGATAATTCTAAGCTGGCTTATGCAAAGATCCATGCATCTAAGCCGACTTGAAGGCCTAAACTATGAAAATGGAGCTGAGCATTAAAAGGTATATATAAACATATATGCAAGTCAATTATTTCATTTTGAATTATGACTATCAACAATTAAAAGATTTATGAATTCTATAATTTATCGGTTTTAAGGAAATCCCCAGCCATTGGATACTTAACACATGATAATGGAGTTGGGTTTACCATATTTGACAATCTTTCGTTACCTACACAATGATATATCATTCACTACAAAGCCCTGCCATCAAAGAAATAAAGAAGCAATATTCGCTTGTAAAATTACGATCATCGAAGACTTTTAGTGACAATCAAATAATTCTGCATCTTCTCGGGTTAAAGAACAAGCCAGTTTCTAGTAGATAGTGGAAAACATTTTTGGTGGCTATACAAATTGCTGCTACTATTGCCATTACAAATCCTCAACGTTTTCCGCTAGTAGAGAAGGCTTTACCAGCAGTCAAAAATTGCCGCTAGCTTTAGGGACCAGGTAACGCCAGCTTAACTCTATTGCCGGTAAATATATTGATGGCTATTTTACTTGCTGTTAAAAGACAAAATAATTGCCATTAAAATTCTCTTTTGGTTTAGTGTTGGTTTAGAACAATCCAGAGATGTCTTTGACATCCACAAATCTGGCACATCCTCTATTAGGCACGGACTATATGATGGGACACTTTTAGGGGTACATTAGTGTGAGACATGTGCAACTTCCAACCATTAACCATCAGCATATGCATGCCAAACATCCTTTACATTGTACTCCAAATCATGAATGTCAACCCAGGGAACTTGTTAAGAAATGGGAATTTTTGTTGCCCAAGAATCAGACCAGAAATTGAAATTTCCCTCTCAAAGCTTAATCATAAAACATCATGCAAAATCTCCAAACCATAAAATATTAGTTCGGCTTTTCACTCTTAAATTGTTAATGCTTTATTACCTCTTTGCCTTTGGTTGGTCCAACTACTTTTTTTAATCTTTTTAAGCTTTGCGATCTATTTATTCATCAACGTACGTACCATGAATACAGACACTATTCATCTTCCAGCTTCCAGTTTGCATATTTCATAGTTGAGTTTAATTTTAATTTTATTTATTTATCAATTAACATTCAAATATATTCAATTAAAATTAATACAAATAATAAATATTAAAGAATAAGATAAATGGTAAACTTAAATTAAAAACTTTAATGCGTTTTTAGTCGGAGAATAAAATGATTTGCTAAAAATTAGAAATATGATATGTGATATGGAAGAACTATGAAATATTATTAAAAATTATAGTATAGAATAGAATCAAATACAATTTTGTTTGAGACATCTAAGTAGGCAATATTCTTCACATTCACCTATGCTTTGATGGGACTTACAGGAATGCTCTGCTCATTCCTGAAAAAGTTTTCCGGATCAACCGCAGTCTTAACCTTGACCAGCCTCTGAAAATTGTCATTGAAGTATTTGGCCCCATAAACCTTCCCTTCTTGAAAGCTATTCTTACCAAAGCTGTTAGTACCAATATCAATATCCCTGTAATTCAAAAAAGCACTTCTGGGACTCTTCGACACATATGGGGTCATCTCACTGTACAAAATCCTAGTCTGATTTAAGAAATTCTGAGCCGCAGCAGGTGATGAATCTGACCAGGTCACAGAATACTGAACCTTGAACAGGTTCCCTTTACGGTGAGGAAAAGGAGTCGCATCAGAAGGAATCTGAGCCATTTTCCCTCCATAAGGGTTGAAAACAAGCCCCGTTTTCCCCAACTCAATCATCTTCTTCCATATAAGCTCCAACCCTTCTCTAGGAATAGCATTCTGAACATAATCAGATTTTCTTTTAAGAAAAGGGGCCGAGTTGAGATGTCGATCCAATAGGGTTTCAGGTTTGGCACCCTTTTTAAAAGCCTCATCATCATTCCACCAGATAACAGAATCAATCCAACTCACCTCAGTGCAATTATCCTTCTTTAACCCTAGAAGCGGAAACTCCTTCTCCAAAATCGACACAACCTCATTAGCCCCTCCGAGGAACAAAGCCACAACCGAGGCTCTAGCGGTTTTCCCACTGGGCGCCAATATTAATCTCATGAAAAGCCTGTCATCAGTGGTTGGCGCCACCTGCTGCCACTGCAACACAAGGTCAGTGGCATTCTGTTCCAAAGTCTTGTCAATGCGGAAAAAGGTAACTGTTTCAGGCACAGGAACAAGTTTAATCGTAAACGACACTATGACACCAAAACTGGCCCCTCCACCTCCTCTAATAGCCCAGAAAAGATCTTCCCCCATTGTTTTTCTGTTTAGAAGATTTCCTTTCACATCAACAATTTGAGCGTCAATAACATTATCAACAGATAAGCCATATTTTCTCAACATGTTACCGTACCCTCCTCCGCTGATATGGCCACCAACGCCAACAGTGGGACACACCGCTGCAGGGAAGCCATGAAGCTTACTCTTTTCCCAGATCCTAAAATAAAGCTCGCCAAGAATGGCACCGGCTTGGACCACGGCAAGCTCATTTTTAACGTCAACGGTGATCTTACGAAGGTTGGACATGTCGAGGAGGATAAAGGGTTTCTGGGAGATGTACGAGATGCCCTCATAATCATGGCCTCCACTTCTGATTTTGAGTTGAATGTTGACACTTTTGGCACATATTACAGCAGCCTTGACGTGCGATTCTACCAGGGGAGTGACGATGAGTAATGGCTTCGGCGTTGAGGAGGTGTTGAAACGGGCGTTTCGGATGTAGTTTTCAAGCACAGTGGGGAATTTGGAGTCGGTATTGGCGAAAACTATGTTGGAGAGTTGGGTTGAGGGGTTTGTATGTTGCGTGAGGCAGTGAAGAAAAGTGTCATAAAGTGAGGGATTTGGGGATCGTGCCGACAATGAACTGAAAACAGACAGAAAAACAAAAGCGGCTGAAAGATAGGCCAAACTAGGTTTCGCCATTGTCGTGTGTTATTGTATGGTGACTTGGTGGAGGGTGACTCTTACAAAAAGTATCTTATAAGCTAAAAAAAAGCCTGGCCAAATGGATCCTCAATCCCGGTTATTGTCCAAGAAAGTAAAAAAAATCCTTGCGGATTTTCTTAATTAAACTATAAATTTTGAAATGTTTATGGGAGTTAATAAAATTGGTTTTTGACTTGTCATATAAAATTTCTGACAGCTTTTGGTATATTTTTAACAAAGATTTGTTTATACTTTTTTCCTTTAAACAAAGATTTGTGTATATATTTTTTCTTTTTGCTTTTTTATTTCTGTCAAGATAATTTGTCATCCGTTGCAAAATAATAAATATCTTAAGTCCATATATATATACTTGATTCTACAAGGAAGTATTTTTCCTAATTTAATAATATTAATTAGAGAATAAAAGGAATTGATTATGAATATGATAAGCTTCTTTTTTAATATCGTTTGAACAAATAATATCGTTTAAAGGGATCATTCTGTCAATTTTCTGGGTTCTACAATGGTAATGGTAGAAAGAAAAACCAGAAATTCTGGGTGGTTTAGTGATGAAGATTAAGGCATCAGCTTGGAAATGGATGACTTATAGAAATGGAAATAGAACCGGTGTCTCTTTTCCAGAGTGATGTATCTCACCAATGGTTAATTTCTTTGAACCATGACCACGATCTAGATATGGGATAAATTGGAAGTTACAAATCAATATTAATGTTTTTGTTCGACTGGGTACATATACATGATGTTTTTTGTTTCTACTGGGGCATATATATAAGGGATACTTTTTTGGCTGTTTCCAACACATCTTTTGGTTTTATGGAGGACTTGTCCTTTTTTGTTGATGAACCTCCCTTTGTACCTCTGGTACACTGATGTAAATATATCATTCTATTAATAAAATCCTTATTTTAGTTTTAAAAAAAAAAACAATAATATCATTTAGAGGATAAAGTTTGAAATTCAAGAGACAAAGAGAATTATGAAACTGAAATTTAGGAATACATTTTTTTTTCTATACTCATGAAAGTGATATTAACTTCATTTTGTTTTTAAAAATCGGTGGACAAAATGAAGGAAAAAATTGAAAATATATTTCTTTATTTCTAATTTATAAAAATGATTTAATAAAAAATATTGACTTTATTTTTTAATTAAAATTTGAAACAAAGCTTGTGTGAGAAAACTTTTGTTTTTAATGTCACGATATTAAACTTGTATACAATTTCGAACTGGGGGATTTGTTTCCAACATTTAAATATTTGTAAGATACTATTATCTTACCGTTTTTATCTTATCATGTTTAAATGGCCTTCTCAGGCACCTTTTCATCTTAAATAAAGTGCCTTTAATTATGATCAAAATATTATGTTTTAATTATTAACATTTTGGTTTTTTTGGTAAAGTTTGTTTTTTTTTGGGTAAAGTTTTCATTTTGTTTAGGCAAAGTTATCCAAATATAATTTTATATAGGAGAAAAAAAATGAATTGAAATCTTCTTTAATAGATTACAGAATTTTTTCAAAGTATAAGTTAAATAATTGAGCTTAATTCAGTAAAAAACAAAGTTAAATTAAACTTATGAAAAAACTTATTTCATATTTTTTCTTATTTTTTTAGTGCTTCTAAATAAACTTTCCCCAAAAAAAACTCATATTTATGTATATAAAAAAAGACCCAGCTATTTATCTAACTTTAGTCATAATTAAAAATAATATAGCGTTGCATAAATTATACTCCTCTCTTATGATCAAAAAAAGATTCAGCACGGATAAAAAATACACTCCTCTCACTTTAAGAAATGTGAATATTACAATGTTCTATCTTTCTCATATATTAAAAAATACAATTCCTTTATCGTGACAAATTCAAATACATAACATTTTACTCATTTCTTATTTTAAATTTTCGGTTAAATTTTCAATTGATTTTGTTTAAAAAAATGTTACTAAAATATCCTTTGCACTACCAAAGAATTGGGAATTAAATTTGCAAAAATGATTTTGATAAAAAGGGATTAAAGATTAACACTAAACTAATAACCGAAATTGATAAATTCTTTTTGGGACTTTTTCACAAACACATAGAATGCACTAATGAGGATTTCGTGCCCTGCCATACCTATAAAAGCGTGCCCCAGCTTAATTTACCAATTGCATGTGCTTTATATAATATATAGATAGATATAAATGATATTTTTTTGTTAAAATTGATTTGAAAACCCTTTTCAAAATAATTCATTAAAATAAATTAATCATACCAAATTAAATTTAAACGTGTAATTAACCATTAGGAAGAATAAATTTGCTATCATTGCTCAAAGAAATTAAATGTGATTTTGCATCACTTTCAGAAATTCCGATTATGAACAAAAATTGTGTCCTGTATAAAATAAAATACACATTATGTAATCATTTCCAAAATTAAATATTTATTATTTGTTATGTAACGTATTTGCTAACAATAATCGAGAGATAAAAAAGAGAAACAATAACCAATGTTTCCCTCTGTTATCGTATCTGTCATTTAATGCATAATAAAATGAAACGTATATTACAATAAAATAAACATTTAAAATTTAATTTTAAAATATCATTTTTCTTAACTGTTAAAATCTTTATGATGCATGATTAAATTTTAATCGTGGAGTTAGAAACTTTAGTCTTATATAAATAAGATGGTTTAAGATCGATGATTTGTTTATTAATCTTTTCTTCCTCGGGATTGAGAATTTGTTCTTCTAAGTTCTAATGCTTATTTAATTTTATGTGAAATTTCAATTGTATTTTTTTCTGTCAAAGTTTCGACGAAACATCTTTTATTTTAGGAAAAGAAAGATTCTCATGTATAAGCTTTAAAAGGATCTGGGTGAAGGTTAGTGAGATTACGATTTGAGCTTGAGCTTAGAACATTTAATTTTTCTTTTTTTCCTTTTAGAACTTTTATGTTACTGAGAAATGAATTGAATTGTGTGTTGTGAGTGACTTGAAGGAAGACAGGATAATCAAAGTTGATGTTTATTTGTATGATCCTATTATGATATATTATTATGTTATTTTTGTTTAAAATTTTTTATAAAAAATATTAATGATTATTAATATTTTTTTTCAATTTTTTTTTATGTTTTAAGGTTATAAAATGATAGTATATTAACAAAATATTTGTAAATTTAATTATAAATTTAGTGTTTATTATATAATATTATTATACACGAAAATAGTGTCAATTGCAAAATAAGTGAAAATTTTTATATTAATAAAGATAAAGAACTTACATAATATTACTAATTAATATTAATAACAGAGCTAGATTGTTAAAATATCACTTCAAATATTATTTATAGAGAAATCTTTCAAAACCTAAATAAACTAGTTAGAGTTTCTTTTTTATGAACAACATGATTAAGATACAATAAAAAAATTGACATAAAAATGCAACATGAGATTCAAACTTAAAAATCTTTACTCTTAAAAACATATCTTTTTATCGTTGATAAACCAACAAATTGACATAAAAGTGCAACACAAGATTAAAACTTAAAAATCTTTAGTGTTAGAAACATATTCCTACAAAAAAATTTCATTTTGTTACAATTCAATATATATTTCATCAATTTCAGCATATAAGATCATACGATATTGAATTATTTTTATCTTTACTTTTTTTTATTAAGTGCTTAGAATATAGAATAACTAAAAATTTACATATTTGTTTCAACAATCATTTATAATACTTTGTAACAATAATAATTGTTTTGTCAACTGTAAAACATGTCATCTAAAAATTATTAATTTGATTTATTTTTAATGTTTTACTTATTATATGTCAAAAAAATAATTTCATAAAAGACTTGATTATTTTTTTTCGTTATAAAATAATATTATTTAGGTTAAAATATTTTTTTATCCCTATAAAATTACTAAATTTTGGTGTTGGTCCCAACAAAATTTTTGTCTATTTTTGGCCCCGTAGAACCAAAATGTGTTATTCTTTTTCCCCTAGAGCAAGGATTGAATGATTCCGAACCTATCTAAACTTATACCATATTTTTTAATTTAAATCTTAAGATTTAATTTTTGGAAGTTAAAAATCGTGACAGAAAAAATAATTTCTGAAATTTAAAAATCAATCTCCAAATAGCAAGAATCATATAAAAAATTTCAGATTCACGCCCAAATCAAGCTCAACAACAGCAAGACCAATGAATCAAAGCTTTTTTTTTTTTTTTATAAAAAAAATCAAAGAATATGAACACAGAATGACTTTTAGTCCATCAGAAACAACAAAACTCCTAAAACATCAACCCCCATAATTGTAGAACAAAAACCAACCCACCCAAAGAAGAACATTAAATGAAAATGAGAACTGAAATTAAATCCCTCAAAGAATACGCTATGCCCAGTAACAAGCAGAATATGTGCAAGATATACTGAAAACTGCAATTGAAAAACTTAGATGATGAAACATGAAAATAAAGGGAGAATAATAAATGGGTAAAATTTACCAAAATAAAAACTAGAACCAAGCCATACGAAACATCACAAACACGTTACTAGAACAACACTTCCCCGTCACCAGCAAAACCTCCCAAGAAAAACCCAGACAATAAAGAAAGGCATCAAAACAGTGTAGGAAGACGAAGTCGTTTTTGGTGAAATGTCAGCGTGACTCGTGATTCCAGCAGGGTGTACGATCTCAAGACATGGTGTTTGGCAATGACAAGCAATTAGTGAGCATCGACAAAATTAGGAACACCAAGATCCACAATGATCTTCTCCGAGGCACAAGCAAGTGTAACAATGTTATCGATGTGTTGCTGCCACTGTAAGATTTGGTGAGAGAAAGCGACGACAAGGGTCGAAGGGGCACCCGTGGACAACTTATATCAAAGCTTGATTCTCTCATGAAGAATGAAAACAAATCGCAATGCAAGAGAAGCAATAGTGCAAAAACAGAAAGAAGCTGTAATAGAATGAAGGAGAAAATAATACTGATATTACTTGCTTTGCAAAGGAAGCTGACTACGTTATTTATAGTTATTTACAAGGATAATCAACTTGGTTAACTAACTAAAGCACAACTAACCTAAGCAAACTAGCTAGAATTAGTTAATACAAAATCAGGAGTTAGTTAACAACTTAGGTTTGTGGCTACAACAAAAAACCACGACGATGATGATGACATACCTAGGGTTCACAAATCGCAAGAGAGAGCAAAGGATTATGCCAAGAGAAAGTGATGGGGACAAATCTGGTTGGTGATTTTTGCGACGGATCTGGTTCGTGGTGGTGGTGTTGGAGGTAGGACGTTGCAGAGGTACCAAGGTTGGAGAGGGAAAAAAGGAAGAGAGTGGGAAGGAGAAGAGGAGGAAGGAGGTTGGGATGATAGAAAAAGAAAAAAAAAAAAACATAGTTACACGTGTCAACAAAAAGTGGGTTCTAACTCCAAATATAACTCCAAAGAATAAGGTACCACATTATAAAAGGAACCAAAAATAGAAGAAAAATTTCCTAAGAACTAAAATCAAACTTTGGTGATCATTTAATAGGGACCAAAGACATGTTTTAGTCTATTATTTAATACAAAATCTTCCTATAACTACACAAACTAACAGTTTGTTGCGTTAGGGATTATTTGAAACTAAAAATTGTAGTATAGAATAGACTCTCATACACTTTTGTCTGTTAGAGAGGTCTAAGTAGCTAGGCAATATTCTCCATTGTTTGATTCCTCTATGCTTTGGTGGGACTTACAGGAATACTCTGCTCATACGCGAAAAAGTTTTCCGGATCAACCGCAGTCTTAACCTTGACCAGCCTCTGAAAATTGGCATTGAAGTATTTGGCCCCATAAACCTCCCCTTCTTCAAAGCTATTCTTACCAAAGCTGTTAGTGCCAATATCAATATCCCTGTAATTCAAAAAGGCACTTCTGGGATTCTTCGACACATATGGGGTCATCACACTGTACAAAACCCTAGTCTGATTTAAGAAATTCTGAGCCGCAGCAGGTGATGGATCTGACCAGGTCACAGAGTACTGAATCTTGAACAGGTTCCCTTTACGGTGAGGAAACGGAGTTGCATCAGGAAGAATCTGAGACATTTTCCCGCCATAAGGGTTGAAAGCAAGCCCCGTTTTCCCCATTTCAATAATCGTCTTCCACAAAAGCTCCAACCCTTCTCTGGGAATAGCATTCTGAACATAATCAGACTTTCTTTTAAGAAAAAGAGCCCAGTTGGGATTCCGCTCCAATAGGACTTCAGGTTTGGCACCCTTTTCAAAAGCCTCTTCATCATCAAACCAGATAACAGAATCAATCCACCTCCCCTCAGTGCAATTCTCCTTCTTTAACCCTAGAAGCGGAAACTGCTTATCCAAAATCGGCAAAAGCTCATTAGCCCCTCCGAGGAACAAAGCAACAACCGAGGCTGTAGCAGTTTTCCCACTGGGCGACAATAGTAACCTCATGAAAAGCCTGTCATCAGTGGTTGGCGCCACCTGCTGCCACTGCAACACAAGGTCAGTGGCATTCTGTTCCAAAGTCCTGTCAACTCGGAAAAAGGTAACCGTTTCCGGCACGGGAACAATTTTAATCGTAAACGACACTATGACACCAAAACTGGCCCCTCCACCTCCTCTAATAGCCCAGAAAAGATCTTCCCCCATTGTTTTTCTGTTTAGAAGATTTCCTTTCACATCAACAATTTGAGCGTCAATAACATTGTCAACAGATAAGCCATATTTTCTCAACATGGTACCATACCCTCCTCCGCTGATATGGCCACCAACGCCAACAGTGGGACACACCGCTGCAGAGAAGCCATGAACCTTACTCTTTTCCCAGATCCTATAATAAAGCTCGCCAAGAATGGCACCGGCTTGGACCACGGCAAGCTCGTTTTTAACGTCGACGGTGATCGTGCGAAGGTTGGACATGTCAAGGAGGATAAAGGGTTTCGGGGAGATGTAAGAGAGGCCCTCATAATCATGGCCTCCACTTCTGATTCTGAGTTGAACGTTGGCAGATTTGGCGCATAATACAGCAGCCTGGACATGGGATTCTACCATGGGAGTTACGATGAGTAACGGCTTCGTCGTGGAGGAGGTGTTAAAACCGGCGTTTCGGATGTAGTTTGCGAGCACAATGGGGAATTTGGGGTTTGTGTTGTCGAAAACTATGTCGGCAAGTGGGGTTGTGGAGTTTGCATGTTGCGTGAGGCACTGAAGAAAAGTGTCATGGATTGGGGGATTTGGGGGTCGTGCCGACAACGAACTGGAAACAGACAGTAAAACAAAAGCAGCTGAAAGATAGAATAAACTAGGTTTCGCCATTGTCGTGTGTTAATGTATGGTGACTTGGTGGAGGGTGACTCTTATAAAAGAATACTCAGGGTTGCCTGGTTTTTTTTTTAGCTCAACTTTTGCTTATAAGCAGCTGGGCCACGCACTTTTTTAGTAAAAGCTCTACAAAAATAACTAGCTTATTTTAAGGCACAAAATAATACAAAAAAAGTATAAAACTGGAATTTAATTTGTAGCTTATACAGAGCTTTTTTTGAGGTCCTACGTTCGAATTCTTGCTTGTGGTTCTTTTAGTTGTTTTCTTTTTTAGGTTGCACCGTTCTTTTGTTTTTCTTTCTTTCTTTCTTTCTAAAAGCTGCAATTGCGTTTTCTGTTTCTACAAATTTTTATCACTATTTAACTTGCTTTTATATAGTAATTCTTACTTCTCTTAGTTGCAAAGAAAAATACCATCGAACAATATAGAATAAACTAACATTTTTTTATTTGTAATCAATTTTATTTTTTATTAATAATATATTTATTTTCTGAAAATAACCATTGAAACAATATTTTATTCATAGAAATAATTTTTTAAAATTAAAATATTTTTTTATCATCATTAAAATAATCCAATACAATATTTTATAAATACACTTTTTTCATTGGACAAGTAAATTAGAGTCTTTAGATTTTTTACCAAACAAAATTTCGCTTAAAAGTAGCTTTTAAGCTATAAAATTGAGAAGTTGACAAACAATTTTTTCAACATTTAAATAGTTGTAAATTACTATTATGTTACCGTTTTTATCTTATCGCTTTTTGTTCTTAAACACAACTGAATAATGTTTTAATGGCCGTCTCGAAGGCACCTCTTCATCTTAAATAAAGTGCCTTTAATTATGATAACAAAATTGTTTTAACTGAATTATGCCACCACT
The DNA here is from genome assembly GCF_004193775.1 of Glycine soja. Classification (NCBI taxonomy): domain Eukaryota; kingdom Viridiplantae; phylum Streptophyta; class Magnoliopsida; order Fabales; family Fabaceae; genus Glycine; species Glycine soja. Next base: position 2,204,907 of record NC_041010.1, read on the forward strand.
GGGCGGCCATTCTCCGGGTCCGTTCAGAGCCCCCCAACCGCCGCACCCTTCCCTAAGACGTCGGCTTATCCCTTTTCATCGTGTTAGTGGTCAAGGTCAGGGACACGGGCTCAACCACTTCTTCCTCCTCATCACTATTTTTGTCATTCTCGTCGCTGCCAAATTGCTCTCTTTTTGCAACAATATTCATTCACTCATTCCTACATCCACTTTAAGTTGGAATCCTCTTCCTGCATCCAACACCTTGAGGACAAGGTGTCTCTTTGATGGGCTAGGGAATGATAGGAAGAAGCTGCAGCAGTAGGCTCAATAGGAGCATCAAGCGTCCCGTCCCACGTATTTGGATGAATATGTATGCATAAAATCATAAGAGTAGGAAGTTGGTTATAACAGATTAATTACAACTTTTCCAATTCTGTTATGAAGTTGTTATTGCCTCTATGGATCATGCATTCTGTTAACTCACATATAGCTATAATGAATGAAAGAAGGTAAAGATGAATTTGAGTTAGAATAATTAGTGTAGAAGGAGGTTTCTTGTTCTCGAAATCAAGGCACCACTGTCCTCTATTCGTATCAACCAGCCTGCTATAATATGTGCCAAAAGTGTCAATGTTCAACTCAAAGTCAGGAGTGAAGGCCATGATTACGAGGATGATTAAGTTGGGGAAAACGAGGCTTGTATTCAACCCTTACGGAGGGAAGATGGCTGAAATTCCTCACCGTAAGGGGAAACTGTTCAAGATTCAGTACACTGTGAACTGGGTTGATCCTTCGCCTTGTGCGGCTAAGAATTTCACGAATCAGGCTAGGAAGCTGTACAGTTACATGGCCCCTTTTGTGTCATAGAATCCCAGAAGTGCCTTTTTGAATTATAGGGACTTTGATTGGAATTAACAGCTTTTTCAGAGGCTGGTCAAGGTTAAGACTGCGGTTGATCCAGGAAAATTTTTCAGGAGTGAACAGAATGTTCCTGTATGTCCGAGCAAAGCATAGGGAATCAAACAGTGAAGAATATAAAATTGCCTACTTAGGCAATCTCTAACAAACAAACTTATATTACATTAATTTTATGTTAGATATTAATTAGAAAAATAATAATAACAAGTTTTATGAGCCTTAAATTGTGGAAAATGAAAGTTGTAAGGTTGTGAGTTACAAAGTCTTGAATAAGTAATTATGTGAGCATTTAGTATTCTTGAATAAGCAAATTATGTGAGTAGTCACTCTATTTTAATATAAATAGGGGATCATACTCTTGTATTTTGTGTGGCAAATGAAATAAAATCTTCTTCTTCTTCCAACAAAGTGGTATCACAATATGGAAAAAGCAACAATATGGAGTTGATTATGATGAAGTGTTTGCACCGGTTGCCCGCATGGAAACCATTCGTCTTCTTATTTCCTTGGCAGCTCAAATGAAGTGGAGAATTTTTCAGCTTGATGTAAAATCGGCATTTCTAAATGGCTATCTTGAAGAAGATGTCTATGTTGAACAACCAATGGGTTTTGTCATCGAAGGTCAAGAAGGAAAAGTCTTGAAATTGAACAAGGCGTTGTATGGTCTAAAGCAAGCACCAAGGGCATGGAATACTCGCATTGACAAGTACTTCCAAGACAATGGGTTTGTTCGTTGTCAAAATGAGTATGCTCTTTATGTTAAAACTTTTAATAATGGTGATGTCTTATTTATTTGTCTTTATGTGGATGACCTTATCTTTACCGGCAATAACCCAAATTTGTTTGAAGACTTCAAGGAGTCCATGTCTCGTGAATTTGATATGACAGATATGGGACTCATGTCATATTACTTGGGAATGGAAGTGAAGCAAACGGAGAATGGTATCTTTGTCTCACAAGAAAGGTACACAAAAGAAGTGTTGAAGAAATTTAATATGCTTGATTGCAATCCCGTGAACACACCTATGGAAGGTGGCTTGAAGTTATCAAAGTTTGATGAAGGAGAGAAGGTAGACTCCACGATCTTCAAGAGTCTTGTGGGGAGTTTAAGGTATCTAACCAATACAAGGCCCGATATTCTATATGCGGTGGGAGTTGTGTGTCGCTTTATGGAGGCTCCTACCTCTCCTCATCTAAAAGCCGCAAAAAGAATTCTTCGTTACTTGAAAGGTACAATTGATTTTGGATTGTTTTATTCTCCCTCCAATAACTATAAGCTTGTGGGATTTTGTGATAGTGATTTTGCCGGAGATGTTGATGATAGAAAAAGTACTACCGGATTTGTATTTTTTATGGGTGATTGTGTTTTTACATGGAGTTCTAAGAAGCAAGGCATTGTGACACTTTCTACTTGTGAAGCCGAGTATGTAGCTGCAACTTCTTGCACATGTCATGCCATTTGGCTAAGAAGATTGTTGGAGGAACTTCAGTTGTTGCAAAAGGAAAGCACAAAGATCTATGTTGATAATAGATATGCACAAGAGCTTGCCAAAAATCCGGTGTTCCATGAACGAAGTAAGCATATAGATACAAGGTATCATTTCATTAGAGAGTGCATTACCAAGAAAGAAGTAGAATTGACTCATGTGAAAACTCAAGATCAAGTTGCGGATATTTTCACCAAGCCTCTAAAATTTGAAGATTTTCGAAGATTGCGAGCAAGACTTGGTGTGCAGAAGAATTTTCCAATTAAGGGAGGATGTTAGATATTAATTAGAAAAATAATAATAACAAGTTTTATGAGCCTTAAATTGTGGAAAATGAAAGTTGTAAGGTTGTGAGTTACAAAGTCTTGAATAAGTAATTATGTGAGCATTTAGTATTCTTGAATAAGCAAATTATGTGAGTAGTCACTCTATTTTAATATAAATAGGGGATCATACTCTTGTATTTTGTGTGGCAAATGAAATAAAATCTTCTTCTTCTTCCAACATTTTATACTTCATTTTATTATTTATATTCATTTCAATTTAATACATTTGAATGCTAATTGATAAATAGTAGATATATGCTATATTTTAATAAAAATATAAATTTAGTTTAAAATTTTAATTTTTTTATCAGAAAAAGAAAAATATCATTAAAATATGGGTACAAGGGTAGGTACCCAACCCGTACAAGCAGTTTCAAATTTATAACACTAAAATACAATATTCCCACCCTCCCCAAAATGCATGTATGCATAATATACATGCTGTATTTCTGCATAAAATTGGTATAGCAACCAAAAACCTTATAAGAACCTCTTCCCATGCATAATATACACATGCACATGCATATCATTCAACCTTACACACCGTGCTAGTAGCACTACTACAAATATGTTATTCTAGGACGCACCTTCAAGGACGATGCTTTCAAAAACGACATTGTTTTAGACGTGGTGGCATTTTAGTAAATAGGAGATTTATGTCAACGACGTTTTTGTTAAAAATGATGTCGTCTGCGCATTACAATGACAGGTTTAGTACACACCAACGTTGAACTGCACTACCCTAGCCCGCACTCGCACTCTACCCTACCTCGCACTACCTAACTCATTTGCTGAAGGGATTGTGCGCATCGATGGAGAATAGAAGAATTAGGGTTTAGATTTGTTGCATAGGGGAGACGCTGAGCATGGGACCGCCACCGTGGCGTTTACAGCGACGCCGACAGGGACTCACTCCATGTGGCGTCTGCTAACGAGGCCATCCGAAGCGGACCGCCACCAGCGCAGCTCAGTTACCTAAGCATGCTCATGTCTTTTCTCTTTCTGTCTCGCACGTGCAAACACTTGTTCCGGTGGCCCCTTTCTCTTTTGCTTCATCTTCAACATTAGGTCTTCTTTGACTCTGTGGTCGTCACTGCTTCTCAACTCTCTTCCCCTTTCCTTCATTTGCTTACTCCCATTCGCAAACTGTAACGGCCAACGCAGCAAGTTGAATTTTTAGAATCGATTCGTCCAAGTTTGATTCGAAGCAAAAAGAAGCGAAATTGGAGTTTTAGGGAAAGAAGAAGAAAAAAAACATGGCGTACAATGGTGCAGGTCCCATAGGTGGTTCGGGTTCGGCATTGACAATAAAGCAAGTCAAATTGGAGAGAGAAAGCAAACTGAGAATAGAAGTTGGTAACGACGCACCTCTATTTTCTTCTTATTATAAGAAAAATGTTTTTTTTTATCTTTCAGGTGTTTACTTGGTATGGTGCAACCATTGAAATGGATGGTGCTACTGAAACTGATTATACTGCTGATGAGGTAAGCCAATGTAACCATCCTATTGTGTGCATTCTTTCTGTCAAACATATTGGTAAGACAAAAAAAAAGAGAGGATATCACTGATGAGGAGATTGCAACTTTTTGAGTGCAGACTCCAATGGTTAGTTATCTAAATGTAGAATTTTTTTTTGCAGTAACAATGTAGAATTGTATAAAGTGCTTCTTAAGGAGCTTGCAGGGATGATTGACAGGCAATTTACTGGAAATGCTAAATCTAGAGCTTCAGGCATGGTGATAAATATCACGGGATGGATAGAGGGTATAGGCTATGATGTATTTGGCCTTTGTATATAACAATGTTGTCTTGGTTTTGGGTGAGGTATATGCGTTGTATATATACTATATACTATATTTAACATTTGCATCATTGCATCTTCCACATTAGTTATGCATTGAAAGCCAGTTCCAATGATCCCCACTATCATATATTTTTGAATATCATACTTTCCTTATGCATAGTTGTTAATTCATGCCTTCTGTAGAAGCTCAGTGTCTCAGGCTTTGCTTTGAATTCCTTGTAGAAAAAACTGTGCAGCATGCTCAAAGATGTGCTCAAGAGTGAGCCCAAAGTAGACGTAGTTAAACTTCAAATATTTTCCTTCTACACGTGTCCATATTTGAATATCTTCTACACGTGTTTACCATATCTTGATATTTTCCTTCTGTTTTTTCATTTTAGAGGATTTCAATTTAAACTATGAGAATTTGTTGTCTGTTGGCACTTGTTCTGCTCAATTTAAACCTACTTGTCCATATTTGTTAAATAATTCACATTTCTCTGGTAGTATGACTATGAGGTGAATAGTTTTTTTTTTCTGATATATAATCTATACATCAGGGGATGTTAAGTTTAAATGTGATTTTAAACATATGTTTGATGTTAAGATTTTACATGGAAAGAAAAGAGAGTATAAAAAAAATAAGTTATATAATGTTTATAAAATGGACAACAAATTAGCATATTAAATATATATTAATATATTGATTTTAAGAGCTTTTCCTAATGGCATCCGCTACAGGCAATTTACTTGCTGTCAAATCCAAATGGAACTATGAAGCTTTATGAGTTTGTAGTGATATTTGGATACTTCATGCTGATTTTGGCTCAGATGCCACATATTAATCTGGTGTCTTTGGTCATGTGATTATCCTACAGTGCCTGTGCTACTGCAGCTTCCATATATATTGGTATTTTCTTTCCCCTCATTAATAATCCAATTAACTAATTAGCACCTATGCTTGCAATTAAGTGCATTTTTTTTTTCTGAATTTTCTCAAAATGTCTACTGAATCAGGAAAATCATCAAATGGGCCAAAAAAGTATTACTCTTTAATAGGTGACACAACAAATCGCTTATTTGGAATCTTTAATGCCATTCCCATCGTTGCCAACACTTATGGTTGTGGAATAGTTCCAGAAATTCAGGTTAGAAACAATCAAATGTGTTCACTCTAACATATAGAACTTGTTAATGCTACCCACACCATCAAAGTATTTTAACTTCTAATTAGAAAAATACACAAGTATTTTAACTTCTAATTAGAAAAATACACATTTTTATTATAGGCAACGTTAGCACCCCCGGTAGAAGGGAAAATGCTCAAAGGACTATGTGTTTGTTATGTTGTAGTTGCATTGAGTTTCTTTAGCGTAGCTATCTCTGGCTATTGGGCATTTAGATATCAAGTTGCAGGCCTCATTTTTAGCAACTTTGTAGATGATTACAGCAAGCCTTTGGCTCCCAAGTGGCTTATTTATTTGCCCAACATTTGCACAATAGCTCAATTATTAGCTAATGGTGTGGTAAGTAACACCCTGATTCCCACTATAGTCTATAACATTAATTGCATGTTTAGATCACGGTATAGTTTGTGCACACCATACATTGGTTTAGAGAATGTACACTAAATTTAATACTCAATAATGTGTTTTTATTATTATCTAAGTGCTGATAAATAGATAGGATAAAAAATGAGTGGGCTTAATTGCGTGTTAAAAGCATAAAACAATTGGCACTTCTTTTCTTTTTATCTTGAAATTTGTGGGCTTAATATTTAATTATGTTCCCTTAATTGCTGTTTAAAAGCATATTTTTGTGCAATCTAAAAACTACATTGACAGTAGATCACTTTTACAGGTTTTGATCTTTTTTCGGTTCATGGGTCTTGGTACGATCCTTCCATGCTTTTTTCTCATGGAAAAATTTTAAATTTGTTTCAAAGCTTTCTACATCAGTTGTAAAAGGACTGTTGTAGAACACATGGCAAATTACATCGGTCGTAAAACGACCGTCGTAGAATACGTGACAAACGAAGTGCTTTCTACATGAGTGTTGTCTTAGACACGACTTTGTTTATCTTGTGTTTCTACGACGGTCCTTTTACGACCGTCGTAGAAATATTCACCTCTACAACGTCATCACTTTCAAAGACGTGTGTCCCCCGCCTTTGAAAAGCATTTCCCACCGTCTTTTGAATTCTATTTTTCTAGTTGTGTAGGTAATTAAGACACCTTCACTGACCAAAAGTGTAACAGTAACCACCGTGTCTCTCTAAGAAAACACATATAAGATGTAAATGACGGAGTGGTGGAAGTAAAGTGTTAAAGAAAACGTTTAAAACATTAGACATCTCCCTTGATTCAACGTCGGTTAAAAATCAATTTCTCACTTTCAATATCGGCTCAAAATTAATGTCAAAATTCTTTTTTTATCAATGTTAAGGGCCTTTTTTTTTGTAGTAAACAAATAGTCGGACCAAACCCAAACAAAAGTGTTATTATAAAAACAAAAAACATTTAAAAACTTAGGAGTAAGTGGCTGAAACCAAAGCCTTTTAATGTAATCTAACGTTAAAAAACTATGCAATTTAACATAAAAATAAATTAGGGAGAAACGGTCATTTACATATCTTTTTATATTATATCTGAGACACTTAAATGAGAAATAGGGTGTTTGCGGGCCGGTTCGGGTCGATTTTGAACAAATTCAAGATCCAATCCAATTAAATTTAATCGATTTGGTTTGGTTTCATCTTCACAATTTATTTTTGAAACTCAACCCATTCATGAATGTTTTGGGCTAATGGATTATCCATTTAAATTTGATTTGTTTTTCTTCTTAGAACAATTATTTTATATCATGATTCATTCAAATGTCCAATACAATTAACACAATATTATCAAATGTCTGAAAATAATAAAATTGATTTATTTAATATTATCAATATAATATTCTAAAATAGAAAAATATAAATTAAAACAAAATATTCTTCAACGATATATATTATAATAGTCTGAATCACAAGTATTTTCTACAAACTAATTTCTTACAATAAGCTTTGCTAGAATTAGATTTGTTACAATCAGATTTGCTAGAAATTTCAACACTAGTTTCAACCCTTGGGGTCTCAACCCTTGGAGTATCAATATTAACAGTATTTAAAACCAAACTAAACAACTTTAAAAATTTTCCATGCATATATTCTTTCTTCGTGTTGAAAGCCTACTAGCGCTTCTCCTCCTTTTTTGAAACCTTGCGTGGCTAGTCCTTCTTCAAAGTCTCATGTCATTGCTCCTTCTTTTAATTTTTCCACCATTGCTCCATCTTGGAAGATCACTCTAATGTGAAGAAGGCTTTTAAAAAGATTATCAGGTCAGACTAGACTTTTAAAAAGGTCACGAGTCAAAATAAAAGTCTTTGATAGGCTATAGGTCAGATCCAGACCTAAAAAATTCATCGTAGATTAGGCTCAGACCTTTGAAAGTCTGACATATTCCTACCCTTGAATATAGAGTTGTAATTGAAGATATTATTTTATTTTAAAATGAGTTGACTTGTTGGAAAAAGGATTAGTTTTCTTATTTTATACTAGATAAATAATTTTGGTCTGCTGCAGTACTCTAGTATATTGGCCCATAACATACAACCAAGAAGGTCCACTGCAACACTATGGACCTGGCCTAGCAAGGATGCAGATAGTGCTCAACAAACAAGGGACACATCTTGCTCCTTCATCTAAGTCCAAGCCACCTGATTCCACGAAAGCACCTTCTTTTGTTTTTGTACGACCTAGCCAATTCACGGCAATTGAATTACTCTAACTTCCAATCATGTGACTTGTAAAAGCATTGTCTAAATAGATCTCTATAATTAGTCATTGGAATTCACCTAATATTGTGCACATATTTTTCCATTTAGTCAAATGCAACTAGCTAGTCAATTATGCCTCACAACAACTGTCTTCTTACTACAAGTCAAAGTTTGACTTCATGTAGATCCACGAAAATACTTAGAAATTCATCAAGCAGTTATCTTAGCACTGAGAATAAATATACTTCTTCCAGCGAACCAATAATATAGATGCAAACTCACTTCAATACATTGAGATCTCGTAGTACAGTTTTAGCCACAATGATTCTGCAACTTATACCATTTTCTATAATCGTTTTGATAATATTCCCTCTGGCATCGGAAACATATCAGATTATAGCAAAACCTGGTTGTAATTCAACATGTGGAGAAGTTTCCATCCCTTACCCTTTTGGGATGAAAGATCCCGAATGCTACGCCGACGGGTGGTTTGAAATAGAATGCAAAGACACTTCTCAAGGTCAAAAACCCTACCTGAAGTCTTTAAATCTCCAAGTGACATCCATCAGTGAGTTCCCAGGCTTGGTTACAATCATGAATCCAATTTACCGTTGGAACTGCCCAAGCAAAAGAGCAATGCCAGCAATAAAAGACCTGAGAGGAAGCCCTTTCGTGTATTCCCAGGAGTCGAACAAATTCGTTGCCGTTGGTTGCAACAACCTTGCCTTTTTGAAGTCCGGTGGGGATACTGTCGGTGGTTGTGTGTCCATTTGCGACAACAATGAAGAATTCAAAAACATGGACTTCATTAGCAGTGATGGTTGCCATGGCAGGTACTGCTGCGAGACTTCACTGCCAAACTATCTTTCAGAATATAATGCAACACTGCAAGATTTTAACAACCAGAACAGTAGTGTTGAGAGTCATCAGTGTAGTTCTGCATTTATTGTAAACAAGTACTGGTCCCAGCGATACTATATGCCTCATTTAAACAACATGGACTATGTTGATGCGGTGCTTGAGTGGGAGATTTTGAACAACACACTTTCCGATTCTGTCCTTCAATTTCTTTCAGATCATGCAAGATGTCATGGATCTAATGTCACATCTTCGTTTACCAGAGTCTCAGGTTATACATGTAGATGCATCCAAGGTTACCAGGGCAATCCCTACGTTCGTGGAGGCTGCACCGGTATGATCTCTATGCAATAACTTGCATTTACATTATTCTATTACAGTTCTGTTCTGTCACACTATAAAACAATTGACATTATATTTAATACTGTATATAATTCTTTTTTATTATTTATTTATGATAAAATAGGCTATGCACTAACCATGTAAAACAATTTTATTCTGTTATTTAATCACAAGTAAGATAAGTTTTTATTGACTTTTATAATAACTATCTTAAAAAATCAGACTAACTTTGATTCCTGATTGGGTTGATTCGTGAAACTGTTTTACGAGACCTTGCATAACCAATAAACTCTACCATTTCAATTTATGTTTACCTCAATACATAAATGCATGGGTTTATATGATCTAACTTGGTTCTTGGTGTTTCAGCCTTGCCAGATTACAATAAAAATCTAACGAAGAAGTGGGCTATAGTAGGTACGTAAAAATTTTGAAAGGCGGTTTTGAAGAATAATAAATAATGATTTATTGTTTTGGTACTTCCCCCAATCGTAAACTAGAGCCTTTAGCTACTGCTTAATATAACTCCATGCACAACAATTTATATAGTGGAAAAATTATAATGCCGTAATTTATTGTAACAAATTGTGTAGGTGTTTCGTCAAGCCTGGGATCTATCATTTTGCTTCTTTGTCTATGGTTGTTGTATAAAGTGGTAAGGAAGAGAATGATAAAGAAACGCAAACAAAAGTTCTTCAAAAAGAATGGTGGTTTGTTGTTACAGCAAAGAATGTCATCTAATGAAGTTAATGTAGACAGAGCTATTCTGTTCAGCTTAAAGGATTTAGAGAAAGCCACTGACCGCTTTAACATGAACAGAATTCTTGGGAAGGGAGGCCAAGGTACTGTTTACAAAGGCATGCTAGTAGATGGTAAAATTGTTGCAGTGAAAAAGTTTAAGGTGGAAGGAAATGTTGAAGAATTCATCAACGAGTTTGTCATTCTTTCACAAATTAACAATAGAAATGTGGTCAAGCTGTTAGGATGTTGTTTGGAGACAGAAATTCCTTTGCTGGTTTATGAATTCATTCCTAATGGTAACCTTTTTCAATATTTACATGATCAAAACGAGGACTTACCAATGACATGGGATTTGCGTTTGAGAATTGCAACAGAAATTGCAGGAGCACTGTTTTACTTGCACTCAGTTGCATCTCAACCCATTTATCACAGAGACATCAAATCCACAAATATACTATTGGATGAAAAGTATAGAGCAAAAATTGCAGACTTTGGAGCATCCAGAATAATTTCCATTGAAGATACTCATCTCACCACAGTCGTTCAAGGTACTTTTGGATACTTGGATCCTGAATATTTTCACACTAGTCAATTTACAGAAAAAAGTGATGTCTACAGTTTTGGAGTAGTTCTTGCTGAACTTTTAACAGGTCAAAAACCAATATCCTCAGTGAGAACCGCGGAATCCAAGAATTTAGCCTCATATTTTGTTCAGTGTATGGAGGAGGATAATCTTTTTGACATTATCGACAAAAGAGTTGTGAAGGAAGCAGAGAAGGGAAAAATCACTGCAGTTGCTAATCTTGTAAATAGATGTTTAGAGTTGAATGGGAAAAAACGTCCAACTATGAAAGAAGTTACATTTGAATTAGAAAGGATCCAGAGATTGGATAAGAAATCTAATGCAGAGCAAAACCGTGAAGAAATTGAGCTTGCTAGAATTGAAGATTATCAACCTTGGGTTGGATATTCTATATCAAATTCGTTGGCAACTCTTGGCAGTGAATCAATCTCATCAGACTCGGAGGTCATACCTATTGTTACATTATAATTAATAATTGGTGAATTTTCTTAATTTGTTGTCCATGCGGAATCAATATGGTGTAGGACTCATCAATCGTGCATGAGGGTCCCTCTCATACCCTGAAGCTTGCATACTGCCTTCTACTTATTGTTTTTCCTCTTCTTTGTATTGATTATTGAAGCATAAATATATTTTGTACGAGAGAATTGGAATAAGTTCTGGGAATCAGAAAAAGACTAAAAGTTCACTGGAGTTTAATTTCCTTTATTTTCCTATCATGTTTAAAGGGGGCATTGTTCATTTCCTGTACACTAGGCATATACCTTGGCCAGCATTTCTTGATAAATTGTCCAATTGCACATTTGGTATAGTGTCTAGCACTCATTCCTTTGTTATATACTATATGCTGCATGTTCGGTTTCGAGTTTTACTTTCTCCACTATGCATTGCAGCAGAAGCTACAATGCGTGACTTTTGCAATATCTCTTTATTGATGTGGTTATACTATGCGATGCAAATAATTTAATACGTGTTTGGAACGCATCGCATCAATCTAAACACAATTAAGTGCATGTTTGGAGCCAATCTTGAAATGAAAATCCACACTCTCTCCATGCACGTCCAGAGACCAAAAAACATAGAAGTTACTTCAATTTAATTTGCTTCAAGTGAATGTAATTTTTCACATTGGCGATAAGTTTTCAAACACTGTAAGTGTTGTTTTTGCATCCAAGTGATCACAACAGTGTTGGAATGTGGATCCAAATATTTGGTTAGTGTGTGTTTGCTTAGACATTACACAAGGATCTGTTGGAAAGGAGAAAATTATAGGAAGTATTTGAGAGAAAAGGAGTAGAGAATATTTAAAAGAAGGATAATTTTTATGACTTGAGAAAAGTTTTTGTTTTAACTTCTTTTGGCTTCATTGAGTTCTTTACAAATGACAACCTCTTCCCCTTTTATAGGCTTCAAGGGAGAATTCTAAATACATCAAGAAAGATTCAACATACTTCTAGGAAAAGTTCTACACATTTCTCCTAACTACTTAGTTCTACATACTTCTTTCAATTAAATATTACTTCTATTTATTTCTATACTTCTCTAAATTTTCTTTGGAGTAATAACATAAACTTAATGGGTCTAACACTTGATTAATGGACGAAATCAAGTTTATATTATTCAACACCCCCCTTAAACTTGATTTATCATTCCAAGTAAGCTTCTTAACTTGATAAAGTGTTCTTGCTTAAGCGGCTTGGTGAAGATGTCAGCTACTTAGTCTTGAGACTTCACATATTCTATATATACATCCTTTCTTGTTATGCACTTCCTTATGTAGTGGTAATGGGTATCAATATGTTTTCTTTGATCATGGAACACTGGATTCTTTGCTAGAGCAATAGTTGACCTATTATCCACAAAAATCTTGGTCAGCTCTTATTGTGACATGCCCAACTCTTTTAAGAAATCCCTTAGCCATACTGCATGACAAACGCATGAAATAGCTGCTATGTATTCTGCCTCACAAGTCAAAAGAGTGACTATCGGCTGCTTTTTTGACTTCCAAGTAAAGGTTGTATTTCTCATGAAAAACACAAATCCAGTGATACTTTTCCGATCATCTTCATCTCCAGTCCAATCGCTACCATTGTAACCTACAAGCTTATAGTCATTACTTATTGAGAACAATAAGCCAAAGTCAATTGTTCCTATATAGCGAAGAATTCGTTTTGTGGCCTTGAGATGAGTAGTGGTTGGATTCTCCATGTATCGACTGATGAGTCTAGTAGCATATAGAATGCCTGATTTGTGCACATCAAATATCGCAAACTACCCACCAAACTCTTGAAATTATTAGCATCCACCTTTTCTGCCTCGTCGAACTTTGATAACTTCATCTTGTACTCCACCGGTGTTAAAATTGGCTTGTAGCTATCCATCTTGAATTTCTTGAGCATCTTCTTTGTGTAGTTTTGTTGTGAAATGAATATTCCATCTTCCTTCTGCTTTATCACAATATTAATAGTATGACATTAGTCCAATATCGATCATCTCAAACTCATTGATCATTGCTTTCTTGAACTCTTCAAACATACTTGGATTACTTCCCGTGAAGATCAAGTGATCCACATATATGCACATGATCAAGATATCTCTATCTTTGATCTTGACATAAAAGACATGTTCATGTGGGCACTTTGTGAAGTTATTTTCTTGAAAGTACTTGTCAATGAAATTGTACCATGCTCTCGATGCTTGTTTTAGTCCATAAAGTGTCTTCTTTAGCTTTAAAACTTTGTCTTCTTCTCCTTTCACCTTGTATCCCAGCGGTTGCTCGATGTACACTTCTTCCTCGAGGACTCCATTCAAGAAGACAGATTTCATGCCCATTTGATGAATTCTCCACTTGTGTTGAGCTACAAGAGAGAGTATTAGTCTTATGGTCTTTAGGTGAGTGACCGGAGCAAACACCTCATCATAATCAATCCCAACCTTTTGACTATAACCTTTTGCAACTAGCCTTGCCTTGTATCTTTCAATTTCTCCCTTGGCATTCTTCTTTGTTTTGTACACCCACTTGACACCAATACCATTGTGCCCTTTTGGAAAGGAGACGAGTGCCTATGTGTCATTCTTCTCAATGGATCTAATTTCTTCATCCATTGCATCTCTCCATCTTTTATCTTGCACAATTTCTTCAAAGTCCACTGGTTTACAATCTTCAAAGAGGAAAAATAGTATGATATTATCCAATCTCTCACTTCAATCATAAAGATTTTGGAGGGTTATTGTGCGTGACACAACCCTTTCACTCTCAAGAGATGACAAAGTGTCTTCATGAGTGGTTGATATTGATAGGATGAGCTCTTGCTGAACATATTGATGTGTCTTTTCTTCTTCAAGTGGAGGAAAAAAGTTGTATTCCTTTTCATGAGTGTCAAATTCCCATTATCATTCGTCAAACACCACATCTCGATTGACTACCATCTTCTTATATTGTTTGGGTTGTACAACTTGTACCCTTTTGAGCTTGAACCATAACCGATGAAGATGAATCTCTCACTCTTGTCATCAAGTTTTGTTCTTCTCTCGTCTGGGATATAAACATGAGATATACTCCCAAAAACCCTCAAGTGAGAGATACTAGGCTTTCTTCCACTCCATGCTTCTTGTGGTGTCTTTTCCCATACACTTCTTGTCAGAGATCGATTGGATAGATAAACTGCACGTGCCACAACTTTTGCCCAAAATTCTTTTGGCAGTTTCTTGCTTTTGAGCAAATATGCTTTGAGTCATATCAAGGATCATTCTATTTTTTCTTTTTGCCACACCATTCTGTTGAGGAGAACTTGGAATCGTCAAAGGACGTCTAATTTCATTCTCTTCACAGAACTATCGAAATTCTTTGGAAGTGAATTCTCCTCCTCGATCAGTCCTCATGGCTTTGATCTTTCGACCACTTTCTTTCTCCATTACAGCTTTGAACTCCTTGAAGGTGGAAAAGACTTCTGATTTTTGCTTTAAGATATAGATCCATGTTTTTCTTGAAAAACCACCAATGAAAATGAGAAAATAGTTATTTTTGCCTAGTGAGCTTGGGTTGATTGGCCCATAGGCGTCAACATGTATTAGCTCGAGCGACTTCTTAGCTCTTAAGTTTGACTCTTTTGGAAAACTCATTCTAAATTGCTTGCCAAGTAAACTCGTTTTAAACCTTAGTAATAAAAATTTAATTTTTATTATATATTAAATGCACCTTATTTTTTGACTTAAAATTCTATAAAATTTAGATTTAGGCCAAACTTATATTACTCCATAAAATCCGTTGAAAGGTGAAAATAATTATCCTCCACTTACATATATCTCTAACACTATTCCAACACGACTATAGGGACATTTGGTTCAATAATTTGTTATAGGTGTCTTTGCTTTTGGTCTCCACCTTGTCTACGTAACAGTCATCAATATATATATATATATATTAATCAATGGATTTTCTTAACAAGTTCTTATTGTGTGTAAAAAAATAAAACTTTTGGTAAGACACGTGTAATAATTTTTTATCGATAAATATTAATTTTATTAATGAAAGAAATCAAACACACATTTTTTTCTTCTTTCTTAATTATTCAACCCGCATTTTATCTTCTATGCAAAAAAAAAAAATGTAACTTTCAAAAGCATAATTGTTGAATTGACTCTTTTTGTTATCAAAACTTAAAAAATCCTCCGATGAGTTTTCCTCTTTTAACTTGTTTCATATGAAATAGATTCAGAAATTTCCAAGTATTCATTTGTTTAAAACAAATAAAAAAAATGAAGTCAATCACTCTTTGAAGTCAGTTTCCCAAAATCCAGGTGTTAACCAATCAACACATCTAACTAATTGATTAAAATAAAAACACAAAGCTCCTTCTCTATTTTAATCAATTAAAATGTTCTAGATTTGCCCCGGGCCAAAACATATTTGATAACAAGGTGATAGATGGAAAGGGCGAGAAGAGGAGAGAGAAATCTGAGCGAGTGTGATTTTTTGCAAACGAAGAAAAGCTTCTATCAGAAGTTTCAGAAAAAAAAAACTTCAATTTTATCAACAACCATTGGCTGAATTTTAACGAAAAGTAATCAATGACTAGAATGAGATGTAAAAAAAAGGAGGGGAAATTTTTTACGTAAAGATAACATGTGTCCAGCTCAAGCTTGTTTTATTAATGGATAGCGATAGAGAGATGCACAGGCCAACTCTTTTTGTCTTCTATTTTTTTGGCTCGTCTGCAATGCATTTACAACAATTTCCCTTAGGAACTTAAAACTCTAATTATATTGATATAATATTTTAGTAAATATGATGTACAAATTTATGTCATGTTTGTTTTCATTTCTATTTGTTTTTGGACTCGCGATTATATGAATTATATTATATTTTTAACAATTTAAGCTACGGAAATGAAATATTTTGGTATGGATTAATTTTATAGATAGACGGATACTATTTTCGAAATATGTGTTTGAAGTTAATATATATATATATATATATATATATATATATATATATATATATATATATATATATATATATATATATATATGTCAATGTGTGTGTATATTGATAATTATAAAAAAATATTTTTTTTAAAATAGATCATTTTTGAAGGCTAAAGCCCCTTTATTATAGTGAGTTTCATACCGTAGATAAAACTTGCTGTAATACAGACGACTTATTTTACTGTAATTGTTTATATATGTATGTTTACTCATAAATTATCAGTGACTTTTCCCTTGGTATTATTGAGAACAATCTAAATACTGAAAACAGAATCCACTATATATTACCCTTGAGTTACAGATGGATATATCCACTGTATTACCGAGGGCTTTCTATTTTACTGTAATTGTTTTTATACAGAGGAATCACTAGCTAGTTTTTGATAAGTCGTTGGTTTACAATGAACTTCTTAGATTACGGTGTCCACTATAATAGCGAGAATTCTTGTAGTAAAAGACAATAATAGTGAAGCGAAGAAGAGGACCATAGTAGGTATGCATAAATTTATAAAGGCAATTATGCAGAATAATAAATATAGGTTTATTGTTTTTGTACTTCCCTGGATCGTTTTTTTTTTTTACAATTATCACACTGATGAAGTTAGATTTGTTTTTTTAATAAAACTGAAGTTACAACTTAGACCTTATGCATAATACTCAAATCCCCTTATCATAGACTAGAGCCTTGTCAAATTGAATTTAGCTACTGATTAATATAAGTGCATGGACATATATCTTTGTAGTGGAGGCTGAAGAAAATATAATAACTTTTTCAACATTAACTTCAACAGATGACATTCTTTTCTGTAACAATAATTTTTTTTGAAGATTTTTCGTTTGCGTTTCTTTATCGCTCTCCTACATTAACTTCAACATTAAGGAGGAAGACTTTTTCAACATTAACTTCAACAGATGACATCCTTATCACTTTATACAACAACCATAAACCAAGGAGGAAGACAATGGTAGATCTCAGGCCTGACAAAACTCCTACACATGTTTATCACCATAAAGGATTTAGAGAAAG
Organism: Glycine soja; assembly: GCF_004193775.1. Lineage (NCBI taxonomy): Eukaryota > Viridiplantae > Streptophyta > Magnoliopsida > Fabales > Fabaceae > Glycine > Glycine soja. The sequence goes on from NC_041010.1 coordinate 2,222,255, forward strand.
CCACTGACCAGTGACCACTTTAACATGAACAGAATTCTTGAAAAGGGAGATCAAGGTACCGTTTACAAAGGCATGCTCTAGTAGATGGTAGAATTGTTGCCGTGAAAAAGTTTAAGGTGCAAGGAAATGTTGAAGAATTTATCAGTGAGTTTGTCATTCTTTCACAAATTAACAATAGAAATGTGGTCAAGCTGTTAGGATGTTGTTTAATTTGGAGACAGAAACTCCCTTGCTTGTTTAAGAATTCATTCCGAATGGTAATCTTTTCCAATATTTACGTGACCAAAATGAGGACTTTTCAATAGCATGGAACATACTTATGAGAATTGCCACTGAAATTGAAGGATCTCTATTTTACTTGCACTCAGTTGCATATCTCAACCCATTTATCAAAGAGACATCAAATCCACAAATATAATATTGGATGAAAAGTATAGGGCTAAAATAACAGACTTTGGGGCATCCAGATAATTTCCATTGAAGCCACTCATCTTACCACAAGGAGGACTAAAGGTTCACTAGAGTTTAACCTCCTGTATTTTCCTTCATGTTTAAAGGGGGCAAATTGCTCGTTCATTAGAAATGTTTACATCCATATTGGCGTGACAAAACAATCCATTATCCATCCATATTTTAAATATCTCAGGTTACATTCTTTATCTCCTCTCTCTCTATCAATAAAACTCAGTTTACATTCTCCACACTAACATAGTTAGGGTGATCAGAAAACTGTAATTAATGGTATGTCTCAGTTAGCTGGAAAGAGGTACTATTATCTCATAGTTTTATTTTTTTTCCGATTAAAATTTTATATAATTTTAAATTTAAATAATAATATTATAGATTTATTTCTATAAGGATATTAGCCTCTATAAGAATGTTAGTGTTTACTGTGAGTGTCAACTAACTACTTTTATGATGGTTTTATTATTATTATTATTTTTATAATTTTAACTGTCAAAAATTGTTTCAATAAAGTGCTTAATACGTTGGAGCAATCTCCAACAATTAAAAATCGACCTGATCAAATCATGATAAATGATACAATATTCTCATTATGACCAACAATGATATCAAGTGTGCTTCATGGAAGACAAACAACATTCGCAGATCGAATGCTTTGTAGAACCTAAACAACACCCAAAGCCAAAAATCAAATCATGAATCTTGTAGCCAGATCAACAGTGTGTTCCCCATTCCTGTCAAATTGCAAGACAAACGTAATGGTCATTGTGCCATTTGCAAACATCAATCAACTTTGAATTTAAACAACGTTCAAACACCAGCTAATTAAAAACAAATTTGACATCAATTTCAACTCATTAATCCATTCAAGTATTTCTCCACTAACCCCTTTATACCTTGGGGTGTGCTAGATAGCCGGTGGACCTAGAGGGCCTCGAAATGCTCCCATGTCGTCGTTTGGTGCTGTGCCGCTATGATTTGCTTGTGGTCGCAACGTGGTTTGGTGATGGTCCTTCTGCTGCGTCAACAATCACTTCACAAAGATCCTCCACCTAATGATAAACTGTGTTTGTTGTGGAATTATAAACACACTTTATAAAAGAAAAATTATAGGCTATTATTTTATAAGATTATTTCATGACCTAGTAATAAGTCAGCAAAGTATTAGAATTATTATTATGTTGTCAATTAAAATTGTTATATAATAGCAGAAAAAATAGATTTTTTTTTTAAATTTTAAAGGAATTAGAATTAAAAAAGAATCTTTAAAAGATTAAAAAAAATATAATAAGAACTAAATTGTTATTTAAGTCAAATAAAAATTATTAAAAATATAAAGGAATTAAAGATTTTTTTTTATCTTTACTTTTTACCGTATACCCCTAAAAGGCTCACTATATTAATTCCAGATAGTATCACGTGAAAGTTCTTTTTAGTACGTCGTCGTTTTCTAATTTTCTGTTTCAGGCATGACCTTCAATAACTTATCATGACCATCCCACCAGTTCATCTAAGTCAGTCAAATTTGGATAACTTTTAAAAAAGAAAAAAAAAACTATATGTCAAATTATCAAAAGGAATGGTTGAAATGGGAGTGGAAAGGAGACATCATATATACTTTTAATATTAAGAATTAAAGTTCATGCATGCATGTCATCAATATCCGTCAAATAGGGATCACTTTATATAAAGAAGTGGCATTTGGGCCCTTTAATGGATAAAAAGAATCCTTTCAAAAGAACAAATTATTGATATGTTACGGCAATTGCAACTTTTACTCTCCCTTGTTTTGTTAATGTACTCCCCTTTCAAATTTGTTTACTCAAAATATCCTCTTATCGCAAAATAGATTTTGGAATTTATTTACACTACTCTCTGTGTGATTTGATTAAGATTAGCATTTATTTGCAACGACATTACAGTTATTGTTGTAAATATACAAGTGTGTGATCAACATTTGACACACATTACACAATTGCCAAACCTAATACATTCAAGGAAATTTAATTTTATAATGGCACAGGAACTGAACTATTTGAAGTCTTCTGGTCTCTGATGGGTTTCACTTGCAGTATATTGACATGCATCTAGACTTTCATATAAAATCATATATACTTTTCTGTTAATATTTAACATTTAAATATAATCTAATAGCAATTTTTGTTTACAGTTCTCATTTTTTACATTCAACAAACATTTCATAAGAGTTGATTCCTTTATGTGTGTATTAACTATTAAGGCGCATAATAGAGTGAATTTTTAACACACATTTTCATTTTCTTCATTATTATGCACCAAGGAAGTATAATTAGTTCTGATGATTTCATTACTGAGCATTTAATTTTTATTTATTTATTGGTTAATTACTATTCATTCATTTATTATATTTATGATTTTTTTCTAAAAAAAATAGCATTCACAGATAAAAGTTTACTTTAAAATGTACTACTTTCTAACTCGCAAAATTATTTACAGTATGAAAGAGAGACATGTCAATCATATGATATGCATTGACCCTCAAAGAAAAGAAAAATATGATGCACCCATAAAAATAAAAAAAAATAAAAAAGCTATGGTCTCTTATTATGGAGGGGCAAACCCCCTTGATACACAATGAAGACCAAAGGATGAGAGCACACACAAGAAGTGGTGGTAGAAGTTTAGCTAAAGGTGTCATGATGAAAGCAGCTTCTAAGTTGAAGGTTGTTTTGCACTTATTAAAAAAAACTCTTGATATTATATTAGAATTTAATTTTTAATAATCTAATTTAACTCTACAAAATCATTTTTTTAAGTTATAAGTTATTTTCCACTTATATACACACTCTAATTATATTACTAATTAATATAAGATTTTCAATACTAATTCATATGATAATGAGGAGGACATTTTGTTCAATAATTTATTGTAGTATTTTAGGTATCTTTTGCTTTTTGGTCTCCACCTTGTGTTCGTCTACATCAGCCATTACTTTTTGTAGAATTATTGTCTTCCTATCAAACTACTAGCAATAGCAACGTTAATCACAAACTCAGACGTGTTTGAGAACAAGTTGACTTAGACGAGTCTTCTTGGCAATACAAGACGGGAGCATAAATATCCATCCTCTACCCTGGAAATTAAATTAATACACCCTCTTCAAAAATTAGATCACTCCTTTTTCTCTGCTATAGCCAGAAATGGTTCTGAAACGTGTTTATATGGTCATTTTGTTGATATGGTGCATATATCCATTAGAATCTGTAATACCGCCGCATCGGTATCGGAATCAGAATCAGACGATAGCACGACACGGTTGCAATCCAAAATGTGGAAATGTTTCTGTTTTTTTCCCTTTCGGAATGGACGATCCCAAATGCTATGCAAGCAAGCCGTTTGAAATAGAATGCAGACACAATAACAATACTTCTCAAGGTCATCGGAAACCCGTACCCTACCTCAAGTATATAAGTTTGGAGGTAACCCTACATATTTGATTTTTTTTTATCAACAAGATAATCAAACCCCCCCTAATCTTTTCATTCTTCTTCTTTTTGTTAATCACCCATGCATCCAACCTTAAATCTTCAGGTAATGTACATTGATATTCAAGACGGTACGGTTGGGATCAAGAATCCGATTTTCCATCTTGGTTGTGGCAAGACAATTACAGGCATAAATCTGGAAGGCAGTCCTTTCGTGTATTCCCAGAATTACAACTCATTTGTCGGCGTAGGTTGCCAAAACGCCGCCATATTGTCGTCAAACGACACGATACTTACAGCCTGTGTGTCGATGTGTTACGACGACCTCGAAAAAGGCAATGACATCGACATTTCGAGTTGTCGTGGCTCCTACTGCTGCGAGACTTCACTGCCGCCGTATCTTTCAGCATACAACATCTCAACTGAAACCGTGGAAGTGAAAAGTAATATCAAAGCAGAATGCTCAAATTACTTGCTGATTAGAGCAGAATATAGTAACTTCAAGTACGTGTACGATGAGTACAATTCCAGTTACTGGGTTCCCATTCTTGGGGACCTAAAGAAACAAAAAGATGTTCCTGCGGTGCTTGAATGGGAGATTCCGATTCACACGCCCAACAATTCCTTCCCTGAATTCCGTACAGATGGCAGCTACAACTGCAGTTACACTAATGTCACATCTTCACTATATTCACAATCGGGTTGGAGATGTTCTTGCAGAGATGGCTTCGAGGGAAATCCCTACATACAAGAAGGCTGTAAATTTGTAGGTATGACCCCTATTTTACCTACTAGTACAACCATCCTTCACAATAATTTAGTTAATTAAATTTAATTTTGATTAATCATTTAGTTAAAATTTGTATATCTGTTGTTTTATATATAAAAAAAATAAAAGCTCACATAATTGATAGGAAAAAAAAAAGAGAGATGAGTGATTAATATAATTAATAATATAATGTGATAACAACATAGATAGAAAAAAAAAACAATAAATGCCCAGAATAAAAAAAAACAATAAATATCATAACTCAAACAATACACACATGAAAAAAATATTAATAAATTATTTTATTTTCTTATCAGTCAATTATTGATTACTAATTTTTTTATACCAACACGTTATTCTCTCTCTAAATTTTATGTGAAAAAATTAAAAGAGAGTTGTCTTCCATCGGCACATTTTAATGTGCATGCATGCCAAGTTCTATTTGATAAATGAGAAAAATCTTATATTTACAATAGATTTTAAATAATAAAAACAATATATTAAAGAATGTACATGTTCTTAGCTAATCTCTTAAGTGCATACATGCATCTTACAAAGTCACTTACAACATCTGTATTGCAACTACTTATAAACAAAAAAGATTTATGAACATCTTAACTTATTTAATATTCAGGGAGAGATAAGAATAAAATAGATAGAAATATAAATATACTAACTTTTTATAGATAAAATATACTACTTAATTAATTAATTACAATATTCTTTCTCTAAATATTAATTTATTAGTTGAAAAGTAATTAAGTGGAGAGAGAGAAATAAATATAATGTTGAAAGAACATATAAATTATTGATGAATTTAATATGGTTAATTAAACTAACTAATTTTCTTAATACACTCCTAAGATTCAAGAGGGTTTCGTACATTTAGCAGCAGTGGATTTCTCGCTCAAAGGACAACAACGAGGACTATGTATGAAAAATGGGTGATTTGAATATTCTTAGAAGTGATGACAACAAGAACATGACTACACAAAAGAAAATTTGTTTTTGTAAAACATACATAAAAAATTAATTAAATATCAAAACATACATATTTTTTCATTATTTACCAAAACATATATGTTTGTTATTTATGGTATAAATTCGGATTTTGGAGATTCAAATTTACACTATTTTTTTTCAAAATTTTGTAGAAATCCATTGAGGATTCAGATCATCCCAATTTGAATTATCAATGTGAAATTTTTATTTTAAGAAAAATTAAATTTTTAATAGATTTAAAAATAATATAAATAAATAAAAATAATAAAATTAGAAAATATAAAGAATATTATGTTATAAATTTTTAGTTATCATGTAGATACTTAAATAAATTATAAACTTAAAGCACTTGAACTTTTGAATTTTTCTGGAGTTCAATTTTTATTTTGTTGGCTTTTTTATGTGTATTAATTAAAAAATGAAAAAATTAATTAATAATCTTAAAAAAAAGCAGAAATTATTTAAAAATAAATAAATTGATAAAAACATACCATGAATAAATAATTGTTATATCTCAATGATCACTTTTGTACTACGTAAATAACTGTTACACATAATTTATTTGAACTTGATTTTGACATTTCAGCTACGGGGGATTCCGAGCTTCGAGACAAAAGGAAAACTCGAGAAAAGTGGGCCATAATAGGTACGCCTGAAATGATAAATATACTTTTTTTTTCTTAGTTCATTAGTGGAAAGGATGTAATTAATCTGAAATACTAACGGAATGGAATGGAAGTAAAGTCTCATTATTTTCATTAAAAATTAAATTTTTATAGTACCTAAATGACTCGACCTTAATTTTAATACATCAAAGAAAAGTGTGCATATAAACAAGTCGAAACTTCACCATCTTCAAACTATATTAAAATGAAACAGGTTTTTGAGCTGAACGGGTTCACTTAAATAAAACAAACTGATTTTTCAAATAAGTTTCGCTTGAATCAAATTGGTTTTAAAATTAGTTCAATTCACTTAATAACCAAATTGTTTTTTCTTTCTAAAATAAAAAATTCTTTTATGAAAAAAAAAAATTTCTAAACTTGTTCAAAACTGATTCGATTTTTAAAATCGGTGTAAAACTACTTAGAAATCAATTCAACCCTCAACCTATTTTAAAATTGGTTCTCAAATTTGGTTTTAAAAACCGAACCGTTTAAATTAGATTGGTTTAATTATTTTTCGGAACCAATTTTGACACACCCTTATTAAACACTCGTGTATAATCAGTTGGTTATACAAAGAGAGAAGTGATTTTTGGGGGAATAATTATGCATTTTTGGGGATTTGCGTATACTTTTCCTTTTATCATTACAAACATTTACTTTCTATCTCTCATAATAATCACCATGTTTAAGAAAAAAAATTATACCAAAAATAATTATAATTTTTATTTTTGAATGTAATATTAATATTTTTTTACTGATATCTCTTATGATATTTATGATATCAGCTGCAAAAATAAAAATAAAAAAGGAATTAATAATGTTTATTGTTTATTTATTAATTTTTTTATATGTGTTAAAATAACGTATAACAATAATTATAAATTAAAATTTCTTATGTTCATCTTGATTAAAAACTGACCTTTCTCATGTGAGGAAAATCTCATGTATCAGAAGAATATTTTTAAAAATAGAAACTTTTAAATAAAAATCATTTTAGGCATTAGTAAATATTTTAATTATTAATAATATATTGTATTACATGAAATAGATAAAAAATGAAATAAATAATATATTTAAAACGAAGAAATAAATTATGAAAATAAATTATTAAAATTGAGGAAAATCATTTTATTAATATATATATATATATATATATATATAGATAGATAGTATATAAAAGTTTTAAAATTAAATTCAAATTATAATTTATTTTTTAAAAATTTTAGTTTATCTAAAATGTATTTTTCATATGAAATTAAATTTAAGAAATTCTATTTAAAATTAAATAAAATTAGAAATAAAAATAAAATTGACATTCAATGCATAAAAGTCAAATAACTTAATAAAGACAAAAAAAAAAAACTTATAAAAACAATCTCCTTTAATAATAAAAACTCAAAATCAATAATATCATAATATTTCCTATATAAACATATAACATAGAATAATTCTTCAATATGCGCATCCATTTTATATCATTTTCCCTAATCCTCGAGAAGAGCTCGTGCTAAAAAAAAGTAATTAAACATATTATATTCCTCCTTACCAATTTAACGGGAGCAATAAAAAAAATTGATTTTTTTTGTCAAAAAATAAAAAAAATAGAAATAAATTTGAAGTTTGTGACAGGCACCAAAATGAATATATAAATTGAAAACTGAAGCAGATTAAATCAATGCAATACATGGGTTTATATAAATTATATTTTCTTATCTTTATATTTAGTTTTCTAAAAATATATATGTACTTAAATAAAATCATCAATATTTAAATATTTAGTAACATAGTACTATTGATTTTTTTTATCCTTAAATATTAATTGTTAATATTGTTATTTTTTATCAACTATCCGCATACTACCCGTAGTTGTTGGTCTTTCACACACGGCTCTTGTTATTAACACCCCATTTTTAATTAAGTACATATCTCTGTACTCTCCTTTCTACATCCCAACTATTCATTATACCATTTTTCTTTAAAGATGTACAACCCTTTTGCTTTTTAAAAATATATTTTCAAGATTAAATATATCTATTTCAGAAATTTATTTCCATAATTATAATTATAGTTTTAAAAATACATTTCCAGAATGGTATATGTTATCTCAAAAAAATATTTTTAATAATAATAAATCATACCTCAATTAAAATATTTAAGAGTCGTTGAAGGTTAAGGCCTGAATCGTTGGCGTAAACTTAAATTAGAAAAAATATATACTTATTTCGAATGTATATCTTTGGAACTATAAATTATAGTTCTAGAGATATATTTACAGAATCGGTATATTTAATTCCAAAAATATATTTCTAGAAACTAAAAAGGAAAATGGTATGATGGATAGTTGAGAGGTAGAAGGGGCATATGGGATACACTTAGCAAAAAGTGCGTGTAACTAGCAAGAGCCTTAATACAGAAAACATGTCTACTGAGACCGTCAGAGAAAAAATGTGTAAATTTTGAACATACACTCATCTATGGACGGTCAAATTGTTTTAATAAATTATAATAACCATCGAGTTTAAGTGCATCGTTGATATTTATTTATCTTGTATTCTCATCTTCACATTATATGCTTCCCGTGTGTAGGTATAAGTTTATGTAAAGTGTTCTAATTCTCATTGTGTGTCAATTTAACCATAGCTATAAGATGTAAATGTGTAGGAGTTTCTTCAAGCCTCGGAACCATCATTTTACTCCTCGGTTTGTGGTGGTTGAACAAAGTTGTAAGGAAAAATATAGAAAAGAAACGCAAGGAAAAATTCTTCAAACAAAATGGAGGATTGTTGTTAAAACAAAGACTCTCTTCAGGAGAAGCCAATGTTGACAAAATTAAACTCTTTACTCTAAAGGACTTAGACAAGGCCACTGATCACTTTAATATAAATAGAGTACTAGGAAAGGGAGGCCAAGGTACCGTTTACAAAGGGATGCTAGTAGATGGAAATATTGTTGCAGTGAAAAAATTTAAGGTCAACGGAAATGTTGAAGAATTCATCAATGAATTTGTGATTCTTTCACAAATTAACCATAGAAATGTGGTTAAGTTGTTAGGATGTTGTTTGGAGACTGAAATCCCATTGCTTGTTTATGAATTCATTCCCAATGGTAACCTTTATGAATATTTACTTGGACAAAATGATGACTTACCAATGACATGGGATATGCGTTTGAGAATTGCCACTGAAGTTGCTGGAGCTCTATTTTACTTGCACTCAGCTGCTTCTCAACCCATTTATCACAGAGACATCAAGTCAAGAAATATACTATTGGATGGGAAGTATAAAGCAAAAGTAGCAGACTTTGGTGCATCAAGAATGGTTTCCATTGAAGCCACTCACCTCACTACTGCAGTTCAAGGAACTTTTGGATACATGGACCCTGAATATTTCCATACTAGTCAATTAACAGATAAAAGTGATGTCTACAGCTTTGGAGTGGTTCTTATTGAACTTTTAACTGGGAAAGAGCCAATATCTTCTGCAAAACAACAAGAGCTTAGAAGTTTGGCTTCATATTTCCTTCTCTGTATGGAGGAAAATCGTCTTTTTGATATTATTGATGAAAGAATCGTGAAGGAAGCGGAAAAAGAACACATTGTTGTTGTTGCCAATCTTGCAAGAAGATGCTTAGAGTTGAAAGGGAAAAGACGACCAACTATGAAAGAAGTCACATCAGAATTGGAAAGTATCCAAAAATCAAGAAAACAGTCTGCTTCACAAGAACAACATGATGCTGGAATTGATGAGTGCCAATTTTGGTCTGTGATTTCTCCAACTTCAAATTTGGGGGAAACTTCGGATAGCAAAGCATCAACCTTGGAGATTATGCCTACTCATCCTAATCATTGAACAATTCTCTTAACTTGTTTGTATTGTGTGTAAAATATATACCGATTTGGTTATTAGACACATGCAAGAATGTACGTACCTTTTATAATACTCTTTTTGTCTTTAAATATAACACTTTTTTGAAAAAAATTGATGATTTTTATGACCCTTGTGTCTAACTATCTGTTACATTTATTATTTGTTGACCAAAATACTCTTAATAGTTTTATTCTATAATTAATGGGATAATTAATTTTTCTTTCTTTCTTTCTTTTTTTTAAGGCAATGCCCTTTTTTTTCTCTCTTGTAAGAATTGCAGAATTGAAGATTTTGTTTTTCAGTGGGAAACATATAAAAGAAATAGTAGAAATTACTAGCGAAGAGTAGCCAAACTAATAGCATATCAGCTAACACTAATTGACTCAAGTCAGTAGGGCAGGATTTCCAACGTGAAAAAGATCAGAAAAAGGAGATGAGTAATTAATCCTTCCATGCAAGTGCATCAACACACATATTTCCTTCTCTGAGAACATGTTGAAACTTCAACTGCCATTGGTTATCCCTGATCTTCCGAATCTGATTTATAACTGCAGCATGAGGATGGTTATATTCGTGGGAATCTTCCTGCACCAAATTACGAGTTTAGTCTTTAAAATTAAAATCTCACTAATATTATACTCTCTTCATATCTTAATTATTTAGGTAAAAAATAATTAAGTGAAAAAGATGTTATATAATTAGATTTGATAATTTTAAAGATAATTTTAAAATATATTGTAATTAAAAAAAATTAATTTTAATGACTAAATTAATCAACTTTCTTAATAAGTATAAACTAGTTACAACTTACCAGTGTTTTATAGAAAGGTACGGAGAGTATATATAATGAGAAATAGAGAAATGATATGTGGATAACAAATTATACATGTAACAAATTATGCAGCATTAAATATTATCTCACCTAAATATCTTTTCAAATAAAATTATCAAATTAATATTTGTCAATAAAAAATAAATATTAAACAATATTTAAAAAAAAATGCATTAATATTATCCTTCAATATTGTTTTAGATTTGCTTGAGAATTTAAATCTAATAATTTGAAAAATATTATCCGTCACATGCCATTTATTTTTTTCAGTTGTGTTCGTTGTTGCCTTCTTTTTTATTACTTCTAAGTAGTAATTTCTTTTTTGATAGTTTAAAACCCGTTTATGCTCATAGACCATGAAATAATGGTATGCACGTAACATTAATTATAATCTCAATAAAGCTCCCATGGTGGTGGTGCGTCTTTTAAATACTTGTACTGAGTATGACTATATATGTTACTTAATAATGCGTGTAGGGACACTAAGATAAAATTTGGTCTTCTTGAAGTCATCCAAGAGTGGGTTGTATTCAGCCTGGGTTCTTGTTTTTGTGAGCAAACCAAACTCCTTCATGAAAGATTATGTTTCCAGCTACATCAAATATAAAACATTAAGCATGAGAACTCTTATTACCACATTTGGTAACACCAAAAATATTATGATGCTCAAAATATTTTACTTGAGTCTTGATGGTCTCTTATACAAGGAGAGATTGAAATTTTCCATCTTAATCTTCTTTTTCCAGACAATATAAATAACAATTTCCTCCAATAAAAGTTACTCTCTAGTGTTAGGATTTTGTCTTCATCTTATGACTAAATGATAAAATTTTCCTCTTACCATATTTAAATCTTTTAGATATTTGGGATCGAATTTGAGTAGCCTAAACAATAACTAATTAAGATGTTGAGGACCTTAAGCAAAATACATCCGTAATTAATTCGTTCTCTTCTTTACTGTTTTCGATGAATGATCACCATGAGGTTTTAGTCACACCCAGAATAAATAATGATCAATTTATTCCAAGAGCCAAAAGTCTGTACTCTATAGGTTAAACACATAAGATTTAGTAATTAGAGCAAAGTTCAGGAAGAAATTGTTCTTTGACGACAGCATATGCATAACTTGTTTTAGTACTCCTTTGAAAGTAACTAAAAATGATGATTGAGCTAAATAGTTTCTTGTTGCAAGTGAATGCAATCCAGAAGTAATTAACCAAAATGCTTAACCATTATTACTGTGAACTTTTGAATCCCTTGTGATTAGTAAGAGACATGCCAATCATATCAATCATGGGGGATAATATTGTTAAAACATGATCAGTGCATACTGACCATGCAGGGTAAAAGTTTTATGAAAACAATAAATCTTGTATTCAATCTAAAGAAAATTATTATTGGATTGCAATTTAAGTTTTATGCTCCCAATCCATATGGCTCTCGCTCTTATTGATTACACTACCAAGGGATTCAACAGCCTCGTAAGTTCATTCAAAGGAATTCTATGTTTGTGACTGAATTAGATCGTTCATGATGATCACTTGTAAATTAATTTTCAAGATCTACTTGACAAAAGGCTGTAAGTATATATTAATATCGGTAAATTACTCTAGCATGCAAATTTAACCTATGAACATTGATTCCTTCAGAGCAGATTAAATGTATAAAAGCATGAGTTCCTTGATTGTTTGAAGGGAATTTCTATCAGTGATAAATAAATAAATTAAGCAGCTTAGTTCTTCCTCTAAGCCACTTTGGCTTGCTGTTATATAATTTCTTATCCTCCCTCGGATCGAAGTACGTTTGCCTCTAATATCTTTTTTTTTTATTTTTATCAGAAGCACCCAAAAAAGGAATAGTCCTAGATCATTCAATCTGCATAATTATCAAACAAATGTCAAAAGAATCCCCTGCCAGACAAATTTATTGAATAAAATTCAATAGAATCCTATTTTAAATTTTAGAAAATAAAAAATATATATTAAAACCTACAATATTTTTAATACAAACAGAAAAGTAAGACGACGAACGAATGGAAGATTATGGAAACATATACTCGAATAATGCTCAGCCTCTACACACACAAACAAAGCAATTTATTAGCCAAAGGCTGGCTAAAATGTAGCAAGATCCAGATAGTAGTTGCAAACAAACTTGGCAATACTTGCAATTAATTAGTTGTTTCTAACGTCTAACCTGGAAGTTAAACACAGCACACCCTCTTCAAAAAATTAACTAGGATCACATTCACTCCTTTAATTAGCTAGCCAGAGATGGTTCTGAAACTAGTTTAATTTATATCTTCCCATTTTGATGATACGTCGCATGTACCATTAACATGTGCACAATATCAAAAGTCACATGATAGCACTATAATGACACAGCTCATGTTGTCCTGATTCAAATGTGTCCATTTATGACTTGACAGGACAAGTGGCCACATGCCGACATGTCTTCGTACTACTATTAGCATTTATGCCAAGAAATTACTTAGACGAATGACGAATGTTTTCCTTAAATTATTGAGGGTAGGTTGCACGCGTACAATTGTTCATTTCTATTTAAAATGTTGACTTTGACCCAGATCCACTACACGCACAAAACAGAACAAGTTATTTGCTAAAGTCAGGCTAAGGTTGTTGCAAGATCCAAATAATTGCATCATAAACAAACTTTTCAATCACAGACGATAATTCAAAGTTGTTTTCTGCACTATCCCCTATTTTTCATCCTTTGAATAATGAACACTAACAGAAAGCACCGGTAATAATATTCAGCATATATATAGAAAATATCTTTTGTTCAAGCACAGGACCATGAGGAGATCTCTTTCAGTATATATTGTTTTATTGTAGCATTGTAATTGCCTTTGTTTTTTGTCGTTCCGTCTACATCAGTCATTAATTTTTGTATCAAACTACCGAACTACTACTAGCAACGGTGAGTTATTCTAACGTGCGCGTGGGACTAAGTTGACTTAAGTCTTGCTAGCTACCAGTACTAGTTTTTGAGTTTTAATAGAAAAAAATGGCTAGAAATTACTAAGACCGGAGCATAATCCGTTCTCAAACCCGGAAACCAATTAAACACAGTACCCTCTTCAAAATTAGCTAGCCAGAGAAATGGTTCTGAAATTTGCTTATATCATAGTAATTTTGATGATATGGTGCATGTATCCATTAACATCTGCACAGTATCTCGATGAGACTATAACATCCTCGCAGTACGAGAATATGACTATAGCACGACCAGGTTGTGATAGGAAATGTGGAAATGTTTTCATTCCTTTCCCTTTCGGAATGGGCAGGGAAAATTGCTATGCAAGCTCGTGGTTTGAAATAGATTGCAGAAACAATAATACTACTACTAATTCATCAGGTGAACAGAAACCTTACCTCAAATACATAGATTTGGAGGTAAAATTCATTGATCTCTGGAAAGAGGCTTTGATCATCATGAACCCTATTTATCAGAGTGGGAAGAACTGTGAAAGGAACAAGACAGGAGGAATAAATCTGAAAGGAGGAAGTCCTTTTGTGTATTCCGCGCGTTACAACACATTCCTGGCCGTAGGTTGCGGAAACACTGCTTCTTTCTGGTCAAACGGAGAGGAAGTTAGTGGTTGTGCTTCCATGTGCAATGGCGATGACCTCATCAAAGTTGATAATTGTCGTGGCAGGTAATTTTTATTTTATTTTTTCTCATTATCAATTAACTCATCTTATAACATGTTATTCTTATGACAGAAAATGCTGCGAGGCGTCACTTCCGCGGTATCTTTCAGAATATAACGTGAGTTTTGAAGGCCAAGAGTGTGCTTACGGGCTGATTATAGCAGTTAGGTTGGGTTACTGGAATCTGACGATTAAGGACGTAAAGCATTTAAATGAAGTTCCTGCAGTGCTTGAATGGGAGATTCCATTTGACACTTTTTACTCTAACATTTCCTTCTTTCGTGACCCTGATATTGTATCCTGCTACGACACTTATCTTAAACATTCACTAAACAACTCTTCTCAGTCTTCTGGTAGACTGTGTCATTGCAGATATGGTGCCCCCCCGGCCAATCCCTACATCCGGGGAAGCTGCTTAGGTGTGGCCCCTTAACATATTATTTTACTTATATTTTTGAATCCATAAATCATAAAAAAAAATATCTTAAACATAATTAAAACAAATCAGTTCAAAAATATTCTTAAAGTAGTTATAAAAACTAAGGAAGTTACCAAAATTTATATCCAATTACAGTTAGAAAGTTTATACTTTTATTTTTAATTATAATTTATTTTATAACACTAATGATAATCAGGGTCTTTGGTTTTTAGGGTGCATCCTCTCCCTAGTACTTTAATGCTTGTTGTTAATTGAATCACACCTAGCTACCGAATCAATCTTGATTTTTTTTTAACTGTTATCAGTTCTTACTTTTAGTTTTTTTTTTTTAAAAATCAATTTTCTACTCTATGTAACTGTTATAAGTATGTTTTAACTTGATTTGGTTGACATTTCAGGAGAAAAAAGGAAAACTCGAGTAAGGTGGGCCATAATAGGTATGTCTGAGATGATAAATATACTTTTTTTTCTTAGTTCATTAGTGGAAAGGATGTAATTAATCTGAAATGAAACAGGTGTTCATACAAACTTAATTAAGGATGTAATTAATCTGAAATGATAGTACCTAAATGAATCAACTTTAAGGGTTCGCATATAAACTAATTGAAACTTTACGATCTTCAAACTACACGAAATGAAACAGGTTTTTTTAGCCGAACAGGTTCACTTAAATAAAATCAAACTTATTTTTCAAATAAATTTCCCTTGAACCAAATTGGTTTTAAAACTAGTTATTTACTTAATAAACGAATTTTTTTTTCTTTCTTAAATAAAAAATTCTTTTAAGGAAGAAAAAATAATTTATAAACTAGTTCAAAACCCATTCGATTTTTAAAATCGGTATTACTTCGAAATCAATTCAACCCTCGGACCTGTTTCAAAATTGGTCCTCAAATTTGGTTTTAAAAACCGAATCGTTTAAACTAGATTGGTTTAATTTTTTCTCGGAACCAATTTCGACACACCCTTATTAAAGAGTTGTGTATAATGAGTTGTATACAACGAGAGAAGTGATTTTTTGGGGAGTAATTATGCATTTTGGGGATTTGCGTATACTTTTCCTTTTATCATTACAAACATTTACTTTCTATAATCATCATCATGTTTAAGAACAAAAAAATTATAATTTTTATTTTTGAATGTAATATTAATATTTTTTTACTATATCTCTTATGATATTTATCATATCAGCTGCAAAAATAAAAAACAAAAAAGGAATTAATAATGTTTATAGTTTATTTCTTTATTTATTGATTTTTTAATATGTGTTAAAATAATCTATAACAATAATTATAATGGGATAAAGGGAGTATTATTTTATATATTAAATTAAAATTTGTTATGTTCATCGTGATTAAAAACAGACCTTTCTCATGTGAGGAAAATCTCATGTATCAGAAGAATATTTTTAAAAATAGAAAATTTTAAATAAAAATCATTTTTAGGCATTAGTAAATATTTTAATTATTAATAATATATTTTATTACATGAAATAGATAAAAATGAAACAAATAATATATTTAAAACGAAGAAATAAACTATGGAAATAAATTATTAAAATTGAGGCAAATCATTTTATTAATATATATAGTATATAAAAGTTTTAAAATTAAATTCAAATTATAATTTATTCATATTTTAATTTTTAAAAAATTTAAGTTTATCTAAAATTTATTTTTCATATGAAATAGTGTATCAAGATTTAAAACTTAACCTAAATTAAAAGTTGAAATTAAATTTAAGAAATTCTATTTAAAATTAAATAAATTTATAAATAAAAATAAAACTAACATTCAATGCATAAAAGTCAAATAACTTAATAAAGACAAAAAAAAACTTATAAAAACAATCTACTTTAATAATAAAAACTCAAAATCAATAATATTATAATATTTCTATATAAACATATAACATAGAATAATTCTTGAATATGCACATCCATTTTATATCATTTTCCCTAATCCTCTAGAAGAGCTCGTGTTAAAAAAAATTAATTAAACATATTATATTCCTCCTTACCAATTTAATGGGAGCAATAAACAAAAATTTATTTATTTTGTCAAAAAAGAAAAAAAAATAGAAATAAATTTGAAGTTTGTGACAGGCACCAAAATGAATAAATTGAAAACTGAAGCAGATTAAATCAATGCAATACATGGGTTTATTTAAATTATATTTTCTTATTTTTATATTTAGTTTTTAAAATATATATATATATATATATATATATATATATATATATGTACTTAAATAAAATTATCAATATTTAAATATTTAGTAACATATTACTATTGATTTTTTTTATCCTCAAATATTAATGGTTAATATTGTTATTTTTCATCAACTATTTGCATACTACCGGTAGTTGTTGGTCTTTCACACACTGCTCTTGTTATTCACACCCCTATTTTTAATTAAGTACATCTCTGTACTCTCCTTTCTACATCCCAACTATCCATTATATCATTTTTCTTTAAAGATGTACATCGCTTTCTGAAAATATATTTCTAGAATTAAATATACTTATTTCAGAAATATATTTCCATAAATATAATTATATATACCTATTTCAGAAATATATTTCCATAAATATAATTATATTTTCAGAGATACATTTCCAGAATGGTATATGATATCCCAAAAAGATATTTTCAATAATAATAAATCATATCTCAATCAAAGTATTTAAGAGTTGAGATGAATCATTAGCGTCAACTTGGATTAGAAAAAATATATACTTATTTGGAATGTATATCTTCTAAACTATAAATTATAGCCTTAGAGATATATTTACAGAATAGGTATATCTAATTTCGAAAATACATTTCTAAAAAGTAAAATGGAAAATGATATGATGGATAGTTGAGAGGTAGAAGGGGCCTACGGGACACACTTAGCAAAAAGTGCGTGTAAGTAGCAAGGGCCTTAATACAGAAAACATGTCTACTGAGACCATCAGAGATAAAATGTGTAAATTTTGAACATACACTCATCTATGGTCGGTCAAATTGTTTTAATAAATTATAATAACCATCGAGTTTAAGTGCATCGTTGATATTTATTTATCTTGTATTCTCATCTTCACATTATATGCTTCCCGTGTGTAGGTATTAGTTTATGTAAAGTGTTCTAATTCTCAATTTGTGTCAATTTAACCCTAGCTATAAGATGTAAATGTGTAGGAGTTTCTTCAAGCCTCGGAACCATCCTTTTACTCCTCGTTTTGTGGTGGTTGAACAAATTTGTAAGGAAAAATATAGAAAAGAAACGCAAGGAAAAATTCTTCAAACAAAATGGAGGATTGTTGTTAAATCAAAAGCTCTCTTCAGGAGAAGCCAATGTTGACAAAATTAAACTCTTTACTCTAAAGGACTTAGACAAGGCCACTGATCACTTTAATATAAATAGAGTACTCGGAAAGGGAGGCCAAGGTACCGTTTACAAAGGGATGCTAGTAGATGGAAATATTGTTGCAGTGAAAAAATTTAAGGTCAACGGAAATGTTGAAGAATTCATCAACGAATTTGTCGTTCTTTCACAAATTAACCACAGAAATGTGGTTAAGTTGTTAGGATGTTGTTTGGAGACTGAAATCCCATTGCTTGTTTATGAATTCATTCCCAATGGTAACCTTTATGAATATTTACTTGGACAAAATGATGAGTTACCAATGACATGGGATATGCGTTTGAGAATTGCCACTGAAGTTGCTGGAGCTCTATTTTACTTGCACTCAGCTGCTTCTCAACCCATTTATCATAGAGATGTGAAGTCAACAAATATATTATTGGATGAGAAGTATAAGGCAAAAGTAGCAGACTTTGGTGCATCAAGAATGGTTTCCATTGAAGCCACTCACCTCACTACTGCAGTTCAAGGAACTTTTGGATACTTAGATCCTGAATATTTTCATACGAGTCAATTCACAGAGAAGAGTGATGTCTACAGCTTTGGAGTGGTTCTTGTTGAACTTTTAACAGGACAAAAACCAATATCCTCAGTGAAAGAACAAGGACTTCAAAGTTTAGCTTCATATTTTCTTCTTTGTATGGAGGAAAATCGTTTGTTTGATATTGTTGATGCAAGAGTCATGCAGGAAGGGGAGAAAGAAGACATCATTGTAGTTGCCAATCTTGCAAGAAGATGTTTACAGTTGAATGGGAGAAAGCGACCAACTATGAAAGAAGTCACATTAGAATTGGAAAGTATCCAAAAACTGGAAAACCAGTGTAATGCACAAGAGCAACAAGAAGAACTTGAGCTTGCTGGAAATGAAGATAGCCAATTTTGGGCTGCGTATTCTACAACTTCGACTGCAGGGCAAACTTCAGACAGCAAAACATCAACCTTGGAGATTATGCCTATTCTTATCAAATAATTGTTGAATTTTCTTAACTTGTTTTGTTGTGTGTAAAATTAATAATAATAAAATAAAAAAACATTTTGGTTAGACACATGGAAGAATGTAACGTTCAAAAGCATAATTATGGTATGATAGAACCTTGTTCCTTGTAAGCTATTGAAGGAGGCAGCTTAAAACTATGAAAAATAGCCAATCTTTTTATCATGACTTAAATAATCCTTCGATGAGTTTTCATCTTTTATCTTGTTTCGTATGAAAATAGACTCAGAATTTTCCAAAGAGATTCATTTGCTTAAAACATAAAAAAATGAAGTCAAGACTCTTTGAAAGCTTATTACCACATCCCACTCACTTTCCTTGGCATATTTATCTCAACTCTCCGAAGCTTATTATTTGATAGAGATAACTTGCAGTGTATAGTACAAAGTACTAACAAATACGACACAACAAAAATTAAGATCTTTACAACTCTTATTATTCTAAAACCTACGTAAAATGCCTATGTTACAATTAAATCAAACCATTTCTGGGGTTTCAGAGAGGAGGCTACATGTCCAAGGCAAAATTTCTCATCAGATAAATAGAAACGATAGAACACACCATAATCGTTCTCTTTTCGATGAATGGTCACCATGAAATTTTAGCCACCCAGAACAATAATGATCAATTTTTTACAAGAGCCAAAAGTCTGTAGCAAAAAAGATATCAACATCATCACCCCGTAAAAGATAAACACATGCTTTAGTACAACCATGTATTTTTACAAGTTCAGGAAGAAAATTTTCCAGGACAAGATCATCACTTATATAAGACAGCATGCATAATCAGTTTTGAACTTTTGTGAAGTAACTGCAAATGATGATTGATTGACCTAAAGTAGTTTCTTGTGGCAAGTAAATGCAACAAAATGATCCGGAAATAATTATACTTACAAAACAATTAATCAAGATGCTTAACTATTATTAAGCTGAACTTTTGAATATCAGGCTCTTTCTATTATACTACCAAGGGTGTTCAACAGCTTTTTAAGTTAATTCAAAGGAAATATATGTTAGTAACTTGGATCCTTCCTGATCGATCACTTGTATTTTTAGGATCTGCTTTACAAAAATCCTTTGAGATTGGTACCCCAATAAATCACTCTAACATGCAAATTTAACTAATGAAGATTGTTTTCTTTGGAGTAAAGCGAATAAAAGCAGTTCCTAGATTGTTTGAAGGGAATTTTCGTGCGACTATGTTAAGAATAGATAAATAAATGGATCAACCAGCTTAGTTGTTCT
This sequence comes from Glycine soja, assembly GCF_004193775.1. Classification (NCBI taxonomy): domain Eukaryota; kingdom Viridiplantae; phylum Streptophyta; class Magnoliopsida; order Fabales; family Fabaceae; genus Glycine; species Glycine soja. The sequence continues at coordinate 2,243,081 of NC_041010.1, forward strand.
CCTACGCCACTTTGGCTTGCTGTTATATAATTTCTTATCCTCCCTTGGATGATGTACTTTCGCCTCTAGCATCTTTTTAACACATTACTTCTTTTTATTTATTTATCAAAAGCACCCAAAAAAGGAAAGTTCATTGGTCATAAAGTCCATATTATTAAACAAATGTCAAAAGAACCATGCCTGACAGGTTTATCGAATAAAATGTTTAAATTTAAAATTTCTGGAACGTTCAAATTGCCAATTCTCAACAGCTTTTGTAGCCATTACATTTAGCAAATCATGAATGCTTCGGCATAATTTACTAAATAATTCTTCAAACAAAATATTAAATTTAAGCAAGATTTTTTCAAGCTACAAATAGAGCATCCTCTAATCATGTTCGGCACCAGATGAAGTGAATGAGTGAGAATAAGAAAACAAGTTGAAAATTAAGGAAAACATTCTAAGGAATTCAACAGCCTCTTATGTTTATTCTAAGGAATTCTATGTTTGTGACTTAATTAGATCGTTCATGATGATCACTTGTAAATTAATTTTCAAGATCTACTTGACAAAAGGCTATAAGTATCTATTAATATCGATAAATTACTCTAGCTAGCATGCAAATTTAACCTATGAACATTGATTCCTTTAGAGCAGATTAAATGTATAAAAGCATGAGTTCCTTGATTGTTTGAAGGGAATTGCTATCAGTGATAAATAAATAAATTAAGCAGCTTAGTTGTTCCTCTAAGCCACTTTGGCTTGCTGTTATATAATTTCTTATCCTCCCTCGGATAGAGGTACGTTTGCCTCTAGCTAATATCTTCTTTTTTTTTATCAGAAGCACCCAAAAAAGGAATAGTCCTAGATCATTCAATCTGCATAATTATCAAACAAATGTCAAAAGAATCCCCTGCCAGACAAATTTATTGAATAAAATTCAATAGAATCCTATTTTAAATTTTAGAAAATAAAAAATATATATTAAAACCTACAATATTTTTAATACAGAAAGAAAAGTAAGACGACGAACGAATGGAAGATTATGGAAACATATACTCGAATAATGCTCAGCCTCTACACACACAAACAAAGCAATTTATAACGTCTAACCTGGAAGTTAAACACAGCACACCGTCTTCAAAAAATTAACTAGGATCACATTCACTCCTTTAATTAGCTAGCCAGAAATGGTTCTGAAACTTGTTTAATTTATATCATCCCATTTTGATGATACGTCGCATGTACCATTAACATGTGCACAATATCAAAAGTCACATGATAGCACTATAATGACACAACTCATGTTGTCCTGATTCAAATGTGTCCATTTATGACTTGACAGGACAAGTGGCCACATGCCGACATGTCTTCGTACTACTATTAGCATTAATGCTAAGAAATTACTTAGACGAATGACGAATGTTTTTGCTAAATTATTGAGGGTAGGTTGCACGCGTACAATTGTTCATTTCTATTTAAAATGTTGACTTTGACCCAGATCCACTATACACACAAAACAGAACAAGTTATTAGCTAAAGTCAGGCTAAGGATGTTGCAAGATCCAAATAATTACATCATAAACAAACTTTTCAATCACAGACGATAATTCAAAGTTGTTTTCTGCACTATCCCCTATTTTTCATCCTTTGAATAATGAACTGTTGAAATTGTTAAAATTTTTAGAATATTTTTAAATATAATATGTATGAAAATGGTAGAATATCCTAGAATTATAATGTGTATGAATATGGTAGAACAATCTAGAACTATAATGTGTATGAATATGGTAGAACAATCTAGAATTATAAGTGTATGTAGAAGATAGAAGAATCTAGAACTATCATGATATTAATCTATCATGAAAACTCTAGAAAGACCTAAAGTAATGTAGAAACATTCACCACCATTGAGAGGTTGGTGACTTGAGCCTATAAATAGGCAATTGGTATGTTGTAATTGATTATCCAAGAAATCAATGACATAACCTTCTTTCTAAAACAATTGTCTAAAACTATCAACTATCATCTAACCAACTATCAACAGTGGCATTAGAGTTACGTTCGGTCATACATTGGGCGTAGTTATATTACCTACCTACCATTACAAAATCCTCCCAACTACTTCAAAATTTTCCTTTGTACTATTAACCCACTCCAATAATATTTTTTCTAAGCTATGGATAACACTACTCAATCGTCAACTATTTATGTCCCTATCTTCAATGGTGAAAATTATGATTTCTGGTGTGTTAAAATGGAAACATATTTTTTATCTCAAGATTTATGGGACATAGTAGAAGAAGGTTTCACCGTTCCCGCGGATACTTCAGCTCTTAATGCATCTCAAGAAAAAATGCTGAAGAAAAAAAAACAGAAAAATTTAAAGGCGTTGTTCACCTTGCAACAAGCGGTGACTGATCCAATTTTCCCAAGAATTATGGGAGCTAAGACTGCCAAAGAAGCGTGGAACACATTGCAGGAGGAGTTTCAAGGAAGTGTTAAGGTACGTGCCGTTAAACTTCAATCTCTAAGAAGAGATTTTGAACTATTGAAGATGAAGGAGTTTGAGACAGTTAAAGATTACTATTCTAAAGTTAAAGAAATAGTTAATCAAATGAGAACTTTTGAGGAAGATATTCTTGACAAGAAAATTGTTGAGAAAATTCTAATTGTTATGCCCCAAAAGTTTGACCCAATCGTGACAACGATTGAGGAAACCAAAGATCTGTCCACTTTATCAGAGACAAAACTTGTGGGCTCTCTTGAAGCATATGAGCAAAGACTGTATAGGCATAAAGAAGATACACTTGAAAATGTCTTCCAGTCAAATTTTAAATTTCAGCCCCAAAACAAAGAAAATGGAGGAAAGAAAAATTATGGAAAAACTTCCAGAAGAAGAGAAGGTTCTAGGAATTTCCTTAAGAACAAAATAGATAAAAATCTTCCATGCAATATATGCAAAAGGCAAGCCCACGCAGAGAAAAATTGTTGGTTTCATAATATGCTACAATGCAACCATTGCAAGAAGTTCGGGCACTTAGAGAAAAATTGTCGCAACAAAAATAGGCATCAAGCCAATATCGCAGAGGAGCATGATCAAGAACAATGTATGTTCTATGCCACTCAAGACTCAATAAAAGAAAAGGGAGGAAACTGGTACTTGGATAATGGATGTAGCAATCACATGGCCAAGGATGAGACTATTTTCAAAAGCATTAACGAGTTTGTCAAAGTTAAAGTTCGACTGGGAAATGGAAGTGTGGCTAAATCAAAAGGCAAAGGCACTGTCATGGTGGAGACAGATAAAGGTACATGACTCATCCATGATGTCTTACTAGTTCCCAACCTAAAAGAAAATCTTCTAAGCATTGGCCAAATGAAGGAGAGAGGCTACACACTTCACTTTGAAGGAGGTGTGTTAGGACTTTGGCAAGTGCACCAAATCGTGACAAGTAGTAAAGCTCGGAAGTCCGAGTATCGTGTCCACAGGGATTTTATTGCACTTTTTCAATACCTCTCAATTTGTAAGTGGGAGTAAAGTAGTAGGAATGAAAGTAGGAATAGTAAAGAGTGCTATTACTAAAACAAATAAGTAAAGGGAAAAACAATTGATAGAAATGCCAAGACCAGACAAACCCAATTGGCCTACGATGCATGTAAATAAGATATTCATTATCAATGAAATGGTATTAGTTCTACCCACATCTGTTGACTACTTGCCCCTGATGCCTCACGTTGGCAAGCCTATTTTAACTACCTATCTCCCAAATGCCTTTGTGAAGATTCAATAATTAAAATGCATTAAGATTAAGTTCTAGATGTTGCTTAAATGCATGGGCAGTGAGTTATCATTCTATGCCTAGCAATGCTAACCCAATGATTCTTTTCTTTAAATGTTCTATTAGGTGTTACCCTTTCCCAAGCGATTAACCCCTAAAACTGATGCATGCATTGAATCTTAAATATTATTGAGAATTACCCTCTCCCGAGCGATTAAAACCCAAAAAGAGATCTAAGAATGAATGCAAGAATAAAAGAAAAGAAATAGAACAGAAAAACCTGGAATAAATTCCTTTGCATTGATAACTCATGAAGCTCATTGTACATCGTTGGCTTTTTAGGCCTGCCAGGCCCTAGCTAGGGGTTTAGCCACTCATGGCCATTGAAGGCTTACAACTGGGGATGAAAGAAAGAAAGGCTAACAAAACAAAGAATATAAAGAGGGAAGAAAACTCAGGCTTGAAGTACTGAGAGTGATGCTCTGAGATGGGATGACATTTCCTTGGGACTGCCTCTCTATTTATAGTGGCTGAAGTGGGCTTATGGGCCTTCGTAGTTGCGCTCAGCGCCACACCTCGCGCTTAGCGCGTTCAGATCGCGCGCTGGGCGCGCCATGCACGCTGGGCCTGTGCTTCTGTTGGATCGGGCGCTGGGCGCCTATGCGTCTGTTGGATCGGGCGCTGGGCGCCTGGCTGGCTTAGCGCACGTAACGGTTTCCGCCACGCTTAGCGCCTCCGGTTAGTTGCTCGCTTAGCGCCTGATGCGCGCTGAGCGCCCCTATTGGATTGGGCCTGCTTCAGAATTTCTTCTTTTTTCTTCCTTTCTGTGCCACTTTTGCTAAATGCAACCTTATTTTTCGTATCTGCAACCAGAAATTCAATTTAAATTAATTTTCTCAATTTTAATTACAAATAACTGCTAAATAATTAATTTTAAGCCAAAATTTGACTATTTAACTCCTATAAATTCACAATTATTTAGCAGTTATCAAAATCCCCCAAATTAAACTTTGCTTGTCCCCAAGCAAACCAAAAATAGAAATAATTTCCAAACAAGTTCTGAGTGTTTCAACACTGTCAATGGCCTTAGTTTCTCCTTCTTCCAGTGGTCCTTTCCGCATCTGTCAACATCTCAAAATGAAAGCATAAAACACACAAGTGGTTAGTCAGTCCTTTGGAATCTTGATCAAATCTGGCTTGCCTTACTTTCCTCACAAGGCTGGTGTTTTCCTCTGCTCACAAGTGTATGGTTTAGTGTCTGCAATTTTCTAACAACCTGCAAGTAAGATTCCAAAGTTTTGCATTTCCTCTCAAGTATAGTTATCCTTAGTTACCTTCAGGTGGATCACTAAGGACTTTATTGGCTTGTATTGGGGCTTGGCTAAAAAAAAATCATGGTTTTTCTGGAAGCAAGAGTCAGAAGCGCGCGCTAAGCCTGCAACACGCGCACTAAGCCCGCGATCTAACAGAAGCACGCGCTAAGCCTGCAACACGCGCGCTAAGCCCGCAATCTAACAGAAGCACGCGCTAAGCCTGCAAAATGCGCGCTAAGCGCGCGATCTACACGCGCTGAGCGAGGGGGTGTCGCGCTGAGCGCGCCTACGAAGGCCCAAAACCCACTTCAACAGCTATAAATAGAGAGCCAGTCCAAGGGACAGAGGACAACACGACAGAACCCCCTCTCCTAGGGGTTTCATTTACTCCCTTTCTTTCACCCCTTCTCATTGTAAAGCCCTCAATGGCCATGAGTGGCTAAACCCCCTTAGTTAGGGCCTGACAGGCCTAGAAGCCAATGTGATGTATGATGTACTCTTCACTATTTATCAATGCAATACCAGGTTTTTCTTTCTTATTTTCTTTTCTGTTTTTATCTTGCATACTCATCTTTATACTCTGTTAGGAGTTAGATGCTCGGGAGAGGGTAACTTCTAAATAAGATTTAAAGAAGATATGCATGCATTAGTTTTAGGGGTTAGACGCTCGGGAGAGGATAACTTCTAATAGAACAAGAAGAAAATATATCATAATATAAAATCATTGCTTGGCATAGAGTGATTGCATTATGCCCATGCGTCAAAGCAAACATCTAGAATTAGAACTTCATGCATTTTATCTATTGAGTCTTTGCAAAGGCATTTGGGAGATAGATAGGTAGAATAGGCTTGTCATCGTGAGGCATCAGGGGCAAGTAAATGAATAGATGTGGGTAGGGTAGAATCACTTGAATTGATAAAGAAAAAATCATAAACTCATACATCCTAGGCAGACAAGGCAAGTCAGTTCCTAATATTATTTTATCGTGAATTTATCCTTTATTTAAATCTTTTATCTTTCTTATCTTTCATCTTTTTCTTTATCTTTAAATATCTTATCTTCTCTTTTATCTTCTAATTTTATCTTTAAATATCTTATCTTTTCTTTAGCTTATCTTCTATCTTTCTTTATCTTTTATTTTAAATTCTTATCTCTTGCTTTTAAATTGGGTTTGCATTAATCTAAGTACAAACAAAGTCCCTGTGGATTCGACACTCGGACTTCCGAGAACTTTACTTCTTGTCACGATTTGGTGCACTTGCCAATGAGTCAACAAGTTTTTGGCGCCGTTGCCGGGGACTTTGTTTTTCGTACTTGATTAATTGCATATTCCAATTTGTAAGCAATTAGTTTTCACTTTCTATTTTTATTTTTATTTTGTTTTTTGTTTTTTTTATCTATTATTTATTTTAGCTACTTTATTTTATTTTTCAATTTTTTTCTCTTTACTCATTCTTACTTTATTCTTTTCTTTTTTGTAAATAAAAAAAAATTTATTTATTCTGTGATAACGTGCACAGTAGTTATTTCTTTTGTTAACAGTGCACACTCCTTCTTCGAAGAACGCATCATGGCAGAAAATCGTCCACAGAGAATGACGCTAGAGGATTACTCTAGCCCTATTATACCTCAGTACTTCACCAGCATAGCTAGACCAGAGGTGCAGACGGCCAACTTCTCATATCCATATTCCTTGATCCAGCTGATTCAAGGGAATCTATTTTACGGCCTACCAAGTGAAGATCCATACGCACACCTGGCCACATACGTCGACATTTGCAACACGGTGAAGATAGTAGGAGTGCCTGAAGATGCCATCCGCCTTGACTTATTTTGCTTTTCCTTGGCCGGTGAAGCAAAAACATGGCTTCGCTCGTTTAAAGGGAATAGCCTGCAGACATGGGACGAGGTGGTGGAGAAGTTCTTGAAGAAATATTTCCCAGAGTCCAAGACCATTGAGGGAAAGGTGGAAATATCATCCTTCCACCAACACCCTCATGAATCATTGAGTGAAGCCCTTGATCGCTTTCATGGGTTACTTTGGAAGACTCCTACACATGGGTTTAGTGAGCCAGTCCAGCTCAACATCTTTATTGATGGCTTGCAACCCCATTCCAAGCAACTCCTTGACGCCTCAGCCGGTGGGAAGATCAAGTTAAAGACTCCAGAAGAAGCTATTGAGATAATAGAGAATATGGCGGCCAATGATTATGTCATTCTACGCGACCAAGAGCCTAGCCCACAGGAAGAAAGCAGTAGGCTAGAAGAATTGCTGGTACAATTCATGCAGGAAACAAGGTCACATCAGAAGAGCACTGATGCAGCAATCAGAAATCTGGAAGTACAATTAGCTAAGTTAGTTGCTGAAAGGCCCACCGAAATCTTTACGATAAATACTGAGATGAAGCCCAAAAAGGAGTGCAAGGTAATTTTAACTGAGGAAGATGTGGAAGAAGAAAAGAAGGAAGAGATAGAAAGAAATGAGGAGAAAGCACAACAATTGGAGAAGTACTCACAAATAGAAATTCAACAAGAAAGTATTCTCCAAGTCAATACCACTCCTCATCAACTGATTGTCATGGAAGAAAGACATGGAAAACATGATAAACCCTTAAGTGTCCTTCTCTCCTTGACCACCAACACTTTTCTTGCTACAATATGGAAGGTGTTTCCAGCATACATGAGTTTCATGGCGTCTCTAGCTAAGAGGCGAAAATGCAAGGAAGATGTGTTCTTTGTGACCTTCATGCCACCTTGAAGGCATTTGACCCGTCAAGCTAATGACGTTAAAGAAGCGCTTACTGGGAGGCAACCCAAGATTTCTAACTTTATCTCTTTTAGTTAATTGCAATTTGTTTCTTTTAGGATAGTTGTGTTATTTCTTTTCTTTATTTTGAATTTGTGCATTTTGATTTTATGCATTTTAATTTCAGTAGTTTAAATTTAGTCATTGAATAAAAATTGCATGATATCTGTGAAGTCACTATTTAGGCTTTTTCTGAAGGATTCAACACTTGAAATGCTACATGACAATTGTGAAAATACTGGTTTTCTGGAAGCAAGAGTCAGTCAAAAACTTGTTAGGACTTTGGCAAGTGCACCAAATCGTGACAAGTAGTAAAGCTCGGAAGTCCGAGTATCGTGTCCACAGGGATTTTATTGCACTTTTTCAATACCTCTCAATTTGTAAGTGGGAGTAAAAAAGTAGAAATGAAAGTAGGAATAGTAAAGAGTGCTATTACTAAAACAATTAAGTAAAGGGAAAAACAATTGCTAGAAATGCCAAGACCAGACAAACCCAATTGGCCTACGATGCATGTAAGTATGATATTCATTATCAATGAAATGGTGTTAGTTCTACCCACATCTGTTGACTACTTGCCCCTGATGCCTCACGTTGGCAAGCCTATTTTAACTACCTATCTCCCAAATGCCTTTGTGAAGATTCAATAATTAAAATGCATTAAGATTAAGTTCTAGATGTTGCTTAAATGCATGGGCAGTGAGTTATCATTCTATGCCTAGCAATGCTAACCCAATGATTCTTTTCTTTAAATGTTCTATTAGGTGTTACCCTTTCCCAAGCGATTAACCCCTAAAACTGATGCATGCATTGAATCTTAAATATTATTGAGAATTACCCTCTCCCGAGCGATTAAAACCCAAAAAGAGATCTAAGAATGAATGCAAGAATAAAAGAAAAGAAATAGAACAGAAAAACCTGGAATAAATTCCTTTGCATTGATAACTCATGAAGCTCATTGTACATCGTTGGCTTTTTAGGCCTGCCAGGCCCTAGCTAGGGGTTTAGCCACTCATGGCCATTGAAGGCTTACAACTGGGGATGAAAGAAAGAAAGGCTAACAAAACAAAGAATATAAAGAGGGAAGAAAACTCAGGCTTGAAGTACTGAGAGTGATGCTCTGAGATGGGATGACATTTCCTTGGGACTGCCTCTCTATTTATAGTGGCTGAAGTGGGCTTATGGGCCTTCGTAGTTGCGCTCAGCGCCACACCTCGCGCTTAGCGCGTTCAGATCGCGCGCTGGGCGCGCCATGCACGCTGGGCCTGTGCTTCTGTTGGATCGGGCGCTGGGCGCCTATGCGTCTGTTGGATCGGGCGCTGGGCGCCTGGCTGGCTTAGCGCACGTAACGGTTTCCGCCACGCTTAGCGCCTCCGGTTAGTTGCTCGCTTAGCGCCTGATGCGCGCTGAGCGCCCCTATTGGATTGGGCCTGCTTCAGAATTTCTTCTTTTTTCTTCCTTTCTGTGCCACTTTTGCTAAATGCAACCTTATTTTTCGTATCTGCAACCAGAAATTCAATTTAAATTAATTTTCTCAATTTTAATTACAAATAACTGCTAAATAATTAATTTTAAGCCAAAATTTGACTATTTAACTCCTATAAATTCACAATTATTTAGCAGTTATCAAGGTGTATGCAAAATCTTAGACAACAAAAATAAAAGGTCTGAGATAGCCCAAATAAAGATGAATAAGAGCAATAGAAACTTCCCTCTAAATTTAAAATATGCAACAAACATTGCCATGAAGGTACAAGTTGATGATTCATGGCTATGGCATCGAAGATTTGGCCACTTCAACACACATGCCTTGAAATTGTTACATGAGAACATGATGAGAGATCTTCCAAGCATAAAGGAGAACAATGAAGTGTGTGAAGGATGTCTCCTTGGTAAGCAATACCGATTTCCTTTCTCAACAAGCGGAGCATGGAGAGCGAAAGATCTATTGGAGCTGATACATATGGACGTCTGTGGACCAACGAGGACGCCATCACATGAGAACAACAGGTACTTCATACTCTTCATTGATGACTTCTCTAGAATGACATGGGTATATTTTCTAAAAGAAAAATCAGAAGTCTTTGGAGTATTCAAAAAGTTCAAGGCCCTTGCTGAAAATCAAAGTGGAAAACGGATAAAAGTACTAAGAAGTGATCGCAACAAAAAGTACACATCTCGCGAGTTTGAAAGATTTTGTGAGGATGAAAGCATTGAGCGAAAACTTACAATCGCATATTCTCCTCAACAAAATGGAGTGTCCGAGAGAAAGAATCGCACAGTTATGGAAATGGCTAGATCGATGCTCAAGGAGAAGGGACTACCTAACACATTCTAGGTTGAAGCAGTCTACACTGCTGTTTACATACTCAACAGATGTCCAACTAAGTCTGTAAAAGACAAGACTCCAATTGAAGCTTGGAACGGGAAGAAGCCATCAGCAAAGCACCTAAGGGTCTTTGGATCTATATGCTACATTCATATTCCAGACGTGAAAAGGCACAAGCTTAAAGACAAGACTATACGAGGTATCTTCCTTGGGTATAGCAATATCTCTAAGGGATACCGTGTCTACAACTTGAAAACTAAGAAACTCGTCATCAGTCGAGATGTTGAAGTTGATGAGTACGCTTCTTGGAATTGGGATGAAGAAAAAGTGAAGAAGAACGTTCTTATACCCGCTCAACTACCTCAAGAAGAAGCTAAGGAAGAAGACTTAGGTGAACCACTTTCACTTCCACCACAACAACAAGATCAAGAACTATCATCACCAGAGTCTACTCCAAGACGAGTAAGATCTTTGGTGGACATATATGAAAACTGTAACTTGGCCATACTTGAACCTGGAAGCTTTGAAGAAGCGTCAAAGCAGGAAGTATGGGTCAAGGCAATGGAAAAAGAGATACAGATGATCGAGAAAAACAACACATGGGAGTTAGTAAATCGTCCCCTTGGAAAAGATATCATTGGGGTTAAGTGAGTCTATAAGACAAAGTTCAACCCTGATGGCACCATACAGAAACACAAGGCGAGGCTAGTAGCTAAGGGTTACTCACAGCAACCCGAAATTGAATACAGTGAGACATTTGCACCAATAGCTCGTCTTGATACCATAAGATCTCTAATAGCTCTTGCATCACAAAAAGGATGGAGTATCCATCAACTAGATGTCAAATCCGCCTTCCTTAATGGCATACTTGAAGAAGAGATCTATGTGGAGCAGCCACAAGAATTCATGTCTGAAGACAAAGAAAGCAAAATGTTAAAACTAAGAAAAGCAATCTACGGTTTGAAGCAAGCACCTTGAGCATGGTATAGTAGAATCAATCAGTATTTCATGGATCGAGGATTCAGGAGGAGCAAGAGTGAGCCTACACTTTACATCAAGTCTCAAGCTACACAGCCTGACATAATGTATGCTACAAGTCTTCTATCAAGATTCATGCAAAGCCCAAGTCAAATACACTTTGGAGCAGGAAAAAGAATTTTGAGGTGTCTACAAAAAACAAAAGAGTTCAGTATATGGTATACTATTGAAACCAACTCAAAATTACTTGGCTACACCGCCAGTGATTGGGCAGGTTCGGCAGATGACATGAAGAGTACCTCTGGCTATGCTTTCTCAGTAGGATCGGGAATGTTCTCTTGGGCGTCGAAGAAGCAAGCTACAGTAGCACAATCAACAGCAAAAGCAGAGTACGTGGCAGCTACTAAAGCAACGAGTCAAACTATATGGCTTCGTAGGATACTTGAAGACATGGGAGAAAAACAAGATGAGCCTACTAAAATCAACTGCGACAACAAATCAACAATTGCAATGGCGAAGAATCCAGTTCATCACAGCAGAACAAAACACATAACAATCAAGTATCATTTTATTAGATAAGCTGAAGCAACTAAAGAGATCAAACTCGACTACTGCAGAACAGAAGATCAAATTGCAGACATATTCACGAAGGCATTGCCGAGACCAAGATTTGAAGAATTACGAGCTATGCTCAGAGTCACAGAAATTTGCATCAAGGAGAAGTGTTGAAATTGCTACAAATTTCTAGAATATTCTTAAATATAATATTTATGAAAATGGTAGAATATCCTAGAACTATAGTGTGTATGAATATGGTAGAACAATCTAAAACTATAATGTGTATGAATAAGATAGAACAATCTAGAACTATAAGTGTATGTATAAGATATAAGAATCTATAACTATCATGATACTAATCTATCATGAAAACTTCAGAAAGACTTAAAGTAATGTAAAAATATTTACCACCATTGAAAGGTTGGTGACTTGAGCCTATAAATAGGCAATTGGTAGGTTGTAATTGATTATCCAAGAAATCAATGGCATAACTTTCTTTCTAAAACAATTCTCTAAAATTATTAACTATCATCTAACCAACTATCAACATGAACACTAACAGAAAGCACCGGTAATAATATTCAGCATATAGAAAATATCTTTTGTTCAAGCACAGGACCATGATGAGGAGATCACTTTCAGTATATAGTTTTATTGTAGCATTGTAATTGCCTTTGTTTTTTGTCGTTCCGTCTACATCAGTCATTAATTTTTGTATCTAACTATCGAACTACTGCTAGCAACGGTGAGTTATTCAAACGTGCGCGTGGGACAAGGTGACTTAAGTCTTCGTAGCTACCAGTACTAGTTTTTGAGTTTTAATAGAAAAAAATGGCTAGAAATTACTAAGACGGGAGCATAAATATCCGTTCTCAAACCCGGAAACCAATTAAACACAGTACCCTCTTCAAAATTAGCTAGCCAGAGAAATGGTTCTGAAATTTGCTTATATCATAGTAATTTTGATGATATGGTGCATGTATCCATTAACATCTGCACAGTATCTCGATGAGACTATAACATCCTCGCAGTACGAGAATATGACTATAGCACGACCAGGTTGTGATAGGAAATGTGGAAATGTTTTCATTCCTTTCCCTTTCGGAATGGGCAGGGAAAATTGCTATGCAAGCTCGTGGTTTGAAATAGATTGCAGAAACAATAATACTACTACTAATTCATCAGGTGAACAGAAACCTTACCTCAAATACATAGATTTGGAGGTAAAATTCATTGATCTCTGGAATGAGGCTTTGATCATCATGAACCCTATTTATCAGAGTGGGAAGAACTGTGAAAGGGACAAGACAGGAGGAATAAATCTGAAAGGAGGAAGTCCTTTTGTGTATTCCGCGCGTTACAACACATTCCTGGCCGTAGGTTGCGGAAACACTGCTTCCTTCTGGTCAAACGGAGAGGAAGTTAGAGCTTGTGCTTCCATGTGCAATGGCGATGACCTCATCAAAGTTGCTAATTGTCGTGGCAGGTAATTTTTATTTTATTTTATTCTCATTATCATTTAACTCATATCATAACATGTTATACTTATGACAGAAAATGCTGCCAGACGTCACTTCCGCGGCATCTTTCAGAATATAACGTGAGTTTTGATGGGCAAGAGTGTGCTTACGGGCTGATTATAGCAGTTAGGTTGGGTTACTGGAATCTGACGATTAAGGACGTAAAGCATTTAAATGAAGTTCCTGCAGTGCTTGAATGGGAGATTCCATTTGACACTTTTTACTCTAACATTTCCTTCCTTATTGACCCTGCTGTTGCTATCTGCTACAACACTTCTCTTAAACAACATCCAGACTACTATTCTGGTAAACTTTGTCGGTGCAGGTATGACGACGACGACGACTTCAAGGGCAGTCCCTACATCCGGGGAAGCTGCAAAGGTGTGACCCCTTAACATATTATTTTACTTATATTTGAATCCAACACGATAAATCATTTTCACTTATATACATATAATGACATCTTACTCGTTTATTATATTATATTATTATCTGCTCTTTCTTGATATCCTGTAATTTATATTGATTCTTCTCAATTAAAACACTCCTGCAACAACAATACTCTCCCAAGTCTCGAAGGTTAGTAAAAATAATAATTTCATATTTATTAAAAAATTAATTAATTTTATTAAATTATGTTAATCTCAATTAATTTTTTCTCTCTAAATTATCTTTTATTTAAACTTAATATCAAACCATTTCAAAAAAAAAAATGAAATTAATATCGAACATACAAAATTTCTTTAATCCTTTTTTGTACTTGAAAAGTCTTCAATATATCATATTAAATTAATGATACTCTCATCATATATAATAAGATAAAATTAATAAGAATTTGCTTATATTCATCTTAAATAGAAATGATTGGAAATATAAAAAATTATCTTAAACTTAATTAAAACAAATCAGTTTTAAAATATTCTTAAAGTAGTTATAAAAACTGAGGAAGTTACCAAAATTTATATCGAATTACAGTTAAAAAGTTTATACTTTTATTTTTTATTATAATTATAATTTATTTTATAACACATTAACACCCAAGGTCTTTGGTGTTTAGGGTGCATCCTCCCTAACGGTTTAATGCATGTTGTTAATTGAATCACACCTGGCTACGGAATCAATCTTGATTTTTTGTAACTGTTATCAGTTGTTACTTTTATTATTTTTTTCAATCAATTTTCTACTCTATGTACTGTTATAAGTATGTTTTAACTTGATTTGGTTGACCCTTCAGGCCCGCCGCCGCCGCCGCCGCCAGACATCAAAAGTCATGGGAAGTGGGCCATAATAGGTATACGCATGAAATGATATTTCTCTTATGATTAGAAACAATTATTCATTTGTTTTAATTACGCATCTATTTCCTATATATTGTTATAAAAAAAATTAAATTAATATACTTAAAAATATTATTTTTTAGCCCGTACACATATTATTTTTAATCATTTTAAATCCTTACACGCCATTTTAATCTCTTTAAATCCTTATAGCAAGGACTAAAACAGAATAAAAAATAACATACATAACAAATGATGTTTTTAAATGAAGAGATTAAAAGTATAAAGTTGTGTAATTATAAAACCAAATAAATAATTATGTTTTTATATATTTTATTTAGGGAAAATATATTTTTATAATTTTATATTTTTGTGAAATTTTATTATTAGTCCTCAAAGTTTCATAATATTATAAATAAAAATAAACTAAAGAGAACGGTAAATATTTTCAATATTAATAATGAATATATTATTATTCGAAATAGATAAAAATGAGATAAATAGTATTTTAAAAATTAAGAAAGAAATTATCAAAATAAATTATAAAAATCGAGACAGATCATTTTTATTGATATAAATTGAAATGTTAAACTCAAATTAGAATTCATTAAGATTATACTAATTAATTTTAAATTTGAGTTTATCTAAATAGGTAATTTTTAATTTATTTAGTATAACAATTTAAAAATAAAATATAAACTCTGTTTAAAAAATTTTATTTAATGAATAAAAATTACAAATAAAAAAATTAAACGCTCATTGCAGAAAAGTCTCATAACTTAAAAAAGAAAAAAAAATAAGTTTTAAAAATACTCTTGTTCAGTAAAGAATATTCAAAATTGCAAGTCAATAATATAATAATTCCAAAATAACACAACAATTCTTCAACATGCTTATCCGTTTTGCATAATTTTCCTTTCCGTAGAATTCTAAAAGAACTACTCGTGCTCAAAAAGTTAGTGGCATACCAATATATTCATTGATGTTATTTTTTTTTCCATTTTTTGTTTAATTTGAACCCGCTGTTTTTAATTTTTTAGTTAACAAATTTTTGCTTTAATTGATAATTTTTATTATTTTTCATTTCTTTTTTAACTCATTAGGTACGTACTCTTAGGCTTGACTCAGTTAGACAATTCATTTTTCTTTAGCTCATTACACTTAATTTCAGTATGTATGTCTTTATTTTTATATTACTGATAATAATTACTAATAATCTTTTTTTCGCCTCAAAACAAATTATTATTTTTCAAATAATTTTCTCCCACTAAGTTAGAGATTATCTTAATTGGATACGCCATTGCATATTATATATATACCTCCAAAGTGGTCTAATAAGAACATTTTATATCCTCCTTATCAATTTAACGGGGAGCAAAATAAGGAAAATTTTAAGTTTGTGACCAGCACCCAAATGGAGACATTAAAAACTAAAGTTGTAACATCGTAGATGGTATATATTACTGGAACTACGTACACTTAGATTTCTAAACAAAAACAACATCATGCGAAAGCGACTCATAATATAAGCAAGTATATATAACAACAAAACTCAAAATACGATCAACATATTTAATGTTAATTATCTGTCACCCAAAGGCATCGTACAGAACATAAATGGAAAATACAAAAATATAAATTAAAGCTAGTTATGTTCTCCTTGCATGTGACTCCAAGCCTTCATCTACGAGAACTTACACTTATTTCTTGAAAAAAGAGAAATTTAAATGAATAAGTCATAACTCTTCTATCCATACACTCTTTTCATGATCACTTATTTCTGATGGCCTTGTCCTCATTGGGTCTATAATGAATCTTTCAAACTTATAGTTGAATCTACATCTTTCAACTATTAATAATTCCTACTAATTTCTTATTCTCACAACTATTACGCTAGTTTACTCTCATCATTACATTATGGTTTTGTTCTCATTATTAATATTTTCCTTCCACAACTTTATTCAACTAACTCAACATTAATTCCTTACTTAGACTTTACAAGGTCAAGTTTACAGTGACTAATACTTAAGGATATTACTAACATTTATCTTAAGTAACATAATTTTATTCCTATCACTAGAATCTTCCTCTCCTATCACATTGAGTGGAAACAGCCTTTCATCTATACTTCCCCACAGCTGGGACTCACATAACATTATTCTAGATATAACCTTCCCATACCCTTTAGACCTGATATCTTATCAATTCACATTACAAGTCACATAGATAGTCCTGATCATAATTAATATAACATAACAACAATCATGATGGAATCGGGCACTCAAGCTTCACATAGGTACAATACAAGTCAACATACTACACTGTAACAAAACACATGTGTATGGTATGCTCCTTCATTTCTACCTCATGCACATGTGATACAAATTTCTAAACTCAAGAAAATAGCTATCCTAAGATCAAATGCTACCCAAAAGAAGTATATCATTATTAGTATCAATGCCTAGAACCCTCACGCTACCTGTTTCATCTTGTGACTAGTCAAGGTTACCTAGCTTTTGAAGTACAACCCAACACCATGGAGTCATCATGATCAATCATTGGGGTTTTCACACTAGCTATGACCACCCCCAAGGTCAAGTTAAACCCATTGTGAATCTTCATTGTCTAATTCATATCTACTATCTTTTCCACACAATAACTCAATTATGATTATGCATGTCTCATACATACCATGTAGGCAAGTGTTTATTTGGACTTCTCTTTACAAAATGAGTGAGTCTCATTCTTATCCTTCATGGGCTAGGTCCTTTTCGAACAAGATATCACAAGAACTCATTCTCATCTCTTACCGATAGGTTTATAAAAAAAATTATATAAAACCAATCCATAACAAACCTAATTCAAACCATTTTAAATCCATTTTAATGGATTGGTTTTATATCCCAATACAGTATTTTAGATTTTAAATCCAATCCAATTAATTTTAATATAGATTGGATGTTTGTTTAATTTGAATTTTTAAATCCAAAACTCATGTCCACTGCATGCGTTCTTCAAATGATATAGCATCTCTGTAAAAATATTCATGGTTAAGGTCATCCCTAAGTAACCTCAGTCGAGGTTGTCAAGGTCTACCAAAAATAACCTAGTTGGGATTGATAAAAGATAACCTTCTTCAAGGTCAACCAAAAATGGCCAAACTAGAGGTAGGTAAAAAATAATCCTAGTTGAGGTTGACAATAAATTGTCTCAGTTGGGAACAACTAAGAACATCCACAATCAAGATCACCCAAAAACTTCATTTGTTAAGGTCGATCAAAAGTACCCTAATTGAGATAAACCAAAAATTGTCCAACCAATGTCAACTAAATAGTCTTGATCGAGGTTGACCAAAAAAATTTCCAATCAATGTTAGAGGAAAATAACCTTTGGCCATGGTCAACAAAAAATAGTCATAATCAAAGTCGACTAGAAACAAGCCCAACTAAGGTCATTTGTAAACTATTTTATGGTTTAAAACTAAATTTAAAATAAAATTGGTTTCGAACTATATAAACCAATTTTAAAATTGATTTTAAACAAGTTTAAAAAATTCCAATTCTATTTTTATTCAATTAAATGGATATGGATTTTCAAATCTAATTCATTTAATTGGATTTTTAAAAAATAAATTACATATCTCATAGCATGATGTCACATGTTAAATAATACTTCTTCCGAACTAAAATATAAGCAACAAAAAAATAATTTTGAACCTAAATATAAATAAATACTAACTAACTTTTATCTTATTTAATAATAATTAATATTTTTATTATGTTTTTCATTTAATAAAATTTTATTTTTTGTGAATAATTTATTCTTATTATACAAGCACTATTATGAAGGATATTTTAAGAATATTTTTTAAATTAAATGTTATTAATTAAATTTCTTAATCCATGTATCTGGTAGTTAAATTTACTTATATTTAAGTCCAACAGGAATATTAAGCATTTCATTTCATAACAATCATATGTTAGATGTAATCTACTTAAGCAGATATCACTGACATATACATCTTCAAGAGACATAATTATACATGTCTCTTTGGTACAATAATAATCAGTCACATTTCAGATCTCATAGCTTCATGTCACAAGTTAAGTAATATTAAGCATTTCATGTCATCATGCTATCAACAAGAGGTTTAATCTACATAAGCACATATCAATGATGATACTGACATCCTCAAGACGCATAGTCAAACATATGGCTCTATGCTAGTAGGTCTCATTCAGCTACATTAACTATGCTTGTTTAACGAAACTAAATCTTGCTTAGTGATTCAATACAATATTTCTAAAACAATTCTCCCTTTAATTTTGGTCAATTAATGAAATTGAGTCTCAATCAACGAATTTTATCCTCTATTCTCACTCTCGCTCATCAATTTTTTACTTTGTTCCTACTTTTGCTCAACAAGAAAAAGCCTCGACGAATCCAATCTAGGGGTTCACCCATGCTCACTATCTAATTTTTGTTAAGCAAGGCCCACCCTTGCTCACACTACAAGAAAAATAACTTATACCTACAGTCAAAAACTGTCATTATAAATAAAAAATCCGTAGGTAAATGTATGATAGACTTTGTCCTACGGACAATTCTTCCGTCAACTTTGAGGGACTTATAATGACGGCTAATTGTCTGTCACTATAGATTTTACCTACTATGTATAGTGTGTAGGTAAAAATCATTAACTTCTACTTACATCTCCTAATTGTAGGTAAAAGTCTTTAATATGTACCTATCATCTTCAATTGTAGGTAAATGCATAAAACATCAACTAAAGATACTGCCCATTTGGATAAGCTTTCCTATGGCAAAGAAACATTTTTTCAGCATTGAAAAGTACTGCCCATTTCAGGATTCAGTGGCCAAATTGTCTGCCTCTTGAAAATTCTTCTCCTTAGATTTCAATGCCTCTGCTGCTTGGGCTTATTCCCACAAAGAGCCAGCTGTTGAAAATTGAAAATACAAACAAAACCCAAATACTCTTAAAATCATAGTGTATTTACTTGGCAATAGGCAGTAATTAATTCTGGTCTCAAGATACAAAATCGAGAACCAAGTCCAGTATAGTTGGCATCACGAGGAGTTACTCTGTGACCAGTTGTCACGATGGTGGTGGTGGTCCCAAATAGGCAGAGGAGGTGGTATAGGTAAAGAGGGCAGGTTAAGTGGACTAACAGTAACCTCCTCCTGACCAACAATTTGATCCCTACTATGCTGCTCAAGGTCCTGCTCTACTGAGGCAGAAGAAAGAGTTGTTTCTTGCAATTCCCAGTTAATGCTAGCATGACCTTGCCTTTCAACATATGACTGTATCAACTGATCAAGACTCTCACGAAAGCTGCTACGAAGGAGGTTAGAGACACTTCTCCTGCAAGATGAACAAAAAGATTTACTCTAGATTATAACTTTCATATTAGAAAGATAATTGCAGTAACTCTTCACTTGTATTTACATACCTATTAAGAAGTTCCCTGAGTTCAACACTGTACACGTTGTCATCTTCAAGAAAATAAAATCCATGAATTCTACCAACTGGAGCACTTTCATGATCAGAAGGTCCTCCCAACCAATTTTTCACTCATTTGCTGTATTATTGAGCTGATTATCATCGACATTTTCCTCAATGCTATTTCTCCATTCGGTATTATTCTAATACCACTAACTTCCTTCATTTTCAAAAACTTCTTTCCCCAGTCCACTAGTTTGTAAAGAGAGAATATTATGAAATTATCATTCAGAGCATTTGAATTTCTTTACCTCTTCTGGAATTTTCTCCAGAGTTCTCATCAACTAAACCAAAGTTTGGATCATCTTACACGCAAAACTCCTGAAGATTACACCAAATACAAACAATAGTAGTTTAATTAGTGAGTTAACATGATAATTTCACTTCAGATCTAAATTATATTCTCTTTTGCAACATCAATCTCATCTGCTGGGGTGTAATTTCTGAATAGCTTCATGAAGGAATTGATCAACCTGATTGATGACATCATCGAAAACCTCATCGCCACTGGACAAAGGAGGCAGAATAGGAGGCGGCATAGCATCGTCATCATCCACGACACATTGGTGAGGTTGCTTAGAATCGTTGTTGAAAGAGAGCATGAGGTTCAAGCGATTCATGGACTCATTTGAATCAGCGACCTCCCATGACTTGGGGGCTCTGAAATCCCCTACAGAGCTCTCCATGGAGAAACTGCAAAGAGAAGAAAGGGATTTGTGGAGGGTTAGGGAATCGAACCTAATTTTGTCGGCGGCGCGTGGGGCTCACTGGATTTCGGTGCTGCTGTGGCGACCTCTTTTGCGCTCTTCTGCACCGAGCACCGCTACTCCGACTGCCATGATTGCTCCTACGACTACAAGGTTGTTGGGAGAAAGGCCATAGCGAGAGAAAACCCTGTCGTGAAGGCCGCGAAGATCGTCAAGGTCTAAAAACCCTAAATCGGAGAACAAAAATCTCCAAGAAATCGAACAAATTGCTGGGAAAAAGAAGGGGATACCACGAAAACGAAATAATAATCTAATAATTGTTTTGCTTCTAAACCCTAAATTGGAGCTGAGCTTCAGTCAGGTTATAGTTTTAATAAAATATTTTAAAATTATAATATTGTTAATTTATTTTAAAATAGATGTCAGCATAGACCATGGTGCACAACTTTTAATTAGCATTAGATTAGATTCATTATTTCAGGATAATTTTGTAGTAGTGGCTGTAGGTATAAGTTTTTATAAGGTTTTACCTACATCACATAGTTGTAGGTATTTTTTATTTTTTATTTACCAAGATTTACTTATACTAAAAAATGTAAGTATAAGTCTTTGAATTTAACCTACATTGAATAATGGTAGGTAATAAAATATTTTTAGATTTTATCTACACTAATTCATGTCTGTAGATAGAGGTGTTTGTATGTATAAGGCATTTTTCTTGTAATGGATCAGGAGATCCCTTCCAAGGACATGCCCTAGCTTTTAGGCCCCTCTCACTTATCGAGGCTCCATTCTCACTAAGTGAATCCCTTCCATTTTCAATGCAAATGGTTTTAATAGTTTTGAAGCTTTAGACTTGTTATTCATTAAGTGGATCCATGCCATTTCTTGTAGTTATGACTGTAGTTAGAAATTAGAGATTTCGATCATTAGTACGTAGCTGGATGGAAAAAACAGCCTCCCCGCATCATAATATTGAAATACATGAAATGACTGAACAGAAAAATTGTTATTTGAATTGAATGGGAGACTTTTAAACTTATAAGAAGGACTTCGTGAAGAACAAATTGTTTTTATTTGTTTACAAAGAACAAATTGGTTTCAAGGAAATGAAACCTGAACCATCGATTTGTTAAAAATTTGGAAGTTTCTCGAATCTCAAATATAAGAAAAAAAAATTGATTCACACTAACTAAAAAAATTAATTAATACACATTTAATTTTCATAATCTCAATTAAATAATAATTTTTTTTCTGATTTAATTTCATTAGAACTTGATATTATGAATAAAAAAACATAAAATGAAAAATATGAGTGTACAGGGGCACTCATATCAATTAACTAAGTGCAGGATTTAGATTTGGAAATTAGATTGATTAATGGAATAGCTCACACCAATATTTGAAGTACCCACATGGGTGTTGTAACTTGTAACCGGAGCTTAATATTGTTGCAAGAATGTGAAAAACTTTATGATCGATTGAATTGAAGATTCATAAAAAAAATAATACAAATATATTAAATCTCAACCCATTATATATAATTATATGATATATATTTAATTTTTCTCTTTCATATAACATATTTTCCTCTATCATGTCCTAAAATATATATTTGCTTATCAATTTAACCCTAGCTACAAAATTTAAATGCGTAGGAGTTTTTTCAAGCCTCGGGACCATCATTCTACTCTTTGGTTTGTGGTGGTTGCGTAAAGTTGTAAGGAAAAAGATAGCAAAGAAACGCAAAGAAAAGTTCTTCAAACAAAATGGAGGATTGTTGTTAGAACAAAGACTATCTACTGGTGAAGATAATGTTGACAAAACTAAACTCTTTAGCTTAAAGGAATTAGGAAAGGCCACTGATCACTTTAATATAAATAGAATACTTGGAAAAGGAGGTCAAGGTACAGTTTACAAAGGTATGTTAGTAGATGGAAAAATTGTTGCAGTGAAAAAATTTAAGGTCAACGGAAATGTTGAAGAATTCATCAACGAATTTGTCATTCTTTCACAAATTAACCACAGAAATGTGGTTAAGTTGTTAGGATGTTGTTTGGAGACTGAAATCCCATTGCTTGTTTATGAATTCATTCCCAATGGTAACCTTTATGAATATTTACTTGGACAAAATGATGAGTTACCAAATGCTTGGGAAATGCGTTTGAGAATTGCCACTGAAGTTGCTGGAGCTCTATTTTACTTGCACTCAGCTGCTTCTCAACCCATTTATCATAGAGATGTGAAGTCAACAAATATATTATTGGATGAGAAGTATAAGGCAAAAGTAGCAGACTTTGGTGCATCAAGAATGGTTTCCATTGAAGCCACTCACCTCACTACAGCAGTTCAAGGAACTTTTGGATACTTAGATCCTGAATATTTTCAGACGAGTCAATTCACAGAGAAGAGTGATGTCTACAGCTTTGGAGTGGTTCTTGTTGAACTTTTAACAGGACAAAAACCAATATCCTCAGTGAAAGAACAAGGACTTCAAAGTTTAGCTTCGTATTTTCTTCTTTGTATGGAGGAAAATCGTTTGTTTGATATTGTTGATGCAAGAGTCATGCAGGAAGGGGAGAAAGAACACATCATTGTAGTTGCCAATCTTGTAAGAAGATGCTTACAGTTGAATGGTAGAAAGCGACCAACTATGAAAGAAGTCTCATTAGAATTGGAAAGAATCCAAAAACTGGGAAAACAGTGTAATGCACAAGAGCACCAAGAAGAACTTGAGCTTGCTGGAAATGAAGATAGCCAATTTTGGGCTGCGTATTCTACAACTTCGACTGCAGGGCAAACTTCAGACAGCAAAACATCAACCTTGGAGATTATGCCTATTCTTATCAAATAATTGTTGAATTCTCTTAACTTTTGTTGTGTGAAAAATTAATAATAAAAAAAAAAAAACCATTTTGGTTAGACACATGGAAGAATGTAACGTTCAAAAGCATAATTATGGTATGATAGAACCTTGTTCCTTGTAAGCTATTCAAGGAGGTAGCTTAAAACTATGAAAAATAGCCAATCTTTTTATCATGACTTAAATAATCCTCCGATGAGTTTTCATCTTTTATCTTGTTTCGTATGAAAATAGACTCAGAATTTTCCAAAGAGTATTCATTTGCTTAAAACATAAAAAAATGAAGTCAAGACTCTTTGAAATCTTATTACCACATCCCACTCACTCTCCTTGGCATATTTATCTCAACACTCCGAAGCTTATTATTTGATAGAGATAACTTGCAGTGTATACTACAAAGTACTAACAAATACGACACAACAAAAATTAAGATCTTTACAACTCTTATTATTCTAAAACCTACGTAAAATGCCTATCTTACAATTAAATCAAACCATTTCTGGGGTTTCAGAGAGGAGGCTACATGTCCAAGGCAAAATTTCCCATCGACAATATATGACCATTTTATATTTTTGAAATTCATTTATGATCATAGACCATGAAATAATGGTATACACGTAACATGTATAATATTAATAAAACACCCATGTCCGTCCTTGGGAGCACAAGTACTTGTATTGAGCATGACTATCTACTTAATATTGTGTGTAGGGACGCTAAGATAAAATTTGGTATTCTTGAAGTCATCCAAGAGTGGGTTGTATCCATCCTTGGTTCTTGTTTTTGTGGGCAAACCAAACTCCTCCATGAAAGATGATGTTTCTAGCTACATCAAATATAAACCATTAAGTTGCCAAGAATTTGAAGCAAAGCACATTTGATAGTGTCTCATCAGATAAATAGAAACGATAGAACACACCGTAATTGTTATCCTTTTCTTTCCTTTTTTCGATGAATGGTCACCATGAAGTTTTAGCTACCCAGAACAATAATGATAAATTTTTTCCAAGATCCAAAAGTCGATCTGTAGGAAAAAAGATATCAACGTCACCCTGCAAAAGATAAACACATGCTTTAGTACAACCATGTATTTTTAGATGTTCAGGAAGAAAATTTTTCCATGGCAAGATCATCACTTATATAAGACAGCATGCATAATTAGTTTTGTACTTTTGTGAAGTAACTGCAAATGATGATTGATTGAGCTAAAGTAGTTTCTTGTGGCAAGTAAATGCAACAAAATGATCCGGAAATAATTATCCTATCAAAATAATTAATCAAGATGCTTAACTATTATTAATTAAGCTGAACTTTTGAATATCAGGCTCTTTCTATTATATACCAAGGGTGTTCAACAGCTTTTTAAGTTAATTCAAAGGAAATATATGTTAATTAGTAACTTGGATCGTTCCTGATCGATCACTTGTATTTTTAGGATTTGCTTTACAAAAAGGCTGTGAGATTAGTACCCCAATAAATTACTCTAACATGCAAATTTAACTAATGAAAATTGTTTTCTTTAGAGTAAAGCGAATAAAAGCAGTTCCTAGATTGTTTTAAGGGAATTTTCGTTCGACTATGTTAAGAATAGATAAATAAATGGATCAACCAGCTTAGTTGTTCTCCTACGCCACTTTGGTTTGCTGTTATATAATTTCTTATCCTCCCTTGGATGTACTTTTGCCTCTAGCATCTTTTTAACACATTACTTCTTTTTATTTATTTATCAAAAGCACCCAAAAAAGGAAAGTTCATAGGTCATAAAGTCCATATTATTAAACAAATAAATGTCAAAAGAACCATGCCTGACAGGTTTATCGAATAAAATGTTTAAATTTAAAATTTCTGGTACGTTCAAATTGCCAATGCTCAACAGCTTTTGTAGCCATTACATTTGGCAAATCATGAATGCTTCGGCATAATTTACTGAATAATTCTTCAAACATAATATTAAATTTAAGCAAGATTTTTTCAAGCTACAAACAGAGCATCCTCTAATCATGTTCGGCACCAGATGAAGTGAATGATTGAGAATAAGAAAACATGTTGAAAAGGAAAATATTCTTTTTTTAGTCTCTCAAATTTACTTTGATGACTAGATACAACATTCAGCAAACCTAAGGTTATAAGAAGTATATAAGAGAAATGGAAGAGGAAAAAATATTTGAAAGAAAATTAATTTTTATTACTCAATAAATATTTTTGTTTTGATTTCTTTTGGCTTCATTGAATTCTTTATCAATGACAATCTCTCCTTCTTTTATATGCTTTAAGGAAGAGTTTTAAATATATAAAAAATTATTTCACACACTTCAAGAAAAAATTCTATACATTTCTTCTAATTACTTAATTCTATATACTTTTTCAAATTAAATATTACTTTTATTTATTTACACTTCTCTAAAATTTTCTTTTAAAATAGTAACACAAATTTAATGAGTCTAATACTTAATTAATGGACTAGATAAGTTTATATTATTCAACAGGCATATGTACAGTTAACATGCGCACAAATATAAATATCACATGATAGCACTATAAGGATACAACTCACGTTGTCCTTATTCAAATTTGAACATTTATGACTTGAGGGGACATGCCGACATGTCTTCGTACTACTATTGGCACTAATGCTAAGAAATTACTTATACGAATGTCGAGTGTTTTCACTGAATTATTGAGGGTTGGTTGCACGCGTACAATTGTTCATTTCTATTTAAAATGTTGACTTTGACCCAGATCCACTACACACACAAAACAGAACAAGTTATTAGCTAAAGTGAGGCTAAGGATGTTGCAAGATCCAAATAATTGCATCATAGACAAACTTTTCAATCACAGACGATAATTCAAAGTTGTTTTCTGCACTATCCCCTATTCTTCATCCTTTGAATAATGAACACTAACAGAAAGCAAAAGTAAAATTGAACACCCAAAAATACCAGGACTAATATTCAGCATATAGAAAATATCTTTTCTTCACGTACAGCACCATCAGGAGATTTCGTGCAATAGTTTTATTGTGCTATTGTAATTGTCTCTGTTTTTTTCGTCCCGTCTCCATCAGTCATTAATTTTTGAATCTAACTAGTCAGTTATGCGTGTATACATACGGGTCGTTCTACTTCGTTAAATTATTTTTTTGTTTTAATATTAAAATTGTAATTAGATTTAAAAGTAAAATATGCCAAAATATATGAAAATGGTAAGGAAAGGAGGTATTTTTTTCTTTTTTAAACTAAATTTTGATAAATAAAAAGAGTTGGATCCTCTCAATTTCTACTTTCCTTCGCATAACAGGTGATTGTTGTTACACATACGTAAGTATGTCATGTCCCCCATATATTTATCTTGTTGTTCTATTTTTCATTCAAGTGTCTCCTATAAACAATATAGGATCTTAGAGTCATATAATTATACCAACAATTTATTGATTTAAAGAAGTATAAAAAATGACTTATAAACTTTGATAATTTAATCATCTACAATTATAATTTAATAAATGAATAATGTTTATAAATTATATTGTTATTTAATCATAAAATTATTATTTATGATAAATTTATTAATTTTTATAATAATAATTTTATAAGTTAAACTGAAAAAAATTAATGATTAAGTAATGATATAAAAACTTTTACAGAAACCAAACTTTTGAATTAACTTTTATATAAAATTGTTTATATTACTAAAATTGATGTATCTATTATTATATTTGGTCTCTGTGTTTGGATAAGATAAGAACATAAAACATGTGATATTAGAAGGTCATTCACAAAATTATCATTTATGATAAATTTATTAATTTTTATAATAATAATTTTATAAGTTAAATTGAAAAATATTAATGATTAAGTAATGATAGAAAAACTTTTTCTGGCATCAAACTTTTGAATTATTCTATACTACTAAAACTGATGTATCTATTATTATATTTGGTCTATGGGTTTGGATAAGAAGAATATTATCTAGTGGTATTAGAAGGTCATCTGGTATTATGATGTCCCAGCAAACCCAACAAGCTATAATTTTTTTTTATATTTACATACTCTTTTAAGATGAACGAAAATGACTTATAAAATTTGATAATTTTTTCCTCTACAATTATATTTTAATAAAAATATTAATATAAACTATATTGTTATTTAATTAAAAATTATTATATATGAGAAATTAATTATTTCTATAATAAGTTATACTGAAAAAATATTTATGATTGATTAATAACACAAAAACTTTTACTTAAATCAAACTTTTGAATTAACTTTTATATAAAAAAAATTTATTCTATAATAAAACTGTTATATCTATTATTATATTTCGTCTATGATTTTGAATAAGAAATTCACCCGGTAATATTAGAAGGTCTCATGGTATTAGAATGTTTCAGCCAATTATATTCTTTTATATATTTAAATTGGTGTTTTTGGTAGCCTACTTTTTTATATATTCTTTTATATACTAAAAATAACTTTTCAAAAATTTGAGTGACTAATTTTTGAAAAAAATTTAAAAAATAATTATCAAATTTTAAAAAAATATATTCAAGCCCTAAAAAAACTAATCCCTGCATTTAAAAGAAATTAAAAAACGTAGTAGGCATGTGAGTTGTGAATGCTATTGGTGACACCTTATTATAGCTGAGTCAATCACTCCTTGTAAGGCCAAACCATACGTCCACACCCATCTCTCTTAAGGTAGGAAACTGCCAAACAAATTTCATTGGCCCAACTTCTTTCGTTTATCCTTTCCGAGTCAAAAATTTGGCTACACGTTTCAGTCTTGTACGTCGATTAATAGTAAATTCCAACTTTGTCAACTAAGGGGGACACGTGTCAAACAAATAATGAGGGCAGAAACGTATTTTTGTTAGCCTATTCTTTTCAAATATGTTTAATAGATAATAGACTATCGAACTACTACTAGCAACGGTGACTTATTCAAACGTGCGCGTGGGACAGGTTGACTTAAGTCTTCGTAGCTACCAGTACTAGTTTTTGAGTTTTAATAGAAAAAAAAATGGCTAGAAATTACTAAAACGGGAGCATAAATATCCGTTCTCAAACCCGGAAACCAATTAAACACAGTACCCTCTTCAAAACTAGCCAGAGAAATGGTTCTGAAATTTGTTTATATCATAATAATTTTGATGATATGGTGCATGTATCCATTAACATCTGCACAGTATGAGAATGGGACTATAACATCTGCGCAGTACGAGAATACGACTATAGCATCACGACCAGGTTGTGATAGCAAATGTGGAAATGTTTCCATTCCTTTCCCTTTCGGAATGCACGATCCCAAATGCTATGCAAGCAACCAGTTTGAAATAGAATGCAGACACAATAACAATACTTCTCAAGGTCATCAGAAACCCATACCCCACCTAAAGTACATAAATTTGGAGGTAACGTTGATTTTTTCTTAACGATAAATATTAATTATTAATTTCTGTTAACAAAGGTACAATCATACCTACAACCTTTTCCTTCTTTCCTCTTTTTTTGTTAACTAAACATTAAATTTTAGGTAATGTATATTGATATTCAATACGGTACGGTTGGGATCAAGAATCCGATTTTCCATCCTGGCTGTGGCAAGACTGTTACAGGCATAAATCTTGAAGGCAGTCCTTTCGTGTATTCCCAGAATTACAACTCATTTGTTGGCGTAGGTTGCCAAAACGCCGCCATAATGTTGTCAAACGACACGATACTTACAGCCTGTATGTCGGTGTGTTACGAGCACCTCGAAAAAGGCAATGACATCGACATTTCGAGTTGTCGTGGCTCCTACTGCTGCGAGACTTCACTGCCGCCGTATCTTTCAGCATACAACATCTCAACTGAAACCGTGGAAGTGAAAAGTAATATCAAAGCAGAATGTTCAAATTACTTGCTGATTAGAGCAGAATATAGTAACTTCAAGTACGAGTACGATGAGTACAATTCCAGTTACTGGGTTCCCACTCTTGGAGACCTAAAGAAACAAAAAGATGTTCCTGCGGTGCTTGAATGGGAGATTCCGATTCACACGCCCAACAATTCCTTCCCTGAATTCCGTACAGATGCATATGGCCATGGCAGCTACAACTGCAGTTACACTAATGTTACATCTTCACTATATCCACAATCGGGTTGGAGATGTTCTTGCAGCGATGGCTTCGAGGGAAACCCCTACATACAAGAAGGCTGTAAATTAAGTCTCGATGGTGAGTAAAAATAATAATTTCATACTTATTAAAAAATTAATTAATTTTATTAAGTCATGTTAATCTCAATTAATAAATTACCTTTTATTTAAACTTAATATCAAACTATTTCAAAAAAAGAAATTAATTTCAAACATACAAAAAGTCTTGAATTCTTTTTTTACTTGAAGAAGTCGTCAATCATATTAAATGAATGATACTCTCTCTCTCTCTCTTTATATATATATATATATATATATATATGATAAAATTAATTAGAATTTGCTTATATTCATCTTAAATAGAATGAATTGGAAATAAAAAATAGCTTAAACATAATTAAAACAAACTAGTTTAAAAAGGATCCTTAAAGTAGTTATAAAAACTAAGGAAGTTACCAAAATTCTTATTGAATTATAGTTAGAAAGTTTATACTTTTATTTTTAATTATAATTATAATTTATTTTATAACACTAATCATAATAATTAGAATGGTAAATCCTACCTGATAGTTTAATGCATGTTGTTAATTGAATCACACCTAGCTATCGAATCAATCTTGATTTTTTTTTAACTGTTATCAGTTCTTACTTTTAGTTTTTTTTAATGAATTTTCTACTACATATATAACTGTTATAAGTATGTTTTAACTTGATTTGGTTGACCGTCTAGGACGCAAGATAATAATAGATCCGACGAAAAGTTATGGAAAGGTGGCCATGATAGGTACGCATGAAATGATATTTCTTTTTTATGATTAGAAACAATTATTCATTTTAGATTTAATTATGCATCTTATTCCTGTTGTTATAAAAACTTTTTTTGAATTAATATACTTAAAAATATTATTTTTTTAGTCCTACACATATTATTTTTAATCTTTTTTAATCCTTACACAACATTTTAATCTATTTGAGTTCCTATAAAGACTAAAATTAAGTGAATAAAAATGACTTGCATAACAAATGATGTTTTTAAGTAAAGAGATTAAAAGTCTAAATTTGTGTAACTATAAAGATCAAATATATACATTAGAGAGTATATATTCCTAGCATCGATCCTTCATAAAATAAAAACATAAAATGGCAAATATGAGTGTACAGTGGCACTCGTATCAATTATCTAAGAGTTGGATTTAGAGTTGCAAACTAGGTTGATTAATGGAATAGCTGAGACCAATATTTGAAGTATCCACATGGGTGTTGTAACCGGTGCTTAATTACTTGAGCCACGCGTTAATGCACAAGAATGAAATTATTTACTAATAATGTTGTAAGAATGTGAGAAACTTTATGATCGACTGAATTGAATATTCATTAAAAAAAACGAAATATATATATATTTAATTTTTTCACTCTCAATCAGATATCCTGCTGTTATATGATATCTCATATAATATATATTTGTGTGTCAACTTAACCCTTACTACAAGATTTAAATGCGTAGGAGTTTTTTCAAGCATCGGGACCATCATTCTACTCTTTGGTTTGTGGCGGTTGCGTAAAGTTGTAAGGAAAAAGATAGCAAAGAAACGCAAAGAAAAGTTCTTCAAACAAAATGGAGGATTGTTGTTAGAACAAAGACTATCTACTGGTGAAGTTAATGTTGACAAAACTAAACTCTTTAGCTTAAAGGAATTAGGGAAGGCCACTGATCACTTTAATATAAACAGAATACTTGGAAAAGGAGGTCAAGGTACAGTTTACAAAGGTATGTTAGTAGATGGAAAAATTGTTGCAGTGAAAAAATTTAAGGTCAACGGAAATGTTGAAGAATTCATCAACGAATTTGTCATTCTTTCACAAATTAACCACAGAAATGTGGTTAAGTTGTTGGGATGTTGTTTGGAGACTGAAATCCCTTTGCTTGTTTATGAATTCATTCCCAATGGTAACCTTTATGAATATTTACATGGACAAAATGATGAGTTACCAATGACATGGGATATGCGTTTGAGAATTGCCACTGAAGTGGCTGGAGCTCTATTTTACTTGCACTCAGCTGCTTCTCAACCCATTTATCATAGAGATGTGAAGTCAACAAATATATTATTGGATAAGAAGTATAAGGCAAAAGTAGCAGACTTTGGGGCATCAAGAATGGTTTCCATTGAAGCCACTCACCTCACTACTGCAGTTCAAGGAACTTTTGGATACTTAGATCCTGAATATTTTCATACAAGTCAATTGACAGAGAAGAGTGATGTCTACAGCTTTGGAGTGGTTCTTGTTGAACTTTTAACAGGACAAAAACCAATATCCTCAGTGAACGAACAAGGACTTCAAAGTTTAGCTTCATATTTTCTTCTTTGTATGGAGGAAAATCGTTTTTTTGATATTGTTGATGCAAGAGTCATGCAGGAAGTGGAGAAAGAACACATAATTGTAGTTGCCAATCTTGCAAGAAGATGCTTACAGTTGAATGGGAGAAAGCGACCAACTATGAAAGAAGTCACATTAGAATTGGAAAGTATCCAAAAACTGGAAAACCAGTGTAATGCACAAGAGCAACAAGAAGAACTTGAGCTTGCTGGAAATGAAGATAGCCAATTTTGGGCTGCGTATTCTACAACTTCGACTGCAGGGCAAACTTCAGACAGCAAAACATCAACCTTGGAGATTATGCCTATTCTTATCAAATAATTGTTGAATTCTCTTAACTTGTTTTGTTGTGTGTAAAATTAAAAATAAAAATAAAAACATATGGACGAATTTAACGTTCAAAAGCATAATTATGGTATGATAGAACCTTGTTCCTTGTAAGCTATTCAAGGAGGTAGCTTAAAATAATCCTCCGATGAGTTTTCATCTTTTATCTTGTTTCGTATGAAAATAGACTCAGAATTTTCCAAAGAGTATTCATTTGCTTAAAACAAAAAAAATAAATGAAGTCAAGACTCTTTGAAAGCTTATTATCACATCCCAATCACTCTCCTTGGATAATTTATCTCAACACTCCGAAGCTTATTATTTGATAGAGATAACTTGCGGTGTATAGTACAAGGTACTAACAAATACGACACAACAAAAATTAAGATCTTTACAACTCGTATTATTCTAAAACCTACGTAAAATGCCTATCTTACAATTAAATCAAACCATTTCTGGGGTTTCAGAGAGGAGGGCTACATGTCCAAGGCAAAATTTCCCATCGACAATATATGACCTTGTTATATTTTTGAAATTCATTTATGATCATAGACCATGAAATA
This sequence comes from Glycine soja, assembly GCF_004193775.1. NCBI lineage: Eukaryota > Viridiplantae > Streptophyta > Magnoliopsida > Fabales > Fabaceae > Glycine > Glycine soja. The sequence continues at coordinate 2,276,119 of NC_041010.1, forward strand.
ATGGTATACACGTAACATGTATAATATTAATAAAACACCCATGTCCGTCCTTGGGAGCACAAGTACTTGTATTGAGCATGACTATCTACTTAATATTGTGTGTAGGGACGCTAAGATAAAATTTGGTATTCTTGAAGTCATCCAAGAGTGGGTTGTATCCGTCCTTGGTTCTTGTTTTTGTGGGCAAACCAAACTCCTCCATGAAAGATGATGTTTCTAGCTACATCAAATATAAACCATTAAGTTGCCAAGAATTTGAAGCAAAGCACATTTGATAGTGTCTCATCAGATAAATAGAAACGATAGGACACACCGTAGTTGTTCTCCTTTTCTTTCCTTTTTTTCGATGAATGGTCACCATGAAGTTTTAGCCACCCAGAACAATAAGGATCAATTTTTTCCAAGAGCCAAAAGTCTGTAGGAAAAGAGATATCAACATCACCATGCAAAAGATAAAGACATGCTTTAGTACAACCATGTATTTTTAGAAGTTCAGGAAGAAAATTTTCCATGACAAGATCATCACTTATATAAGACAGCATGCATAATTAGTTTTGTACTTTTGTGAAGTAACTGCAAATGATGATTGATTGAGCTAAAGTAATTTCTTGTGGCAAGTAAATGCAACAAAATGATCCGGAAATAATTATCCTAACAAAATAATTAATCAAGATGCTTAACTATTATTAAGCTGAACTTTTGAATATCAGGCTCTTTCTATTATACTACCAAGGGGTGTTGTTAGCAATTCAGCCAAAGCCCACACAAGGAGGGCCGAAAGAGATGCAACACGCCCTGCATATCTGCAGGATTACGAAACTTGAAGAAATGACGCAACACAAGTCAGTTGCAACCAATTACACATGCTAGAAATAATAATTGTTAGGATAATAATTGTTGCAATTCTGTCATGAGAGTTTGTTAGGGATTCTGTTATCCAAACTAGTATATTAAGAAGGTTGCAAGTAATGAAAAGGAGAAGAAAATTTACCCAAAATTCAGTTTTCAAGGAGGCGCCTTGTCCTCGAAACAAGGCACTAAACTTCTTCACTCCTTTGTTCTTCACAAAAAGACTGTGAGATTAATACCCCAACAATAAATTACTCTAACATGCAAATTTAACTAATGAAAATTGATTTCTTTAGAGTAGAGCGAATAGAAGCAGTTCCTAGATTGTTTGAAGGGAATTTTTGTGCGGCTATGTTAAGAATAGATAAATAAATGGATTAACCAGCTTAGTTGTTCTCCTACGCCTCTTTGGCTTGCTGTTATATAATTTCTTTTTAACACATTTCTTCTTCTTTCATTTTTTTCTATCAAAAGCACCCAAAAAAGGAAAGTTCATAGGTCATAAAGTCCATATTATTAAACAAATGTTAAAAGAACCATGCCTGACAGGTTTATCGAATAAAATGTTTAAATTTAAAATTTCTGGTACGTTCAAATTGCCAATGCTCAACAGCTTTTGTAGCCATTATATTTAGCAAATCATGAATGCTTCAGCATAATTTACTAAATAATTCTTCAAACATAATATTAAATTTAAGCAAGATTTTTCATGCTACAAATAGAGCATCCTCCAATCATGTGAATGAGTGAGAATAAGGAAAATATGTTGAAAAGGAAAATATTCTTTTTATATTCTCTCAAATTTACTTTACCATTAGATACAACATTCCACAAACTTTAGGATGTAAAAAGATCATATTTCGGGACCAATTTGTTTGCGATTCACGCAAATTTAACTATTTAACCTAATTTTAATTGGGTGACCAAAATCAAAAGTGTATCAAAGAGACTAAAAACATAAGTCTCTGACATAAAAGATAGATGAATGAATGCATAGAACGGCACCTTGAAGTTGATTGAACTTAATAGCATTAGGAAGAAATCCAACGGAGCGCGATCTTTGGGAGAAGTAGCCGTGTAAGGGATGGTAGAGTGCAGAGTGAATAAAATCACAAACCTGCTCGAAAATTGAAGGAACAACAGTGGAAGTGGCGCAGGCATCGCTTAGAAAGAGAACGGATCTCAATAATATATACTATTTTAATGTAAATTTCTATTCTGCAGGATTTTTTATAACAAAAAAGAAGGATATTTATTTTTAATATGCTTTTAATTTTTGACTAAAAATGATGCCAAAAGATTATATAAGAAACTTGGGATTAAGAGTTAATCACAAAAGAGAGAACATGGACCAAATTAGGACTTGTTTGCTTACTCATTTTCTGTTTTTAGAAGCATGTTTCTTTTTATTATATAAAACAATTTTTTTTTTCAGAAATGATTTTCAAAATAAGTCCAATCTAAAATTTAAAATGAAGAAAAATTGTTTCAGATGTTCTCTTTAATAATAACAGCGCATTATTATTCATGTATTTCCTTTTAGCATCTCACCTTATTTATTATTATTAGCACCCATACTCTGATTCTGTTCCTTGACACCAGTGAGGTGCTTGGTGTATCTGTGTGCAGAGTATTATTATTATTATTTAAAGTGAATTGTGATTTGCAACTGAAGTTATAGGTGGATCATGAGTTATGAGTGAAATCTGAGCGTAGTGAAGAAATCCCACACTGAAAATATAGTGAAACAAATAAAGTCAAAGAACCAATTAACCTATTGGGTTGAGACCTAAGATTTGGTGTCAGAACCAGTTTGAGGTTTCCTCCATTGGTAGGTCTCATATAAGTTGAAATACAAATGAATTTAATACCCTCATAATTTGGTATGTCTTAATGTTCTACTCTTTACACATTTTACACGTCAAATCATTTATGAACTATCAAATTTAATTAGCAATGCAGGTTGGCTCACTCACTGACTTGCACAGTTGCACTCTCAACTGATATTCCTGGCGTAAGATATTCTTATATAATTTTTACTTGGAAAAAATACGGTCATCCTAGGATGCTCTAGTGAATATGATATTATGAACCCATAAGGTTTTGTGAATACTGCATTGCTAGCCTGCATGCTACTAAGGATAGAGTGTGAAGAGTTATGTTGTAACTTACAAAGGTAGGACCTCAAGGAACCGAAAATGAAGGTAACTGCTAATTTGATAGCATAAATTATGAGCAACCAACAGTACTAGGTAGATAATAATATTAATCGGCACTATTATTGATAGGCAGATATGTTCATGTTTGAGCTTCATATCAAGGTTGATACTATTCTGTAACATTTATTAAAGATACAAACATGACATTTTATAAATATTGATGTCCTCACTTGGGAACATCCTTAATAGTAACCTTAGCAGTGGGAAAAGAAGGGCCTCAACAATGCAACCATGAAGAGAGCCCAAATTCTTAGTGGGAATTTGCTATCTTAAGGTACCCTTCTACTTGATTTCTATCTCCAGCTGGAATTCCTCTCCAATAAGAAGCGACAATTTTGAAACTTGTACATTGACAAACTGAGAGGAGCTATCAAATTGAGACTTCACAATTGCCTTCTTCATTGAACTTGTTCCATTCACAATACTCAACTCATTCCCTGCTAGCTTAGGTATCCTCAAGAAAGTCACCTTGTCTAAGATCCACCTTTGGTCCAGAGCAAACCTTCCATTAGTGACCTTAGATGTTACAGAAACGCTATTGTTGTGTAACGCGCCATAAAAGCTTACCAGTGTCCACTGATCTTTCGCCCCTGCCATATCAAGTGCCTCCCCATCATCCAAGTACAATTGTCCATAACTACTTCTGCTGCTACTGATAACCACCACAAGTTGAAATGCAGTTTTCCGCGCAGCATCAGTTGTCATTGCTTCTCCTTGCAAGGCCAAAATATTACCTTCCCCAACATGCACATTTATGTGATCATATGGAGCATCAAGAGTGACATACTTGCCTGATTCTGCATTCACTGAATTTGAGACATTGAAGAGATCAAACCAAGTTCCTTTAGGAAAGTATGCATCAACAGTGGTTGCCCCGGATTGTAGCACAGGTGACACCAGAACTCCTCTACCTAATAGAAACTGTGAGTTTATTTCATATGTGGTGACATCCTCGGGGAAAGAAAAGAAAAGGGGTCTTGCAATGGGAGTCCCTTTTGTATGTGCTTCATACATTAGTGTGTAGAAATAAGGGAGAAGACGATAGCGTAGGCCAAGCACTTTCCTAGCTGATGAAGCCACTGAATCCCAAACGTAAAGCTCTTGCCGGATGGAGTTTATTACTGAATGATCTCTTGCAAAGGGGTAAAAAGCCCCCAACTACATTGAGAAAAATAAAAGGAGTTAGATATGTATAATATTGCGTTTCATAGTTCGATCCTGCATATAATTTTCAATAAAACATTGAATATTCACATATGACTCCCAGCAATGAAAATGTTATCCCATACTACTGCATTTGAGGATCGATTTTACCTGGATCCAACGCCCGCAAAGTTCTTCAGTTGTATTTCCTTCGAAACCACATATATCTGCTCCAACCATTGGAATTCCAAAGATTCCAGAATTTAATATCGCAGGGATTGAGTATGCCAAATCATTCCATGTAGCAGCATTGTCTCCAGTCCAGTGGGCAGCATACTTACCAGAACTCACAAAGGTTGATCTACTTAGGATGAATGGCCTTTTACCAGTTATATCCTTTAATGCTTTGTTAGTTACTTTGGATTCTAGTAGTCCATACAAATTGTGGACATTATACTCAGTGATATTACCAAAGTGTAAAGATGTTGCTGGAACAGTTTTGTCATTAATGGGTCGTTGATCTCCAACATTGTTAACTTTATAAGGAGGATTATCAAGATTTGAAGATGGAATGGGAGGAGAAGTAATGAAATTAGATAACTCATTCATGTCAAGCCAAATACCATCAATAGGGAGAAGGTCCCTAAATAATTTGATTTCCCCACCCCAAAATGCTTGGCTGCGAGGGTTTAGAAAATCAGGATAATAAACTGGTCCGGGCCAAACTTGACCAAGATAATTGTTTCCATTCCTCTTTATATAGACATCAGCCTTCAAACCTCTATCATAGGTTGCATATGTCTCATTTACACTGATACCTGTTTCCAAAATCTCAAATTAATAAAAGATGCATAGATATTGTCCTCAAACATTTAGAGCAGAATATGATTTTGATTTGTTTGAAAGAATTTTTATGGTGTCAAAATTAGGTACCTGGATCCAATATAAGCACGTATTTCTGACCATTCTTGTGAAGAGTATCAACAAAACTTCTCATCTTATCCAGCGGAAAGTTAATGGGGTCTAATGTGAAATCTTTAAATGCATCCATGTAATCAATATCTGTCCACATAACTTCAAGGGGTATACCTGCTTTTGCATAGTTGGCAACCACATCCTCGAGATCACTAACATTCTTGTAGCCCCATCGACACTGATGAAAACCTTCACAATCATGTGCAACAACAAGGAAGTAGATATAATGAATTACCATGAATAGACAGAAAATTACAATTCTTAAGTTAGATTTTTTTCCCTATGACGTAATCCATACGAAAATTCATGAGGTACACAAGGTACACCAACAGAGTAGCAAGATTTGTAACTATCAAAACAAAAGTTGTGATAACTTATCAAATTCATCCTAATGAGGGCTAAAAGCTTTCTACATGGAAAAGAAAACAAAGCCATTTAGCTTTTTCTACTTCTCAGATACTAAAAGGAAATCTTGCTATATTTACTAGCCTCAGGTATTTGAGAAAACGCATAATAATTAAATTCCTTTTTGATGAATGCCATGTCCCTTTTGTAGCTTACTGATCCTCTGCCTTGAAGAATCTGCAGTGCGTGTATGTATCTATAAACTATAATATGAAAACCAATATTCACCCAAAAACTTGTGTAGCAACAGAACACAACTCTATCAATGGCATAGCTAACTGCTTTGGTGTCGTGCACTTGTGCCATTTACCAGCTATCCCAAAAACTGTAACACCAATCACGTGGTACAATATGGAAACTATAAGACTATAGAAGCAAGCTAAAGAGTTGTACAACGGTGTGTGTGACTTACTTACCAAAGGACCAATAAGGCATGGGAGCAGGCCTTCCAATGAGTTGAGTGTACTGCTCCAACACCAATTCAGGAGAGGATCCAGCGAAAAAGTAGAGATCAAAAACCCCACCAATGACTTTATAAGTAATTCGATCACCACCATACACAATGTCCATTCCATTGCTGTTGAGCAGCAACACCCCGTGTGTGGTGCCAGCCTTCACTTTTCCATCAGAGGAGTGTGATCTGACGTCCAAATAAAAAGGGTGAGAGCCATAAAGGTTCAAGTCAAGGTTGGCACTTGCAATGTCTGCATTCCAAAGTGTAAGGGTCTGGTTCGGTCGCAGCTTGAAGGAGCTCTTGGTGTGTTCCCCGAAGCCGTAAAGAGAGGCTCTTTGCGATGGAAGGGAGGAAGAGAGCTGCAGGTACTGGTCTTTGAAGACAAGAAAAGTTTCCGGGTTGGAAGGGTCTGGTGCGGCGTGGAAGAGGACATCATTGGAAGATTTGCGAGAGACTGTGAAGCCAAATGGAGTGGTGTTGTGGAGACTGAAAACAAGGTCTGAGTCTGAATGTGTGAGGCTCAGAGAGTCTTTTGGCTGATGGGAACCTTGTTTGGTATTGAGGAAGCCAAGAGGGTAATGTTGGGAAGATGAGTCTCTTGGAATCACTTCTTGTGGAATTTCCCATCTTTGGTGATTGGAGTCAGTGATTCTTACTCTCAACCTATCCTTGTTCTCAAAACTGCAATTCAGAACAACCAATCATTTATTTTTATAATTTGTGAAAATCAAAGACAACATAAGACAGTTTGCAATAATTCACGCATCCTCGCTCAACCAACAACATAGATATATGTTAGTAGATGTTAGTGTGTATCAAAATTTATTATACGAGACAACTTAATGGGATGAATTCTGTATATATGTGTGAATGGACAACATTCAACAAAGTTAATTAATTGGATGTTGGTGTTATTATTACCTGGCAGTGAGGGAGAGGTGTGGAATGTCGGGTCCGGAAACAGAGGAGGATTTGATGAGGTTAAGGTTTGCAGTCAAAGAATTCTTTATGGGATAATTGTTGACAGTTGAGATGGTGTAGCCATAACCAACTACTGTTGCTTCTGACAATGAAGCGGAGAAGAAGATGAGACAAGCACAGGTACAGAAGAGTAGAGGAGCGATTGTGGTGGTTGTATCCATGTGTTGATGTGGGTGTGAATAGAAAACGATAGCGGGTTTATTTATGTATATTCTTCTTGGAGGCAACGAAACCAAGGATGATCATCCATGGAAGGAAGGCCAGTTGACTTGACTTGACTCTCAAGTCTCAAGTCTCAAGTCTTACATGAGCTTTACTTCTTTCTACCAACCATCAATTTTTTACCCCGCGTGTAAATGTTTGTTGAAAATGTAATTCAGTGTTTTGTTGAAAATTACTCTCTCCATTTCAAAACTATAGAGTATACACCCATTAACAAAATATTAATTGGTGTTTTTCTAGATTAAAATATTCATATTTAATCATGTTGGAACTATTATTAGTCTTCACTAGTGAAGAGTCTATAGATTATCATCCATAATAATTATTGTGAAAGAAAAAAATTTTAAAAGTTATTTTTTAATATTTTAATGTAACATTGATTATTTTTTATCACTTATTAATTTATAATGTTAATGATGGATAACAAAATTTATAAAAAAATTAATAATAATAAAATTAATTTTATCCAATTATTATATTTTTTTCATCTATTGATTAGTTTTTTTTGTTTAAAAAAATCTAAGATGACAAACATTATACTATAATCTTTTATTTTTTTTCCTATTGGAGTATTTGTTTAGCACCCGCACTTCGATTCTATCACTCCACACCGCGACATGCTTGGTGTCGAGTGTGTTTAGTTTAATGTTTGATTCTCAAGAATTATATACCTGATTTTGTCATTTGACACTAATGACGTGCTTATGTGCAGAGACCAGAGAGTCTTATTTGTGCACTTGGTAGGAAATGGGAATCCAAGTGGATTTTGATGTATTAGGGATCGTAATATCCTCTATCCTAACATAAATATAATTAAAAAAAAAACATATAAAAATATGAAATTTTATTAAATCAATTTTATTTAAATAAATTTACGCGAATAAAAATGTCACATTTTCTTCGCTGTTATTAAATAAAAATTATTAAAATCATCTCCTATTCAAAAAGGATAATATTGGAAAGAGGAACTTTTTGGAATGACTTGTTCTTCTGAAATTTTCCATCTTAATTTGGTGGATTGACCTTTGGATTAATATTGAATATACTCTTATATCATCTTAGAATTTTACAAATGTGAATTTAGATCTAATTAAATTCCAAAAACTAATCAAAGATGTGAGAATTATTCCTACTTATATATTCTAATTTTGTTTTATTTTTAGTCAAGAATTAAAATTTTTCCAACATTCTTCCCGAGTGTATGGACCAGACATTGAACTTAAAACCTCTCCCTCACTGCCAGGTAATTAACAAACAACGTCGATCAACAACCATTGACTATATTGTCCATTCACACATACAATATGATTCTATGACAGCACCGATATTTCAATTTAGTATGTGATATATATTTCTAGATACTTTACTGATTCCAAACATTTAAATTCTTTGTGAAAATCCAATGTAGTTACATAGAGACAAGGAAGCATATTGTTTAATATAAAAACATGTAAGTGTTGTCTCTTGATTAATTTAAAAGAGAGAGAAAGATTGACATATACCATTTTCTATTTGTAACAATAGATGATGATTTATAACTTTTATTTTGTTAAATAATATCTAACTAGAAATATATTCTTAATTTAGTTTTATAAAATTATAATTATTTATTTGTTATGTTTTATGAATATTTGTACATATTTTGATACGTGTAAAAGGGACACCCATTGGACGACCCCTTTTCTTTTCTTTTCCGGAGGATGTCACAACATATGAAATAAGCTCACAGTTTCTATTAGGTAAAGGGGTTCTGGTGTCACCTGTGCTACAATGTAGAGCAACCACTTGATGCATATATATTTATCTAATAGTGTGTTTGAATGAAATAATTTAAAATTTTAAAACAATTTTAAATTTTGAGAATTTTAAATGTTTTAATTTAAACTCTTTTATTTTTAAATTTTGTATTTGGATAAAAAATTAAATTTTTTCATTTTCAAAATTTTGTGTTTGAATAAAGAAATTGAATTTCTTCATTTTCAAAATTTCTTATTTTGATAAAAACAATCAAATGCTCTTTTAAAATTTAAAATTTAAAATTTAAGAATTATCATCTAAACGGGGATGCTCTTTTAAAATGTTGAGAAATTATGAATTTTGACAACTTTCAAAACAGTGTAATGTGCACACCATTAATTCACCAGAAACATTGTTTTATTTTAATATACTTTTCAATAAACATTATTATTATTATTGTGTGAATTTACCTTTGCTCACATCATTAATTAATAAAAGTTGCATAAAAATTTATCAGCAGCAACAACAACAATAATTTATCAGCAATAATAATTTATCAGCTAAACAAACTTAATTATCCACAATTTGACTAAACAACAATTTTAGTCTAATGTCAGGACAATGGAACCTAGAATTAAAATTCTAAGACCCTACGAGTACCACTACCACTTCATATGCAATGCAAAAGCACAAGAAGAAGCTGAATAAAATGTTTGTTTGAATGTGCATATTACCTGGACGGAGTCGACACTGACGATTTCGCTGTTGAGGCGCTTTACGAATTCCAATGCGAGGCGGCTCTTGCCGAAACCAATAGGTTTAGAAACCACAGTCACCTTCTTTTTCTTCTTCATTTCCGACGTAGTCATCAGGAATCATCGTCGGTAACTGAACAAGTGCGGAGGTTCTCAGAATGATGCGGAGGGAGTGAAACTGTTGCAAGAGAGAGAAGAGTAAGAAACTATTGCAAGAATGAAGGAGCGAGAGAGAAGAACCTATTGTATCCTAACACAACCACCTTTTTTTCTGTCATATCCTAAGTTCACAAAAGAATTTGAAATTCTAATATTAAAGTTAATTAAAATACCTGAACAAAATATTAAAATTTCAATTTCTTTTCGAGTGCGTTTGGATATAAAATGTTAACTGAGGAAATTAATTTATCAGAGAATTTAAATTTCTATTATCTAGAATTCATTGTTTGGATGTTTCTTTATGAAGAATTTAAATTTTTGGAATTTTAAAATAAAATTTTAAACAACTAAAAATGTGGAATTTCAATTTCCTTCTAAAATGTGAGAAATTAAAATTTTTTTCTTATAGAAGAGTTTTTTAAAATGTTCGCATATTTTCTTAATAACTTTCATCCTCTCTTCTACCCGAAAGTTTTCAAAATCTCGTTCTTGAACTCGGGATGATCGATTTGGGGTGGACATAGAGGAACACGTATAACTAGTGCACCAATCATATCTTCTCTTCTCTTTACACTCATTTTTTTTTCACCCTCACAATTTTAAATTTTTTTTTATCCAAACACAAAATTTTAAAAATAAAAAAATTTCAATTGAATTATTTAAAATTCTTAAAATTTTAAATTTTTTAAAATTTTAAATTCTCTCATTCAAACACACTCTTCAAATTTTTATCCAAACACCTTATTTAATTAAAAAATAATTAAAATCCTTTAAAAAATTGAATTTCCTTATTAAATTTTTCCATCCAAAGAGATTGTAAAGGAAATTTAATCTCTTTAATTTCTGGAATTCGGTAAACGCCGAATCGGGCAAGAATGTCACTCGTGATGTTCCATCTAATCGCACAAATGTGTATGTTGGTAATGATACATGTATAGTTTTTTTAATAATGATATATATTTGGTTTAAATATGTTTTTATATATTAGGTTATTTTTAATTTATTATTTGAAATTTATTTTAATTTTACAAATGTGAATTTAAACTTAATTTAACCCCAAAAATTAGCTAAAGAATTCTCACTAATGTATTTTAATTTTATTTTATTTTTAGTTGATGTGAGATTTAAATCTTTTTCAACATTCCTCCTCAATCTATGAACCAGACATTGAACTTAAAACCTCTCCCTCACTGCCAGGTAATTAACAAACAACGTCGATCAACAACCAATTGATCAAAATTATTGACTATATTGTCCATTCACACTGAATATGATTCTATGACAGCACCGATATTTCAATTTAGTATGTGATATATATTTCTAGATACTTTACTGATACAAATCGGTAAAGTATCCAAACATTTAAATTCTTTGTGAAAATCCAATGAAGTTACATAGAGACAAGGAAGCATATTGTTTAATATAAAAACATATAAGTGTTGTCTCTTGATTAATTTAAAAGAGAGAGAGAGAGAGAGAAAAATTGACATATACCATTTTCTATTTGTAACAATAGATGATGATTTATAACTTTTATTTTGTTAAATAATATCTAACTACAAATATATTCTTAATTTAGTTTTATAAAATTATAATTATTTATTTGCTATGTTTTATGAATATTTGTACATATTTTGATACGTGTAAAAGGGACATCCATTGGACGACCCCTTTTCTTTTCTTTTCCGGAGGATGTCACAACATATGAAATAAGCTCACAGTTTCTATTAGGTAAAGGGGTTCTGGTGTCACCTGTGCTACAATCTAGAGCAACCACTTGATGCATATATATTTCCTAATAGTGTGTTTGGGTAACATAATTTTAAATTTTGAGAATTTTAAATGTTTTAATTTAAATTCTTTTATTTTTAAAATTCTCTATTTAAATAAAAAAAATTAAACTTCTTTATTTTTAAAATTTTGTGTTTGGATAAAGAAATTGAATTTCTTCATTTTCAAAATTTCTTATTTTGATAAAATAATCAAATGTTCTTTTAAAATTTAAAATTTAAGAATTATCATCTAAACGGGGATGCTCTTTTAAAATGTTGAGAAATTATGAATTTTGACAACTTTCAAAACACTGTGATGTGCACATCATTAATTCACCAGAAACATTGTTTTATTTTAATATACTTTACAATAAATATTATTATTATTGTGTGAATTTATCTTTGCTCACATCATTAATTAATAAAAGTTGCATAAAAATTTATCAGCAGCAACAACAACAATAATTTATCAGCAATAATAATTTATCAGCAGCTAAACAAACTTAATTATCCACAATTTGGCTAAACAACAATTTTAGTTTAATGTCAGAACAATGGAACCTAAAATTAAAATCCTAAAACCCTACGAGTACTACTGTCACCTCATATGCAATGCAAAAGCACAAGAAAAAGCTGAATAAAATGTTTGTTTGAATGTGCATATTACCTGGACGGAGTCAGCACGGACGATTTCATCGTTGAGGCGCTTTGCGAGTTCCAATGTGAGGCGGCTCTTATAGAAACCAATAGGTTCAGAAACCACAATCACCTTCTTTTTCTTCTTCAATTTCGACGCAGTCACCAGAAATCGTTGTCGGTAGCTAAACAAGTGCGGAGATTCTCAAAATAGTGTGGAGGGAGAAACTGTTGCAAGAGAAAGAAGAGTAAGAAACTGTTGCAAGAATGAAGGAGCGAGAGAGAAGAACCTGTCGTATCCTAACACAATCACCTTCTTTTATGTCGTATCCTAAGTTCACAAAAGAATTTGAAATTCTTTCATTTTTGAAAGAATTTGAAATTCTAATATTAAAGTTAATTAAAATACCTGAACAAAATACTAAAATTTCAATTTCTTTTCGAGTGCGTTTGGATAAAGAATTTTAACTGAGTAAAGTAATTTATCAGAGAATTTAAATTTCTATAATCTAAAATTCATTGTTTGAATGTTTCTTTAAGAAGAATTTAAATTTTTGGAATTTCAAAACAGAATTTTAAACAACTAAAAATATGAAATTTCAATTTCTTTCTCAAAGGTGAGAAATTGAAATTCTCTTCTTATAGAAGAATCTTCTAAAATGTTCGCGTATTTTCTTAATAACCTTCATCATTTCTTCTACCCGAAAGTTTTCGAAATCTCATTTTCAAACTCGGGATGAGTCCCTCACGCCGATGATGCTCTTCTTCAAGAAACAACGTCTGAGCTCGTGGAACATTGATCGGATGTGGACGTAGAGAAACACGTATAACTAGCACATCAATCATATCTTCTCTTCTCTTTGTACTCATTCTTTTTTTCACCCTCATAATTTTAATTTTTTTTTATCTAAATACAAAATTTTAAAAATAAAAGAATTTCAATTGAAGTATTTGAAATTCTTAAAATTTTAAATTTCTCAAAATTTTAAATTCTTTCATCCAAACATACTCTTCATCCAAACACCTTATTTAACTGAAAAATAATTAAAATTCTTTAAAAAATTGAATTACCTTATTAAATTTTTTCATCCAAACAGATTGTAAAGGAAATTCAATCTCTTTAATTTCTGGAATTCGGTAAACGCCGAATCGGGCAAGAATGACACTCTTGATGTTCCATCTAATCGCATAAATGTGTATGTTGGTAATGATACATGTATAGTTTTTTTAATAATGATATATATTTAGTTTAAATATGTTTTTATATATTAGGTTATTTTTAATTTATTATTTGAAATTTGTTTTTAGTCATTTATTTATTTAATTTTTTTTGTTTTAATATAGTGATGACATAAGAAATAGAATCTCATTAAGTTTATTTACTAGATATTAATGGTGCGTGTTATTTTTCTAAGAAAAAACACTAATTATGTTACTTGAAGTAAATAACATGCATGTTAGCATGAGATCCTGAACGTAAAATTAATTTCTATTCAATTAAAAGAACTTCTCCTTTCACCAAAAAAAATAAATAAACAGAATAATTTCCCTTATTATTACTTTTTTTCTTTATAGCAATTATTATTACTTCTGATTATAATCTTTTTGTTATGATTAATTTTCTTAGTTACTATAATTATCATCTTATCCTATTCTTCTATGTTTCCGTTTCTTACAATGCACATGAGAGCCGTTGCAGGTTTGCAGCGTTGCTCCCTCTTGTCACTCTAGATTCATATTTTATGTCGATCGGGAAACCTTTCAAGTTTCAATGACATCATCATAATGATATAGGAAAAATTATTAGATAGTACGAAGATTTTAAATTTTTAACTAATATTTATAAAATATATATTTAATTTTTTTTATAAAAATTATAATACTTAATTGCATGTTATTTAAGTAATTAATTAAGAACTATATAATACAAGAGCCTTAATAATTTTTCCTGTATTTTTGTGTTTCACCTTTTCGTTGCTTGATGCCAATTGTTCCAAAGGGCACGTATCTCTAGTTTTTGCCATACATGATTCTTGGTGGTCCATGGTATCTGCTAGTCGTTCATCTCTTTTGTTCCGACCTTCTTAAAAAACTTCAAGCAAAAATTACATATTTAGTCTTTTATATTTTTATTTTTGTTCAATTTAATAGTTTTAAATCATAACCTTTATAAACCTAATCAACCTGATCCTTTAGTTAATAGAGATAGACTGAGACATTGAAATGACAGTTAAGTGACAATTATATTGAAGATTAAAAAAAAAATGACTGTGATTATTTTGAATCATTTTAAAATCATTGTGGATTTTTTTTCTGTCATATTGCAATTTTCCTTACGTCATATTTGGTATTAACGACAATGACTAATTTAAAATTATTAAAATAATATTATGAAACTTCTAAATCTTAAAAGATCAAACTAAAAAAACTAAAATATAAAGGACTATGTATTTTAGTCATAATTCAACTCACTTGCAAATAAACGTGGCAAAACCTAAACTTTTTAAATTATTCATTTTTAATCCTTTTAAAATTTTAAACTTTTAAACTTTTTATTTTTAGTCACGGTGACTACAAGTTTTCATTTTAGAAATTAAAATTAGAATTATATAAACTTATAAAGACTAAAAGTAAATAACAAAATTTACATATATCAAAATTAATTAAATGTAAATTTACAAGGAATATATATAAACAAAAAATAAACTTTGTTGGTATGTATATGTATAAACTAAAAAATAATTTTGTAAACTTAAAAATTATTAAAAAATTACAATAATATAAAGATATAAATTTAACCCGTGGAAAGCATGGATTTATAAACTAGTTATACATGATGACCTGGTGTGGGTCTGATATTGAAAGTTTTAACACAAAAATAAACGACAGCCACGTGTTCACTGCAAATACAGGTATTGAAGTTAATTAATCACACATATCTTACCTAATATCTGTTGAGCGTCGGTTGTTAATATTTAACAAATTTGCGTGTGATTTGTGCTATAGCCACACCAATCCTACTCTTACAATTTGTTTAGTAAAGTTGATTGAAAGGTTAATTGAAAATTGGAAGTTAAAAAATTAATTGTCAAATTCAAAGTTAAAAATTGGTAGGTAGAAGTTTTAAAGCTAATTTATTAAATTATAAAATATTTGATAAAATTAATCATTGAAATATTTGAAAAATATAAAATGATATTTTAAAAGGATAATAAAAAATTGAATGAATATTTTAAAAATAAAAAATAATAAAATTATAAAAAAATAGAAGCCAAAAGGTAAAATTTAAAAAAAAAATACTATTACAACTAGTGTTTTAGAAATTATTTAAAAAAATTATTTACCAAATAATCAAATAAATTTTTTAATTACTAAAAAAAATTAAAAACTTATTAAAATAACTTGTACAATATAACCTTAATTATTTAAACCCAATAATTTCAAAATAACAGAGTTTCTGCCTTCTAATTTTATCATTCTAATTCTAAAAATAACAACGTATGAAAACAACTAAAATAGTATATGAGTGATTAAGTATTATCCTTTCAGTCTAGTGTGCTGCCTGATACTAATAACTCAAATTATGGGTTGTTGATTCTCTTTAGGCTTAAACATCTGTTTAATCCCATAAATTGCACACAAAGGCTTAGTTACTAAAGTTAAAACAAGCCAACTGGCTCTAAATATCAAGTCTTCATTCCAAAACCAAATTTATTACTAAATAAGAATAAGATTCGAATCCATCCCAAGTTACTCACTAACACGACCACATTGTCATAAGACAAAAAAAGATACAGAAACTACATAATTACAGGAGAAATCTAATAGTTCATGTTACTTGAAGTTCTCCGAATCCAATTTAATGCGAAAAAACCAAACAAAACAGAAACCAACGATTTTTCAGTAACCATTCTAATAAATTCCACATGGCTATGTAGCGGGATGCTTTGTTCAGTCCTGAAGAAATTGCTAGGATCAACCTTGGTCTTTATTTGAACCAACCTTTTGAAGTTATCATCGAAATATTGGACTCCATATGCACTCCCTTCAAAGTAGCCATAGAAACCGTGGTGGTTGATGCCCAATTCTAAGTCCTTGTAACATATAAAAGCTTGTCTTGGATTCTGAGACACAAAGGGTGTCATGTATTTGTGAAGTTCTCTTACCAAGTTTATGTGGTATTCTGCTACCTCTTCCCCTGCCTCAAACCAATTTGCTTGGTACTGAATCTTCCATAGGTTCCCGGCACGGTGAGGGAAAGCGGTTTCTGTTGATGGAATCTCAGCCATTCTTCCACCATAAGGATTGAAATACATTATTGCCTTCTCCAATTCAATCATCTTGTTCCAAATCCCCTCCCAACCCTCCTTGGAAATTGGCTTCTTCACATAGTCAGATTTTCTTTTCAAGTACTTAAAAGACTGAGGTTGTCTTTCAAGCAAAATCTCAACTGGGGTTGCAATGTCTATGTTGTCCCAAAACAGCACAGATTTAAGCCATGTTGTTTCGATGCAATCGGATTGCTTCAAACCCAATTGAGGAAACTTGTCATTCATGAGAGAAACAAGGCTTTTGGAATCACCAAGGAAGAGTGCTATGAAGGTAGCCCTCACAGTCTTTGTTGCAGTTTGTGTACCATTCACCACCTCCAAGATGAGCCTAATGAAAAGGTCATTGTCAATGGTGGGTGCAACATGCTGCCAATTGTAAACTATGTCAGTGGCATTTTGCTCCAAGGTTACACCAACTTGGAAAACAGTGACTTTTTCGGGAACTCGAACTAGCCTTATTTTGTAGGCAAGAACAACACCAAAGCTACCTCCACCACCACCTCTAACAGCCCAAAAGAGATCTTCACCCATGGTTCTTCTATTCAGCAACCTTCCCCGAGCATCCACTATTTGTGCATCAACAACATTGTCCACTGAAGTGCCATATTTTCTCATGAGATTGCCATATCCACCACCACTAATGTGACCTCCCACACCAACAGTGGGACAAACCCCTGCTGGAAAACCATGAGTCTTACTCTTCTCAGCAATTCTATAATAAACTTCACCAAGCATTGCGCCGGCTTCGACCCACGCGGTCTCGGATTCCATGTCGATCTCGATGGATCGGAGATTGAACATGTCAAGGATGAAGAATGGCTGTGAGGCCACATAAGACACCCCTTCGTAGTCATGTCCCCCACTTCGGATTTTCATCAGCAAGTTGTGCTTTTTGGCACAAACAATGGATGCTTGCACATGGGAAACATGAAATGGGGTCACTATGAGGAATGGTTTTCGGGTTGTGGAGGTGTTGAAACGAAGGTTTCTGATGTAGGCTTGCAGCACTGAAGAGAATGAGGAACTGTTTTGTGTGAAAATTGCTGCGGATATGGGGTGAGAGGGCTCAGAATGGTTCACAAGGCAGTGAACAAAGTTGTTTTCAGCTGAATTTGTGGCATAAGATGTGAAAAGAAGAGAAAACAGCACAACAATTGGAAGCAGTTTTGTAGAAGAAAAGAGTCCCATTTTTAGTTTGTTCTGTTTTCTTGGTACTCGATGGAGGCAGAACACAAGAAAATGGAAAGTTAGAACTTAGAATTAGAACTAAGTACTAACCAACCAACTATGTTATTATAAACATCAATGTAATTCCTTAACTTACCGTAAAGTTACAGATCTTAGGTGATGGAGAGGTCCAAATTTGGATACCTGGAATATGTTGCAACCACTCGTTTGCTAAAAAGGTTTTCACGCGCTGATATTACCTACCAACTAGTTCCACTTATCTAGCATGCTTCTATAAGAATTGGAACCAACGAAACTTTCTTATAAAATAATTCGGTCTACTTATCTCCAGAAAAATTAAAACAACGTATATGAAATCGGTATATTTTATGAATCTTCTGATAAACAACTTTTTTGTTTCATCAGACCGAAAACTACGTTTGTGGCTGTAAATCTGAAACGTGATTTGCATAGTGAGAAATGTCCATAATATAAAACTTGCACTTTCAAAATTAATTTTTTTTTATTTTGGGTCAGAAAATAATGAATCTCTCTTGATTAATTGGGTCAGAAACTAATAAGTAAATGTTAAAATAAGTATTTTTTTTAATTCTTACTTAGAATAAAATGGATTTTAGAATTAAAATTCATAAAATTTTAAAAATATGTAATATTTTTAAAATTATTTTATTTTATTATTTAAATAGGATAAATTTTATAATAATTTTAAAATAAATTAATTTTCCAACATAAATTCTCCCAAAATAAATACTTTCAATATTAGTTTTGTAATAAAATAAATCAAACACACCAAAAGATGGCGTCATCAAGGTTAGTTTTATCAATGAAATTTTCTGCAAGAAAGCATAAGAACTAAAATGATTTAAAAGCTTTTGGAAGATTTAAAATAAAATAAAGTAAACTTATTAGAATCTATTTTATTTCATTCCCTCTAATAATTTTTATAAAAAAATTAGTGACATAAATAAACTTATTATATGCTAATTTTTCAATCATCTTGTCTATTTTCTGAATAACATAATAAAACTTTTTTATTTATACCTATGTAAATAATATGTAATAGATGATGTTAAGATTTTAAAAAGGGGAGGGGGAGTATAAAAAGGAGAATATTCCTTTATAAGATCGATGAATTGATTCGTCCTTTAGTTGGGTTTCTGGAGCATTATCGTACAAGCGTACAACGAACTGTGGTCCTAGTTTGGTTGTTTGTTTCCATATCTGGACCCCAGAAAAAAAGTAAAAAGGTTATCGTCATTATGCAATACCCATCATCAGTTCACCGTACAAAAACTAATGATAATGCAATCTTGTGATGTGTGGTAAGGACTAAGATACACCTCATCCATCAGAATCAGAAATATTGAGAACATTGTTCTAAATGTTGTTTTCTTTCCCTTTCTATCCTTCACTTATTTGTAAAAAGAAAAAAAAAAAAAGTTATATGGAACTTTTGTTTAAACTAATTAGTAGTCTGTGCAATGTATGAGTATTTTCCCCTTAACTGGAACATCCCATATAGTACCTCCTGTAAAACACAGGAGAACACAATAATAGAGTTGAATTGTGTTTTAAAAACTTTTTTGCAATTTTTTCTGGAAAGTAAAGCTTCGTCTCATCAAATAAACGATGCTTTAACGCTAGTGTAAAGACTGACTACATAACTTCGTATGTTTGAAAACAAAGCCTTTTATAAAGGACAAATCAACCCCTTTTAAAACACAAGGTTAGTAAACAAACAAACGAAAGTTGTAAAAGAAGACAAGGAGATTTTTATACTGTTCGTCTTTATCCGTGAGATTATGTATAATTTTTAACAAATCACTAAGTTTCATTATCTCTTCTCAAGATACAAGTATTATTTTTAATGTCAGTTCTGCCTTCTAAACTCACGTAGTTTTTACAATTATTTCTCCAAACAATCTCCTCAAGTATTTTTTTGACTCAAAGCCTCTTCAGGTTTCAACCAATCACAAATATTTGGTTAAGGTTATGGTCATCATTCTAATCGTTTCATCAGATAGATATACAAACTTAGCTCAAGATTTTTCTAACACACTAAGGTTACAAGAAAGCGTTTTTTGATAGCATAAACAAGGAGATAGTTCAATAAAATTTCTAATTGTGCTACATAAACTTCTGGCGTATTTGTGGATTATCATTGGAAGAGTCGTACGTCAATATATTGTCTCTTGTGCCTTCTTCTTGTATTAATATTGTTTTGTCTAAACTCTTCTGAGAGAGTAAATGATCGTTTGGTTGGGTTAAATGTTTTTCACAAACTAATCACATTGATATGATAAAGCATATAGTCTATCTCTATTTTTTCGGATAGGATCTCCTGTGTTACAGTGTGTTTTCTTCTACAGACACTAACATTCTTTTTCCACTTGATTTGGCACCCTTATTAGGGATTAATTTGGTACACTTTTTTTTATCTCTTGTTTGAAATTCCTCAAATAAACTCCAAGAATCATTAGTGCATTAATATCCAGCATCCTAATAAGCATTCAGACTAAAGAAGCAACGATGAGATTAAAATAATAAATAATAGTTAAGGGAAAATGGTATTGTCAGAAAATAAGATGATGTGCCATCGTCTTTCATCTTTAAGATTGTAGGTATGATTGTTTTTATTTACGAAAACTTACATTTTGTTTGTTAATTACTCAAAATCAATAAAGAATATTGATTTGTCTGAAAACCTAACAACTTCGCACTTTGCAACAACACAACCCTCACAGTCCTCACACCACTTTGCTTCATGGCAACATAGTGGTTTCCCATTTTGTGCTCCCTATTATGGACAAGCAATTCAATTTATGTTATCTTTGCAACTTATGAAAATCATTGATTCATGTATATTTTTATTTTTGTTACTCTAAACATTAATTTTGCTTTGCATAGCAAGATACCCAATAGCAAGATAAATTTATTTACTTTTAAAATAATTATTTTAAAGTAATTCAAACGATGATTTATGCATAGACATTAAACTCTATTTTTTTACTCAAAAATGGATAATCTAAGTCAATTCAAACTAATTAAGTTGGTATGATTTGAGTTCTCTTTATATTGTTAGATGCACATATCTTAAAAGGGCCATCTTCAATTTCATTAAGTGATTTCCCTTTGGTATCCTCCATTTTTACTTTTACATAAATTAGTGTCATCGGGAACACAGCAGATTACGTAGGGACCAAGAAGCACAATGAAACGCAAGAAAAAATTACTGACAAATACTTAACTCTGATCAGTAGAGAGTGTAAGGGATTCTACAATGATAAGTTCTCCTTTAATCCTTATAAAAGATATACTGATAATTTTTCAATAGTTTGCCACCATAACTAAAGGAAATATCACCTAGCTTAGTTTGGTTAATTAAACCTTGGGATACTTCAGCCAGATCATAGAATAATCAAAACCATCTATAGAATTTGGGTAACCAAACCATCCAAACTAAAGGTATGCAACCAAGTTACAAGCCACACATAAAAGATTAGAAAATAGGAAGCAAATGAAAAATGCTGAATGCACTAACAAACAATTATGGCTTTCAATCTTTGGATCTGGCTCAACCTGATTGAAAGAAGTTTGTGTACAAGAACATCCATGCCTATTGGGTTCTAGCCAAGAGCTTTTTCGTTCCTTTGCATCATACTTAAAGAATACATTTCAACACCACAGTAATGATTTAGATTACCTTAAATCATTAGCAAAAACAAAGGCGCGTTTCATCAATGCAGAACACGTCTAATTCCTTTCAAGAGTTACTTTCTTGAAATAGCTTCTGCATGTTTCTTTTTAATATTTTACGTAAAAAATTCAGAAATTCATGAATTAGGAAGTGTCCAAAGATGCACTAATTAAATATAACTATTTTATTATACTTTCTTAATATTACCATAGACAGAAAATAATTAAACGAAAAGAAACTGAAGCCGGAAGCATGTAGCACCTCAAGTTCTTTCTCAATCTATATCTTTTCTAAATTTGAATTCTTGCAGGTAACTTTCATTAACACTTCATACATTTCTAGCAGTGAGCAAGAACTAATATAAGTGTTAATAAAGTGTTTAGAGTAGAGAGTACCAATTATTACTCTAATAATTTCTGATATGTTGGCGCCGGGATGCTCTGTTCATTCCTAAAGAAATTATGAGGATCAACCTTGGTCTTTATTTGAACCAACCTGTTGAAGTTATCCTTGAAATACTTCACTCCATAAACTCTCCCTTTAGCATAGCTGTTTTTACCATTGCAGTTTTTAATTCCCAAATCAAGGTCCCTATAATTGAAGAAAGCCCCTCTGGGGTTCTTGGAGACAAAAGGAGTCATGTACTTGTGAAGTTTTCTAGTCAAGTTTATGTGGTGATCTGCTACCTCTTTCCCTGGCTTATTCCAATTCGCTAGATATTGGATCTTCCATAGGTTTGCGGCTTGATGAGGGAAAGGAGTTGCTGTTGATGGAATCTTAGCCATTCTTCCACCATAAGGATTGAATTGAAATTGTATATCCTCCAAATCCCTTCAAAACCCTCTTTGGAAATTGGTTTCTTTACATAATCAGATTTCCTTTTCAAATAGTTCACTGATTGTGGTTGTCTATTAAGCAAAACCTCAACCGGTGCTGTGATGTTGATGTTTGTCCAAAACAGCACTGAACCAAGCCAGCTTGTTTCAATGCAATCAGATTGCTTCAAACCCAATTGAGGAAACTTGTCAATCAAGAGAGAAACAAGGCTTTTGGAGTCACCAAGGAAGAGAGCTACGAAGGTTGCTCTTATAGTCTTTGTTCCATTTTGTGTACTGTTCACAACGTTCAAGACAAGTCTAAGGAAAAGGTTCTTGTTAATAGTTGGTGCAACATGCTGCCAATTATAAACTATGTCTGTGGCATTTTGCTCCAGCGTTTTCCGAACCTGGAAAACAGTGACTGTTTCGGGAACTCGAACTAGCTTTACTTTGTTGGAACACACACTGTTCTTCACTCAATTGCAAGAGATGCAATTCACTCCCTCACACATTCACTTGTGTATCACTCACTGTTTTCTAAGCACAGAATTGCACACACACTAGGAATAGCACTAGAGACTGAAAATGATAGAATGAAAACAACCTCTTTATTAAGATGTATGATTGCCCTTTTATACAAGCAAAACAAAGTAACAACCCTTCACTCTTAGACTAGCACTTATAACAAAATTTTAAAATTCTGTTATTCTCTCTTATACACAAAGCCAAAACAGAATTAAACTCTTACACCCTCCCTTAATTCTGATCTCCTAAGTCCATCAAGCCAATTCTGTCCCTTAACATTTTAAACCTCTCCCCTTTGAGGGGTTTGGTTAAAATATCAGCAAGTTGATCAAATGTGCAGCAGTACTCCACTTTCAATTTCTCTTTGTTCACTTGATCCCTAAGATAGTGAAACCTTGTTTCTATGTGTTTGCTTCTACCATGAGAGGTTGGATTCTTTGACAGGCTTATAGCTGACTTATTATCCACAAAAAGCTTAACTCCATCACTCTCCTTGATTTTTAATTCCTGTAGTAATGTGTCCAACCAGACAGCTTGACAAGCACTCATTGCAGCTGCAACATACTCAGCTTCACATGTTGATAGAGCCACTATGGATTGCTTCTTAGAACACCACGATATTGGTGCTGCACCATACATGAATATGTAACCTGTAGTACTCTTTCTGTCATCTCTGTCTCCTCCCCAATCTGCATCAGTATATCCTATCAATTCCTCTGAGTTGCTATTGTCTTTATTTGGAAATAAAATTCCAGCATTGATGGTCCCTTTTATGAACCTTAGAATCCTCTTGGCAGCTAGGAGATGAGGAATTCTGGGTCCTTTCATATATCTACTTACCAGTCCAACAGCAAATTCCAAATCAGGTCTTGAATGACACAAGTACCTGAGAGAACCAACAATCTGTTTGAACTCAGTTGCATCGACTTTGTCTTCCTTGCCCTCCTTTTCAAGTACAAGACCTGCCTCTGTTGGTGTTGTTGCTGAATTACATTCAACCATGTTGAATCTCTTCAATATTTCTGTTGCATACTTGCTCTGGTGCATCAAAATACCTCTCTCAGTCTTCTTGAATTCAAATCCAAGGAAATAGGATAGAACCCCCATATCATTCATTTCAAACTCACTCATCAATTCCCTTTTCAGTTCTGCTATCTCACTTTCATTACCACCAGTGATCAACAAATCATCCACATAGAGGCATATAATAATGACATTACCTACTGATTTGGATCTTACATAGACTCCAAACTCACAGCTACACTTATCAAAGCCAATTTTCATCATAAAACTGTCAATTTTCTTGTTCCAAGCTCTTGGGGCTTGCTTAAGTCCATAAAGAGCTTTTCTCAACCTGAGAACCTTTGACTCTTGGCCAGCTATAGAGAATCCAGGTGGCTGAGTCACATAGACCTCCTCATCAAGAGGACCATTTAAGAAAGCACACTTCACATCTAGTTGGTGCATTGTCCAATTCTTTAGGCTAGCAATTGCCACTACTGTTCTAATAGTCTCAATTCTAGCAACTGGTGCAAACACCTCTCTGTAGTCAATCCCAGCTTTCTGTAAAAATCCTTTAGCCACAAGTCTAGCTTTATACTTGACCACCTTGCCTTCTGGATTTGTCTTAATCTTATAGATCCACTTCACATCAATGGGCTTCTTCGATTTTGGTTGAGATACCAGCTCCCACACTTGATTTTTCTCAATAGATTTAAGCTCTTCTGTCATAGCTTCAACCCACCTTTGATCAGTCATAGCATCTTCAAAGTTTATTGGTTCTGCTTCAGAAAACAGAGCAAAATGTACAAGATTCCCATCTGCACTTACATCAGCATCAGACAACATCTCAAAACCTTGAAATCTAGCTGGTTTGGGTGCATTTCTCTGGCGTCTCACTTCTCTTTGAGTGGTATTACCATTCCCTTCACTTGTTTCTTCCTCTTCTGACCTTATCATTATTGAAGGTCCCTTCATTTCAGTATTCTGCTCCCAGTTCCAGCTTCTAGATTCATCAAATACCACATCCCTACTGATTATTATCTTCTTACTCTTCGGATCAAACAGCTTATAGCCTCCAGTTGAGTGATATCCGAGTAAGATCATTTGTTCACCTTTATCATCTAGCTTCCTTCTTAACTGATCTGGGATATGCCTAAAACAAAGTGATCCAAAGATTCTGAAATGGCTCACATTTGGTTTAGCACCACTCCAAGCTTCTTCAGGTGTTATTCCTTCCAATCTCTTTGAAGGGCTCATATTCAAAATGAAGACAGCTGTAGACACTGCCTCTCCCCACAAGTACTTGGGCAGACTCTTGCCTTTCAACATGCTCCTTACCATATTCATTATGGTTCTATTTTTTCTTTCTGCAGCTCCATTATGTTGAGGTGTGTAGGGAGGAGTCACTTCATGAATTATGCCTTCTTGATCACAAAATTCTTGAAATTCTGTAGAAACATATTCACCACCACCATCTGTTCTCAATATCTTGATCAATGAGCCACTTTGCTTTTCTGCCATATTTTTGAACTTCTCAAAGACTTCAAAGACATCACTTTTCCTTCTTATTAGGTAAACCCATACTTTCCTAGTCAATTCATCAATAAAGGATATGAAGTATTTGTTTCCACCCAGAGATTCAGTTTGCATAGGGCCACACACATCAGAGTAAATCACCTCAAGTTTCTCTTTTGCCCTGATTGGTACATTTTGTTTGAAAGTGCTTCTTGATTGCTTACACTGTAAACAACCATCACATACTTCACTAGGAGGCTTGATCTGAGGCAAACCCAGCACCATTTCTCTTGAGTTTAGCTTAATCAGATCTCTAAAATTTAAATGGCCAAATCTGTAATGCCATAACCACTCTTCACTGTTTACTGTAGTAGTAAAACACTTTTGTTCTATCACATCAATCTCAATTTTGAATGTTCTATTTTTTGAAAGAGGGGACTTCAAAATGAGCTTGTGATTTCTGTCAAACACTCTCAACATCTTGTTTTCAAGCTTA
The DNA here is from genome assembly GCF_004193775.1 of Glycine soja. Taxonomy (NCBI): domain Eukaryota; kingdom Viridiplantae; phylum Streptophyta; class Magnoliopsida; order Fabales; family Fabaceae; genus Glycine; species Glycine soja. The sequence goes on from NC_041010.1 coordinate 2,301,998, forward strand.
GTCATAAAGCCCTTTTCTAATAATTGACCTAAGCTGAGTAGATTACTTTTCATACCTGGTACAAAGAGTACATCAGTGATGCAAGACTGACCTCCATCCTTTGTTTTGATAAGGACCTTCCCAATTCCTTCAGCAGTCAAGATTCTATCATCAGCAAATTTGACTTGACTCTTCACAGATTGATCAAGGTTGAGAAACCACTCTCTTCTTCCTGTCATATGAGTGGAGCAACCTGTGTCTAGGTACCAACAATTATCACTTGCCCCTTCAATTTGAGTAGTTACCATTAGCAGTACCTGTTCAGTGTCATCATCTTCTTCCTGAGCCAATTTTGCATCATCACCTTTAGGTTCTCTTTTGTTATTGGGTTTGCTGTAACACTCATCAGCAAAATGCCCAAACTTTTGACAGTTAAAGCATTGAATACTTCTTTTGTCAAACTTCTTTCTATTTGAAGAGTTTTGGGAATTGGATCCCCCTCCTTTCTTGTGGTCTTTATCACTGTTCTGATTTCCCCTCCATTTATTGCTCTTCCCTTCAGTTTTGTCTTTCTTCCATCTATCACCATGCTTCTTTGGATTAGACCGTGCTTGCAAGGCTTGTTCACTTTTCTTTTCATTTATCCTTTCATTCATTCTCTGTTCATGAGATTCCAAAGATCCCTGCAATTCCTCTAGGCTAAGCTCTTCAAGATTTTTGGATTCCTCGATGGCTACCACAATATGGTCAAACTTGGGTGGCATGGTTCTAAGCACCTTCTCTACAACTGATTGCACAATTATCTTTTCTCCATAGCCCTTCATTGAATTTACCATTGTCTGCACTTTTGTGATGTACTCAGCAACTGATTCATTCTTTTCCATTTGTAGTAGTTCATATTGTCTCCTCAGAGTTTGCAGCTTGATCTTCTTGGTTTTTGTGGCTCCATCATGAGATTTCTGCAGAATGTCCCATGCTTCTTTGGAGGTTTGAGCCATTGCTATCTTTTCAAAGTTAGCAACATCTACACTTTGGTGCAAAATGAAAAGTGCCTTGCAATCTTTCTTTTCTTTTTCTCTATCAGCAGCCTTTTGTTCCTCTGTTGCTCTCTCTCCCACAGGTATATAACCTTCTTCTACGAACTCCCAAACCCCTTGGAATCGCATCACCACCCTGATCTGAATCTTCCAATTTTCATAGTTCTTTCCTGTGAGAACTGGTAGATTTGCAGGAATTGAGCCAGATACTGCAGCCATCAAAGAACTCCTTCAAGAACACCTCCAAGAATCTTTCTTTAGCGATTCTTGCCCCTTCTATCGAAACCAATGCTCTGATACCAATTGTTGGAACACACACTGTTCTTCACTCAATTGCAAGAGATGCAATTCACTCCCTCACACATTCACTTGTGTATCACTCACTGTTTTCTAAGCACAGAATTGCACACACACTAGGAATAGCACTAGAGACTGAAAATGATAGAATGAAAACAACCTCTTTATTAAGATGTATGATTGCCCTTTAATACAAGCAAAACAAAGTAACAACCCTTCACTCTTAGACTAGCACTTATAACAGAATTTTAAAATTCTGTTATTCTCTCTTATACACAAAGCCAAAACAGAATTAAACTCTTACATACTTTGTAGGCAAGTACCACACCGAAGCTAGCTCCACCACCACCATTAATAGCCCAAAAGAGATCTTCACCCATTGATTTTCTATCAAGCAATCTACCTTGCTCATCAAACATTTGTGCATCAATAACATTATCCACTGAGAGACCATATTTTCTCATCATGTTGCCATAGCCACCACCACATATGTGTCCTCCTACCCCAACAGTGGGACAAACCCCTGCTGGGAAAGCATGAGTTTTACACTTCTCATCAATTCTGTAATAAACTTCACCAAGCGTTGCACCGGCTTCTACCCACGCGGTCTCGGTTTCCATGTCAATCTCAATGGATCGGAGTTTGAACATGTCAAAAATGAAGAATGGCTGTGAAGCCACATAAGACAACCCTTCGTAGTCGTGGCCGCCACTTCGAATTTTCGTCAGCAAGTTGTGCTTTTTGGCACAAACAATGGCTGCTTGCACGTGGTAAACATGAAATGGGGTCACTATGAGGAACGGCTTTCGTGTTGTCGAGGTGTTGAAACGAAGGTTTCTGATGTAGGCTTGCAACACTGAAGAGAATGAGGTGTTTGTTTGGTGTAAAAATTGATGAATTATGCGGTGAGAGGGAAGGCAGTGAACAAAAGTGTTGGGGGCGGAATTTGCAGTTGAAGCTGACCAAGGAATAGAAAGCAACAAGACAATGGGAAATAATTAATGATAGTTGCATTTTATGAGGAGAAAGGACTCCCATTTTTGCTTATCTTAATGATGGTGTTGTTAGTATAACAAAGAGGATATTTAGTGAGTCTATTGGCCTTAATCTGTATTGGATTTTATAAGGATCACAGAGAAATGTCAAAGATAAATCATAAATGAGAAGGTGGCTCTTGTTACAGTCGGAGAAACAAAACAGATAACTTAACTAGCTAAGTCATTAATAAAGTGTTGGCCTCAATAATCTCTTCCTGCTGGCAATTTGTCTTACTTTCTAATAAGCAAATTTTTATTTTGGTAATTAATGAAGGTGTTAAATATTGTTTGACTTTAAAGGTCAACTTTAAAAAATCTTACAATTTGTGAGTTGAGAATTCTTAAATTGTATGATGACTAAGCTTGGTTTTTGTCAAAATGGAGGGGTTGGCTGCTTTAGTTTCTATCATGGTTAAAGGCATGCAACTCATCTAATGAAATATCGTTGTCATGTCAAAACACAAAAGGTCTAAAGATCGTGTGATCCTTTTTCTGCTTCTGTTTTTTTTTAATTGTGGAGCGGGACGACTAAGTGATTTAATGGAAAAAGTAACGGAGATTGGAAATATGTTGATGATACTTATCTGGGATCTATCTCCGAATTTAGTCAGTAAAACCGGTTGTTTTTAGCTATAACTTTTGAGTTTGTACTATATAAAAAAAAAATCATTAATAATGATAAAAGTTTGACTTGAAGCGCAAGATGCGTTGAAACCAAGATAAAAGAAACGGAATAAATATTATTGGATACTCAAATGCTATCTTACACTTAATGAGAGGAAAAAAAAAGACAAAAATATATGATAGGTAATATAATATAACAAAAAGAGAGATGAAGAGAATAATAAATATTGATAGAATGTTTAAAATAGCGAGATATTGAAATATTATCTTTCATGAAAAATCTTTCTTAAAAATTCAATATGCTACTTTACATAGAAAGAAATAATATAAAAAAAAAATATATATATATAACAGATATTTAATTTGATAAGAAAAGAGAGATAGAAACAAAATGATGTTAATTAGGTGTTTAAAATACTTGAGTTGTTTACTCTAAACCAAATAGTGCACACACAAATCGTGCATCCATAATTTAAGTAATTTACTTATTTACACGTCCATCTTGTGAGTATCTAGTTGAACTTACATCTAACAAGCTTTAACTAGTTATTTATTTCCATAATCCAATTTATTACAAAGTAACCAACAAACTACATAAAATAATAATCTTTGAATGCAAAAAGAACTCATTATTTTAACCCATCCTATATGGCAGCGTAGGGATGCTTTGTTCGTTCCTAAAGAAATTATGAGGATCAACCTTGGTCTTTATTTGAACCAGCCTGTCGAAGTTATCCTTGAAATACTCCAATCCATAAACTCTCCCTTCAGCGTAGCTGTTCTTACCATTGTGGTTAATCCCCAAGTCAAGGTCCTTATAATTGTAGAAAGCCTCTCTTGGGTTCTTGGAGACAAAAGGAGTCATGAACTTGTGAAGATTTCTTGTCAAGTTTATGTAGTGATCTGCTACCCCTGGCTTATTCCAATTCGCTTGGTATTGGATCTTCCATAGGTTCCCAGCTCGATGAGGGAAAGGAGATGCTGTTGAAGGAATTTCAGCCATTCTTCCACCATAAGGATTGAATAGAAATAGTGTATCCTCCAACTCAATCATCTTCTTCCAAATCATTTCAAAACCCTCTTTGGAAATCGGTTTCTTCACATAGTCAGATTTCCTTTTCATGTAGCTGAGTGATCGTGGTTGTCTCTCAAGCAAAATGTCAAGTGAGGATGCAATGTCTATGTTGTCCCAAAATAGCACAGATCGAAGCCAGCTTGTTTCGATGCAATCAGATTGCTTCAAACCCAATTGAGGAAACTTGTCACTCAAGAGAGAAACAAGGCTTTTGGAGTCACCAAGGAATAGAGCTATGAACCTAGCTCTTACAGTCTTGGTTCCATTTTGTGTACCATTCACAACGTTCAAGATAACCCTAATGAAAAGGTCGTTGTCGATAGTTGGTGCAACATGTTGCCAATTATAAACTATGTCAGTGGCATTTTGCTCCAAGGTTCTCCCAACTTTGAAAACAGTGACAGTTTCAGGAACTCGAACTAGCTTTATTTTGTAGGCAAGAATCACACCAAAGCTAGCTCCACCACCACCTGTAATGGCCCAAAAGAGATCTTCACCCATTGATTTTCTATCAAGCAACCTACCTTGAGCATCAACCATTTGTGCATCAATAACATTGTCCACTGAGAGACCATATTTTCTCATCATGTTGCCATAGCCACCACCACTTATGTGTCCTCCTACGCCAACAGTGTGACAAACCCCTGCTGGAAAAGCATGTGTTTTACTCTTCTCAGCAATTCTATAATAAACTTCACCAAGTGTTGCACCAGCTTGAACCCAAGCGGTTTCAGTGTCTATCTCAACCTTAATGGATCTTAGATTGAACATGTCAAGGATGAAGAATGGGACTTCAGAAACGTAAGACACACCCTCATAGTCATGGCCACCACTTCGGATTTTCATTTGCAAGTTGTGGTTTTGTGCACAAATAATGGATGCTTGTATGTGGGATACATGCAGTGCAGATATTATGAGGAATGGCTTTCGGGTTGTGGAGGTGTTGAAACGAAGGTTTCTGATGTAGGCTTCCAAGACTGAAGAGAATGAGGTGTTGTTTGGTGTGAAAATTGCTGGAGTTATGGGGTGAAAGGGCTCAGAATGGTTCACAAGGCAATGAAGAAAAGTGTTGTGACCTGAATTTGCAGCAGAAGCTGACAATGTGAGAGAAAGCAACACAACAACAATGGGAAATAATGATAGTTGTATTCTATGAGGGGAAAGGAGTACTCCCATTTTGGTTTAACCTAATGATGATGCTATTAGTACAACAACAAAGAAAAGAGGATTTTTAGTGAGTCTATTTTGTTTGATCTGTGTTGGAATTTATAAGGATTCCATTTGATGCAGAAATTATCAATGATAACTGCATGAGAAGATGGTTTAGGTTTCCTCCTTAATTGACCAAAAAATTTCCCGATAGGAAATAGATGACGTAACTCAATCCATTCTTTGACCTTGCAAAATATGATTGTGCTTTATTTTATTTCTGAAAATATCCCTTAAGCAAGATCATCCAAGACTACGTCACAATTTTCGCATATATTATTCTATTATTTCACAATTTTGGAACATGGATTTCTTGTGGATCACATCCAAGCAGAATAAGTTTACTCAATGACACTTTTTACTTTTACATTAATTATTTCGGTTATCTGTAAAATATATAAGTTTAATCAATGCCCGTTTTACTTTTACTCAATGCAGAAATGTGTTGTATCAATAAAGAAACAAATATAATTAATAAATAGGAATTTATATTGTGTATACGTTAAATATGTTACACAAATAATCATAAATACAATTAAAAAATCACAAGATTTGAAAGGAAGGTGTCCCTAAATCTGTTCAGAAGACTTTTTAATAATTAAAATTTATTAGCATTGAAAAAATTAATGTTGAAAATACAATATATTAATTACAATAAAGAAGAATTTTCGATAACTCATTAAACAGTAACTGTAAATAGTAAATTATAATAAGGCCTCCAACTTGAAAAATATATTAAATAATTGTTGAAAATAAAGCACATTAATTGCAATAAAAAAAATACTTTTCGATGACTCATTAGACAACAACAATTGAATTAGGAAAATGTCTTCAAAAAACATTTTAAATAATTTTGAAAATATTTTTTTATTTTCTACATTTGATGTTATTATTTTAAAAAAATAATAAATATAATAAATAAATGTATGTATTCAAACATTTTAGTTATAAAAATTGTTTTATATTGAGTTTAATCATTTTTAAACTTAAAAAAAATTGAAAATAAATTATTCCACTTAATTTATTTTGCATATTATACCATTATTTAAAAAAAATTCAAAATATTTAAAAATAAATGCATAATAAAAAAGAAATAAATTCTTGAATTCAAATAAACAAATATTAAAAAAAAATCATTTCCATTATACTTCCCCCATTACTTAATATTAAAAAATTGAGAGAAATATATTTTATAAATGAGCATTAAAAACTCATTATCTATTAAAATGACTTGACTTGACTTAATAATGGTACAACAAAAAAAAATCTATTTATAAAAAAAATGTTGACAATTAATAAAAATTATTAAATAAAAGAGTAATACAATAATAAAGAAGAAAATGTCTAAAGTTGTTTACATTTAATGATAAAATATTATTTTATGTTAACTTTAATTAATTTTTAAATTTTAAAACTATAAAACTAAAATATTTCTCTACTATTTAATATGACATTTTTATTTAAAAATAAAAATAATAAATGAATAACGAATTTAAACACTTGTAACTATAAAAATACTTTTTATTTCAACTTTAATTATTTTCAAAATTAAAAAAACAGTGAAAAAAATGTTTTTATTTACATTTTACATGTGATATTTTAAATTATTCTAGAACCTATAAATCATAAATATAATAAATAAATACATAATAACAAAGCAAAAATTCAAATACTTAGCGATACATCATTCAAACTTAATTTATTTCCCCTAATTTCAAATAATTAAAAATTTAAAAATAAAATATTTATAATGTTAATTAGTATTTCACTGTATATTAAATAATCTAGTAATTAATATAAATTTTTAAATAAATAAAAAATCATTAAGAAAGCATCACGTAAAGTGTTCCGTATTTGACTTTATTTATTTCAAAATTAAAAATCATTGTGTGAAAATATAATATTTCATTTATTTTATCTTTTTATATGATATTTATATTTAAAATAAAATAAAATTCATAAGTATTTTAAATAAAGATTTTAATGGTCATGTGCCAGAGTTTAAAGTGTAAAATAGTTTTACAATATTATTTAATATCAAACTATTATTGATATAATTTTAAGATAGTTATTTTTCATAAAAGTTAACAAATTTATTTTATACCATTAATAAAACCTTTTTTCTCATAAATAAATACATAACAATTCTTCAATATCAACATGTCCTTGGTTCAAGTGATATTAGACTAGAATCTCATATTTAAACTTTGTGAAAGAAAAAATATGTTAAAAGAGAAATTAATTAAGTGTCAAATAAGAATAAATAGATACCTCCCAGTTTTAAAACAATTTTAAAAAAAATTAAGTGTTTATCAAGTAAATTTAAGATTACCTATTGCCAAATTTCATAAATATTTTCTTTTAAAAAAACAGCAACATATTTTAAAAAATAATTATCAATTAAAATTAAAAATTCATCAAAAACAAAGTTACTTGTCTCCAATTCAACAAACGACAATTTATTAAACAGATTTAATTCAATTGATTAAACATAATATAAGAATTATTGTAAACTTCATAATATTTAAGTTTAATTCTTATGACTAAAAAAAATCTAAATTTGTAATCTCTGAGATTTAGGATAAATCCAAGTTTACTCCCAAAAATTTAAAATACTATTTTAGTCTTTTAAATTATTAAAAAATACATTTTTAATTCCTAAAATACTCACCACATTAACAAACTGCTCATGTGAGTCATGTGACTAACAAAAACTAAATTTAAAATCTAAATTTTTAATCCCTGATATTTAGGATAAATCCAATTTTACTCCCAAAAATTTAAAATACTATTTTAGTCTTTTAAATTATTAAAAAATACATTTTTAATTCCTAAAACACTCACCACATTAACAAACTGTTCATGTGAGTCATGTGACTAACAGAAACTATGTCTCAACAATTGCCACGTAGAACTTAATGACATATCAGCATCACTAAATATCTTTGAGGTTATGTATTAGAAATCAGATTTTAAATCAAATCTAATTCTTAAAAGAGCTAAACTATGTCTTAAAAATATTTCATGTTGAATAAATAATAAATATTTAAAAACAAGCCTTACAAATCGTATCTCCTATCATTGTCATCACACTCAATAATTGGTTTGCCAGCAATTCTTTGATATTGGTAAAATTGGATTAGATTCCTTAAATAAAATTTAAAATTTAATTTTTATGAATAAAAAATATAATTAAGAGAAAAAAGTCTATATAATCATTCATGTTTTTTTTAGAAGAAATTAATTATCAACACAATGTATTTCTCCAATCATTTTACAGCAGGACAAAGTACTCCCAAGCAACTTTTGATACATAAATAGTGAGGAGCTTTCACAATGACAATCCAAACATGTTAACAATAGATAGTATATTTTTTTGGTATAAGACAATCTTTTTTAAATCAAATGAGATTGTCTCATACTTAAAGATCACTAATTAAGCTTGAAAAAGCATATATTGGGACTTGGTGGTGTAGATACTTACTTTGCATGTGTAACGTGATAATAAAGAAAATGGCATTCAATTGGCTTAATTGATATTTTAATTTAAGATATTTAGGTAGTGTTTTAACTCAGTTAAGCCAACACAGCCTGCAGATTGACCCAGTTGCCCTCTGTCGACGTCGATCTAGGCAATTGCTTCATGTATTTTCCAAATTACTTCCAGCATTTTTCATATTACCTTTGGAATTCCAAATCAATTTCAGAAATGTAGAAGAAAAAAAAAAATTTATAATCAACGTGTAAAACTTTTTATAATATTGGTATATAACCTTTTTTATAATATATATATATATACGTACATACATATATATATATATATATATATATATATATATATATATATATTATAAATTGATATTGATAATTTAGAGGGTAATATTTTCGTTCTTTCTCAATTAGTTACTTTTTTATATATTTTTTAGTGTGCATTTTATATACTATATATACAGCTACTAAAATATTTTTATTTAACCATCTGAAACTATTTTTTTGTCTTTATATGTATGTTTAATTTTCTTAATTATCTATCCCTTTTAATCTTTTTTTTTCTATCTCTGAAATTAATTTTGATGTTTTTTAAAAAAGTCATTAATTAAAAACAATCTTTTATCATTAATTTTGTAATTATAAATCTAGAATAAAATTTATAAACTTAAATAATCTTTTAGTCCCTATATAAAATAAAAATTTTCTTATTTTAATCCTTTAATTTTTTAAGTTAATTCATGCAAAATTTCCTTTTTTTCTTAATAATCTTTGTTTTTAATAAATTTTATTAAATGTTGACATGATTAAAAATTATAAGATCATCATACTACATCATTAAATGATTACATCATCATTATATCACGTCAACAAAATATAATATAATTGTAAAATGTTCATGAATAACATCATCAAAAACTAAAATAAAATGTGTTATATGTTCATAGACTAAGAAAAAAATAAAATAAAAAATTAAGATTTTCAAAGAATAAAAAAGAAAATAGTTACAAAGATTAAGGGGAAAAAACATTTACAAAAAGATATTTAAAAATTAAACTAACCCTTAATTGATAGATGATGATTAATGATCAATATGTCAAGAACTAAAATTTTACAAGTATTAGCCAACGAGTGATGGCTAATGAATGAACGAGAGACATTTTGATTATAGAATTTAATGATATAAAAGAAAGATTTAAAGAATGGTTTAACAATTTTCTAGACAACTAATTGGGGTCCAATACAAATAGGTGACCTAAGAAGGCCTACCTGGAAGTAATTTTTCAAGTCAAAATACCATAGTATCATTGACTCCTAAAAACGGGAGTCGTAGGTATTATCATATGAAAAAAATAATATTGTAGTTGATTGTGTTGTATAAATAGAAAACAAAAAAGGTTTTTTTTTAACAAAGTGTACATTCTCTTTCTTCAATTTTCTCAAAATATACCTATTCGAAAACTATTTCCTAAAGTACACTAGTTGCACACTACATTATCACCTCGACCTTCATGCTTGATGTTTTTTTAAAAAAAATTAAATTATTAAAATAAGATAAATATTATATTATATAAATATATTTTTAATTGGTTCTAAAAATAATTTTTATTAAATTAATTTTTTAAGAGATATATACAGATAAAGAAAAATGAAAAAATTGAATAAAATTATAGTATAATTTTTTAGTTATCTTGTATGTAATTTTTTAGTTAAACTTGTGTGTCTTAGATGTTTTTTTATTTTTGTTAATTAAAAAATAAGAGTGATTATAGTGAATATCAGTCTAAATATTTATCGTGTTCTCACGTCATTGCGATCTTTGAATATGTCAATATTGATCACATGAACTATGTGTCGTTAATTAAAAAATAAGAGTGATTCTAGTGAATATCAGTCTAAATATTTATCGTGCTCTCACGTCATCACGATTAATATTGATCACATGAACTATGTATCGTTGCTATTCACGGGAAAGGAAAAAAAAATATAAAATTTGCTAGCAACATAACCATAACAGAAACAATTGTCGTAACATATCTCCATCTTAAATTTTTTTTCTTAGTCAAATGTAATTGTTTAAATATTTTATTGACAATGTAATATAGTTCTTCTATAAATAAATTGTTAAACAAAAAATATTATTATTTTTAAATAAATCTAATGACATAAACAAACAAATTATAATTACTAAAATAATAATATTAAAAGTTTTAATTTTTTTTACTAAAATAAATATATTATTAGACAAAATTCTATTTTTTTTAAAAAAATATTCACCTAAAAATGTCTCAAGTAAATTAAATAATATAATAAAATAATTATATTTAATAACATTTTCTTATTAAAAAAATTAATTTAACCGTAGATAATAACAAAACAATGATGATGTGACATTTCATGTCATCACTTAATAGAAAAAAAAATAACCGTAGATAATAAAATGAAACATAATTTTTTTTTAAATATTGATTAAAAAAAATAAATATTAAATAAATTGACCATTTATTTTTTAGATATGAAAAACTAGTATATATATATATATATATATATATATATATATATATATATATATATATATATATATATATATATTATAAGGTGACCGTGTATAGCAAAATCAAAGCTGGCAAGGGTGAAATGACTTGGAACTTACGGAAAATTGTGTAAATTAAATAAATAGTGCACAAGCTAAATTGAAGCAGACAGACACACACTCTAACAATCCTTCAAGGAAACCCAGCAGAAAATCATTTACATCAGAAGAATAAGGAGATTAGATACATTATTGGCACAGATAAAATGAATGAACTTTCAATCAATTTCATTTCAGGCAAAAAAAATGGTATATAAACCAATCACTAACAATGAAAGAATAGCTCGTTTTTCAGTCTTCACACAACTAAAAACACAATTTAACAAAAATAGAACTTCTGAATTGTGTTCTCAGAAGGAGCTCTTGATGCTCTTGTAACGGTACAATACCTTCTTCTTCTTGTTTGAAGTGTTCTCTATTGTGAGGACAACCTTCCCTGGTTCATTGTTCCTGAAAGTGTTCCTAACAGGCCCTTCTTGGGAACCCATTTTCTTCCCTTTTTGAACAATAACTGTGTAAGAACCCTCATCAGTTGGAACAAATTCCTCCTTGTAACTCAACTCCCAACCCAGAACAGTCAAATCCCAGCACAAAGAGTATCCAACCTATAATGATGATGCAAACAAGTACAACCTTTTTAGTCCAACACTCTTATTTTTGTTATTGCTTTCAAATCAAAATTAAAGTTTTAATTTTGATAATCCACATAATAAAGGTTTGCATTAAATGTTAGTATAAACTACTTTCAATGTAAAACTCCAATTTTGGTCAGAGAACAACACCAAAAGACATCTAAGGAATTAGTTGGTACCTCCAATGCAGGAATCTCAATGGTTGCAGTTGATCCAGCCTTGAGAATGAGTTCTGAAACAGCAACATCTTGGGAAGAGAACTCAGAATCATTTTCCCTCTTGAAACCACCATAGTGAACTGGGATCTCCTCAATTGGAATGTACCTTTTTAATGCAAAGAAATTAAGATAATTAATTGAATGCTATTGAAAATTTCCAATGAACAAAATTTTTAATTTAATGGATAGGATGGGAGAGCATACTTGGTCAATGTTTCAGTGACCTTGTTAGGACGAGCAACCACAAATTTGCTCTTTGTTCTTTGGGTTAAGAAGGGGGATAAAAGTGCATTGAGAGCATAATACCAGAAAGGAACATTGATGAAAATCTACAATGAAACACAAATATCAAAATTAGAACATCAAAATAATATCACATTATATAAACAATTCAAAAAGGAAAAGAAAGGCAAAGAACTTACATTTTTTGCCACCATTTCTGGATAATTGTCCTGAAACATTGCAAGAGTTTGTTTTGTGGCAACCCTAAGCTTTGAAGGACCAGGGGAGTTCTTAAGGTCATTGATTTGAAGCAATGAAGACACACCACCTGGCTTCAAATTAAGCCTCTGAATACCCTTCTCCATCAACTGGCACCTCCATCTCAAGAACTCACTGCGCTTCTCCTCAGTCCCAAAAGTCTTCTGATAAGACTCCTCACTTTCAAATGCACCAAAGATGTTGTAGCACACAGGGTGCCCCTCATGATCAACACCATTCATGTAAGCTGCAGAGGCCAAGTCAGAGCCAAAATCCTCATCCACCACAGAATCAATCTTTGATTCCTTCCTCCACTTAAGGGTCTTCTTCAGCATCTCAAATGCATCATTGACTTTAAACTCCCTAGCCCTCAAAAACTTCAACAGAACCACATCAACACCTTCTGCACCTTTGCTTGGCAAAAGGGTCACTCCCCAAATAGACACATCATTCTCCTCTACTTCAACCTTTTTCTCCTCCTCTTCCTCTTTCTCTTCACCTTCATTCTTCTTCTCTTCATTCTCTGGTAAAGCTTCCTTCTTTGGATCAAAAAGGGTGTTCCCCAAGATAGCTTCTTCAAGCTTTGACTTGAGTTCACTCAAGGCCTTTCTTTCAAACTCCTTGAGATCAGAAAGGTAGTTGCTTTCTTCCTTGTAAGAAGAGCTTTTCTCCACCGTTTTGGGTTTGGTTTCATCCACTGATGATGGCTCTCTTGGTTCCACATTTTCTTCAGCATCCTTCTCTTTCTGGGGCTCAGCAACAGCAACAGCAACAGCAACAACCTCAGCTGCTTGTGTCTCCTCTTGAGCCATAACCTCAGCAGTCATAGTTACAAACTGAAAAATAAAATAAAATGAAAACTTGAGTTGAGACAAACCAGAACCTTAAAAAAGGATTTACTATGAATGAAAAGAGAGCAATTATTAAGAAGAACACATTACACAGAAACAAACCTGAGTTATGAACCAAAAATAGGGAAGAAACTACTAAAAACAGGTGTGAGTTTGAGTTTGTAAGAGTAATGAGTAGTGAGGGTAATATATAAAATTTGAAATGTGAGAAAAGGAAAAGGGGTTGGTGGGGCCCACCAACGGTCACATAAGTGGATCCAACGCAGAGTAGCCGTTGGGGTATTCTTTTTCCCGAGATGTTTTTGTTTTGTTTTGTTTTGCTGCTCTGGAAGCCAGCCAGCCAGCAAATTCAGGCGTCATAACATCTATTTGGGCCCACCACTTTTTTATAACTAACTATGCTCCCAGGGATAGCAAATTAGCAATAACAATCACACTCTTTTCTTTACTATTTTTTGTTCCAGGTTATTTTTCTCTCTCTGAAATCTGAATCATCAATCTTGTAGAATTTAATTTGTATGAGATTAATTTTGATATATATTTTCGGTATAATTCTTTTATATTATTAATTAAATTGAAATTATTTTAAATTTTATTTTCAAAAATATTATAAATATCAATAAATTTAGCGTCTAATTTACAAAACTTTCTTACTATTTTCATAGTATTTGAATTCAAGAATTTTTTTTATATACTTTCCACTGAAAATAATCAATCTTGTTTGAGCACAATAATAATACTGTCAAATTTACCAAAAAAATAATAATATAAAAATAAAGCTTTCAATCAAACTATGTGATACAGTTATATAAAATACATAAAAATTAATCTCGCTTTAATTAATTCATGTGTTCAGTGTTATTTGACTCAAGAATTTAATGATAGAAAAAGGAGATTTTTTTTCTTATTTCATGTTTCTTGAAGTTTACAATGGATGAAAACAGTAATTATAATGTTTCAATGTTCACACATTCAAAGTGATACAATAAATTTAAAATTAAAAAACTAACACTTTTTTAACTTTTCCTTCCTTTTCTCACCTTTCAAAGTTCACACATACTCATGTTCCTTCCATTTTAGTTTACAGCATGTGAGTGAAACACATTTATTCACCTCTCTTTTGATATATTCGTATTCGTATAGAATGGATTAGCTTTTGAATTATTAAGATTTTCAATTATAAATCTAAATTTTTAACGTTGAGACAACAACAACGCATTGATGAAGGCGAAGAATAAGACTGACAACGCCCAGTTGTGGATGAGATTTGACTGGTAAGGTCAATTGGAATCATCTTCCAATGAAACACACCATTTAGCCCCTCTTTGTACTGTTCGTCTTCACCCAGTCCGATTGTAGATGTCGGATGTGAAATACTTTACTTGCCCAACCCAACCATGCTCAACAATGGAGGTCTTTGCTCGCAGACCTCACAAAGAGTCACATTATGACTTTCTCATTCAGATCTAGGTTAATTGATAAGTTTTGGTCATGTTTTTATTTTTCGTCGAAGACAACTCTTATTTCAATCTCCCGTGCTTTTATTTCCAACAACATAGTTATATGAAAGGTTTTGATTTTTCGATGAGGAGTAAAGAAATTTTTGGTAGTTCCAATGAAATTATGTGTTGATGTTGTTCCATCTGTGCAGTATTGTATTTTTTACCTTTCTATAAAGTTAATTATTTTAAAAGATTTAAAATTATTTTTGGCTTATTATATTTTGTAGTTGTTTCATTTTGTTACATTAAGTTTTAAAATTTTTATTATGTTTCTTTATGTTTTTTAAATGTATCATTTTGGTTCTTTTTTAAAATTTTAAAATGAATAAAACACTAATATTTTTAATAAAAAATTTAAAAAATGATCAAAATGATATATTTCAAAAAATAAAGGATCATAATAAAAAATTTAAAACTTTATCAAAGTAAAATAAAGAGTTAAACAAGAAAGTTCTAAAATAAGGTGTAAAAGTTTTTTAACTTGTTCTCTTAGTAGTGCTAGTTAAAAAGTTTTTTTAAAATTGACTCTGAAAATCAAAAGAACGAATCCTTGATTTCCTGCCTGATTTGCAAGAAATATAAAAGCATAAGCACAGGCTTAATTATCTTACAGCACACTCACTATGAGTCATCCATTGTGAACGTACAAATAGAGATATGTTTGTGTCCGTCTACAATTAAAATTTAAAACTGAGTTTATAATAACAGGTGCTTTAATTTATTCCTTGCACCATGTGAAAGTTAGTTCTCCGGTTTGAGCTGAATTGTCGCATGTAAGGTGTACTTTCATTAATTTCATGCCTAAATTTAACCTGGGAAAAGGACGCTTGATAAATTTGGCATTCCAAATGCTGAAAGAAACAAATGCAAAAGAAGACAAACAATTTCCCATGTATTTTTAGCAATAATAATAAACACATTAGCAAAGACAAGTTAAAGTAAAAACATAACAACCCATGGCTAATAAGTTTCCATCTTTTTTAGGCATTGCAAGTCGACCACTTTTCTAATCCCTTGGTATGATAATACCGGTGATTAAAAGGCAAAAAAAAAAAAAAAAAAAAAAACCTCCTGATGCATAAGTTACCAAGTGAAAAATAGAAAACTGTTGTCATTAAACTAATTATTACATCAAAATTACAAAAAAATTATTACATGAGAAACTTTTTATTATTTGCTCTCTTTAATCTATAAACTTGATATATATGATAGAAAAATCATAATGATATAAACAATAGGAATTTTGCATGAAAATAAAAATTTAATTGGCGTAATCATATTGTTATGTCAAAAGGTTAGGCAAAATAAAAAGTTAATTGGCCTAGTCATATTGTTATGTCAAAAGTTTAGGTATATGTACTCAATTGGTGAAAGTAAATTATAGATGGTAAATTTCACTCACAATGTAACGTCAAGAGTTTAGATGTTGAAGCCAAAATTGAGAAGAAGAACAAAACTTATCTAACTAATCTCTGCGGGATACCGATTAATTTTATTTATTATTTTTTTTTAAAATAAATCAGGTCTATGACTAATTCCACGCCTACCAAGAGTTCCCGTCCGTTGTATAATCTTGAAACGTGGTACCTTATGATTAGCAAAATATTTGCTCCTTAGTTTGACTTGGTCTTTACACACTTTGCTTAGTTGGCTAATTAACGACAAACCATAACGTGGTAGATTTGTCCATGAATGTCACAGATATGGATTCGATTTGTTTAAGATAACAATATATTTTAATATTTCTAGACAAAAATATTTTTAATAGTATTTCACTCTGAAATATTGCACCCCATTAATCAAATTCCAGTTTGGAACCATTCATTCATGTTAGTTTTGGGAAATAGTCAACCATCAAAGCTGGAAGGACCTTTTTCTTTTCCTTCTTTTTTTTTTCTTTGGCGATGCGATCTGTGATTTGGTAACAAAAAGAAAAGGAAAACAAAAGATTAGATTGTGTTAGGACTTCTGTAGAATATCTGCAAAAATATGGCAAATATTCGTTTAGACATCAATTTGTTGTTCACTATGACCTATGGGATTAACGGTTGAAAATATACTTACAAATATACACATACAAGGATGGCTCAATGATATATATAATTATCTCCATCAATCCCAACATGATGTAGCATGGTTGACGGATAATTTTTATACTCGTAGTGCATAGCTACTAACCATTGTCGAAGTTAATGTATAGACTAAACTTTAAAAGGACGAGTTGTCTAATATTTTTTTCATGTTTTTGTATGAAATGAAGGAGCTTTTCTTCTTTAGTAGCGAGCTCACCATTTTGTTCTTAATCTCCATTTTTTATTCTGTTCAAACAACTATTTCTGATTTATATTAAATTTGATTTGATTCAGTGGATCAAGATTCTAAATTATAGCGGAATATTAGATTAATCGTATGCACCAATAAAAACACAAACCATATAAAAATACCATGTTCGTGTTGGTCCACAATGGACAGCAAAAAAACAGGATTTCTTCCAAGATTAAATAGTTTGAAATACTTAGTTTTGACTACTGTTTGTTGTAAATGTTATGGTAAAAAATAATCTGTCTCTCACACACACACAAAAACAAGTTCAATCGAAAACTTGGTAAATTCAATCTTATTAATAGTTCGTAGTGGTGAAACACAACAGAACATGGCCAAAACAAGTGGTTGCACCTACAAAAACTTGAGCATTTAAGAGAGATTTAGTAGAGTAACAATATAAATAGATAGAAGATATTTGCATGAGAATGGAATGATGGTATTTGTAGGTGAGAGCGGTGACAATTGCCAACCCCAACAGATTGATACCAATTAGCAACTGCATCTCAACGTGAAATGCACGAAGTTATAGGATGTTAATTATTAGTTATAGGATCAACAAGAATTGGTCCTATTGCCTTCTCATAGTACTTGGTGTGACAAACACAGTGGAAAGTAGCAAGTAAAGTGTTTGAAAACTTCTTAAGAGACATTACCACTTAAATATCATTAGATTGTCCATGTAATACATGTTTACGTGTAAAATTATAAATGGTGATTTGTGAAACAATTTACCTAACATGGGTTATTTTTGCCACATAGGATGCATGAGGCGTCACTCTGTTTTGATTGTCATCCTCTGATACGAAACAGTATTCCATTCTACTGCTACTGCTAAGGAAACTAAGGAAGCTAAGAAAATGCAAGATAAGTTTTCTGATACCTTTATTATTCACTCTGTTCCTTATTTATAGATTGCTCTTACAAAATATCTAAAGCTTGTTATAACAAACTTTAGAATATTGCCACTACTCAGGTAATGAAAATAAAACGTGCAAAATGATAACAAGCAAAGGAACAGATTTTAGAAGTTGCTATGTTGAATCAAGCCATCTGCTGCAACAACCTTCAGACAAACTCCTTTAAGGTAATTGGGCCTGTGTTGGTATCAACTAAATTGTTATCATACTCTTTCACATCGGTTGTGTACTTTTTTACATCGGATGTGTATTTTGTCATTTGGCCAATCTATCACACACTATTCGTATTCATACAACCCTCTCAAGGACTGAATTTGAGCAAATATGTTGAGATGTTCTTGTGTTGAATAATGTGCAGTAGTATTAATGTTAGTCTTGGAAATTATGTTCATGTACCTAGAGAATTACATGTATTTAGAAAATATGTACCTAGGTAATGAGAGTTCATGCACTAGTAAATTAATGCTCTCTTGGAAGTTCCATTGTCCTCTATAAATATGTGGAGTCACTAGTTGCATTATTAAGCCAAGCCAAACCAAAGTTGAAATAAAATCAGAGAATTATTCAGTCCCAAATAATCTTCCTCTTATTCTATTTTCTTTGAGTTTTCACCTCTAGAATACCACCAAACATCTTGACAGGTAATGATTACTGATAAATTTGAATTGCGCCGAGTTTGAATCGATGACACATGTATGATTTCGATGCTTGCGCTGAAGCTGAACAAACTATTCAGGTATAGTAATACTACTTGTATGAACTGTGTTTTAAGTTTCAAGATATCATTTGAAGAATCATTGAAGGGTGCAGAACGTACTCTCATCAACATGTGCCCCAATTGTTTGACTGGCATGTACCCACGCTCCATACGCTCTTCAGAAGGAGTCACAATTTCACATGAATATTTCTAGATGTTTATATTTCTGAAATTTCTCATATCTTTGTAGTATCTTTTACTTATTTGAGTTTTGTTTAGAATATCCTGCGGCTTCTTTGTTAAGGCCAATTGTTGGCTGTCATGTCTTTGTGACTTTATCATTGTATATATGCTTTTTTTCAACCACCGTAATTAAGACATTTGGCTCTCCGGTGGAACCTTAAAGTATTTTTACAAACTTTGGTTCTTTGAACTAACTATGGAACTAATTATTGATCCAAGACTTAGTCACACTTAAAGTTCCTCACTCCTTTCCAAGAATGTATTTTACAGGAAGTGCAGGTCCTTCCCTGCAAACTCAGTGTGGGTTGCTAATTGAGCTACACTCATTGGATATTTATGTTATGTTATTCCCAATGAATATTTCTAGTTGTTTATATTCCTCAATTTTTTCTCTTCCTTGCAGCATCGTTTACTTCTTTGTGTGTTGTTCAGAATATCCTGCACTTCTTTCTGAATCAAGGTGTTCCTGTCATAGTTTTTGTTTCTTTATTTAGTTTTGATGCACAAGGTCTTGAATCTTGATCTCTTTTCAAATAATGCAATAGATTACTAATGTGATCAATCTCCAATTTTAACAGTTGGGAAATATCTTAGGCTGGGTTAGTTAGGATTAGAATTACAACGTATGATATAAGCACAAACCAAATGCATTAAATAATCAATAGCCTCTGAAGCTGGGGGACAAACTGTCAAGCAATTAAACTGCAGAGTAAAGAGTTCTTCTGAAGCTGCACAGGGAAAACTTGGGGAAATGATCTGTTAATTACCACGAGTCTAAATTTGAATACCGTGAAGGGAAGGCTGTAGCATAACTTTCTCTTATTTATTTGCTTTTGTAAATGTTTAAGATTCAGGGGGTATAATTTTTTTTTTATAATATGTAATCGTATTTTTGGTTTCTTGTTTATAACTATTATCATGAAGACACGGTTGGCATGAAATAATTCTTTCTTAATTGATTATAAATGAAGAGAAAGATCACTCTTGTGTGACTAAGGTGATAAATATCATAGAAATTTACACTAATGAACCATGAACAATCATATAAGTGTTACTTAACATCATATCTTAATTCAAAACCTTAAGACTCAAGTTTATGAGTTTTATTTTCACTTATATGTTGTTTAACTTTTTTATTTTTATTAGATATTAAACATTACGTCAGGCTTGTACTCTACCAGCAACTACACTCTAAATTATAATATTTCAAACTTTAGCAATTAAATGGCTTAAGTGTTAGAATAAATAAATGTTATAAATCTTACAAATTCTATGTAATTAGAATAATTTTCAGTTTTAAAAAACATGTATAAACAGGTTATTAAGAAACCTTATTCATAATCATAACATTTATCATAATTATTTATAATTAGATAGAGGACTGCAGAAGCAGATCACTCATCGACCCTGGTTGACAGTGCGATCCTTGAGATATGTATCCCAGTGTCACGTCTCTGTCATTGTATTTATGTTATGTTATTTTTCTAGTTGCTTATATTGCTCAAACTTCTCTTATCTTTGTAGTATCTTTTACTTAACCCAGCAGCGATGTTCAGGAAATTTTTTGTCCTTATTTATGTGATCCAATTTCAAAAGGAGATGATCATTTTGTGCAACGCTAAGGAAAAATAACCATCAACAGTCATTAACTCAATTGCCCAACATACAAAATTAGCAATTCCCGAGTTTGCAAATTGCGACTCGTTTCAATCACTTTACACGTTATCTACTATCATTTTGTATAAAAAAAAGTAAGGACCAAAGCAAATAACAATTTTATAAAATCATTAAAATGAGTGTTTTCTAAAGTCAAGAACTGCATGGACTAAAATAGGACTTGCAGAATTATAAACAGCCTCTAAAAAAGCAATTATAGCTCTCGTCCAATTGAGATCCAAGGGATTGCAACAAAGAAATCTTTCTATACCTATACAAGGATTAAAATGCAGTACTTCAAAATTAAATTAAGATGTAATCCTAACACGTATAAAAGGATGCATATAGGAAACAAGATCTTCAAATAACCAAGTCAAATAATGATATGATACAGCCAATTTTCACAACCGATGTTAAGATGTTATCCAGCATTGTTGTTGATCCCGACCTGGCACCCCAAGTGAAAAAATCGTAGCCATGTTTAGACACGATCCGATCCGAGTATCCGATGTTACTTGATTATACAACATTCTTGCTGATCAGTGACCACTATAACAGCCTACCAAAATATTACTTGTCTCATTGCTATCTCTTTCTATCAGCTGGTCTGTTGTTATCAGATGGCGTGTACTCACCAGTAACCCTGCCATTTGCCAAAGAAAATCAGCTACCATTAAACAAACACTAATTGCCCGGGATTTTTTTGAGAAATGCTAGTGACATACTCTCTAACATACTCGTTTGAACATATTGTCTACTATTGGTTGTAATTTTTGTAGGTCTCAGTTAGTATTTAATGAACCTCTCTTAATTTTGTAGTTTTTAATAAATTTAAACCAATGATAGTGTTAGTAAAATTGTGTTAGAGAAAGTGTGTTGGTAACATTTTTGTTTAAACAAAAAAGTGCCAAACATGAGGAAAATTGCTTGCACAAACAGACCCCTCAAACCCCAAGTCAATGAAGTAATTGGATAACACCTTAATCCCACTATGACTTTTCTAGTTTTCCGAGTGATTCATTTGAGTACCAAAGTGTAACTGTGAGGGGTTTGTGAGGATAAAATCTTTGCAAGTATTCACAGAAGAAAACCTATGATGAGAGGTGCTGTTTATGTCACAGTGCAAGTGGCGATGACTCACAAGAAACTAGGAAGCGTGAACATAGTGTGAGATTACAATAAGTTTCATCATAAACCCTGATCATGTACTAATAGTTGAATGCATGTTAGCACAGTAATCAAGGCAAAAATATATTTACCTATTATACAACAACATGGCTTCACCTATTGTCCCTGCAACCTTATTCCGTACCTTTCGAACACAAACCTGAAGCAAGCCTAAGTTAGTATATTTTGTTTAGTATGATACCTAAATAAGCACAATAATGCAACAAACACTCACCTGTACTTGATCAATAGGCCCAGATTCAGGATCCCGATTACGGTGAATAACAATTCCATTGTCACACTTATTTATGAAGTGTGCACTTCCACTTATATCATAGAGATTGGGAGGATCCCCAACCCAATTATGCAGCTATTAAATGAGGAACATCAGAAAGAGTAAAATGAAAAACGATCAAACCAAAGCTGTTTGTTACCAACCTGCCTAGGATGTGCCACAAACCAAACATGGCATCCATGATGTTGGGCAAAACGCTTGATTAAGGTAAGCATCTGGCTCACATATTCTGTTTCAGTCCTGCATGTTTGCAACAAATAAATTAACATCAATAATCAATTATCCATCCATTATCTAGACAACAATAAAGGTAGCTGGCAACAGAAAGAATAATCAGGGTAACACAGTATGTTCTTAGAGAGAGATTGATTTTAGTACAAATGCAAAACAAGAAGTGTTTTCTATTAGACCTTTATCCCCCCACCCCGCTTGATTAAGGTAAGCTTACCCAGAAGCACTTCTAGGAAGAAAAAACCTAAATGAGTTTTTGCATAAGCTCAAATTTACTTGTGCACATACTAATTTGTAGAAGTTCTCTCATCTAATTTGTAGAACTTCTACTTCTACAAATTAGCTTATGGAGAAGCTCATTTCATTTTTTCTTATTTTTTCTCCTAAAAGTACTTCTGGATAAGCTTACCCAAACAGACCCATTTCAAAATAAATGTTAGTTATCACAGATAATGTATGACGAGATGAAAGCCTTGGATTCCAATCACAATATTCAGATATATTTCTTGTTCTATAATTTCAATTGTAGTTCTCTGATATAAATTCATAGCGGATGAAAGGAATTCTCTAGGCAGTTCCCAGTATTCAAAAGAGTTCACGTACAACTTAAACAAAAGCAAAACAAAATCAAAGTTTAGAATAAGTTATTAAGAGAATTACTGGTTTGGGGGTCGTTGATGATCCAGCTCATTGTAAGGATCAATTACAAGTCCACGCACCCCATGCCTTAATACAGCAGCTTTTGCAAGATCAAGAACCCAACTTATATTTGGAAGGGAGTTATCTTCACACCTAGTATCAACAACCAAGTAGCCAAGCACTAAATTTCATCAGTACAAGTTAAATTACTAATTTAAAATACCGGTGTAACCAAATGTAGGTATTGTACAGTGATTACAGTCTACTTGACACGAACTGCAAAAGCAAGCAGTTTTGACATAATTCAAACATAAAGCTAAGATAAAAAGGTTCATGTCAGGATCCCCCGTCATTCATTTCTATGAAACCATTTCAAAGGCTTAGAAGAATAAACTAAGGAGACCTAAAAATTTATGCATCAACATTGGTACCCAACAAGGATTAAAATTTCAGTCTGATTATTTTATGTGCATGCATCATGTATGTTGTGGCCACCACCTTAAGTACATTGGCCCACACAACACACAACTATAACCACAATTTGAAACCCCAATACCCAATATTAAGGAAACAAAGATTTAATTTAATGGTACTACTAAAGAAAATTCAGTTCTAATAAATGAGTCAAATGCACTAAATTTTATTGCCGCTTCACTTATACCTTCATTTAGAAAGATTTTCCCCTTAATATTTGAAATTTTTAAAAAATATGAAGAAAAAAATCAACAGTGCCACTAATCATAACAAGCATCAAGCTAAAAATGCACAAATGATTGAATATGGTATTCCACAAGTTATAACTACAAGCTGGGCTCCTTGTAATGGACTTACCTTATGAGAGAGAAAGTATCACTTAACCAGAGCTTGCCCTGTTCAAATTCCTCCACACTCATCCGTTCAACACTTTCACCGTAACTATCATTAGATCAATAAGTCAATTAAGATAATCAAATATATATATATATATATATATAGAGAGAGAGAGAGAGAGGAGGAGGAGGAGGAAGAGAGGGGGGGTGGGGGGGGGGAGCAAATTACACCAAGAGTAACTCTATAAGAGTTGCTCCTCGTCCTCTCCATTTATTTTCTTAAAATCTAATGGTTCTAATAAGTAACTAAACAATTTAGATTTCCAAAAAAAAATGAATGGTGAGAATGGAAAGTAACTCTTTTGTAGTTAATCTTAGAGTAACTCGACCCTTCCCCATATATAAGGAGGGATCAAGTTACTCCACATTCCACTCCCAACCCTTAAATTTTTATAATTGGAAGGTTAAAGCCAAGTTACTCATTATAATCAATAGATTAACAGAAAATAAAGGATTGGAATGAAGAGTAACTCTTTTAAAATTACTCTTGGAGTAACTTGATCGCTCATATATATTGCAATTTTAGCAAGAAACAAAGGAAAATTATTGTAAAAATTAGAGATGCCATACCACATGTTTCAATACTAAATGATAGGGAAATTAATAAAGACATCAAGCACAAAATACATTTGAGGAGGTTATAATTGAGAAAAGCACTATGAGATATTTGAGACTGCAAATAAACTAGTTATTCTCTATGGTAGTGAATGTTAGGCTTTAAAGGGACAGGAAAAAGTGGGAGTAACAAAAATGAGAGTGTTAAAATGGATATGTGACCGTACAAGAAAACACAAGATACAAATATATACGTGGAGATAATGATGTGACACCTATCAAGGAAAAGATGGCAGAAAATTGGTTAAAAGATGGTTTGGACATATTCAAAGGCTGAATGCAATAGTAAGGAGTGTAGATCACATGGTTTTTAACTTTGTAAAAAGGAGTAGAGGGAGCTTAAGGACATTGGAGAAAATTATTGAAAGGGATCTCATGGTAAATAATATGAGAATTTAATTTTTAATTGAGCCTAATGACATCATTTTTTCGTGTAACCAACCTCACCTAGTGGAATAAGGCTATTTTGTTGTAATAAAGCAATAAATAACAAAGGGCTGACAAAAAGATGACCAAACAGTATAAATCATAAAAATATTATGCAAAGCTCACCGTTCATTAAAGAAAGGCTTCTTCAAGTGTTTCTCCAAAAGTTTTCGAGCATGTTCTCTAACCTATATATAGGGCAGTCAAAAAAGAATCAGAAAAAAATGCACAAATTCTGACTGGAATGTAAGAGGCAATGATTTTAAAACTGATTATTGTCCGCATGGCAAATATGCTACAACCAGGCACGTAATGGATAAAATTGGAGAAAATGACAGAATTTAACACAGGTTCAACCAGCAGGAACTTCAGTCAAACAAATAAATAGTGAAGATTACAAAGAGCAGCCACTCAAAACTGAAACTGCAATCCCAAAATAGCCAACACTCACTTTTGGGATGACCAAACTATGGAATTAACAAGACATATATAGGTACATCAATACGTACTCCAAACACAAGCCAAAAACAAAAGGTTCTTCTAAAATAAGAAAAAAACAGCTGTAAGAGCTTTCCAATATATCTGCATATCTGACATATAGACCACTCCTAAATGTAAACATCTATTGCAGACAGTAATTTGAGCTTGAGATGTGAGCAGAGCACAAGCCCAATTTACCTTGTACTGATTTTTTTTTAGGAATAGAGCATCATACACCAGGATACCTAGTTAACTACATGTAGCCAACCCCACCAAATGAGAAGAGCTTTTGTTTATAGTTAACATGAAGAAATATGTTGGAGATTGGAGACAAATAGAATAGTTTTATTCACCCAATGATGTTTATGCAATATTGAGCATCCAGAACCAGTTAAGTCAATCAACGATTTCTGAAACACATTCAGTTAACTTATTGTCCAACAAATAACAATCATTACATACAACAAATAAAGTAAAACTAGAGGGAGAAAGAGAATCAATTTATTTACTTTTCTTATCTGAGAAGATCTCTGAATAACAGAAACTAACCATAAAATCACAATAGAAATACATGAGTAAGCACAGGACCACATGTATTACCATACTATTACCACAAATATCTAAACCTAATCCACTATTTCATAATCACTTAAAAGAGTGCAAAAAATATCCTGATCAAGGAAAGAAAGGTATGATTCTTGTTCCAGTTGCAAATAGCAAATGCAAACATTTTTTGGTGAATAGAAACATAATTTTGAAAGTCATCAATGAACAATCTAACCTTGTTCTCCATAGAACAAAGTGCAAATTTCCAGCCGGCAATTTCATTAAGATTGCAAAGAAGAGCATCAATCCACTCACTCTTCCCGGAATTAGGAACTCCAGTTACTATGGTCAGTTCTCCTGGTACAACCTGATAAAAGTAATTTAATAGAACAATATCAGGATCTACAATTCCATACAAAGAAAAAGGGTTGCATTGTTATATGCTATGTAACATACTTTTGTTAAGAAAAAAAATTGATGAATAGATAAAATCACAACCCCATGGGATAATACTTTGTCATTTTTGTTAGCAGATCAAATCACAGATATGAAATTATGAAGTAGTCAAGGATACATTTAAAAGTATGATATAGAATCACAAACATTAATTTCAAATCAATTAATTATTTTTCATATAAAATTCCATCAACAACTATTGCAAATGTTGTGCTGATGAGCAAGGAACTGGAAATATGTATTTTACAATTAAAGGCTGATACATGATTCCAATATCCCACTAAATACAAACTCAAAACCATTGTTCTTTTTCAAATAATAATACAATCACAATTCATAACATATTACACCTTTCCTTGATGCCTGGTGACACATTGAACAGTTTAATAAATCTACTTACCAGTCATAATACAAAAACAGATAAAACTTAAATCTAACAGAATTACATGATGCTGGCATCCTAATTATTTGGTAAGCACACAAAATAATATTCTAAACCAATTTGAATTCTAAAAGAATCGGAATTGAAATCAAAATCCACTGTTTTAATTCCAATTCTAACATCCAAACAGACCCTAATATCTTGGGTGGAGATATTCTTTAATATCTTGAATTTTTTAATTTTCAATTTTTCTCTTTATTACATGGGTGTTAATCTAGTCACATTAATAGGACAACCTGCATTGTTGTTTGATATACTATTATCTGTAAGTAAATAAGTAAATAAATAAATAAACAAAAAAAAACAAATATACAACAAAATGTTCATCATATTAAGAAAATATAGGAATGTAATAAACTGCCCTTACATTGTATAAGTCATTCAGATTATTCCACCCAGTTGAGATACCAATGTCGTATCCTAAGGTTCGATGGTAATATGCATCAATCTCATCAAAGTAATCTCTGAAGTTAAACAATCCACGTATTGGATATAATTCAGCATTCTCAATCACTTCCTTGAGTGCATCAGGGCCCAAATACATGAGAACCTGTGAATAAGTTATAGGGGGGATAATTATGTAGGTGTTTGGAAACACATCATAGGAAATAAAAATCTATCAGCAAGCTGTCCCAGAAAAAAAAAAATATATACATACACACACACGCGCGCGCGCACACACACACACACATATATATATATATATATAAAATAAGCTAATCCAAACAGGTATGTCAATAAAACCAAGCACACTAGACCAACATGAATAGCATACACCAGCCAGTAAAATGTATATTTATAACCTTGAGTTTGCAGTCTAAGTTTCTAACTTTCTAATCTAGTCTACTAATATAAGCATTAACATTAACAATAATAAATTCACAGACAATGCATGTAAACATGAAGCTGATTAAGAGTAACCATTACAGTTCTATCTGTCACATGCATCTTCATTCATAGTTCATAGTCACTTGACAATCAAAATAAGAGTTGTCTACAGAAAAGTTACAAAAGCATCATTTCTTTTCAATATTTTGGGGTTTTATTTTTTAGGGGACAAGAGTGAGAAGAAAGGTGCAGGTGAAGGTGAAGGGGAACTTGGGCATGCAAATTGATATCTGACCTCATTTGCATCTTTGCAATTGTCTGACCTTGATTTTCTAGGCCACCTGACCCGCCAGCATCTGCAACCACCCAAGAGAGAAAGGTTTAAAAAAATGTGAAACAAGCATGAAAAGAGAAAAACAACCCTCCCATAATTTTTTTAAAATGTAAAAACAATGAATAAACTAAATGCATAGAACAGTGAAAACAGCCATTCTGTCTTGTCTAGCCGTGAAGATGTTGAAACAATAACAATATCAACATCACATAAAAGATTTACAGTGACACCCAAAACATGCAAAAGCAACTAAAAATAGTTTATCTATACAACATTTTGGCCACTTTCTAGATTCAAAATTACTCACCCAAATACAATAAATACACAGCACATATAAAGTAAAATGAAACTACTACCAAAAAATATAGGCATCATCTGCTAATTGAAAGCATAACTGCATGAGATTTTCTCAAATAGATCAATGATTATGATAATTTATATAAGTGATAAATAAAATCAAGACAAAAACATTCTAACTTTTCTTTTCCAATGCGGCGTGCAAGCTCCTCAGCCAAGGCTTGACCAGGTGGATCCCCATCAGTGGCAAGTATAACCCGAGTTGCCTATCAATATAAACATTGAGAAACATAATGAGGAGAGTTTATGGAAGCTGTTTCTTTCTGCACATTCAAAAGAAAGAAATAATAATTAACAAACCTTCTTTAGTTCATCTTTACAGTTCCACAGATACTGATACTTTTTGTCCTAGCTTTACAGAATTAGAAATATGACAGGAGCATTAGCTTATAAATGCGACCACAGTAAGACTGACAACACATAAGAAAATGAAAAATTACACAAATAATATTACAGATACAGTATATTAAGAATAAAAAAAAGACCTTATCCTGAGGTGGCAACTCCTCCTTTGAGGAGACTGATGGAGGTGCACCATCAGGAACACTGACACAATTGAAGAAGCCAGCTTCTTCCATTGCCAGCTTGTCCATTTCACCTTCGACCTACAGCGTTAAACCAATATACTAAGCATAAAGCAAAACTTTAACCTTCACATAATTTCTACAGAGTACAAAATACATACAATGATGATGTCATTATGTCCCACAATGTCATCTAATCCATAAAAGATCTTTTCAGTATTTGCTTCCTGAAATAAAAGGATATTATGGGAAAGATGTAATTGTCATAAAATCAGAAAAATATAATGTGTACATAAAAACAAATTTGGCAACGGACAGAAAACATATGTTAAGATTTAAGATAATATGAAAAAAATATCTTCTAGGCTTCCAGCATAATTTAATTATTCTGTTAGAGACATAATATAAAGCCGTTCATATGTCTTCATCAAACAATTTAAGCTTTTGGGATAGTTAGTTCATGACATGGTATCAAAGACTCTATGACCAAATGGTCTAGAGTTTGATACTTGTTTCCCCCACTATAGTAATAAGAAAAAGAATTTCAGCACAAGGGAGCTAGGGCTATGCATTATCCACACATCAAGCCCAAAGGGCTCATGTCAGGGAGCATGTTAGAAATGTAACATAAAATCATTCATGTGTCTTCACCTAACAGTCTAAGCCTTGATGATAGCTGGTTGTCGTGACATATACAATGAACACGACTATTTAAAGCTAAAGAGGATGAAGGAAAGAGAGAAGTAGAAGAGAATAAGGAAAGCAAAACAATGGCTTTGTAGTTTGTACCTATTGGCCAGCTTATCAAAAACTAATAACAATGATGATGATGAGAGCAGAAAGATAAAGATGGAAATAATTATCTAGATTTATTTTATTTTATTTGATTGATTGTATTTACAACTGCATACTATACATAAATTGAGGTTACAAGGACGTAAGAGTAGGAGCTCAGTGCACATGCCCATAACTAAAAGGCACCAACACTAATAATCTAAACAAAAAACTTCCATGTTCACATAATTAGTAGGAGAGATGTTATTTTAATTATGCTCACCAAAATATGTAAAGATGTTTACCATCACTGTTATTTTAACTTTCAAATTTCAATGCTAATTAATTCTCAGCATCATCAGTAATTGCAATACCTGCCAAAACATTTTGTTGATGTCTCGATACTTGCAACTAATAAGCCCTCCATTTTGATGATACGGGAATGCAATCACAATCTACCAAACATATGTTACAGAAACAGTCAGTAACAGGTCAGTCACTTGTAAAGTAAAAGAGTGGGATAGAACAGTAGCTACATTAAGAAAGTAAATGCTTATATATTACCCTTAGAAATAGTTGAACTTTCAAGGTAGTATCTCTGTTAAATAAAATCAATAGAAATCTTTGCCTAATTAATCAATAAGTGTTGTTGAAAACTGAAAAATAACATTAAATAGAAACTGTCATTTTTAACACTGCCTATTCAATCAGCTAGTAGGTGTAAATGATATCAGTCATATCATCAAATTCAAAGTTAATACATATACACCAAGGGGCATTTTCTGGTAAATAAAACCAAAACCAACCTCAAATGTTTGCTTTTGGATCTCTTTTTCAATCAAAGAAACCAGACAATCATAAGGAATTTTAATGTAGAGGAACTACCATACATGGAAGATACATATTCATATTCAGAATATTATATCCCTAATTCTTTTATCATTTGAAAAAGTATGTAAAATCTGTTCTGTCTTGATAAGAGTACCATCAAACTTATGCTGTTTACTAACTGGATCATTATTATCTTAAAAATTAATATTCTATATCACTCAAATTAAGCTCGTAATTTAGCGGTAAACTGACCTGATCATCATATTTTCTCTGCTTCACACCATTTCTCTCCAGAGTCTGTTTTGAAATCAAGCGCTCAGAAAAGTACGTGACCAGCTGAAACAGGGCAAACAAAGTCGCATTCACCACATTGATTGGAAATGAACAAAAAATATTATCAATACAATTGAAAGACTAACTATATGATAAATAAAACATAAAAGCAGGACCCATTAGGTATCAATTCTAATCACTAAAGGCTTGTTTGCATTTCTGTTTATAGTTTTTTTTATCATCATACTTCTGTTTATAGAGAGCAACAACCCACACCACTTTGTGTTTGTTACTTTCAAAAAATACAGGTTTAGTTTCATGCATATCCAGAACAAATAGGCCATAACTAAATGCAGAGAACAGAAACAATATGAGAAAACAATGGTTCTGCTGCCAAGACATAAAGCACTCAAATAGCATAGCAGGGACACAAATTAGCAATAAATATCAGCATATTCAATAGACACACAGTTGTAATGGGACAGGATCAAATTCAATTGACGATAAGTGTCAAACTTGGCAAAATTAAACCTTTAATAACTTTTTACAAACATTAATTTTATAAATCCAACCATAGCATTAAAAGTTCTCATGAAATATATCAAGTCCAAAAATTTTATACAATTTAAAAACTAGTTGATACTTCTTGCACCACTTTATTTAAACACTAAATGTGTTTTCCACACATTTGGTTTCACATTTTGCTATTATCTCAAATGTGAAAATGTTTCCAACTCTGTTTCTAACAAAAGGCAACTTTGATGTAGCTTTTAAATTTGGGTCGACAAATTTATACTGTTTCACTACAAACTTCTTTTGATTCTTTTGAAACAAAAGCTTCAAAACATAAATCACTTCACTTCAAACTAAATTTTAACCAAAATCACTTCACTTCAAACTAAATTTTAACCAAAATCATTTCACAAAATCATCTAAAATCAAGAAACACTCACCCAAACATACACTAAGCAACAGAGGACAGGATTTAGTCATGAGAAATATCTGCCCTTCAAATGACTAGTATAGCTCACCCAAAAAATTATAAAGTGCTGGGACAAAATTAGCTAAGGTAAAATTTAATAACCTCATCACAAAGTGGTTCTAGTTCCAATTCCTCCTCTGTGATTTTTCTTATCTTTTTAACCGGGGCTAGTTGAGTTCTTGCAGAATTGCTACCAGCAAAGGCCTACAGAAGAAGGTAGAAAAATGAACCAAATACCACATCTGCCTGTGTTAATCAGGACCTGACCTGCTGGAAAATGACAATATTTAACCTGTGTACTGCCTTTCCACCCACACTTTCCGCGAAAGCAATTCCATGCAGCAGATCCACTAAAACTCAAAATTTGCCAAAATTAAAACAAAGTAGATGTCCGATCAGCTATGAAATAGAAATTATAGAATCAGATAAGTTTATGAAATAAATGATAAATCTCATACCCATCTGGTGCAATGTAAAGAGATAAGCTCCTTTCTTCCTGGTCGCCACCTAGGCACTAATAAAAAAATAATATTAATGGCACATCTACCAAATGCAAAAATCACCTTCAAATCCCACTGGGGATGTATGAAATGTGATCCATGTAAGGAAAATGAACTACTCTCACTACATAGTCCCACTATCCCAGAGCAAAATGGAGACTAGAATCAAACAAATTAAATGCATTGGTGTGAAACACTCTTATCGATTCACTCTTTCGGGGATTGTCATTTTTAATAGAATAATCTACTCCCTCAACTCAAAAATAAAAATTGCCCCTTCAAATAATCACCGTATGACAAACTTCCAATTCGATACCAAAAAAGGAAATTTGTACACAACTCCACACCTGAAACATGATCAACAACAAAGACACGTTTTTTGTCTCGAGTGAAACAGCTATTTGGGGACAGACAAAGGTCTAACAAAACTGCAAAACTTTCCAAAGCATCTAAACATCACAGTTGACAAGTCCTACATGAAAAGCTTCTAATGTTCAAAAAACATTCAACTTTGAAGAAAGGTAAGAGACACACCTCAGGACAAAGCAAGTGATTGTACTGCCCTGGCTCACACATTTCAGTTTCCACTCCAATAGCCTCCAACTTCTTTTTCAAAATATTTAACTGCAACTCCATATTCTTCTCCACAGGGCTCTCCAATTGAACTTGGGGTGGGGAAAACAAAACCAGCAACATTACAGGTTAGCAACATTAAACACATATTTAAGGTTGTTCTGTCCCCAACAGCAAAAGGGCACCATCTTACCTGGTCTAGGGATGCTGGCTTGAGAGGCACCGTGGTAGCCGTTGGTTCTGAGTGGCAATGGAGGGTTCCTTGAAATGGGTTTGGAACAGAACACGGTGAAGAAGGGTCTGTGGCAGGGAAAACGGTGCCGTTGGGAAAAGAGAGTGTTTTTGAGGTTTGGGAATGGAGAAGAGTGGAAGAAGGTTTGAGTGGTCATGGTGGTGAGTTTTGAGGAGGTGAATAATAAGGGACGTAGGGTGTGGGAATAACGAAGACGCATGCTTCTTTCTTATTTCCTTACTGCAGAGAGTTTTTGTTATGTGTGGTGTTTCTCTAACAGGGCTTCATGGTGTTTGTGAGTGGAAGTGGCAGAGAGGGTTTTGCCGTTTTGGTCTAAGACTCTCAACTTTGAAGTCCAAAGAGAAAGTCTACACACAAAATCATTGGTGTTGTGTGTATAGCTTAGGGTACTAATGAGTTAGACCATATATGATTTTGTGTGTAGTTAAATAGAACGCGGAATCTTGTATTACTTTGTCAATCATTTGAGTTAGAAAATTTTGAAATATAAGTAAACTAATATTTAAATATATATTTATATATAATTATAATTATAGTTTATAATTATTTTTAAATCTATAATCATAGTATAATTAAAAAAATTTAAGAAATAAATTATTTTCAATATATAAATTATTTTTTTATAATTTA
This sequence comes from Glycine soja, assembly GCF_004193775.1. Taxonomy (NCBI): domain Eukaryota; kingdom Viridiplantae; phylum Streptophyta; class Magnoliopsida; order Fabales; family Fabaceae; genus Glycine; species Glycine soja. Next base: position 2,335,884 of record NC_041010.1, read on the forward strand.
TAATAAATAATTTAAATTATGATATATATAATTTTTTAAAAAATTGAAATAGATAGGTTATAATTGTCTCCTACACTTGCTTTTTCGCAATATTTTTTATTAATTATTTGGTATATTGTGTTTTTTAATTTTGTTTGTGCCTTATTTAGTAGTTACTTGTTTAATAAATTGTTCATCTCAAGCTAGCTAATCTGATAAGTCCAATGTTGAGAAGCTCAAATGCAATATAAAGGGCTCCAAAACCATAAAGCTTGGTTCCAAATCTTGAGATTTTGAAGGCAAAGAGGCCAGGGACATTTGGGTGGTGACTTCCATGCTTGTGTTGTGGATTAATCTTCCCTTATCTTTCTATTAGATTCTCCTTTTCCCATGACTATGAGTAGATAAAGTCATTCTTGTTGAGGTTTGATGTAACTAGATCTCATTCTATGTAATTACTACATTATTTTTATTCAATAAAGTATGTCATTATTTTCCTTCATCATTCAAACATTCATAGTCTACTAACTTTACTATTAATTACCCAAATATCGCAATGTCTCTGTGGAGGCAACTTTACTCGTTATTATTGTTACTTGAGTGATTTGATACACTTGTCATTAGAAATTATTTACTTCATTAGAAAATTAGAATGTTAACAAGATTAAAAGATCTACCAGAAGGGCTAAGAATGAATCAATACCTAACAGAAAGCTCATTCATAATACATAGTTTACACAAGGAGCATATAATACAAAAGTCGCGTGTACAAGACTAACATATCCTAAGTAACACACTAAAAGTTATCGGAAGGTGTCATCTGTCATGTGACCCTTACAGAGGACTTCAGTTTTGGAACCTTGAAGCCGGAAGAGAACAGTTTCGGAGTCTCAGAAGTGGGAATAACTGGAGCCTCTTTCCTCTTCATGCTTTTTGTTTTTGTCCCCTGGACATTAAGATTCAGGAAGTTATATAAAACAAAGAAGTAACGCATTCTTTTTCTCAATTATAACAAAATCAAGAAGTTATATAAATTTAAAACTATCAACTATCACTCTCAACATGACACACAGGAAGTACCAAGAAGTGATATTGGAGAAGAATACCCATCCACATTACTAGAACATGACATAATGATGGGAAATTGTATATAAATCTAAACTTTCCTCTCAGATATGCTAAATAAGGCAGCTCAATGAGCAGTAAATATGCTAAACTGTCTTGTATCAGGTTGACAAGTTATTGTGGAATGCATGAAGTTGCAAATTTAGAAATGGATATCTAATAAAGCAGAAAAGAGTATTTGCAGACAATAAAAGGAAAATCATGGAATGGGGGAACTCATACAATGAACACGCATTTCAATTGAAATGAATATATTATGTTGTCATACTTTAGCAGAAAATTCTATCATTTGGATTTTGAAAGCAGGGTACCACTAACATACACCATGTTCCAAGAACAAAATCCTGAGCTCGAAGTATTGATCCATAAAAAAGAAAGCCAACAGTAACCAATGGTACCACCAGCGAAGAACATGAATGATAGAAGGCAGAAAAAATTAACAGGACAATATAGGAAGATAAGCAATTAGTAAAAGAGCAGGTCATACCTTTTCAGAGGATTTGGCAGGAACTGGAGCATCAGGAGTACATATTTCTTTTTTCAGAGTCATATTTCTTCTACTCTTGTTGCTCTTAACAACTCCTGACTCAGGTGCTTTAGTTCCTTCTGTGCAGCGATTTAAAACAGATGGTGTAACTTGGCTGTTCCTGAACTTTCTTAAAGATTCCAACTCCACTGAGAGTTCAGATATTTCATTGTTCAATCTTTTTGTCTCAGCTTCCATCTCAGCCATTTTACTTTGTAACTCTGATATTTTACTATCCTTTTCATAATTTTCAGACTGTAGCTGCTCCATGCTAGAAACAAGTATCTTTATCTTTTCATTTGCTTTTTCTACTTCAGCTTCTTTAGTCCTTAATTTATCAGCATAATCATTCTCCATTACATTATATTGATTCCACATAAATTTCTTTTCTGCCAAGAGTGTCGTCACCTCCGAATATTTTTCTAAAGCAAGCTTATCATATTCACCTTTTAACCTACTAAATTCATCTTTGTTTTCACTGGAATACTTCTCTTTTTCTGCAGTATTCCTAGTGGACATGTTCCCTCTATCCGTGCTTCCTTTCTTCTTCAAGTCAGTATCCTTAAATGCTGTTCCTTGATCCTGTTAAAAAGGTGACTGCTCAGCATAATGTAAAGCATAAGAAATTTTTAAAAAACTCAATAAATATGCAAGGCTGACAACAAATAACATACTTCTCCATTAGAGGATTTACAAGAAAGGATTTCAAACCAGGCTTTAAAATCCGCCAACTCATCCTCTGCATGCTCTGCAATCAGAAGATAAATGAACACAAGTCAATAAATGCAGTTAAAACAATTTCAAATAATAATTCAAACCCCTATGTTTCAACTACTGACAACTTTCCCTTGAGTAGCAAAAATCAAAGATATTGATAATTTAAACCATCTTAACCAAAAAATGAAACTAAAAAATCTCCATAGCATGTGCTAGGAGAGATCCATCATCCAGGATCAGGAACTTTCAAAATGGGTCCTCCAATCCAGAATTTAACCACCTAAGCCAACTCTTACAGTCATGTACTATCATGTAAAGTTATTCACATTTGGGAAATGCAAATAATCCCTATCTAAGTATCATGTACCATGTACCATGTTACATCCAGGACCTTTCCAAGATTGACAGTAGAAATTCACCTTATAAGCCATTTCTTCTAGTCACAGATCAGATAAAATTGTTCAAATTCAAGAAATTATTAATGTAACTCTTCTCCTATGCAAATAATTCCAGTATGGGGTCAAAGTGAATGCATGTTCTCTAGTGTCCCCCAAAAACTCAACTCAGGCACTTCAAATAACAAAAATCTACATCATACCAAGAAACTATCCATAACAAAAAATCCACAACAATCTCCATCCTTGATAGAAGCAAACAACAAAACCAACTTTCTACTCCTTGAAGGCAAAACATTCAGGAATAAAACATCAAATTCAGAATCTAACACCAAGAACCAAAACCAAACATTTCCCCCGTAAAATTAGGGCAAAATTAAAAACTTTTTACAAGAAATCAAAGAAAAATGACTGACCTAAAATCCATTTCAACATAGCAGCCTCTCTGTGCTTCAAACTAAGCGCAAAATCCGCCTTTGCCGCCTCGAGCGACTGTTTCTTCTCCTCAAACGTCAACATCCCATTCATCTACACAAACAGTGGCAATGAAAACATAAAAAACAGTACAAAACACACCTCTTTATTTAAAATTTTAGGGAAACCCTAAAAAGAGAAAAGAACAATTGCTTACCTGAGAAATTTGATCCTTGTGACATCGAACATCGGAGACCCACCCTTCGTGCTGCATTCGAAGGCGGTCTTCGAGAAACTTGTGGCGGCTCGCGAAGGAGTGAAGCTGGTTCTGCTGGCTGCACACCATCTGAACCAGCGATTTGAAGATGTTGCTCCAGTTTCTGCGTTCCGAAGAAACGACGTCGTTGTTGGAGGGTTCTGCTTTTCTGGACGTGCGCATCGTGAAATTCAGAGAAAAGCGCGACTGGGTGAGTGAAGAATTTGAAATTGGAAGAAGTGAAAGAGAAGAGAAGCGACAAAATTCTAAATGGCGAGAGAATTGCAAGTTACAACGGTCGAATTTTTAGTACAGCAATTTCAAAAACTTGATTGCGTTTGTTTCAGTCTTAACCTTTACGACCCGGCGGCCCAATAAGTACTCTTAGGCTTTTTCTAAACACATTCCTCTTTACTTGTACACCTCCTATCTCTTATTATTTTTCAATAAGTGGAAGGGGTGTAAAAGTATAAATGGAAGGTGTATTTACCATAAACCTTCTCTTACACTCGTGCTCAAAGGTGGGGTTGGGTCCGTGTGGGACAAGACTCTTTCTATTTACACTCATTTTTCGCTAAATACACAAATACCCCCTTTCTACCTCCCACCTACCCATTATACCATTTTCCCTTAAAGATGTACACCCATTTTTTTTCTTTCTGGAAATGTATTTCCAAAATTAAATGTACCTATTCTGGAAGTATGTTTTTTTTTAATAAAATATCACTTAGGAATTAAGATCGTTGAATAGAAATACAAAAAAAAAATCATTGACAAGATAAACACTTATCTTATACTTATGTTTGTTAATTTTATTTTTGCCCTATCATTGAGGTTCTTTAAATCCTATCTAAAATCTTATTTTAAATCTATCCTTATTATTCTTTAAATCCTAATTTTAAATCATATTCACCGTGTATTCATTATATAATATTGTGTTTTCATCAATAACATATAAATTTTTGTGTTTTCCTTCATGTGATATTATGTAAGGTATGATCATGACTAACTTCATCTATTATACACCTTAATTGTAAAGCAAAACTTTTGATGATGGTTTTTTCCTTTAAGTGCATTCATTCATTTTCTAATTCAAGTCTATGTTAATGATTTAAGTCCCAATCCTCAATGACTCTTAAGTACTTTGATTGAGGTATAATTTATCATTACCAAAAATAACGTATGCCATTCTGGAAATGTATATATGAAACAATAAATTATAGTTTCAAAGATATATTTCTAGAATAGGTATATTTAATCTTGAAAATATATTTCTGAAAAGAAAAAAGAGATGTACATCTTCAAGGAAAAAGAATGTTTAAGTACTTTTGACGACTTCTTTCACTGTAAATAAAATATTTTAATTCTTTATTTCTTTTTTAATTTATTCATTGTAAAAATTTATTTATTTTTACTTTATTCCCCGTGGTTAGCTAGTTGTGTGGAGTACTAACATTATTAATGACGATGATGTCATCTTCATGTCATGTCATTTATACTAATGATAAAGAAAATACTCTCATTTGGTGTATAAATTTTACTAGACCATTTTACCCTTTGTTAATTTTTAAATTTTTATTACTTCTCCTAATAATTTACTCACTACTCTCATGTTAGTTTTTTTTCTATTTTTTTTCTTTCCTTTTTATTTTGTTAAAATAGGGAGTGGCACCAAGTGTCTCTCTCCACTAGTCAAATGATAATGTCATCACTTATTAATGTTATGAAAAAATGTTCAACCAACAAATGACGATGTCATCAAAAGTGTTATCATTGTAATGATATCATCATGTACTAAAAAAAGTGACATATTTTTAAAGACTAAATTTTAAAAAAAAAATCAAGAAAAAAAATTTCACTAAAATCCAAACTTTACCAATTACAAAGGAAAGAAAAACACATTTTATCCTTTTTATTTTATAGTTCCAACAAATATAACATTTTTTTTAATTTAATCCTTAATGACATTATTGTGATAACACAACATTTTTTATGACATCATTATTTGTTGATTTGACATATCATGATGTTATGTTGACGTCATCGTTGCTACACTTAATAGAATAAATTAATGATAGAGACTAAAACAAATAAATAATAATAATAATAATAATAATAATAAGAACTAAAAAAATAAATGACCAAAAAAATATAGGAATTAAAATGTTATCTTTGTCTATAAATTACCTTTTTCTATTTTTACATCTTAATATAGGTGATGTTATATGTTAAATAATAAATTTATAACAAAAAGTTATAAAGTTAAAAAATATTGAATAACTAATTTCCAACATTCATGTTTTTAAACAAATCATCAAATTCAGATTTTAAATTTAACTTGTTTAAATAAATTAATCGAACTCTCAAAACAGTTTTTTTTAAGTCAAGGAAATGTAAGTATTCCTACAGATAAAAAAATATATATACTACAATTCTTTTCTTTTCTTTTATCTGCAAAGAATATCATTAAAGAGAGAGCATTTGATGAGTAAGGAGTACACATGTAAGGCTCTAGCTCAAAAATACTAGAGTGGGGCTGCCTGACATATGTCTAGCAAAACATTCTAGCTCAATGCTGCCACCCTTTTCCATCCACTGCTGCAGTGAGTATAAACTTCCATTTCCATAGTCCCTTTATCACATATCCTTTTGTGAAATACTCCTTTTTATGGAAAATTTTAAACATTGCTCCGGTCATTCTATTAGATTATCACGTATCCCATCTTAATTGCCATCTGCAACTATTCTTAATTAATTTTACATGTGGTTATTATACTATGAACTTAAAATTTTGACTCCATCTTCTCTTTCTATAAGTAATCATATAATTAATCATGAATGGCAGAAACTTGGGGACAATAAGGTGGTTTTTCCATAATTCACAATTAGAAATAACCACGTATGACTTGCAAATAATCATTTGATTAAGATGCTATTCTGAAGGTCATATATAGTCAAAAGTATTTCATTTCTGACCCTTAAAGAGCCCAATTAAAATCTCATAACACACTGCCCACATACACTTGAAATACTGACACTAAACAACTAAAATTTAGCCACCAAATAAATGAGATATCTCGATACCCAATTTAATTAAAAATAATACGAATATGGTCACACTACTTTACATTTTTTTGTATGACTAAACTTTTGTAGTAGTTCAGGCATATGCATGGTTTTCATCATGAGCACTGAAATCTATCCACTTTCATAGATGAAATTACCTAATTGGCATTTGCATATGGCTCTGCATTTTCAACTAATTTCTTCAAAGCATCAGCTCCCATGTATTTGAGAACCTAGGCTCATAAACCATGGTTGAATAATTATATTGTTGAGGTATTTATTGCATTTGAAAGGTGAAAAATACAAATACAAATACAAACATAATAGTATGTCATGTCGAGCACTACTAGCAGCACACTACTTCCAATACACCCTCTTTATTAGTTAAAATTTATTAAAAACTACAAAATCATGAATGAGGTTCATTAAATATGAAGTGAGCCCTACAAAATTTTGCATTTTCCAATAAATATTAACTAATACTAAGTAACAAATAATGTATTCAAAAGAGTGTTAGAGATTGTGTTACTAGCATTTCTCATGTCACTAATTGAGCCTGGAGAGTTCATTTTTAAGAAGCTCCAAAATCCATTAGTGAACTGATTTTTTTCAGTTACCCTACGGAGGGAAGATAATATGAATAATATACAAAAAGCCAGAGTTATACCTCATTTGCATCTTTGAAAGAGCTGAATTCATCTTTCTTTGGCCAGAGTACTCTCCAACATCTGATGCCCAAAAAAAAGGAAGGAAAATAAGTAGACAAATGCAAAGTACATGACACAATTGAAAAAGTAAAGCAAAAGTGAACATTTATTATTTCACATGCCTCAAGTGCGGGAAAAGAACAGAATGCATAACCTATCCTTAGATCCCTTAGATCCATTAAACTTTCTGAACCATTATTAGAGTGCCAGATTTGGTTCGCATTTTGATTTATTAGTTAGATATGGACAACTTTGCATGCATGAACCTAATACATTAAGTAGTTGAGGTACCATGAATATGTGTCTTGAACCTTGATTATTGACAGGATATATTTTGTACTTACACACTGTTTAACATGGAAAATAAATGACAGGATATACAACCTTTCTCGCCCAAGGCGCCGTGCCAGCTCTTCCGCTAAAGCTTGACCTGGTGGATCATTATCAGTTGCCAGGATAATGCGAACTGCCTAAAAAAACAGAGAGAGGAAACCAAACTACTAAGCAGTTCACTTCTGTGTTAGAAAGATCTAATTGAATGGGAAGAAACCAAATGTGTGTACCTTATCCAAGTACTCTTTGCAGTTCCACAGGTATCGAAATGCAGTGTCCTGACTTCATAGAGACAAGCACACACAAATTAACATATTATAAAAGCTAGAGTAACATAAACAGAATTTATACGTAATGGCAATATAACACATTTTCAAAGAATAAGCAAGCTATATTTGGACAATTTTGCAATAAAGGCAATTTGCTATGATTAGTAGGTAAAAGGAAAAAACAGAAATCCGTTTAGATAGATTCTTCTTTTCAAAATTAAGAATTATAACTTATAATGTTTCTTAGAATGAAAGTGGCTCCAAAACAAAAAAGATCTCTCTTGAAACAATTAGTATCTATATCAAAATGATTTGTACTTTGACTCTTTGTTATTACATTTTCAATTACCCCAGACTCAGTAGAATAAAAATGAAAAATTAGAAGAGCAAATTAGTCTGGATATTTGAAATAATCCTGAAGAAGTGAGAATGGGTAAGTCACAAAATAACTTTGCAATTCATCAATCATAATGAACACATTGACAAACCTGCAGAGTGGCCAATTACATTTCATTAGGTACTTAAGACCACGTCTAATATATTTTATATATAGATATATGGATAGATACACACAAAGAAAGATTTTGATGAAAGAAAAAGAAGACAAGAAGTATTATGGATGTTTGCATCATTAAGGCATTACATTGAATATTCACTCAGCCTTACAAGAGAAGTGAAAACAAATTTTAATAACACCCCAAACCTTTTCAATTGGTGGCAAATCTTTTGAAGAAACCTTTTCTGGTGCACCCACTGGAACACTAACACAATTCTGAAAGCCAGCCTCCTCGAGTGAAAGTTTATCAATTTCCCCTTCAACCTATCATCATCATTGGACTGTAAGAATAGCTATAATTCTTTTTTTTTCAGCTTTCATTTGGAAATTGATGGCAAAAGAAGATAAGGATGGGAAAAGTAAGTGAACAAAATTTACAATGATGATCTCAGAGGCTTGACTAATGTCATCTATTCCATACAGTATCTTGTCCGCGCCTTTTCCCTGAAAATCAAATTTAACATTTGAATGATAAACATCAGGTTACTTAATACTTAGTATTAAGATCAATTATACTTCATATCAAAATGTGCTTGTTTAAAGTAACCCTCAACTTGGTCCTCCAAAGATTAGGGTGCCACCACATTAACCCTCTACAGATTTGTGACCAAATTATTTTATTCCCTTAAAAACTAGGTATCAACACATTAACCCTCCACAGATTTGTTACCATATTGTTCCTTTCATGTCACCACTTTAGTCTTCTACAAGGATGAATATGGTGAAATATTGGACTTTATAAGGACTAATTTAATAAAAATCTCTAAAGGACTAATGTGATGACATGTTAATCTTTTGAAGGATTAATTTAGTGACAAAAATAGTGACAACAGTCCCACATTCTCTATTTGTAATCATTGTAAGTAGTGTAAATTATTCTTTTAGTAGAACAGTATTATAATTATTGTAAATTGAGTTTTATTTTACGAACGGAATTAATTAACAATTATTTACTCTAGCCTATATATTATATTGTTGCTTATAGCTTTGTATTATTCATTTTCTCAGAAATAATATTATTCCCTTTTCATTCAAGAAATTTGCAAAGGGTTTTCCTTAATCTTTGGAGGATCAACTAGAGGGTTTACACTAATTTTTTAACTCATACAAGCAACAAAGCATTAGAAGATTCCAGAAACAATTATAGGCTCTTATACATTCATCTGTAAGCAATTAATCTTATAAATGTACTGATATGGCTGATGATTGCTAAATTACGGTTGCTTGGTCAGCGATAAAAATAGCATCAAGCAGTGATTCTCAGCTGTTAGCAGAATTTTTTCATATAGATTTGTATATATTCCCCCTAAACATTTTCTACAAATGAAAGTGTAGGCAAGGAGAAAAATTAAGCTTCATACTTGCATCCTTTCTTTTCCATCTCTAACACCACAATTGCCTTTTTTTCATCAAATATACATGAAATGCTTGGGGTGATTTCGAAATACATAATTTATATGCTGTTATTGTTTCAATTACAATTACATTATATGAGGTAACTCAAGTTTAAAGCTCCAGATTAACATCCTAACATGGTTCAAATTAGAAAAGTTACCTGCCAAAATCTTTTCTCCATTGTTCTGTACTTGCAACCAACAAGCAACCCATTTTGTTTATAAGTAAAAGCAATGACAGTCTGCAAAAAAATTCAATACACAATGATGTTTAGAACTTCTAAGGTTGTGTTTGTATTGACATTTAGCATGTTTAACACCAAAGCTTCCTCTCAGTAAAATTGCATTCAATGTGCATTGGAACGCAAAAAATACTTAAACCAAACACACACTAACTAGTTAAGTTCTTAAGAATTAAACCATGTATAAAAATAGGATTATATTCCTAAATGAAAGCTTTAATGGTCATAAATTGATGGAGCATGCATTATTCTTCTGCTGGACCTGGTTTAAAAACCTGGAAAGAGGATTCGATATCCCATTTCACTCATGGTCTAGCAGTATTAGAGATGTTTTTTGTACTCAGGGGGAGAATAGTATATAAAATGTACAGTTTTGAGGGTGGGTGGTTACCTAGTTAATAGCCAGATCTTTGGTTCTCTAATACTTATTCTGTATATTGTCTTAGCTAACCATAGGTCTGCTCTCGTTGATGCTAGGCTGTTTGTAAATCAGTACCACTTGTACTGCTTTCATTAATATATATAATATGTCTACTTTTGCCGATAAAAAAAAAACATGTATAAAAATGTTTACAAAAATACCATGTAAAAACAACTAAGACAACAAAGAGAAGAAACAACAATGATTATGATCATTGGCAAGATCCTTTCATGATCTTTAAGCCATGAAAACTAAAGAAAAATTTACTTCTACGAGAGAAAAAAAAATATAGGCACTACCTCTCTGGTTCAAGTAAAAGGATATAATTCCTCCACAGTAGTATAACCCTAAACTTGCACACATCCTTAAACCCTTGATTATACAAATTCGTAAGCAGTGGTACATACACATCCATGCATATGCTGGATGTCTCTCAGTATTATTAAGTCATGGCAGTATTCATTCAATTCAATTGTGAATAATTAATTTTGCCAACAGAATACCAACTTTAAAGTAATCAAATATCAATATAACTTTATTTAGCCATTATTATATTGCCATCAACTATATTCCAAACCTAAAGCCACTGCTTTAGGTTAAAAATCCAAAAACATACTTCACATCCATCTTTATGCACTTAATATCAGTCTTTTAATTAAGATTACAGGACAAAGTTCATGATGCCAAGATCATTGAAGATTTTTTTCCCTTATGAAATGGTATATAACCTGTGAGATCTAAATTCAGTTTTTCTAGAAATTAAAAAAATAATAATTTTACAATCATAAAACAAGAACTTGGAGGTTTTATAACAGAACAGTTGAAAATACCTTATTGTTAGACAATTGTCTTACAGCATTTCTGCTCAGGGTTTTCTCTGATATCAATCTCTCTCCAAAATAAGCAACAACCTAAAATAGGGAAAAAGCAAATCAATACATAAGCAAATAATTCGACTAACACTTGAAGGTTGCAATATATTGACCGAAGCACATAAAGAAACAAGCTTTGCTAACTTGATAAGGCAATACATTAATACTCGTTCAAGATAGTAGCTTTACCTTCCTCGCTCACACTTGGCCATACCAAAGTGATTTAACCACATTTACTAGGTAGCATGATTGAATCTTGGACAAAATATTTCTAAGCCTCTATTGGACCTTCAATATTGAGATATTAATTAAAAAGCCACATGTTATGAAAATTGGTGAGACACTTTATACTAGCTGTTTGAGGGCCATATAGGGAGAAAAAGTAGTGTTATTATTGGAATCAATTTGACCTTTGAACATAAGTAGAGGTGGATAATACTGAACCTTAGTTTGAAGTGTCAAGTGAATGCTCTATTATTAAGACAATTCCCCTTAACAATTGGGAGAATAATGCCAAAAGCACAAGAAAGTCAAACCCTGTGTCTATTTCAGCTACAAAATAGTAATTATAAAATTGTAATTTGCACAGTGTGGTGATTTATATGTAGTGAGAGAGGTCCAAGTTGGGAGTGTTGTGGCATATCACAATGTGTGCTTTGATTCACTTTTTTCTGTGTCTGTCAACGGTTTTTGCTTGACTGTGTCAGGATTTAGGCAAGACTTTTTGTCAATTATGTGGTGGACGCAAGATAAATTGGGCGATATCAGACAGTCTTGTATTGAGACCTTCTGCTAGAACTTCAATGCAGCAGGAAAACCAGTATGCACTTATGTTTATTATCGTGTTCTATTCTATCAAGTTTTATGTTGTTTGGGGGTTGCATCAGACATCAGTTGTCTTGGTGTCGAAGTTGTAGGTGAGTATATCATTTTGAAGAAAAATACAAGATTTAATGGGGCATTGATTTATGGACAATGTTAATAAGGGAGATAGTAGTTACTAAACGAACCTGTCAGAGTGATAAAAACCATGTATCGTATAGATTTTTGAGTGGTAGGCACACAAAACATGGTGTACAGGCAATTGATCAAAGCTTATACCAATATCTTGTCAGTTTCAGATTAGGTGGTTGCTGCAAGAATTCGTTTTATATAAAGGATATCACTCTTTGAGGTGGTGTTCATGTTGGGGGGGTTGCTCTATGGATGTCAATATGCTTTTGTATTTGGATTCATTTTTAGCTTAGGAAGAGTCACACCTTGTGCTCTTTTCTAGGCTGTTGCTATTGAGAACAAAGAGAAGATCAGTACAATTCATAAGATAATCAATTTTCACTACTTCACTAGAATAGCAGTAAAATAACAGCTGGATTCTCAGAATAAGCAAGTTGAATACCTCAGGACCAAGTGGTTCCAATCCTAAGCTCTCCTCTGCTAATTGCCTATATAAATTGGCATTAGTACAAACCCCACTGTACAATTCCTTGTCATCTGCAGAAACCTAAAACCAAAAATAATCATGTAGAAGTAGTTTGTCTTTGTTACCCCATTACAAGTTTTTATGTTTGAAAGGAGACATAAATTTATAAATCCATGTTATGTCACCTGACCAGCCCAACCACATTGAGCTCGAAAACACCTCCACATTGCAAATTCACTACATCACACATTTTCCAGAACACATCACGTCAAAACACAAACAACTATCACCAGTCACCACACACAAAGCAGGTAGATGAAGAATACCAATCAGAGATAATGTGAAAAGACAAACTCCTCTCCTTTAACTGCCCACCTTTGCACTAGCATATCAAAGCAAACAAGATTCAGAAACCTACTTATAAACCAAATACATACATAAGACTTGGTACAGAAAATGGATTAGATTTTTAGGAAGAAAAAAATTATACTTTTGGACAAAACAGGTTATGGTACTTCCCAGGCAAACAAGACTTTTCCAAGTTGATACCAAGAAGTTCCATTTTCTGCTTCAATAATTTCACTTTAGGTGCATCAAACGAACTGTCCACAACCTGCTCCGCCCCACCTTCAAAAATAAACAATGATAGTGTAAAGGCAAAGGATTTTTACATTGTCATTTAATCACAAACTGTTGAGTATGATAAATTTGTCAACTTTTACAATGATAACGCAGATTTTTTAAAAAAGAATAAATAGTGTATACATGGATAGTGTTAAAAAATAATTATATTGTCATCCAATCCAATCACAAACTAACATGTATGTGAATTTGTTAGCTTTTACAATAACTGTCTTAAAAGTCACACTAAAAACACAAAAAAAAAAAAATCTTTCACAGTAATAATGCATAGAAATTAAACTCTGAAAAAAAAAACTGAATCCATTAGGCTGCCCAGAAAAAATCACCAATAGCCCTAATAAATGGGGGAAAAGGGTATCACGAGAGAAGAAAAACGAGGGAAAATGAAGAACCTGGAGAAGTGGGCAGAGTGGTGGCACGAGCTACTGAATGACACCAAACGGGGCATAGTCTTGGGGATAACACTGTTGCTGCATGTTTTGTTCTGGGAAGTAACTTGGAGAAAAGGGAATGAGTGAGAGGAAGACACAGCCATTGATTTTGAAAAACCAACATGTTTTGTTTTTACTTTTAATTTAGTTTAGTTTAGTTTTGTTTTGTTTGAGGTTTCATCGCTGGTTCTGGAATCCCTGTCTCTGTGTTTATCTTTAATCAGTGAACAGATATTTTGGCCTCAAACAACGCACAACGCACAACGCAATCTTTTTACGGTTTTTCCAATGACTATGGAATATGGATGCATTTTTATAAAACTTAGGAGAAATGATTTTTTTGTGTAAAACTATATGAAAAGTATTTAATATTTATATTTTAAAAATAATTTAACACAGTCTTGCAAAAGAATATAACTTAACACAGTTAATAAAATATATTTGTATCTAATAATTTCACGTAATAGTAGTAAAATAGTAATTTACGAGGATTTTTATATATTTAAAATAAAGTTTTGAATTACGATTGTAGTTATACTACATTTGATAAAATTGTAAGAAATCACAAAACACAAGTGCATGTGGTGGTGTCTTGGTGATTTCAAAATCTTGAATTTAAATTTATTTAAATATTTAAATGTATATGGTAATGTTGTTTGAATTGAATTGAATTTTTAAATTGTATTTATATATATTTTCATAGTTTTTGAAACGTGTTCGAGATATTAATTATATTTAGTTATAGAGAAAAAAAAAGTTACTCACTAACTGCATAAAAAAATTTATATAATCATTCTACCAATAATAATCTAACATTATGATAAGTTTGTTAACTTTTAAAATAATTATTTTAAAGTAATTTAAATGATGATTTGTGTGCGATTGGATGAAAACATAAAATTATTTTACAGCTATAAAGATATCATTTGGATTATATTTAAGTATATGTTGAAAATATATTTATTAATTTTTTTTGTTTTATATTTATTAATTGTATATATATATATAATAATAATAAATAAATAAGTTTAAAATATACTTAAAAATGTATAGTATTTTGACTATTTCACTTATTCAAATTAAACATTTATTATTTTTTATATTTATTAATTTACATGAATGATAATTAATGATAATTCATGGGATTGGACACTGGTTTAAGAATATGTTACATTTACATGTTAAGAAACGATCTTTTTAGGGAGATAATTTATTTTTTATTCCCTCCATTTCCCTCCATGTGCACAATTTCTTTGGGTCGACTACAAACACATACCGGTATCGGATGCAAAATTAGTTTCTGACCTAGTGAAGTGAGAGACACCCATGATGGAGAAAAAAAATTATCATTAAGATACATTTATTACTTTTTTAATTTTATTTTGATTTTTCTCGACTATTTTAATGCACTTATAATCATCAAATGACCCTTAAACTTTTGGAGGGGTAAATTTTGTGATAATGCATATTATTTTGTTTACGTTTGACAAGATATTTTAGTTAGTTTTTAATTTTTTTATTAACTGAAAAACTCATTTGATTATTCGGTAAACAAATTTTATTTTAGTAACTTATAGTGTTTTTTTTAAACGTTACTTGAAGTACTAGCTTCTAACTTTTTATATTTTCTTTTATTTTTATTCTTAATATATTTATCAAATTTATTGCTTACCCTTTATTAATAAATCACAATGTTACTGTTTTTTAGTCGTTTTACACTCTTCAGCTATTTTAAAAGTTAATTTTATCAAACACTTAGACTATATTAAACAAAACTAACTTGAAGATGAAAAGGTAGCTGATAGCTGAAAAACTAACTTATTAAATTAGAAGTATTTGGTAAAATTAGCTATTGAAATAGTTAAAAAATGTAAAATGACAGAAAAATAATAAAAAGTTAAAGACTAGAAATTAACGTTTTAAAAAATGTTACTTCAAATAGTATTTCAAAAAATACTAAAAGTTACTAAAAAAATTACTTATCATACAATCAAATGAATTTGTCAGTTAGTAAGCTAGTAAAAAAAAGTCTAAAATTAATTAAAATATTTTGTTAAACATAATTTTATAATTTAATAAGTTAATTTTTTAACTTTTAGTTAACTTTTTAGCTTATAGTTAGTTTTTTTTAACTAATTTTAGCAAAGATGGTATTTGATTAATAAATGATGATACATTTGTTGAATGAATTAACGATCTTGTCATTTAAGAAACGTTAAGGTAACTATTTGAAAAATTGTTTTTATTTGTGTTTTTCATTTAACAATATACACTATCACAATGTATCCTATAAAGAGGAACCAAATTACATTCATGTAATTGTAATTTAAGTAACTATTACAAAATTTTATAATTTGATATAATTTTTTTATCAATCTGACTATTGAATTATATTTAAATATTATTAAGATTTTTATTTTAAAATTTTGTTGAAAATTAACAATAAAAAAAAGATAATTAATGATTCATATTTTAGTATATTTTTAAAAAATTATATTTCATTGATTTTAATTTGTATGGATGAGTTAATAAATAATTTTGAATTAATATGAAATTTTATATATTTGTTATAGGTAAAAATAATTTTCAATCCAATAGTGAGTTTTGAGAAAATATTATACAATTGATAGTTATCGAATAATAGTTTATCAAAATTAAATTGATATGATTTCATCATACTCATATAAAAATATAAAAGAAAAATAATGAATAAATTAAGGATCTTATATAATAATGGTTTTTATGTTTTTAACTTTTATGTTCTATTAACATTGTTGTTCTTTAGAAAAAAAATTAATATTTTCTTATTTTTTTTATGGAAATATTTTCTACTAGCTATAAAAAAATGTACATATATAAGTATGAGATTTCTAGTTTTTTTTTTAAAAAAAAAAATAGTCTAACGGATACTTTTTTCCAAGGAAGAAAAATAATTATGCCTTCTATATATGTACAATGAATTAACTAAAATATTATAATTAACTAATAAAATAAGAGCAAAAAAGGTATTCACTAATACAAATATACAATGTAATTAATATCATTCCATTTTTTAACTTATTGTTATTATCATCATATATGATCCTTTCTTTCACTACTAAATATATAAAATGAAGAGAGAAATTCAATTCATATGAGCGTGAGACATCATATATTAGTCCAATTACAGAGAGGGAGATTTTTATATTGTTCCAAACGGGTTTGATAACACTGATATGGCCCATCCAGCTGTTAATGGTGGTGGTGATAACGGCGTTCCGATGATTTTAACTGATCCAGATGTATTTGTTTGTTGTGGGTGTCGTGATACATTAACCATTCCAATCTACGAGGTTTGTCTAATTCCCTCTCTTCTTTACTTGTTAATTTAATTAGCCTTTTCTATATGTTATATGTGTGTGAATGCTTTTTATTTTTATTTTTTTAAAGGATGTGTGAATACTTAATTTCATGTAGTTTGTAAATTTTAAATTTACCTTTCATTTGATTGAATTGGATCCGGTTGATATATATATTCAAGTATGTCTGGTCGAGCCGACAAAAAGCCTTCTTTTTTTTATTATATTCCACAATATATTTGAACAACAATACACGTTTTTTATTTTAGAAGAGAGAGAGAGAGTCTAATACACTGTTACAACAACTATTTGTTATGACTAATTAGCCAATTCAATTCTTAAAAAGAAAAAAAAAAGAGAAAGGTTTGGAAAATAAATATTTCAATTTTCAAATCATCGAGAAGGGAGGCTACTGAGATGAACTTTGTAATGCCTTATTGTCAGTGTGATTTTTACCGAGGTTTGTGGGATTGTTCTTAGATAATGAATACTTACGCAATTATTTTTAAGATTTTGATAAAAAAAAGTGAAGGTGTATCCACAATATATCTAAAATATGATTCCGCATGGGTATACTTATCTGAATCCAAATCATAAGTAGTTCAATAAAGAACAACAAATGATGCATGTATATAAAGATCTAATGAGAATATATATTTTTACCCTATTTTCAATCTGATTAAACATCTCTTGTAACATTATTTAAGTAAAAATTGTTTATACTTTAGAGAACCTTGATCTCAACTTGTTTATATCCAAGTTGAGAAGCTTTCCCATGAGTACTCTTACATTAATTGATTGATAAGAGCTTGTTTATAAATCACATAGTAAAATATAAATTTTCTTTTGTAATCTCTATACTCATTGACTTTTTTTTTTTTTTTACCAATTACAGTCATTGGCTTACTAACTGTCTTTATGATTCTCTTTTGTAGGTCTTTCAATTTATTTTCATACTTCATCATTAAAATTAGGTTTACATAAAAAAATAGTTTTAATTATAAAACTATTTCCTCAAAAAAAATTATAAAACTATTTATTTTTGTTTTGTTTCTTTTTTAAAAAAAATACATAAAAATAGCGAATTTATTATTATTTTTATTGTTAGTAGCAGC
The DNA here is from genome assembly GCF_004193775.1 of Glycine soja. Lineage (NCBI taxonomy): Eukaryota > Viridiplantae > Streptophyta > Magnoliopsida > Fabales > Fabaceae > Glycine > Glycine soja. The sequence continues at coordinate 2,354,102 of NC_041010.1, forward strand.
AGCAGTAGTTTTTATTTCTATTTTCACTGTACAAAATTAAAATAAAAAATGTTTTCTCATACGAAACGACCTTAATGTAGTTATCTATCTCTACATGATTGGTTTTTCTCTTACAATTATTGGCATTACGATGGGTAATTAAGTTGACGACAATAGTTTTCTAGACAGTAATCAATTCTCTTGTTCTTCCCTCAAGTCGCTTATTCCTTCAATTAAAATTAATCAATCCTCCATCCTCACCAGCTCCAATAGGTTAGGACTACCCTTCAACGTTGTCCATGTTGTGCTTGACAAATAATATCCTTTTAATCGAGTTTTTTACAATAATTCATGCAATGTGTGGATCTATATGTGTAATTAGTATTTATTAGGTGATCTAGTATTGTATTGCTGAATTATATATAAAGAAGTATCACTTTTTTCTGTTCTTAGAACTAATTAGAACCCCCTAAAAAACAAAAAACAAAAAAGAACTAATTAGAACGAGCTGTAATATCTCTTTAACCTCTTGTTTCGTTTATTAATACATTCTTGATGAACTCAAGTCTCAAAAGGCAATGCGTAAATGTATATGTTGGCAAATAAATTCTGTTTTTATTAACTTTGACAGATTCTATTAAAAAAACTTCATAACAAACCTGCCATTCAAGTTCAAACTACATGCAATATGTATTATTAACAAAATGATAACAAATATGAGAACTGAAAAGAAGTGGATGTGTGGCCGAATTTGTAGCAAATATAACACCGCAGATGTTTCTATTTTGTTCTGCTTGACATTTTATGCACCAGTTTGTCCATTCTCGAGCTAGGCTGATGAAAAAATTATTAAATTTTTTATTTCTTTTGTTTATCATGTTTCTAGCTAGATTAATTCTTGTTTAGAGTTTCAACTATTTCTTACAGTTTTTTTTTTTGTTTATCATGCATATTCACTTAATTTTTTTGCGTGACTTCAAATGCAGTGCTCCAAAGGGCACGTAATTCTTTGTTCTCCCTGCTGTAACAAGCATGGGTACAAGTGTCCCTTTTGCTCAATGTTCATCGGGGACAAGCGTTGCCGAGCTATTGAGGCAGTGATGGAATCAATGAAAACCGTGTGCTGTTATGCAAAACATGGTTGTAATGCAATTGTGAGGTACAGTGAGAAACGTGATCATGAGAAGACATGCACCTTTGTACCATGTTTATGTCCCCAGCCACGTTGTGATTGGATTTCCAATTCCAACGAATTAGGGCAACATTTCAAAGTGAAGCATTTCTACAAGAGAATACCATTTAAATATGGAGAGTTTTTTTATGTGTCTTTGAGGCGGGACACGACGACTCGTGTTCTTCAAGCGGTAAGTGATGGAAAATTGTTTGTGATCAGCAATGATAAGAGGGAGAAGAAAAATTCATTGATTCTTTTCCATGTTGGGCCTAACTCGTGGATCCCTAAGTTTGATTATGAAGTTAGGGCAACGTCTGATGGTGCAGTTCTATTGCCTCAAACTTTTGTGGAGACAACTCAAGGACTGAAGTTTGAGTTTTCTTTACTAAGCTTTTTACACATTCCAATTGAGATGTGGCCTTGTAATGGACAGATCAAACTGCAGTTTCTGATTACTACCGTGAGTGGTGCTGATAAGGTTGTTAGTGAAGAAAACAATGACCAAAACGGGAGGCCCAAAAGGATCAGGAACCGCCCAGTTGGATTGAACGACTTTTATCCCTAAGAGCAACTGATACTCATGGATACTTCACTTCACTCAGTATCTGTTAAGTGTCCAAGTCTTTAAAAATGTTTGGAAAATTAATTCCAACAGAAACAGAGAAACATTTATCCTTTGAATTTAAGAAAACAATGAAATTGATAGTTTTTCTATTTGTAGACATAGTGGAGTGATTTATAATGATAATGGTTTATAATTTTTATTTTGCTTTTAGTATATTGGATTTGTTATCTACTGTTATGATGGTTTTTCCTTTTGGAAGTTGTTATAAGTACTGTCATATATATGAAAGGGAATAACATGAAGAAGAGCTATTCCATCAAATTCTAATTCCCTTCTTTCTTCTGGAGGTATTTCTTGACATCATATGAAAGGTTATTATTTTGATTTTATCAGTAGGGCCAGTCCTTATCATTCGGTTCCAAGAATCACAGACCGATTGGAATATGCAATTACCGGCCAAGTGCTACACCGAAGGGCCCATCTAGGTCTTAGATTAATATATGCTTGGCTTGTTTAATTATACTTTGTTACGTTTCTGTTTGAGTGCATGGAGTCTTGTTAAGCATATAATCGAACGATGTGTTATATATAATAACTTTGTAAAGGGTTTAAGTAAACCTTGGTTTTTCTAGAGTATGTAGTTTTCATCAAGTAGCTAGCTAGGAGAGTTAAGAATATATACTTTTTTAATGATGAATGTGAGGGATGTTGTCTCAAATTTATCTATATAGCTACTTGTTTTTCTTTGTGTACAACTTAAGGTTTTGCTAATTCATAAAATAAACATTAGGTTTTGCTCAGAAAAAAATATTTAGTCGTTTGTTTTTGTTAGAAGAATATTCCCTGCTCACAAAACAATTTTTGTGAAAGATGTTTATTCTTGAAAAATGTATTCTTTTTTCTTTCATAAAAATAAGAAATAAAAAAATATTTGACAAGTGTAGTGTTTAAAAATTATTTCCAAAAGTAATGTATCTTTTCAATTTTTAAAACCAAAAATATCAAATCATATGTTTAAGTTGTTTTGATTTTCTATTTTTAGTTCTTTATTTCTTGTTCTTTTAACTTATTTTCTTCCCCTATTCCTCTTATCTAAACATTATTTTCACTAAAAAAAAAAACACTAAAGCACAATCAAATACAAGTTGAATGCTTTTTTTTTTTATCGGGATCGAATCAGTTCGTGTGCTATAATTGTAAGACAATTACCGTCGACTAGAGTATTTTTTTTTTCCTTTCTCTTTTATATTTATTTAAAAGTATTGCTAATACTTTTGACTAAAATGCTTACAAAAAATACTTTTCACTAAATGTTTTTTATTATATTTCTTTTCGATAAATTTATATCTATACTAAATAACATTTGAAAAAACAATGTTACTTGTAAAGTAAAATAATTACATTCATGTATTATATGATGCATTCACCTCACTTTTACCTCATTGTTTTCTCTTTCTTCTATCTTCTATGTAGATCACCTATCACATATATATCTTCTACAACACAACACTTAATAAAGGCTCAAGCCGCACGCTTAAGGAGATCAACCCATAAGACATGACTATTAAAAAAAAAAACAATTCACATTTCCAAAAGAAAAATCAAAGTAGACTTGACCAAAGTAATTTTAACTCATTCTTTGTCAAAATAATTTCAACTTGATTTTAGTTAAAGTAATTTTAACTTGGTTTTAACTCAAGTATTTTTAATTTTACCTTATCAAATAATATCAATTTAGTCTCAATCAAAGTATCTTTAACTTAGTCTTCATTGATTAAGACATCTTCAACTCGATTTCAATTAGATTATCTTTAATTATTAGTTTTAACTAATGTATCTTCACTTTAGCCTAGCTAGAGTATGTCCATTTTAATTTTGGCTAAAGCATTTTCAACTTGGCCTAGACCTGACCATCAACAACTAAACTTTCACCGTGACATCTTTAATTCTATCTTGACTAAGGCATCTTCAACCTTTAATTCTATCTTGACTAAGGCATCTTCAACTTGACCTCAGGCAACATTGGCTCGACCTAAGCTAGAGAATCTTTGGCTAAACATTGAGTGAGGCAAAATTCTATAAGGACAATTTAATTCTTAAAAGAATAAAATTTTTGATTTAGTCTTTGAATGTGCAAAAAGTATAACAATTACATCTAACCATTAAGTTTTTAGAATCATTTTATCGTTAAGTTACAATATTCAAGATCAATTTAATATCAAGTTATATTTTTCGAAGATTAATTTGACATTAAATTATAAATTTTATGATCAAATTTTTCATTAAGTTATACATAGAATGTACCTGTCACACTTTTTATAGATTATACTTTTATATTTATATTTGGTAAAAAATTATAGATTATAATTTTATATTTACATTTGGTCAATTTTTCTTATAGTTATATTTTTATATTAAATTTAAATCGAGTCCATTGAAAATTTTGCTGGGTTAACCTGGCCCAAAGTTGCAAGCCCACATCCAGAAGTTGCTTCGTTCACTCGCAGCACCGCAATCCCTAATTCCACATTTTCCCTTCTTAGTTCACCATTTCACCCCACCAGTTAGCGAAAATTTCAAGTCCAACACTCACTTCGTGCAGGTAACGCATGCTTTTTTTTTTTTTTGTTACTTTTCGATCGAAGGAAATGCTGTTTCATTAGATAGATAGAACCCACAAATTCAACTGGCTTATCGCCTTCACTATTGTTATTACTCCTCGGTGGCTCTTCCCAGCGCCATGAAAAATTCCAATTAATGTACTATCAACTTGAAAATTTGGGCTAATCCCTTCTTTTTTTCTTCTGGGTTTTCTCTTGTAGATTGCAGGAGCATCAAATTTATAATGTGTCTTGTGTTTCATTCTATTGGCTACCATTAAGTTCAATTTGCTTACTTGCTTTTGTTTGTTTTATTGCGCGCTGGTTGTGATTCAATTATGGTTCCTGTTTTGTTGTGTATGAATTGTGAAATATGCATATTTCAGTATCTGGGGCAGAAAAATATGAGATGAGCATTTGATGTTTTGATTTGGATTGTAAAAAAGAGTGTTTTGTGATATTCCACGGGAATATCTGGATTCTAGTTAAGAACGCTTCCCAATTCACTAGCTGATTTTGTATTTTTTTATTGAAAGGAAAATGATGAGTAGACACCCAAGTGCTAATTGATACTTGAGAAATTTGGGTGTTTGGAGTGATGGGGTGTTCACATATCATTTCTGTTATTGAAATTGGAAGTACTAGAAGAAGTTGATGTTTTATGTGTTTACTGTTTAGCATTTGCTAGTATTGCTACCTTCTTTCGTGGTGATCTCTTTTGTTTGAAGTGTCTAGGGTGAGAATGTGGATGAATATATGAGTTGTATTTGTTATCATGTATGTTATATGTCATGCAGTATGCGGTTCAACCTTAGCATGTTGGGAAAATTGTTTCAGGGGTGGTGCTACTAGTTTGTTGAAAGAGCATTTTTTTTCAACATCTTGATTTCATGAGTCACTATTTTGACTGAACAAAGAGATGAGGTTTATGCCCCTTTCCAGATTAATTTGCCGTCTCCCTCGGCCGCATACACGTGGGCCTTTGCAATCTCGTGCCTTACAGAGTGATTCTGTTCCTAAAGATCCACAGGCTAAGCCAATAAAGTACAGAATCCCTCAATTCTATGATCCCTATGGCCCCAGACCTCCACCCTCAGAAAAAATTGTTCAGCTTGCAGAACGAATTGGAGCACTATCGGAAGAAGAACGTGGTCAAATTATGCCTACTTTGTCAGAAAGATTAAAACTTCCAAAGTTGCAGCCAATTTCCACAGATGGCATGGGCATGGGTACAGAAGGTGGTACTGCTGGACCAAAGGTTGAGGAGAAAAAGGCAGAGAAAACAGCTTTTGATGTGAAGTTGGAGAAATTTGATGCTGCCGCAAAGATCAAGGTGATTAAGGAGGTAAGAGCATTTACTAACCTAGGATTGAAAGAGGCCAAAGATCTTGTTGAAAAAGTTCCAGTTGTGCTAAAACAAGGAATCACAAAAGAGGAGGCAAATGAAATAATAGAAAAAATAAAAGCTGCTGGAGGAGTTGCAGTCATGGAGTAGAATTTGAGATCACAATTCTTAATTTCCAATATGTTTTTAAGTTGCCATATGCTTGGCGAATGACTGTTGGAAGAAATTTCTAAAGGCACAAAGCAGATTTAAGAGTTAAGAACCTATAGTTGAATAATCTTTTTGAATCAATTTTTTCTTAGTTGACTTTTCTGGTTAATCATTGTATAACTTATAACTGCTGTGTTGGTTTGACATTTGTAACACTTTTTGCCTATCCTCTGCTCACATCTTTTCTTCCAAAGTGAAATATTTATGAGATCATAGGGAGAATTACTTTATGAATTTGTCATTTAGTTATTTGAGATTCCTGTGCTTGATATACTAAACTGGGTGGTCTTCTGTTTGAACTGGTGCTTGGTGGACCTCTTGTGAAGTATTGTGCCTCTTTTTATAGATTTGTAGTCTATTAATTTAGGTTTCAATGTGCCATCCTTGTTCTAAGTATCAATGTATGATGATTAGAAATTTAGAATGGCTGTGACTTCGGTAATAGATTCGTATGAATTATTTTTCATTTTTCTTTGACTTTGTCAACGGGAAATTTTGGAAAGGAACGCTGTTCATGAAATAGGGTTGTTATGCACTGAATTTTGTCAAGAATAAGGATAACCATATTCTATTCTAGACGGAGTCTAAGGAAAAATTTTGTACCTGTCTGTCTTCCTTCCCCTCTTCTCTACCAAAATGAAAAAATTCAACTATCGAATATTCTGGCTGATCTTTCCAATAATTCACATGCACATTGAGTTGAAGTGGCTGTCTGACTTGACGGTGATTTCATCAATTGCAATTTAAAAAAAAAAAAATCACATCATAGAACAAATTCAAAAAAGAGAATCCAAAAGAACAAAAAGGGCAAATGCAAAAATAAACTACAAATCATATCCTAAAAAGAACAACAATGACCGATCCAAAAAATAAGAAAAAGAAAGGGACATAATGAGAAATTAGAGAAGTAAAAGTAAAAAAAAATAAGACTTTCCTACATATGAAATATGTTTTAATTTCGTACCGTAGAATCCATCTCTTTTCTATTACTTGATCATTATGTTTGTAAGTTATAACTTCGTACTCTTATTTGACAATTGTGTAATCGAATGAATGGAATAATTCAAATCATCTAATTTAAAAGGATAGCGTGTGCATAATGACGATGGTTATGATGATATCATGTTCCCCCGCTCCTCTTGTTTGTATGCTATGATCATATCAGATTCTTTCTTTAGCAAAAGCATTTTTTTTTAACAACATTTAGCCAAAGTAACTCAAAATATAATATCATGACATGGATGAGAATGACAAAAATAAAAGTAGCATGAGTTAGCCGCCGATTATGGCAAATTTACAAATATTCCGGACGACAGTTTCGGCTTTTTTCAACCAATAAAGTGCTTTTTATATAAATTTTTTTATATCTACGAATGTAAGATAAGTTGTATTTCATAAGTATAACTTATGGTAGTATATAATAGTAATTTTTGACGGTTATATACTGTCACAACTCACAAACCTAAATGCCATTTTTTTTAAGCCCCTAAATGCCTTACTTGTAAAGTATTACTTATTTTATGTTAATAATCTTAAAAGATGCACTAATTTAATACTTTTGAAGGTTACACTAAACTGGTAAGAAAAGCCACTCTCTTCTTCAACTTCCCAGTCCAAAATTGGTGGGACACATCTTTGGAGTTCGATGCTTGTTTTATTATTATTATTATTATTATTATTATTATTATTATTAATATATATATATATATATATATATTATTTTAAGAAAAAAATTATTTTTATTTTTATTATTCATTTTCTTGAAATAATTAAAATTAGTTACATATTATAATCATTGAATTTCAAAAAAATGAATCATAAAAAAATTACTATTAAAGTAATCTGATCTCTCATCATATATATATCATTTATATATATAGTTACTTTAATTTGATTTAAATGTTGTCATTTTTTATTCTTCATAAAAATCATTTTATTATTATGAAGTTTTTAAAACTGAATAAAATATACTGACATTAAATTAAAATAAATTACTGTTTTAATTTGATTTAAATGTTTTGTCATCTTTTATTTTATTCTCTATAAAAATCTTCTTATTGCTATCAAGTTATTTTAATGGAATAAAGCCTCCATGCATTAAATCCAATTAAATGTTGTGTGATCATAAAACACGAACAATACATCAGATCAGTTTGGTATTTATTATTCAAACTCGCACGCATGAACAAAGAATACATTCTAAGATTATAATTTGTATCTCAACATTATCAGAAGATGAAACATTTTATATTATAGTTTCGGAAAATGTTTACTGCACTCAAATTCCATATAATGTTACTGATGTTGCAATGACAATAATGTCTTCATTTTATCTTTTCATTTTAACAAATAACAATAAATATATTTTAATAGATACATATTATCTCACCAACAAATTATTTATATTTTACAATTACATCAAACACAAATTTAATTCAATAATTAAAATAAAAAATTACATTGAATTCATACTTTTATAAACATATTAATTGGAATAAAACATTCCTTAAAATCAAATAATAATTATTTAAAATTATCATATTAGAAACACAAGAATGCCAACTAGTTGTACACAAAAATGAAAAGTGATATATTTTTTTATTAAATAAAATTTATGAGCTCATTAAAATAAATAATAATATTCACATAAAATTAAATTTATTTAATAATAAAAATTGTGAAAAAAATGTCAGACCTTACACGTACACAAACTTGCTGGCATACCTTTCAGTGTGTCGTACGCATAACCAAAAATGAAAAGAAAATAAAAACAATCACCCAGAACAGATCAGATCTACCTACAGGAATATTTCAGAGAATCTGATATTAAGATTATTTTTTTATATAAAAAGGATTATTAAGATTAAAAAAGAACACGCTGCGAGAAAGAAAATACACGTGTAAATATAAATTTGTTTACCATGAACGATTGGATCAGTTATACTTATTTGTGTATGTGATCTAAAATTTGAATTCATGTTTATTGAAATAAATTATATTAAAAAAGAAAAAATCATCTTATATATTATTTTATATTAATATTATGATAAGATAAAAAAAATATTTGTTTTATTTTAGAAAGAAAAAAAAAAGTTAAAGGAATGCAACAAGAAAAGAAAGAAAGGTGTGAGCACAGAGTGTCAGCACGTGTCCCCCGTAACAAAACTTTGTGGTTCAAACTTCAAAGCAGCAACAACAAATGTCATTTGTGAGTGCAAATGTAGTCACTGGGGAAAACACAGATCATAGTTCATAGACACATAACAGCACCTGACTCTGCTTTTTTCCTTAAAAAGCCCGAAACTTTGCAACCAACAATTCCTTGGTTAAAATCAAAACTCTGTTTGGTCTCAAACACTAAACACGTATACTTTCTCTCTCTCTCTCTTCCTTAGCGGTTACGAAAGTGAAACAAAAATGGTGGCATCAGACGGTGGCAGTGGAGGGAGATTGATGAAGAAAGTTCTGGGCTTGGGGTTTTGGGTACAAGGATTCAGGTGTTTTCCATGGTTGGTAGTGAGTTTCTACCTCAAAGATGGTCTCAATGTGGACCCTTCCACTCTTCAAATTCTTCAGAGTTCCGCTAATCTTCCCATGGTTGGAAAACCACTCTATGGCCTTCTTTCAGACTCTGTCTACATCTCTGGCCAGCATCGAGTTCCCTACATCGCCCTTGGAGGTACACCATACACCAAATCTTCACTCTTTTTTGGTTTCTCCATGTACCCTTTTGCTTTCTCTCTCTGATTTGATCATGTTAGAGCCAAGTTGCACACTTATGCAACTTTCCTACAGTTTGTTGTTGGTTCCGTGATGTGGGGATATGGGAATCGAGGATTGGTTCTTCCTTCTTATCCCAAATGGATAAGAGAATTGATGAATGAATGAATTGATCCTTTGTGTGTATAACTGTGAGGAAAAGACGTTTGCTTCTTCAGTGTGGGATGCTTTTATCGGAAAAAAAAAAGCATAAAGAAAAATGAATGAAGAAAAAGTAGGATTGAGATTCTGGACTTGAAAACAATGGGATAGAGTTTGGTATCTTACTTTTTTAATTTTGCTTTTGTTGGAAACTATTTGATGTAATAATCTCTTAAGTCCCATGTTTTTTGTTTATAGATTCTTTAAAGTCGTTAGATACTGATGTACTGGTTACTGGTAATATATTATCTGTTTTTCCCTGTATCAAGCCTAAGGCAAAAAAAGGATCTCCAGGATTTTGCCAGTCATCACTCCTAAACAAAATTAGAAAAAAAGAATGAAAAACCCAAATATGTGTTTTACTGCACTTTAGTCTCTTCATTCTGAATTTGTTCCAAAGTGTATACGTAATCGTATATATCTTTATGATGCACTCCAGTTGGTACCTCCACATCATTCGTTTCATTTAACATAAAAGGTTGATGTAATTAAACCTACTCCTTCCATATCTGTCGAACTTTGGAACATAGCCATTTCAAGTGCAGCATTGTGGACTTCATGATTATTTCTATCCTCGTTGGTCTAAAAATGTTTTTTGCTTTTACTTGTAAGCTATTCCATCTCTCTAATTAGCAAGAATCCCTGATATGCCAGTCCTAGTCAAAATATTGACCTAAAGGGAATCGATGAGTGATTACCTCATGAAGGGGCAAATAGCTAGGCTAACCAATTGTATGATTTGATTAAAAGACTTAGCATGAATCAATGACCTCTGGGTCCAACATTTTGCTTGCCTTGAATTTTCATGAATTTCTCCCTCTTTTTCTTGATGGACATTTCCTCCATGGTTTCTCGGTTGGTAAAATTGGAATTGGTATTGAAGTTTCTCCATTCAAGCTCTCATCTCTAAGAGCAGCTTATAATATTATTGCATTTTTCGATTTTGTGCAAGCAGTCTTCAATTATAGTATTGAGGAAAATCCCCTTTTTTAGGTGGAAATTTCCTACTAAATTTCTTGGTTGCTAAAATTGGAATTGGTTTGGAAGTTTTCTTTTTTTTTTTTTTCATTCTAGCTCTCTTCTATAAGAACAGCTTTATGGCGTTTTTTTTACAAGCAGACTCATTCTAGGAACTCGATAGTTTTAATTATATCGAGGAAAAGTCATCAACTAAAGCTTTAAAGAGAATCACATTTTTTATGAATTTTAAAATCATTCCAGTTGTTAGAGAGATATATAAAACCATTCACCTGTTTTCACTTAATAACTTCAGCTTTTGGGATAGTTGTTTTATGACATGGTGTAGAAGCCTCTTTGACCAAGTGGTCTAGAGTTCAATCCTTGTCTCTTCCCATTCTCTTCTGATAAAAATTTGAATTATAGCACAAGGTAGGTGAGCTTGTGTATAGTACACTCTTCAAGTCCATAGGGCTCTTTTGTGAAGGGGCATATTAAGATATAATATAAAAACCCTCATTTGTCTTCACCTATTACATTAAGCCTTTGGGATAATTGGTTCATGATACCAATGTTTGTAGTTTTATTGCATTTCTAATTTCTACCGTTGATATAACTAATTCCTAAAATATTTCTCTGAATCTGTTTTTTGCAGCTTTTTTGCAGGCACTGTCGTGGCTAGTCATAGCAATCTCTCCAACAAACATGTCTATTTTCGCAATCTCCATATACCTCCTTCTTAGTAATCTAGGTGCTTCAATAGCCGAGGTTGCAAATGATGCCATTGTTGCAGAGATGGCTAAACAGACTCCTTTCTCAATCAAGCACCCCCAACCATCCTCCTCAGGCAATCTCCAATCATTTGTTTGGATAGCTTCCTCTGCAGGAGGAGTCCTTGGAAACCTTCTTGGCGGCATTTTTATTGGCCGGTTCTCCCCACAGTCCATGTTTTTATATTTTGGCCTTCTCCTTGCTCTCCAATTTTTTATAACCATCTCGGTTCGTGAGAGTTCTCTCAGGCTCCCAAAGAGTCCATCTGGTGGAATAAGGAAACAGCTTTCACAGCTATTGGTTGCTCTAAGAAAGCCTGAAATTGCATATTCAATATCATGGTTTACAGCATCTTATGCCATTATTCCTGCACTTACAGGCACCATGTTCTTTTACCAGACACAGTATTTGAAAATAGACTCGTCAGTATTGGGTATCTCCAAGGTGTTTGGCCAGGCAACAATGCTCCTATGGGGCATCATATATAATCAATACTTCAAATCTGTCTCTTCAAGGAAACTGATATCGGCCATTCAAGTTATGATGGCATTCTTAATGGTTTCAGATTTCTTGTTCGTGCGAGGTTTTTATCGACAAATGGGCATGCCGGACTCGCTCTATGTTGTGATTTTCTCAGGATTCTTGGAGGTTCTATTTTTCTTTAAGATTCTGCCATTCAGTGTCCTAATAGCACAGATGTGTCCCCCAGGATGTGAGGGTTCTGTAATGGCATTTCTTATGTCGTGTGTAGCCCTTGCATTCATTGTGAGTGGATACCTTGGTGTTGCACTTGCATCGTGTATTAAGGTAACAGGAAATGACTTTTCAGGACTTCCATTTGGACTTCTGATACAAGCTGCATGCACTTTGGTGCCAACTTTTTGGTCATCATGCATACCAGACAAGGTAGAATCAAAAGCCAAAAGGAAAGACTAATTTATTAGCTTTTAGAGATATAAAATATAAAAATGTGATTCAAGGAAATAGTGGTATGATGCTGAAGTGATTGATTCTGTTTCATTTCTTTGCCTTCATGCATCAGCTGGCAGATACAAGCTATATCAGTTTGTTTTCTAGATTTTTTATACCAAACATTTGTAAGTGATAGGGTGTAAAGGTATAGCGTGACCATGTGATGATTATTTTCGTTCAAGAGGTGATTTTGTCTTTAGATTGAATATCAAGTGGATAGGCTCTTTTTCATTTGTTATATTTTGGATGGATTTTGTGTTTTGAATGTTTTTATTAGTTGATTAGTTGATGTAGAAGCAGCGAGCATCATTCGTAAATCATGTCAAACGGAATGAGCCATGTAAGCAGAAGCTACTAATGTGTTTTAATAGAAGAATCAAATTCATTTAATTTTGAAAATAGAAAGATTTAATCAGTTAAAAAAATTGAGGAATCAAATTCACAACACCATAGTTAGGTATCAATAATCTTTTCTTTCAATAAAAAAATTCCCTTCCCGTGATATTTCAACAGTAAGAATTCCTGCACGGGTGTTTAACTTATGCCACACATATTTTGATTGAGCTTTGCCACTTTCCAAAAGGCACTTAATTTACTCAGGAGGGTTCAAACCCATCTTGTGTGCACGCTCCCAACTTTATAATTCTAATCTTGTCAATCCAAGGCAGGGTCCATACATCATATTCATGTCAAACATCCGCAAAACCTGCTCTTCCGAACTATAATCATCTTCTGTGGAGAAAAAAAATAGAAAAATAAATACTAATATAAAGCCAACAAATAACAATAATATTAATCTTGCATTTGATTTTTCGAAATTTCAACCCACAAAAGAATAATAAGAACAAATGAATGATCATTATTATATGTTACAAGTTAGAGCTATAGAGGCCATTAATTACCGGGACGTTTCTTGACAACTTTAGATTTCTTGTTTCTTGATTTTGAAGACAACTTGTTAGTTGTAATTTTTCTCCACCTGTAGAACCTCTTCATGTTTTCTTCCTCTATCCCTCTCTGAAATTTTCTAAAATTTTGGGAAGCTTCTTTCTATTTGCCTCTAGGGAACTTAGGAAGTTAAGTATATATGATATATTTATGTGAATGCAAGGGCAACAATCCCAGAACTAGATTAAAGCACTCTTGGAAAAAACCGTTATAAATATTTGTATATATTTAAATTTTGAATTAATTTTAGGATATATATATATATATATATAAGTTAAAGATATGATTTATTAAAAAAGGTTAAAGATATTATATTTGTTACCAATGAGGCCTACGTAGAGTGAGAAAAAAAATGGGGTGAACCAAGTTTGAATCATGACTCAGAGAAATCTTCATATTTAGTGTCTATCAGGATTTCAATCAATATTTGCTTATAATGAGAAATTAAGGAAGCCCTTAACTAAAAAAATAAAAGAAAAAGAAAGAATACTTCAGAAAGATGTTATGAATTATAAATGGGAAAAAGATTTAGTCCTCTTGAGGCAGTAAATTTGGCCTGCCAAAAACATTACAACTGCTCAAAGTTTAAAAAAAAAAAAACAAACTAAACTAATTTATTTATATTATTCTTTACCCCCTTTAAAAGGAGCCTCGCTTGCTCTTTCATATTAGTTATTCTTTCCTTTCAAATTATAAGTTCTTTTGAAAGTTTTGATTTATCTACTCTTATCAATCTGGTACCCTGTATTGAACGAGAGTATCTTTAGAAATTGTTCTGGAATAAGAATATTCTTTAAAATTTATAAATTTGTTAGCTTAAGAGAAGAGATTGATGTTAAATGCGAAAATTGTGATGTGGCTTTAAAGGATTCCCTTAGAGCCCAAAGGATATGGGCACCGTTGCTTAAGATAATGAAATGCACGTTGACATGCAAAACAAAGATGACAACAATACGAGACTCACCATGCATGTAGGTTAGCATTGGTGCAAGTAGTTCTTGGAAACATAAGAATGTGAGTTAATTTACATATAATGATGATTCCGTGTTAAAGTTAAACCAAGGCAATCCAAAATGTTCGATGTTAGTTTTGTTAGAATATTAGTGAGAGAGTTGAGCACACGACTCCTTTCTTCCCACTTTTTCCTTCAACCATCGAGTTAACTGTATAACTCCTGTTATGGTGCCTTGGTACTTGAACAGAAGGTTGGTTTTCATGCACTAGGCTCATCATCCATTATTTTGTTGAGGACGCTTCATTTTGAGAAGATGGGAGAGTCCTGCAATAACATGTAAACGGCTATTTGGGACACCCGTCTTTGCCAGGGCCTTTCCATTGTTGTCAAGAAGCACAAAGCAAGGAACATAGCTAACATCATAATTAAGGAGCTGCAATAGGAAGATTTAAAAATAAGTCAGCAAGAAGTCATTATGAACAAAATGTATTCTCCTGAGATTAAACAAATAAATAAAATATTGAGTTATTCGTATACAACATTATCCTCAAGGTATAAAAGATAGCAAAACCAATTTCAATGAAGGTCATGCAAGAATATCGAGAAGTAATAGCCTTAATTAATGGTTAAAGTATTCAAAGAAAACTTGTAAGTCCATCCTAAATTTGGACCTCGGCTGTTTCCATCAAGTAAAGGATAAGGGCCTCAAATCTCTCATCAACAATGTGTTTTAATCTTAAATTAAAATTTGATGCTCTTCTCATACCCCTCCAAAAAATTGATGTTTCTTGTCAGAACCATCATCTGAAGTTTCACACAGAAATATGTCAAAATGGATCCCTTGCATATCAAAACTAGATGCATTGAAGGACATATATATGAAAATGGACTTAGAATGTAATGTTTTGAACTTTTCGGCTCAAGAGTGATCGTAGGATGGGATGGTACTCTCTGTTTGGATAAAATGCTGGCATTGTCCATTTGTCAATTTTTAATAGCATATGCTAACAAATGAGATTGTCCAAGGTATAATCCGACAGTTAAAAGGTAAGTTTAATGTGGAAGCAGCATTTGTTACAATGCATGCTGTACATAATCCAAGGCAAGATATCAGGTTAAGCTCATTTAAGCAGCAGCTGGAGTGTAAAGAAAATTAGAATGGTTTGCATGCAAAGGTAATTCTGAAAGAATGAACAAAAAATAAAAAAGCCAAAAAGTATTTTCAAGAAGAGGCAAGAATGCAATACTTCTCGAGAGGGATATACTGAGGATCATCACATTTGAAAAAAAAAGATAGAGAAACAGGTCTGCATCTAAAAGAGGAGGAGAAAAGAAGGCTTGGGAGCATGAGACTGACAGTGCGAGGTCAGGTCTGCGCAAATGTAGTTCAGCATACTTACTCTAGGAGATAACATGAATAATTATTTTATTAAGCTTTGATAAGCTCCCTTGTCACATTTAATTCTTTCTAATGACCAACTTTGATATATACTCGTACTTTTGAGTTAAAGAAACAAAACAATATAAAAAAAAAACTTTCACAAAGCAACAAAGTAAATGTTAATAAGGTATGATACCCAGCCAAAATCCATCTTAAACCAATGACAAGTATACCCAATTTCCATAGCACAAACAAATGACAGTAGTAATAATCAAATATGTTAAACAATGTAAAACAAGTGGAACCCTGAACTAACAGAATAAAAAATATAACAGAAAAAGGAAAATTAAACAGAAAGGCAGCTTATATGAAGAGTTATCCATTTTTATTGCTGTTTGATCATTTTTCCAGCCTGGCCAAAACTGGGAAGACCGAAGACCAGTGCTAGAGAATCAATTGAGTTGTATGCTAGTCACATGATTCAAATCCAGATTGTTTTACAGAATGATGACAAGCATGCACAAGTTTGTTTCAAAAGCTCTTCCTTGATTTAGGCATGTGGTGGAAAAACCTAGTGTGTCACTGGCATTGAGATAAAATATCACCTATGATAATGCAAGAGAAATGTGAATTAGGGTTTGTTTGAATAAACTTCTCCATAAGCAAATACAAGAGAAAAAAAATTGAAATAAGCTTCTCTATAAGCTAAAATTAGCTTATGCATAAGCTAATCTGTAGAATTTCTTTCATATTAGCTCTAAAAGCTTATTTTTAACTTACACATGAGCTAATTTTAGCTTACGGGGAACCTTATATAATTTTTCCTTCTTTTTTTCTTCTCTTAAGTGTTTCTGGAGAAACTTATTCAAATAGGTCCTTAACTATAAACTACAGTTGACGTAGGATTTCCAACAAACTGTTCATGCTTATGTAGCATGGCTGCATGGGTATTTAGCAAGTTTGGTTTCATCTCTGAATGAAAAACATGTGTAATTGACATAAAAGGGGAAACGACTTGATTTTGTCCATGGCAATTTATGCAAATTAATTTATATAGTTAGAATTTATTTATTCCAATAGATAGAATTTGTTCTCATTAACGGGTTTAATTGGTGTAATCGGGAAGAGTTGGCTTTTTTCCCAAACTTTATTAGGTTATGTTTTTTTTCCTAGTTGCTAGTTGTCCATCCTTTTTCTGTCTATATTTTTTCTGTGTTGCTAAATGGCCATTATCCTACAACAATTCAGGCTCAGAAATAAAGTTAATCAATAACAGTCTCAGCATCATGCACCCTTGTATACAAAATGTCAACAGGATTTTATCCCAAAGTTGAGTCCAACATGAATGAATCCAAGAGTAATCTCAATTCCTATCATTTAGGTCAAATAAGTGAAAAAGAAGATACCTCGGGTAGCCAATTGGGGTTCTCAGCATCAGCCATAACAATGTTGAGCCAATTAGAGTTTCTGGTTTCGACTTCGGAGACAAATTTGAGCAAGGAATTGCAGAGCCTGCACTTGGGGGAGTAGAACTCCAACAAAGTCGCTTCCTTCCCGCTCGCCAGAGCCGACGCAAACGCCTCTGCCTCTGCCTCCGACTCCGACGCTGCAGCTGGACTCGTTTTCTTCTTCCAACTCGAAACAGAGCTCGCAAAATTGAAAGCGATTAAGCCAAGGTTTTGGAGAGATTTCAATGGCAAAGGACCCTCAAACTTGCAGGGGCTAGGGCTAGGGCTAGGGTTTGCATCATTCCATGGCCATTTTAAGCAAAACGCAGGTTGCTTGGGTTTAGCATTAGGGTTAGGGTTAGGGTTAGGAATCAAACCCATTTCGTTTCCGGCAACAGGGACAGCATCATCAAATGATCAACATCTACAACACTGCGGCAGAGGAGTGGACTGTAGCAGTGTTTAAAACTTAAAATATAATACTAGATACTGCTCAATTTTAATTATTTTAAGCTTTTACTTTTAATTTTACTATATAAATAAAAAATCTTAATACTCAATTCACCTATCAAAGAACCATTTCAAAAAATATTTTGATGTAAAATTAAACTTTAAAATGTTCAATTAAAGTAAAAATAAAATGAAGATGAAATTGATGTTCAAGTATATTTTACATGGATTCAAATGTTCATTTATTCAACATTATAATATAATATGAGAATGTTTTATACTTTAAGGGACAAAATGACTTTTTTATTAAAATATTTATATTTTTAGGGTTTACTAATAATATTTTTTACAATATTCATTAAATTTATTTATTCCCTAATTACTATAATTAGTTCAAGTCATTATATGACGAATTTTAATTTACAAATTTATAGTCATTGAAAGAGGATAAAAAATGTAACCTTCAGTCATTTTATTTATTTTAAAAATTTTATTTTTGGTTCTCTTAGGCATTACTTTATAATTTTTGTTTGTTTTTTTATAAAGTATTTTTTTGTTAATCCGTCCTTCACTATTTTAGTTAAATATTATTTTGATTTATTCATTAACTTGCATATTCTATGACATATTCAACACATATTTTTGGTTTGGAGTATAACATAAATACGGACGTCACATGTAATAAAGTGTTACCTCAACACATTTACGTGAGAAATGTGTTTAGATTACAATGCAATGAAATACAACGTTGGTATTTCAATTAATATTAATTGTCAAATTAATAGATAAATTTTTTGTTGAAATTTTAATAGATAAACTAAGATTATACAATTAACATTAAAAAAAGATTATGGAATTAAAATAATAAAATAAAATTTATATATAAAAAAACAAATTCACAGACTAATGATAACTGGGAGAATAGAAGTACAAAAGTCTTATTTTTATTTTTATTTCTGTTCTTTTCATGCATGTGTTGAATGCACATGCTGGTCTCCGGTCCGGTTAGGGCATTTCTGGGACCTTAAATCACCAATTTCTCACCCAATCAATTCCAATTAAGGTTTCTTCCTCTTTTTCGTTCTCTCTCCCTCTCTATTTCGTCGCTGATATCTCTCAAATTCTGCTCTTAGGGTTTCGTAGAACAATTCGAAATTCAATTGTTTTAGGTCCGATTGTGGGATCAGTATTTTTTATTTTTTTTATTTCGGATGAACAATTCTGATTAGGTTTTCTGTTGATGTTGAATTCCAAAGTTTTGTTATTTGATTGGACAGTGGTTTGCATGTTTCTGTAGCTTCCGTGTTAAGAATGGATTTGTGGGTTTTCTTTGAACGCTCACGATCAGCTTCCTCCGTTGAATTTATAGTTTTTGTGCCATGTGTGACCTTAAAATCACATCCTTGAACTATCTGCTGTCTGGAATCAATGGATTAACAATGGAAGTAGGGAATTGAACAATTTTTAATAACACAAGTTGCGTGATTTGTACAATAATTGGATTGTATGCTGTCTTTAAAAATCAAAACAAACGCAAAGTTGAAATTTTCTTAGATGATTTGATAAAGAATCTTGAGTCAAGAATTTGTAAAATTCAATATTTAATGGGATATAAGTTTAAAGTAATCGGAAGAGCTTCTGATGTCTTATGATTGCAAAACTTGTGATTATGTATTTAGAGCTAAACATAATGCTTATGTAATTTACTATTGCTTGCCAGCTGAGAGTGTTTCTGATCTATATGTGATGGGTGCTCCGAAGCAGAAATGGACTGCAGAAGAGGAACAAGCACTTAAAGCCGGAGTTGTCAAGCATGGTGTTGGTAAATGGCGCACCATACTGAAGGATCCAGAGTTTAGTAGTGTCTTGTACCTGCGGTCAAATGTGGATCTCAAGGTCTGGTTACCTTGTTGGTTGCATTTGTTGATGTTTTATTTTGTTGAGGTTCATTATTTCATTTTCCTTACATTGTAATGAATTAGTGTTGGTCCATCTATATTACTATGCACAACTTGTTTTTGTGGTTCTGATATGGGGTTTTGGATAGGATAAATGGAGAAATCTGAGTGTGATGGCAAATGGATGGAGCTCTAGGGAAAAATCTAGGTTATCAGTCAGAAGGGTGCATCAGGTCCCGAGACAGGATGAGAACTCTATGGCTATCACTGCTGTTGCTCCAAGTGATGAAGAAATTGTTGATGTTAAGCCTCTTCAAGTTTCTAGAGATATGGTGCATATTCCTGGTCCAAAGAGGTCTAATTTAAGGTTGGAATCTTGTTTTGTTTTGATATGGTATTTTATTTTATTATATTAGCTACCTGGTTTGCTGAAAAAGTTAAAAGTGATTCTTCAGTGGTGCTATTTGCAATTGTTTTCCAGCAGGGAATTCTTACTGGCTAACAAGTGTTAGGGTCATTGATCTAATTGCTGGCATGTTTGCTGGATTACTTTTTTTTTTGGTTGCATGCATCCTAAAAAGCTTTCATTTCCTTTAAATTGTGTGTGTCTTTGTTGTTTTTTGGGTGTAATTGATTTATGTCTATCATGACAGTATATGTTTTTCTCTGTTTACTTTATACAGTTTGGATAAACTTATAATGGAAGCGATCACTTGCTTGAAGGAGAATGGTGGTTCTAATAAGACAGCTATTGCAGCTTTCATAGAGGTATGAAGTGCTAAGCCAAACTTTTGTTTGTTCTGCTTGCCCTAGATAAATTGATAAAATAATCAAATGAAATTGTCCAATCTTCATCAAATTTGCTTATGGAACCATACAAGTGTCAATGGAATTTTTCAGCATTTTTTGATCTGCAATTTTCTGAGTTTAATAACAAGGCCTTTTAGTTTAGATTTGTAGGGAAAAAATGTATGGCTTTCTAAAAAGAAAAGCCCCTCAAGG
Source organism: Glycine soja (assembly GCF_004193775.1). NCBI lineage: Eukaryota > Viridiplantae > Streptophyta > Magnoliopsida > Fabales > Fabaceae > Glycine > Glycine soja. Next base: position 2,374,678 of record NC_041010.1, read on the forward strand.
TTAATGTCGAAGAAAAGCATCAGGTTTTGAGAAATATATTAGTTTTCGTATTGGTTTAAAAGTTCCAAGGTGAGACGACCCACTGTTGACAATATCACAATTAAGATTGTAGGATTGCACAATCATATGATTTTCTCCCTTAATAGCGTGCTAAATTGGACATATGATCGGGAACAAGTGAGATTGCAGCGAGATTGTGATCTTCCTTGTGTAATTGAGGGATTGCTGTGCCATTCTGATCCTGGAGATTGTTTCTCTGGGTCAGGTTTCGCAACCCAGTTCATCTAGAGCTTAGAGATTTGAACCTGTTTCGAAACCCTAAGATTGTTTTTTTCCACACCCCTGTCTTCTTCTGCCTCTCATTTGCACAACTCTCTTCTCCTTTCTCCTATCTTCTCCAGTTCAAATCCTGTCTCTCAATCTCAGGCTCTCAGCTTTTGCATTGTTGTGCTTTGTCTCCTATCTTCTACCTCATCTTCTTCATCTCCTCTCTTCTAGTTGGGCTGCTGGGATTCTGTTTTTCCTTCTGTGATGGTTATAGTTCTTCCTTGGACATTTGCTGTGCTGGCTGCGCTGGAACATTTTTCTTCTTCTGCTTCTGTTCTTTCTCAGTTCACCTCTGTTTTTCTGAACAAAATATGTCCATGCGCCTGATTGGAGATGCTTATATTATTTTCTTTAGGGATTTAGGTTAGCTGATTATGAGTGAATTATGAAAAGCTTATGTTTTGTATTTTATGTGACTGTTTATGACTTATGAGTTACGTTGGACCTATCAATTGAGTTATAAATCTATGAATTTGAATTTTTAGTTTAAGATTATTTTAATGTTAGATTTGCAAGATTTTTTCTTTATCTTTGTTTTTATTTTTAATCATATGGGTGTCTTTATGTATAACTTTGTGTCTTTTGGTAGGATTCTACAATCTGTGTTACAATCTTTTGATTTATGACCTTTCACCCCCTCCCGATTCCTAGTCATATCTTGATTTATCCAACAATGAGGTGACCTATTTAAGTTCAATCAATAGAGAGGTGCAACTTCACTGCTTTCTTGTAATGTCAAGATCACATTCTTGAATCTTGAGTGTACATTTGGTCTATTCTATGATCTTTCCTTGGCTGAATGATCTTGTCCCCCACCTCTAAACATGAATATACTTGATAGTAATGATGCTTAAAAATGTGATGATGGTCAAACTTTCTAATAACCAAAATTTTTATGGTTATGGAATGACATTACATCTGCTTATTACTGGTGAATTTCCCATTTGGTAAAGTACTGCTCTACTTCATATTCCATATGTTATAAGCTATATTGTTTCTGCTTTCAACAGCAGTTGAATTTCATTGCTTTGAAATCTGTAGGACCAATATTGGGCACTGCCAGGCTTAAAAAGTATGTTGTCTGCAAAATTAAAGTTTTTGACAGCAAGTGGAAAACTGATCAAGGTATATTTCTACATGTTTAATTATGCCGTGTCTCGTTGTGAGAAATGAAACTCCTATTTATAAGTGGCATAAGCTCTCCTCTCTAGTCTGCCTGACTCTTAGGAACAGGCTTTTCTCTAAATTGAGTGGTATCAAACCCAGTTTGTTCATCCACCAGTGTGGATGGATTGCTTTTACAAGCTTATGGGTTTAAATGTAGGAGCGTGAATATTGAATGAGATGGAAACATGGAACTGTCATTTAAAGGAGTGGGCATAGATACTATTTCCTGGACAAGTACTGAAGCATTTAGTCTAAGCTCTGTTTGATTAGACAATCTCTACAATTACTCATTATAAGACTATGATGAAGTGTTTGGGGTGCAAGTTGGGTTTTATGCCAGGACCAGAGGATTAGGGGAGATGGCTGAAACGAATATAAGTAGAGGTGTAGGCAAAACAATTGAAACTTGAAAGTACTGATTTTTGACTAGTTAAAATGATAAGAAACAATTCTAATCGAGATTTTATTCTGGTTGTTGTTGCTGGTATTACTTGGGGTTTTAAATAGCGGCCATAGCAGCGCTATTTGGTGATTCCAAAAAAGCCCTTTGAACGTGACATTAGGGATTTTTTGGGGAGGGGGGGTATTATAGGGATTTCAATTTTCAAGAATGATATCAATGACTGTAATAGTAGTGAAAATGATAAAGAAGACTAGGATTTAGAAGATAGTGATTGATAATTGATGATTCCTTCTTATCTAGGAAACTTTGCATTTGACTGTTGTTGGTATTTACTTGTTTAAGACACATATGACTTTTATTGTTAACTATGAATGCTATTAATTTTTATCTTTTTTGAGATTTTTTATGTATATAGTATACTTTTGTAAACTATACAAAAAATTTCAAGATAGTGACTATCCGCCATCTCAGTTTTTGGGGCCGTCTGTCACGCTTTGATATCTGGGATTTAAGACATTGTTGTTATTCAACACTCATGCATTATTTTATTCACTGTTGCTTACGTATAGATGCTGCTTGTGGGTAATTAATTGGTAAGGATTGCGTTATACAGCTATACATTGTTTAACTCCAAACTCATGCATAGACTTGCACAAAGTTTGTGTGTTTTGGTAAGAACTAGAAACAATTTTTTATAATATAATTTTCAGGAATCCATTGTCTTGATTTAATGTTTTTAGTCATTTGGTTTTACGTGAGCTTGACAAGTATTCTGAATGTTCTCATTTTGAGTGGGAGTTATATTAAGTTGTTTCTATTAGAGATCTTACTTTAGGGCTGACTTTGGTATTTCAGGTAAATCGCAAGTATAGAATTGCACCTATAGCAGCATATTCTGACAGAAGAAGAAACTCATCCGTGTTATATTTGGAAGGGAGGCAGAAAGCCTCTATGAAAATTGACAGGGATGAGACCAACATCCTTACTAGATCTCAGATAGATTTAGAGTTAGAAAAGATAAGGTCTATGACTCCACAAGAGGCAGCTGCATTTGCTGCTCGAGCAGTTGCTGAAGCAGAAGCCGCCATTGCAGAAGCAGAGGAGGCAGCAAAGGAAGCAGAGGCAGCAGAAGCTGATGCGGAGGCTGCACAAGCTTTTGCAGATGCTACAACAAAATCAGCGAAAGGGAGAAAATCCCCAAAGAGGGTAAAAAAACTTTTTTCCCCATTTTTTCCATACATGATACTATAATACATCTATAGAAGACGTAGATTTTTTTATGCCAAGGAAATGTGAATTTTATTTTTCATATAACCTAGTCATGAGGGCAAGTTTCTCATATTGATCGGACATGTGATTTGGTTTTATCATTTTGGAGACATTCCATTTGGCTTCTTGGTTTTCCTTTTTATTTTATTTTATTTTATCCGCAAATGCTTGCTTGTTAGTTTTGTTAGAAATGTCAATTAGGAGAATTCAAACCCGTGACCTCTCCGGCTCCCTTCTTTCTTCCCCAACCATAGGGTCAACCTTATATCTCTTGCCTGCTTAGTGATTCCCTGCTATCTCTATCAAATAATGTAGTATTCTAATTTTTTGGCATTTTTAAATGTGTAGATCCATGCTTGATGGAAGTTTGAAGAATTAGACTCGAGGAGAGATGAACGGTGGAATTGAGTAGGACAGCCAGCCAGCTAAATATCATTTGCTGGTATAGTCTATAGTTTGCAATATTGGAGGCTCTTGTGACTATGCAAGTTTCACCTTTATTAGGATATATTTTTGGATATTGAAATATCCTTCTTGTAGATAGAACCATTGTTTGAATCTTTATTGTAATTTCTTTATAGCTGTTGTTACCTTAGCGCTCTGTCCATGTACTTGTTGTTTATAGAAAGTAGATGTTTAGATGAATGGGAATTCGTTCAAATTTCTTCTGAAACTAGCAGCTTTATCAAGTGCATTTTCACGTGTTAGAAAGCGTTTTTTAAGTGTTAGAAGTGTCACGTCCTGCGCGTTGGAACCGGGTGCTTTTTCATTTCTAGACTTGTGTTTTATTTGTGTAAACTTTGTATGCATATTTAGAAAGGTAAAATAAATTAAGTTTTTCCAATAGGTAAAATTAACTTGTGCATACAATTTTTTAGAGAAACTAAATGAAAGTATTGTCAACAAAAGTTGAAGTGTAAAAGTTAATTTTAATTTTTGAGAAAAGTTTAATTTTTTAAAATTTCTTTTAGTTAAAGTGTATACGAACAAGTTTATCTACTTCAAGCAGAAGAAAAACTTAAAGGTTAATTTGTAATTATAATTTGTACCTTAATGGATCGGATGATAATAATTCATTTTTATTTATTAAAAAGTTATTTAAAAAATTTGATATATTTGTTAAAAATTCAATTTGATTTATGCATTAATATTTTTTCATGGATAGATATCCATCCAAAGAAAAGAACATGTTTTAAAACTTAATTATTTTTATAATACTTTCTAAAATAATAAGCCACATTAAGTTGATTAAGACTGTTTTTGATTGACCTCAATTGAGGCTAATTTATAATTCTAAGTTGTACCTTAATGGATCAGATCATGATAATTCATTTTTATTTATTAAAAAATTATTTATCAAATTTGATCTATTTGTTAAAAATTCAATCTGGTTTATGCATTAATATTTTTTCATGGATAGATATCCATCCGGGAAAAAGAACATGTTTTAAAACTTAATCATTTTCATGATACTTTCTAAGATAATAAGCTAGAACCTAGGTTGGTTAAGATTGTTTCTTACCACCTCAATTGAGGCTAATGTTTTATTGACATTGTTCAAAGTTTTTTTTTTTTTTATTGACGCTAGCAAAAAATGAGCTTCGATCACTGTCTATTGAATAAAATATTAATTGACTTTAATTGAACGAGCAATGGGAAACAACAATCAGGAAAAAAACCAACAATGAAGAGAAAGAGCACAAGGCTCACTTATTCAATTTTCTAATTTTTAAAATATAATAAATTAAGCCATTAGAGTAATTCATATCAGCGGATGAGATTTAGTGTAAATATTTAGACTTACACATAATATAAACAGATCTTATCCCATATATAAATACATAAGTTTATTTGTGCTTTCATTGCTCTTAAAGTTGAGTTAAAGAGTTGATTGAGAAATAATGTGAGAGACTAGACTTATTCATTTTTATATAAAAGGAGATATGTAAATTAGAAATCTTATCTTAATATATATAAATTCACTTACATCCTAGACATTAATTTTTTCCTAAGCCTATTAATTCTAGTATTCCATATTAAAATTGTAACTCCTCTTATTATTTAACCTTCATATTAATTATGAGTACAGATCCGACGAGAGTTTGTGTAATATTTGGAGCAGCAGGTAGCTCAAATGCGACTTAATATAAGTCTTAAATTATAGACTTTACCGCACTAGATGAATTACAGTTACTTCGGGCATCCAACACTTTTGTTGGGACACCCACAACACAACATAACACTAAAATGTTCTTCACCTTTTTTACAGATTAAAAATCCATAAAATTCATACGGATTGACGATCCGTATGAGTTTCTTTTTTTTAACTCATACGGATTGTTGATTAGTTTTTTAACTCATACGGATTGTTGATCTGTATAATCAATTGAGCTAGTAGATATATAACACTAAAATTTCTAATTTATATTTAATGTACATGCAAAATTATATAGTAAATTTTGTGATGACTATTTTTTATCTAATAAATAATTTGTTTACATATATAAATTATAAATAAAAATCATAGGTTTAATAAGTATTTACATATGTAAAAAAATATCAAATTTATTTAATTATCAATTGCTATAAAAACATCTAAATACATCATTCAATTAAATATCATATTTAATTGAATGATGTATTTCGATGTTTATTATAATGATTAAAAATTAAATAAAGATGATATTTAATTGAATGATGTATTTAAATTTTTTTATTACATTTGATAATTAAATAAATTTGATACTTTTTTACATATGTAAATAATTATTAAACCTATGATTTATATTTATAACTCATATATGTAAACAAATTAATTATTAGATAAAAAATAATCATCACAAAATTTATTATGTAAATCTACATGTACATTAAATATAAATTAGAAATTTTAATGTTATATATAGCAACACTATTTATTTATAATATAATGTGTTTATTAGCTCAGTTGATTTGAGTATTTTATTAATAATGCTGCAGAAGACACAAGTTAACAAAAATTCATACGGATCAAAAATCTGTATGAGTTAAAAAAAATAAAAAATAAAAATTGATACAGATTGTCAATCCGTATGAGTCATACGGATCGTCGATCCATATAAAAAATGAAGGATATTTTAACTCTTTCACTGTATTACTGGATGTCCCAACAAAATTGTTAGGTGTCCCCAAGCAACTTAAATGAATTCTTTACAAAATAATAGTTGTTCCATCCAGGCCCAATCAGTTATATATATATATATATGGCCCAACTAGTTCTGCAAATTGAAAGCCTATAAGGTTTCTTCTTAAAAAAATATCATAAGTTGTAGTTGTAACTCATGCTGAAGATATTGTTAATTTGGTATTCTTTTATGGTTTATATTGGACCTTCATGGAATAATTATAGATATTATAATGAATTGATCTAATGTGATAAAAGTATAAAGTTTTAAGACTTATATTGACCGATAATTAAGTTATTGTAATTCTATTGCACGGATATGCACTCATTAACTATAACCTACTATATTAAAATTATAACTCCTCATATTATATTAGTCTATTGTTCCTTAAATATCAAATTTTTAAAAATTCATAATTTTTTATTTTTTTATTTTTTAATTAAGATATTTTGTTCTTATTTTTTAAAAATATATAATTTTAGTATTTTTTTTCTTTTTAGACTTAATTATGTTTTTTTAATTTTTTAAAATAAATTAATATTATTAACAATTGAATAATTAAAAAAATATTTTTCATCTGGATAATAAGTATTAGAATTGCAGAATTTTAAAAAATAAAAAATAAAAATACCTCAATTAAAAAATAAATAACTAAAATAAAATATTTTAAAAATAAAACATAAAGTGTCTTAATTAAAAAAAATTAAGAATATTTAAAAAATAAAAAATAAATTGTCTCAATTAAAAATGAAAAAATAGAGAAATTAAAATTAGAAATTTAAGAAAATAAAAATAAAAATTATATTTTAGCGATTTTAAATTAAACTTTTCTTTTGTTTTAATGAACAATTTATATCATACTCTAATGAATGTTAATGAGAAATCTCTCAAGAAATAGGATTGGAAGCTACCCCAACTTGTCATAGGATTCTTTCTAACTAAGTCAGCCATGCCATGACTCAAATCTCAAAGCATCTGCAAAAAGCAAACTGTGCAACATCTTCTTCATAATCTTGTCTCCTGTCCCTCTTCCTTGGTGTGATATCAATTTAATGGGACAAAAATAATAATTATTTATGTGATGATATCAATAAAATCTCAAAATCTCAACCCATCTGCAAAAAGCAAATGGTCCAACTTATCGTCCCAATGAAAAATCTCTAGATATTATGATTCTGAAGACACTATCCTGACCTTTGAAAAATTATTAGAAGATCTTAATTAATAATCATGTGATAAATTAAATTTAATAATAATTAATTTTGTTATTTTTTAATGAGTTAATTAAATTTTTAGTCCTAAAATTATGAAATTTTGATTTTTTATTCTTAAATTATTTAAAATAAAAATTGATTCCTAAAAAATTTATTATTATTAAAAATAAACTTGTTGTTAATGTATTCTATTAAGTGATATAATGTCATAAACAAAATAGATTAGATGACTTATATATATGTCAGGTTCAATTTGTCAATGTACTTGAATCATTTTGGAAATTAATGTCCTCTATCTTATTTTATTTTTATTTTTTTTATTAAGTAATTAACCTTTTTTTGTTTGGTTTTATTTGACAATAATACATTAAATCAGTTGTTTTAAAATCATAAATTAACACATATTATTAATAACATATATTATTAATAATAAGAACTATTTATATTGACAAAAAAATTTGGAATTAATTTTTTTAAAAATAATTTAAGATAAAAAATTTAAAATTCTAATAATTTAAAAATTAAAAACTTAATTAATTCCTTTTTAATTGATAAAATATTAATTAATTTAAAGTATTGAATTATTTATATATCATATCATTATCAATCCATCATGGCATAATTGACAAATCACCTGATAATTTCTTGTTACCCAATTTGACTACATGACCAACACTAATAATTTCTTGTCCTAGGATCTTCTTTCCACCTCATGATTCAAATCTCTAGGCATCTGAAAAAAGCTAACTGTGCAACATATTCTGCAACATTTTCTGCATAATCCTTCCCACCTTTGGCCTCAAAATCTCAACCCATTTGCACAAAGCAACCGGTGGCAGTAACGGTGGCCATTGACTTGTTCAATTGCTCCAACTTGTCTTCCCAATGAAAAATCACAAGATATTATTATGATTGTGACCGATGCTACCTAGGCTTTGGAAAATTATTAGGTAAACATAAATAATTAAAGATATATTTATTAAATTTAAAATATATTTAATAATTATCTAATAATAATAATTAATTTTGTTATTTTTTAATTTAAATTTTTTTAATTAATTACAAATATTAAATCATCTACATATAAAAATGATTATTAATCAATTTGAATACATCAACAATACTATGGGTGGATGCATATTAGATATTAGGGGATAATTTTTTTCACTAAATAATTTTTTATTTGAATATATTAAGTAAATATTGTTTTTGTGCCTATACAAAATTAAGATTGTCCTCATAAAATAATTTTTTAAAAAACAGAATGCAAAAATTTGAATATTTATATATATTTTATTATGAGATGGTGTATTTGTGAAAGTTTATAATATTTTTTTATCTAAAAATATTGTTTTAAAAATATTTTCTAGATCTACCTTTGATTACAATCTTGTCTTCAGCGATACGGTCTCCAACATTGTCCATGACACTCGTGCATTCAAGAATTTTTCTTAGGACAAGAAATATTTCATAATATATTTTATTAAAAATATAGTATATTTTTAAAAATACATAATGTCATGAAAAAAAAATATAAATAACTAAGTTTCTACATTTTACAATTATCTTTTATCCATTTTCATTAAAAATATTATGTCATTATTTCATTTTCAATATTATAAAAAAATATCTTATGTGATTAAATATTCCATTATTCACAAAATTAATTGTAGAGCAATATCTTAAATAATAAATTCTCTTTATTTATTTCTTGTTTTATTTAGAAGTTGAGATAAAATTACTTAAATAAAAATATGTAATATAAGTTTATAAATTAGTAGTTGTGTTATGTTGGATGTTTATTAGGGAAGTTGGAGCATTTCACAAAAAAAGGGAAATTGAAGTTTTAAAATTAGGCTATTATTTTGACTCTTATTTTTTTTAGGGTCAGTTTATTCCTTTTATTTTCAAAAGGTTTAATTTGATACCTTAATTTATGTATATTAGATTTAATTTATTTTTTTTATATTGAAATTTTTCAATGAAGTCTTTATTTTTAAAATAGATTCAATTTGATCTTATTTTTTAAAAATATATGAAGATGATAGAAGAAAAATAAGATCAAATTGAACACATTTTAAAATATAAAAAAAAATCTAACTGAATCTTTTAAAACTAAAGGAATCAAATTGACCATAACAAATAAATTAGAGTACTAAAATAATAATTAAAAAGATAAAATAGTAAAACTAGTATCAAATTGAAATTTTTATAAAAAAAATATCTTATAGAAATGATACCTATTTTTTATATTACATGCACGTATATAAAGTAAAAAAAAAACTATTACATCCAATATATGTGTATTGTACAAGATTTTTGTAGAATTGCATCATTCTTTTATAATTATTTTGTGAATATGATAAGAAAATTGTAATAATGAAATGAGGTATCAAGAAAAAACTTTGAGGAGGTCTAACCAAAAGTGTTGGCAAATGAAGAACTAATAAGGTCGTCTTTCAGCTTTCAGCAAATTTAATTTTAAAAAATGTGTGTACTTTGATATAATAAAATGAAAATTTATTACATAACATTAAATTTATATAAGATGACTAAACAAAAAGTAGAACTATTTTATCGAAACAAATTAATTTAAAAATGAAAGAAATCAATTCAATAATTAAATTACCATACATTTTAAATTTTTAAATTTTTTTAGATCTCTTTCCAAACACTACACCCTGGTATTTTCTAATGATTTTGTTTAATATTATTTCTTTAAGATGTGTGTACATAATAACTTAAATTTAAATATATAATATAAAATTATATATTTGATTTATAAGTTAAACTTTATTTTAGCTCCCCCAAATACTTTGTTGAAGTTCGGTCGTCACTAATTGGTTGATAAAAGAAGAGACAAGATGGTTAATGATTTGATTTCCTCGGCCTCTGTTATAAAAAAATTAATAATTAATATTTATTGATAAAAAAATATTATGAATACACATTTGAGATCAATCAGATCATTGTGGATATTTACATGATATGATGAATACTAACTGTGAAGGTTTCAAGTTTATAGAGTGGAAACCTGACATACTTGTTATTTATTTATTTATAAATATTAGTTATTAATTTGTTGATTTTGTAAAAAAAAGATGGAATCCATAATCTTTTTCATCTTTTGTTTTATCTTAATCATCCAACTCATCTTGTATCTCTAACATGTTTTTTAGTCTTCTATGTATATGGATCACTCTTAAGGGTGTTCTTAATCATCCAACTCACCTTGTATCTCTAACATGCTTTTTAGTCTTCTATGCACATGCATTACTCTTAAGGGTGCTCACATTTTATTAGACATCATGTGATTTTCATTAGGAAATGGACTTTATTTTCATCCGAACTAACCAATTGCATTTAGCACTCACCAATTGACATTGCAATTTGCAAGACATAAATTATTACTATGATGTGGATGAAGGCCATCTGGTGGCATGACTTGTACTGATATATTATAAATAGATCACTTTTATGTACTTGGTTATTCTGAATTGGAACATCATTATTTCAAAATTTAATATTTACGTAAAGTTCCATCCAATCATACAATTATTTAATTTTAATTGGTTTAATACACAAAAATTTGTGTGTGCTATATATAACAATTATACTTAGCCCAATTGTAGATGCACACATTAGTAAATTCTCCTGAAGCACAAGACATAGAAACTCGATTCTTTCCTTTGAAAAAATACCTAATGAAACAAAGTTACTTTTGTCCATTTTTCAGAACATATCAGATGTAAGACATACTAGGCTTCTAACTAGTACTTAAAGAGGGTGAAAGATGGAGCTTTCGAAATTATACTTATTTGCATGTGCTGTGACAAGCCTTTTTTTTTCCTCTCCATTTTGTTGAAGCTATGACAACGTAGCTCAAAGTGGACATGAAAGCATATAGCTGAGGGAAAACATGGAGATGGATTTTCAAATAAAAAACAGCATAGACATGTGCTCTTAGGTTGTTGTAGATGGACATTTCCTGACCCTTCCCAAGCAATTGTCCATTGGCCTTGTATGTGGCAAGTATCTCACAGGGCAATTAGGATTATGCTGTTCAAATCTGTGCAATCAAGAAGTAGCATTGTTAATAGAATGCTTGTTACTATCAATAAATTGCTCCATCTCTTTTTTTTTTTTCCTTTTGATACACATACATGATTGGCTACCTTATGTAACAGTTCAATTTATCAAACTGTTATTGTAAGAACGTGCATGAAAAAAAAAAGAATGAGATATGCAAAAGATCATAAATGATATTACTAATCCTAGTAGGCAGGTATTCCCTCTCTGTCCATTGGATTTTATACATCTCAAAACGAATTCAATATATTTAGAAGTAGACTTAGGTTTAATCATAGATCTTATAAACTATGGACAAATATAATTTATTCTGGAAAATAAATTTAAGCAATGCTGCTCACCGGTAATTCAGAAGGAAATGGTGAAGAAAAACTGCTATTTCCATCTTGGCAAGATCATTCCCAGGACACAATCTACTTCCTCCTCCAAAGGGAAGGAATTCTCCAGCCTTGTGCTCTTTCTATGAATCAGCACCACCAAATTGAAAATTAAATGATAAGGAACATATACAAGTGCAGAATACATAGACTTTATTCAAATCAGTTAAAAAATAAAGCTTGGCAACTTACATTCCATCTATTAGGGTTAAATTCCTTTGGATCAGGAAATATTTCAGGATCAAGGTGAACTGATCTGAACCACACAAGCACTTTCCAACCTTTTGGAACTGTGTATCCTGTATCACCTCATTTGCAGTTAGTACTTTTGTGACATGAATGAAAGATTATAGTTCATGCCACATCATGATATTCTCATAACATTTATGTAGTGAACAAAAATCATACTAGTAAGTAGTGGTTATTTGCACCCTACTCAAATCTAAGCTCAAAAGAAAGGAGAAGAGTATAACTTTGTTTACTTCTTTTATCATATCTACCAAGCAAGGTCAAGCTGATAAAAAGTTATGATATTGGAGATGCAATAATGTCTTTATGAATCCTTGTAAATAGAATATTCTGATATTGACAGTACTAACCATTGATATTAACATCAGTTTTTGCCTCCCGAAAGACCACTAGTGAGAATGTAATCACACGCAATGTTTCATCAATCACCTAAGGAATGTGGAAAATGGAAACATGTATAAACATAGTTGATCCAGTATCAGTTGATATTAACTTCAGATAAACAGATGCATACCTTATAAAGAAAATCCATCTCCCGAACTTCCTTAAGTGTCAACCCTTTCTGTGTTGAAGGCCTTCTCCTTATTATTTCTTCTTGTTCTGCCTACTCAAGGAGTAAACCATATTAGGAAGTAAAAGCTAAATTTTGGTGTCACACTGTTATACAGGGTAGGACATGCTGACACTTTCCAAGATGAAGCGATTAAAATGTATGTTTATTGTCCCTTAGAAAATGTAAATTTAGATGGACTATGATAGTTAAATTAACTTGATACCTTAGCCTTTTGGAGATATTCTGGGTGCTTTTGCAGGAAGAAGGTTGCCCACATGGTAATATGTCCTGAAGACTCGTGGCCCGCATTCAAGTACATCAACATGATGTCAATGATGTCCTCATCACTCAACTTTCTTTCATCATCTTCAAGATCTATCAGAGCATCCATCATATCTTTGGCTTTTCCAGGCAGATAGCCCTTCCTTAAGTTTCTTCTCTCGTCCACAATAGATTGAAATATGGCCACTAGATTTTTCCTTGCCTGAAATGAAAGCATGAAGTGATAAGATGTTGTACCTAAATAACTACAAAATTTGCATGGACTATATTCTGTTCCTTCATGTTATAATCTTGAGTCTGACTGAAAGGGACTACTGATTCATTTGAAGAACATACACACTAATGTGACAATGTCATTAATGATATAGTTATCCTTGAATATGCTTGATTGAGGACCAAAATCAACGAAAGAGAAAATTTGTTGTACTTCTAAGACTGAACAGAAGACCTTGTCTGAAGACATTTTTAGTTTTTCCTCAAGCGAAGGATAAGAATGTCAAAAGCTTCTCCTCAAGTAATGACAAGTAACTTTAGTTTTTACCATTAACCACCTCATACTTTGAGGTTAATGCTGCAAGAAAAACACTACTATGCATTTCATTCAAATTAAAAGCAAATAAATGCTAATAAAACTTTTTTTTTCATACAAGTCCTTGTCATCAAGTTTTCAACTCAAACAATCACATATAGATGTTTATACCAATATTAAGTAGCCCCCATAAAGAATAATGTTGCTGACCCTGAAAAAGGCATTTGCACGTCATTATTTGATTTGAAAACTTGATGTAAGCATATAAGGAACTTTATCTAAGTTGTCTTTCCACACACTTTTATGCTAAAGTTACCTTGAATGCTTTGTGGTATGCAAATCCGGGAATATTAATACACATGGCTCTAACTCCATGATTAAGTGCTGTGTATTCCCTCTCCAAAGCCTCCATAACATGTTCACTCTCTGAGCTAAGGAAAATATGCATAATGATTTTGAAAGTAAGCTTCCTGATCTCAGTTAAGAACTCAATTTGTCCCATGTTGGCCCATTTCTCCAAGGAAGATTTCACATTTTTTTCAATATATGTCAAGTAGAGGGACAGTGCTTCCATGCCATTGATTGAAGAGGATGTCAAACGCCTAAGGCGCTTATGTTCTTCATAAGACATTGAAATAAATGACCTCTTTCCAATGAGCTCTATAGTAGATTGAGGCCAACCAGGTGTGAATTTATCGTCATCTGTAAGCACCCTTTTGCATATTTCAGGTGTTGTCACAATTATACTTGGATTTCCAAACATCATGGTCTTGTACATTCCAGTTCTTCCAAATCTTCATAATTTGTTGATTGAATCAAAGCCGTTAGTACCATCAACTATGATGCACAAATATGATATATGTAATGCATGTAATGACATTTTTTATAACTTTGTTAATTTTAATAATAATTATTTTAAAAATTATGTAAATTATGATTTTTGATTAATTGACCGTGTACAAACTTTTAAACTTTCAATGTATGCATGTTGAACTCTAGAAATATAACAAATCTAAACTAATATGCTTCTGGCATTACTAAAAGTAACAGAGAAATTATAAACCACTGTGTGGACATAAATCATTATCGATTGCCTAAAAACAGAAATATATAGTATCAATTTTTATTCTATTAGGAAAACTTTCATGTTTGAATACGATTGCATCACACCTATTGACAACAAAATATATCATTAAAAAGTGACCCACTTTTAACAGGTTGACCAAAGATAACACAACTAAAGTTCATGTTTGAAACCTACCAATAAAAAAATATTTTCTATTAAATTTTATAAGACAAAAAAGTTTCATATATTAAAAAATGTCATATATGTTGATAAAAAGACTTTTAAGTATTGCTTTTATACTTAAATTAAAAAAATTCTCTTAAAATTTACTTTAAACTTTATTTATTGTTGGGCTAATCCTAACTTTAAAATTAATCTTTATGTAGTTGTTGGTGTCTAACACTGAATACTACACGTCTACACCGCAGATACATTTGGAAGTATCCAAGAGCAAGTATGAAATACGTATCCAATATTAGTAAATGAAGCAAATGCATGTGTCAGTATTTCATAAATGACAAATAATGTATCTGCATGATACATGGCATGATCAAAGGTGAAACTTTACGTTTTCGTTAAACTATTTGCTAAATTGACAACAATAGATACATAATTAAATAATTTAAAATGTTATAACGACATTTGATGTGTTTGCCCAAGCACCTATAATATTTAACCATTCATGAAATACACAGCAAAAGACAACCTATCTAAGTATCTATGCTACAAAATTAAAATATTTTGTTAAACTTGCTAAATGACATCAAGTGTCTCCATCATCTTTTGTCCCTCCCTCGTATTCAACAACGCTTTAATTTTTTATTTTTTTTAAACCACAACTAACCTATGAAACTTCTTTGATCAATTTTCATTCTTAACAAAAATAAATAAAATCCGACTTGCCATATAGTGTGTTTGGATCACATTCTAGAATCAATTTTATCCTACAAAATCATGGTCATACCACAAAAAAGTAGAAACAATTATTTTTCTATTTTACATTTACCCTAAAAAATAAATAATTATTTTTCACCATAAAATTAATCCATACACACTAATAAAGATCGAGGGGTATATCATTATATTTAACAACACATGCAGGACCAAAAGTTACGCTTGGATTCGAGAACTAGAATCAAATTTGAAACACTTCGAAATAATATTATTGCCAATGTTGGGGGGAAAGGAAGTTACTGTGAGAACTATTGCTCTCCATGGAACTTTCATTGATAACTGTTCCACTTTATTCCAAGAAGATAAGCCAATAATACTAGGCGACAATTCTATGCCATATAATATAAGCAGTATTATCAATTTAGATATTCGATTTAATCTTAAATTCATGTTTAAAAAAATTCCAAAATGTACTATAAAACTTTATAGACCAGCTTAATCACGGAGGGCCCACGCTGACATGGACTCCACATCATGACGTACGTATCCGGACATCAAAACTTATATATTGCACGTATTGCATGATAATTTTATTAACGTAAATTTCATTCTTATGTGATGAAATGTTTAAATTGTTTTTTATTTTGAAAAAGTATACATTTTCACATAGTAAATATTTACTTTATTTTTGTTTGTTTTAAGGTGGACAAGTCATCGAAAGTAATTTTTTTCTTTTTGCATGTATAAATTTCAAATAAAACTCTCAACTAATCATAGGTGTTTAAAATTTTATTTCTTAAAATTTAAAATTACGTAAAAAAAAAAAGCACTTAAAATTAGCTGCTAGTTACATTAAGTCACACCCCCACACAAAAATACTCAAAATTGCTTATTTGTATGATTACCAAAAAAAATTCTGACATTAAAATACAAGTTTGAACATATTTTTATCTTTAAAAAAAAAGGTGTGTATTTAAAAATCATTATAAGAAGGGGTGTGAATTTCTAACAATTAAATTAAATGGAAAAAAATCAAATAACTAATATTTTTCATATTAAAAATTCAAGCTAAACTTTTTGAAAATATAATTCTTTTTGTATAAAAAATTGCTCAAAGTAAATAATTAATTAATTGATTAACTAATTAAATAAATAAAGGGTAGAAAGCAGAAACAGACAAAATTTGGAGTATCACACTGTCCACAACAAATTGTGGCTTCTGCGCCACTGCCACATAGTAGAAGAAAACTTGTGACAGTGCTCTGTGAGAGAGAGAGAGAGAGAAAGCATGGTTAACAAAGTACAGTGAAAATGACAAACAGGTGCAGCTCCTCTCTGAATGAATTGTTTTGTTTTGTTTCGGTTTGGAAAGGGACTTCAATTCCAAAAGCTAGAAAGGTAGCATTATGGTAGTTTCACTTTCACAAAGGCCAGCCAACTTTTTCTGCAAAACTAGATATAAATAAAGTATAAAAAAAAGTACATTATCTTGTGCTTCTTGGACCACTAATTGTAACAGCAGCAGCTTTGGTTAAGGCCTAAGGGGTGGTGTCAGTGGCCTGAGGTGAGAGGAGGATCACGGGAACCATTGACCCTTTGAGGTGTGTTTGGATTTCGGCTGAGAAAGTTTCAAAAAATATGTTTAAAAGTAAAATGGGTTTGGAATCATGTTTAATTATTTCTCAAAAGTATATTTTTTAGAGTAATTTTTTTTGTTTAGAAATTTAGTTTGCAAGAAATAAGACTTTAGAGTGCTTGTATTTGAAATGGTTACGATACATTTAGATAAAAATAAAATAAAAGTAAAAACAAGGATCCTATCCCTTTAATAAAGTTATTTTGCCTCAAATATATACTTTTCATCTGATTTTTAAACATGCAAAGATACTTTTCCAAACTCAGAATGTAAACTTAAGTTTAACTCAAACTTATATTTACAAACTTTAATCCAAATTACTCTTGTCTCGCATATTTTTTAGCCCGAAACACAGTTTATAAACTTAAATTTAAGTCAAACTTAGACTCACAAGTCACAATTTAGAAATAACAACTAGTTAATAATAATAATAATAATAAGTAGTAGTAGTAGTAATTAAATTACCTGGAGACAAAGGAGGAGATGAAGGAATCAGGGTCCTTGGACTTGAAAGCACTGAGAAAGGACCACATGTTGCCAATGAAGGGCCATCCCATGTCACCTGGTGGCAAAGAGTACTGCTTCACACCCAATTTGGATTCATAGAGCCACCAATTTACATTCTTGAGGATAGATCTTAGGACTAAAAGGGCACCAGCAATGGCCACAAGGACAACCCACATCCACATGGAACACATCATCATCATCATTATCATCACAGACTCAACTCACACAACTTCCTCACTCTCTTTCTGTGTATTTATAAGGGAACTTGGGGTTTGGTATGTGGAGAGAGAAAGAGAGGGGAGAGGGGAGGGATAGGAAAAGAAAAAAAATAAATAAAGGAAATTTTATGACAGCAGTGAGTGGCTAAAATGAATTTGTGTAAAGTTATAGAACATAGACATAGAGGTGGCCGGCTTTCTTTTCCCATATTTTGTTTTGTTCAGTGTACCTAATTACAACAAATAAGTGCATACTGTGTATGTGGAATCATTCCACTAGCTAGCTCTGTTTTTAACAAAGTGATATATTGATAAATATTTTCTTATTTTTATTTACTAACTATCATTATTTATTGTGGACATTAATAATTAATAAATCTTTAACTCATCATGCAAGATATTAATATTTTAAAAAAATTACAAAATAAGTTTGGTGCTCTAAAAATAACCAAAAGTTGATTAGTAATTGTATTTTCACCGTTGTCTAACTTATCTTAAATAAAGATGGTTTAAACAACTTTATAAAATATTATTAGTGTAATTAAGAAAATTTTACTAACTCTTAATTATGAAATTGTTTAACCTTATTTTTGTTTAGGTAAGTTAGACAATTTTTTTTTTGGAAGATACATACAAAAAAAAACCCCAAAAAAATAGCATTTGTTTCGACTCTTTTGTTGTTGTGATTAGTAGTTATTTGTGTGTCGCTTAATAGTCCTCTACCAAATGATGATGTTGAATTCCATGAGTCGTCATTGCCAAGTTTGGGGATAGAGTGTTGATTTGCTAGCACCTAAATCTTGTAATACACATAATTTTTTTATATCTTTTTCTTGTCATATTATGATTAATTTTATTAATCACTTTTTTTTTCTCTCTTTTTTCTTTTTTTAGTGTCTACACTACTTGGGGTGTCGATGAATCGCGAAAGATACATTTACATATTTATATATCTCAGAACGGTGGGAGTCTTCTGTGGCTATTTTGTACTCATTCACAATTTTTAATTGAAATAAGTATCTAGAATCCTATCAAGTTAACTTCCATTGTTTGAAAGTTAAAAAGTTTTATAGCATTTAGAGCAAGAAAGGAAATATTTTCTGATCCTTCTCAACGATCATGTGTTAACTTTACGACTATTAGGAAACAGGAGCAAGAGTGGACATCATAAAAATCCTCAAAAATCCCCTTATTATTTTTATGCTCCTTTTGAGAAAAACAGTGTATAAAGCTCACAATGTGATAATGGAGTTGCACCATATAGTCCAATTAACTTTTTCTATGTATGCTGTTTAGTATCTATATTCGTCTTTGATGTGAGTTTAATTTGAAATTTTTGAATCAAACCGTGTTGCTCTTGAAAAGGCTTCTTGTATAAG